>NW_027518682.1:9105000-9705000 GCF_043159265.1 Tasmannia lanceolata | reverse complement strand
CATCCACAAGGTAATTAAAAGAGAGAAAAGCAAGTGGGGACTGCACAAATATAAAGAGTGTGGGGGTGAATTACCAAAATGGAGAGTGCAGTTATCAAAGCATGGGGCGCTAATATCAGCACACCCCTTTCTCACTTATAACTTTATAAGAATGGGAGATCGGCTGAGATTGGAGAGGGGGCTGATTTTATCAAGCATGGGCTGATTTTATTTTTGTTTCAACCAAAATACAGAGAGAGAACGAGAGAGAGGAGAAAAGAGCTCAAAACCCAAACCCTATTTCGTTCCTCATTTTTCTGACCATCTTCATCTTCTCCTCCGGCGAGTTGTGCCGGAATCCGGCCACCACAAGCCATTGCCATGTCTATCACATCTTCTTCACTTCTACATTCACCATAACCTTGGATCTACATCCTATAACCCTAGATCTACCTTCTTAAACCCTAAATCTAACCCTAGTTCTTCATCTTCTCTGTGATACTCGACGGAATCCGGCGGATCTCCATGAAATCCGGCCATCCTCTCCATCAGCAGATATAGCTCACTTTTACCTCTAATTAGCTTTTGATCTATTTTTCCTTGAGTCAAACTTTTTAATCTACATGTTTTGTGCTTAGGTCCGGCCATTCCACTCAAATCCTGGCCAACTCCCGGCTGAATTCTAGTTTTTTTTTAGACTTTAAGAAATTCAGAGAAGAATTGGAGAGGGGGACTACCATTCAAATCAAAAATAAAATAAAATTGGAGAGAGAGAGGAACTCCCATTTTCAAGTGAGAAATTGCAAGGAAAGGGATTTTAGGGCTTTTAGGCAGAGAGGGTTTTTGATTTTCTCCTTGAAATAAAATCAGATCTAGAAAAGTTCCAGGGAGAAGAAGAAGTAAGGGGCTGAAAATTCATTGGTTCCAACGATTTTTATTGCTGTCTAGCGTTGCCATCCGATCAAAAGTCGCCGTCAAATCTCATTTTTCTTGGCGAGAATTAGTGCAGGCAGCTCAAAAAGAACAATTCCAATTAGATTTCTCACCTATATTCTCAGGTAACTTCCATAACTTTTCTTTATTATTGTGATTGTGTGCCTTGTCTGCATTGTTGGATATTTTGGTTGATGGCTTTGATTGTTCCTCATTCTTATTTAAAAAAAAAAAAAAAACTACTAATAGAAGCTTACTTCTCAGTTCATTAAGGTCATGGTATAAAGGGAGGAATACAATTGCTCCTTACTCTGTTTTGTTTTCTTGTGTCAGTTTGTTATGATGTGTAGGAGGTTACTCCTCACATCATAAAGTCATAAACAGATGACCCAAGCAGGGAAATGTTTATTTAGCATTCTAATCAAATGGATTCAGACTCCGAGGACTTTGATTTGACTAGTGTGATGTTCTCAACATTTTGCAAGTTTGATTTTTACTATTAAGCACTGGAACTAAGTCAAGAGTAGCATCTAATTGTATATAGCTTGGGATAGATAAAATCAGTTGAGAGGTAAAGGTATCACCTGGTCATAATATCTTTGTGATTAACCAACATAATCAAGTTGTCCTTTCAGCCGGTGTTACTTTAGGATCAACGGGTTGGATCTTGTATTTGATTTAAAACTGGGTCTCAATGCAAAAATTGTATTAAGCATCTGTTGATATGAAAAGGAAGAGAGAGAGAGAGAGAGAGAGAGAGAGAGAGAGAGAGAGAGAGAGTTGGGTAAAAGTTTAGTGTTTCCATTTCTCTTTTGAAACCCACTTCATTTCACATTTTCATCTACTGTTGATATCAAACCCACTTTAATTCTCATTTTTTTCTCTCATTTATGACTTCGGGTAATGTTTTCTATGTCCGAGACTTATTTCATTGCTTGCTTATGCCGGCTAACAATTTCAATCTTATGACTCTTGGACATCACCACCCTCCCCTCTTATAGTTTCAATTGTGACAGCCATCTCTTCACTCTGCTACTGTCAGCCCATGCATCTTTGTTAATGACAACCCCATACCTTTTTGATTTGGATAGCCCTTATACCCTTCTTGATAATGATACACCCTCACACCCCCTTTTGATAAAGACCATCCTTCACTACTTATTGGGTTCAGCTTTATGTTTGTCATCACTATATGTGGATCCTAGCAGCCCTCATTTTGTTGGCTGAGCATGATGATATCTATGGGAGCCACTTCTTCATTTTTGGTAATGGCAACCCTTACACCCTTGGTGCTAGCAGCCCTTGCACTCTTGGTGCTAGCAGCCCATGCCTCTTTATAATGGCAATCCTTACACTTTTGATATTAGCAGCCCATGCACCCTCATGATATTTATAGGCCCTGTTGTGTGATTTGTTTCTCATGAATATTCATATGGTTTTTCATTCTGCCTTAGTACAAATATTGTTCATAGTATTGAGGCTGTTGTGCTTTGTCTCCACGAATGATATGGTGATAATTAGGGTATTAAATTTGTGTGAAAGATTATTTTTCTCTGAGATGTGTATATACAAATTGTATGTGTCTGTGTATGTCCATGAATGTGTGTATATGTGCCTTCCTCCCCTCATTGCTACGACGATGAAGGCGTTAGCCCAAGCCCATCCTTAGGGGACTTGCTCGGTCCTAGTAGCGCTTCCCTCTTTTATTTTTAGATTTACCTAGTCTTTAAAAACCCTTAGAAGTTGTCTTTTCATTGCAAGGGCAATGAAAGAGCCATCTAGAGCCCCCCTTTAGAGAGACAAGCTATGTCTCAGGCAGAAATGTCATACCTTTAGGAGACATGCTTTGTCTCGATAGAAAGGTTTTCCCATTTAGGAGACCATAGTAGCCCCGTTAGTGAGTCATGCTTAGGAGACTATCCGAGACTCACAAGTTGTACCCCCTATTAGTTGAAGACCAACTTGGTCTATTAATTGCCAATTCCATTTATCATTGCAAGGGCAATGATAAGGTTACTTGGAGCCCATTTCTGTGTTTAGGAGACTTACCTAGTCTCACTAACACCCTTCTTTATCCACCTCTCTTTTAGGAGACTTGCCTAGTCTCATTAGCACTTTTCTTTGTCTCCCTTTCTCTAGGAGACATGCTTTGTCTAGATAGCACCCCCTCTTAGAGTCACTAGTCTAGGAGTCAGTCTTCAGCATAGGACTCAGACCTTCAGTTTCAGGAGTCTGTCCTATCATCATCATAGGGGTAAGATTCTGTCTAACCTCTCATCAAGTAATGTGATTTTTATCCAATATTGCAAGGTATAGGATGCTGTCCAACCATTGCAAAGTCGTGATTCTGTTCAATTCCCCCGCAAAGTATAGGATTCTGTCCAACCTTTGCGGGATATCAAAGTCTGTCCTACTCATATGATGATAGGATTCTGTCCTCTTGTATCAAAAACTCAAAAACATTCAGAAATTTCAGAACATAAAAAAAAAAAATCTGAAAAGCCAAAAATCTCAAAAATCTTGAGTCATTAGGAGTGTGGTTAGGGGAATCTGTTCCGAACTACGTTGGCTTGATCCTCTTTCACGAGGTACGTAGTGCAGCTCGGGATCTTTATCCCAAGTCCAGCCAAATTTTGTAAATAAACCTTTTAACCTATGTTGCATGCGGGTGTCGGAATCTGACACGGATTCGAGGTGTCGGATTCGGCAAACCCAAATAACAGGGATTCGGATTCGGCATCGGATTCGGTATTTTAATTAAATTAATTAAATATTTTAATTAAGCAACATTCAATATGCTTTTATGGGCCTTAGCCTAAATAGGTTATGCCCCAAAATTATTTCCATGGGTTGATTCTAACCCTCCGATCTATAGAGGGTTAGGATCAACCCTCTAACATTCAGATTTGAGGGTTAGGATCAGCCTATGGAAATGATTTTTGAAGCATAACCTATTTAGGCTATGGCCCATCTAATGGACGGTTTGGATCATCCTATGGTGTGGGCCATACCGTACTTTTAATAAAGTGAGAGTGCCTTCATAAAAAAACAGTAGTGTTGATAACATTTTCCTTTTTATTTATTTATAGGAATTTGCTAGCCAACTTCTCCTAGGCCACTTCTCGGCATGTGGCCCATCCTTTGTGCAAAGATGGGCACATGGGCCAAAGGTTGCTAGCAAAAGCAAAAATAAAATAGTAATCATTACAAAAAAAAGTAAAATAGCAGAAGTTATAAAGTTTTAAATGAAAAATTACGGAAAAAGGGTTGCAAAGTTGGAAAATTACAAAAAAAATACCAACAACATGTAATAATATATGACAATTACGGAAAAAACTACAAGTAAAAGTAAAAAGTTATGACAATTTCTGGATTTGCATTAATTAAAGCTGCATGCGTGTAGCAAGTCTCTTTGATGAATCTTTTTTAATGTTTATCTTGGGGAAAATACCGTGTGACGTATGGATTGGCCGGATTCGCATTAATTATAACCGCATGCCGTGTCGGATTCGCATCATAGACGGTGTTGACTTGGTGAAAATGTCTCGACACGTATCTCACCGAATCCACCGCGTATCAGTGTCCGAATCCGTGTTGAAACGTCTCGACACGTGATTCGGCCCACTGTCATGAAGAATCCGCGCAACACAACTTTTAACTCTTTTAAAAACACAAAAATTCTTCAAAACCTTTTCAAGAAGATCTTCCCTGAGAGTTAGGAGTCTGTCCTAGAAGTTTGGGGTGTCTTAGAGTTAGGAGTCTGTCCTGGTTATGTGAATGCTTTGTGTGTCTTGTCGTGTGAGTGTCCCTAGAGTTAGGAGGCCTCGAGTCGTGGTCGGTTAGACACTTAGTCGAGCCGATGGCTAGACTAGGAAATACTTAGTTAGCCCATGGTTTTCCTTAGGACACACAGCCTAGTTACACATAAGATATAAGAACCACCTGCCTTAGCTTAAGGCTAACCAACTTGCATTAGTTAGAGCATATAAGGAGTCATAAAAAGTTACAATTCATTTGAACTTAAGCACTCGTACAAAAAGCTTTAAAAACTAGTCATATCTAGTTGATCGACTCTAGGATAACAATTTTAGATGGTTAGGCATCGTAGTTTAGAATAGGTCACCTTACTACGTCGACTCTGATTCTTCCCGATTCCGGGATACATAGAGTAGCCGAGATGGATGGCCATCCTGGTCCGAGTCAAGTATCACATTAGAGTCTAGTGTTTGTCGTGTCGAGCCGTGTGTGAAGTCGAGTTGTGTTGTGTGTTTTGTTGTGTTTTCTTACTTTCATGTACTGACCTTATACCTTTAGCTTTTTGCATGCATGTGTTTGCCTATAAGAACTTAGATACTCCTAGGTAACACTTCTTTCATTTATTTGGTGTGCGCTTATTATTCATCTCTGAGACATGCATGATTAGGTAGACGTCTTCTTGGAGATATATGTTCCCATTTCACATGACTTTCGCCCAAAACTCTTCAAAATCAATAAATAAATGCATAAGAGACCAGATGCTTGCACTTGGGCGGATGGGGTGCTCTTCGGACCTTCCAAATTCGTAACCAGGCACAAACCTTTTGTATCTCTGGTTATCCATTGCAACAGAGCATAGTATGGGATCCAGGGCCGACTTCCTTGGATGACGACTCTTCTTTGTTTAAGGTACATCTCGAATCGAGAGGTATCTCACTTTACATCGCCACTCATGCTGTGAGAGGCACATTTTTTAGAGTTCCTTGGTAGAGCTCTCCTTCACGAGGATCATCTAGAGACTCTCAGGAGCTCGTCCCCCGCCTCTCTCGGATCGGGGTCCACAACCCCACTCGGTTCTACAGCAACTGCTTTCCCCTTATTCCTAGGCTGAGGTGGTCCCATCGGTTCATCGTCCTCATCCCCCTCCCTCTCCTCTACATCTTCTTTTTCTGGTGTGGCATAAAAACTACCCACATCTGCCCTTGATACACTTTTCTAGCCCTTTCTTTTCTCATTTCGCCTAACATTTGTGTCATTCTCCATTTTACATCGGCATTGACTTTTTTACATGCCGTTACCTCGCCAGGAACACCAGCTAGATGTTCTTTAAACCGGGTTATACCTCCACCCTTTATGAGTTTTTCACAAAAGGTGCATTTAACACAGTTTTTTTGACCCGGAATCATTAAGCCATAAGCCCATGCCGGGTCATCCGATCTAGCGGGTGGGGAACCAATAGATGAGGCTCCTCCAGAAGAACTCATATTTTAAGTTGAAATGGAGAGAAAGAGAATAATGAATGAAAGGAAATTAAATCAAATAAAGCTTTAACTTTCCTTACGCCTTTTGGATGAGATAATAAGTTGAAGAAGCCTTAGGTTGTAGAAGAGAAGCCCTTGTCTTTAGTATAGTAGAGTTTGTTGTTGTAGGAGATAAAAAAAGCCTTTGATCTTCTTGGGCTTGTAGTGGAATTAGAATAATAAAAGCCTTTGAGATGATCTTTGTAGTTGTAGGTGAAGTAGATGTAGTTGTATGTAGTGTAGGAGATAAAAGAGTTGTAGTTGTAGGAGAAGATTTGAAGAGGAAATGAGTTATGAAAAACCAATTGTGAAAAAACAATGGTTAGAGGGCTATTTATAGCTTTTGGGGTGAAAAATGACGCAAAATGCCCTCCCAACAGCTATAAAACGGTCATAAAATGAGGGTAGAAGTGTAAAAAATAGTCCCCAAATACACTCCCCAACAGCCATAAATGAATTTATGTAATTTTTTGGATTTTTTTGGATTTTTTTTTAGAAAAAGACAAAAAAAATGCCCTCCCAACAACTATAAAACGGTCATAAAACAAGGGCAAATGTGTAAAATATGCTCCCTAACTGTCTTAATGGCATTTTAGTAATTTTTTTGATTTTTTTTTTTGAATTTTTTCTGCCTTTCCAGACCGTTTCGGCCGGAACAGGGCATTCCGCCCGGAATTCCGGTTACCGCCGGAACTACCGGAATCCGGACCGGAACGGAAAATATACCCATTCCGTTCCGGAATCCGGTCCGGAACCGGAATTCCAGTCCGTTCCGGCCGGAACAGAACGGAATTAATAACTAAGGTACCTTCACTTTTGGCACCTGCACTTGTGGCCGAACTATAGTTCCTGTCAAGAGGGTACATATTTAAGGTTTTGATCCATGCCTAAACTCATTGCACTTTCTAACTGGGGCATCTCATTTGATTAAAATAAAAAAGGCAAACATATATTTATATGTTATATATGTATATATGTAGGATCCAGGTTTTTTATTTTTCTTTCGAATATTTTCTTAGCTGTGCCTGCAGAACTCTTCCTTGTGAAAATTTCCAAATCAGTCATCAGGGTAATGATTCCAGCCTTCCTAATCAAGAAAATTTGTCTCAGTTCCTCGTTTTGGAAGTGACACTTATACTGAATTATCTATGTATACATATATACCCATATTATATGTACATATATTATGCAGTAAAATTGAAATATTGTCAATTGTAAGTGTTTGGAATGCATCACATCGATTGAAACCTGGCTCCTTCACAAAGCATGAAATTATGTTGAGGCCTGTGATATCAGGGGTCTAAGAGGGAAAGAGAAAAGAGTGGCGAAGGATCTTGTTAAGGGAAGGAAGTTGGATCTTTTGGATTGTCTCATTCTAGTGAAATAAAAGAATGGAGGAAGTAAATGGCCATATAACTCGTCAATTAGGGAAGATGGAATTGTGAGAGACAGATCTCCCATTTATAAGAACTGTTAGTGGAATTATAGTCCTGTTGTGTGAGGACAAATTTGTATGCAATGATGTATTCATCGGTGAATTTTCTCTTTAAATATTAACTCAGTGGACAGTGGTTTTCAATGAGTGTCATATGGGACATGTCCTAATAAACCCCATATTAGATGAAGAATTTTGATATAACTTGAGGTGGCCGACAGTTTGGCTAGGTTGGGGGTGACAAAAGAATCCATGGCCTGATTTGACTCGCTGCCACCGTGATTCCGGCCATTCCTGCCGTTTTCTGTATTTGGTTTTATCCTTAGTTCCTTCTCCTTGTACTAGCTATGCTCTCTCTTGTATTTTGACCATCTCGGTCTTTTGCTAATATATACAGCGACCATTCAAAATTTCTTTTTGACATAACTTGAGGTATTAGAGGTGGTGCTTGGAGCTGCTTTTAACAGAACGCATTATGAAAATGAAAATTGGTTGGAACGGAAGCACTTCGAGTGTGGGAAATTTCTCTACCTTTGTTCCCCGAAATAATCTTATCGATTTGCCCTCGGGAGGTGCATGTTAGATGTAGATGAATTATCAAGTCAATCCTGTTACATGTAGATTTGACTGGTGTTTTGTTTCTAGAGATTGGGAAGAGCATTTCCAAGGTTTACTCGAAGGCCCTTCTGATGCAGGAGAATCCCATTTGGCATTTCGACATCAGCCCTCTTTGCTCATTAGTGTAGGATTTACTTTGTTTCTTTAATGGTAGCTAGTCATTTTAGTATTTTACCATGCACTTCTGTGTCATTTTACACTACCAGGGGTAGTTTTGGAAATTCTAGTTTCATTAGGGGTATTTTGGGCATTGCATGTAATAGGCTAACCTATATAAAGACACCCATCACATGGGTTTTTGGCTGAATTGACTTTGTAGATATTCCCTCTTTTGAGAGAACTTTGAGAGAGGCTTTTCTCTTTTTTATCCCTTTGTTTTAACTTGAATTGGAAATTGAAGATTAGGAATTTTCTAATCTATTTCTCATTTTCTTTCATCTTTTTACCTTGTTTAATGCAACGATTGTAAAACATTTGAAATTTCTTGCATCTCCTTGCAAGAATCAAAGTTTCCATTGAAGATCCGATCTCTTTCCGAAGAACACCAATAGCGCTTCCGCTGCCACTTGCATAACCTTCCTAAGCCTGTGTTCCACCTTTGCCCTCTATTAGTTGAATCCATGTATTGATTGGGTCTGAAGACTTTCCGTTATTGTGAAAAGTTTAGCATGAGGGGCCATACTAAAAAGAGGTAGAAAATTTGTGATTCGAGTTGCTCATTGAGGGGTGGAAGGGGACTGGGTATCAAGTTTAGAATTCAAGATAGAGGATTTCAGTAAAGAGAAATTTTGCGATGTTATGGGCAACAAAGAGGGGATATTGCATAAGATGAAGTCATCGATTTGTTCAAAGAAGGACAATCCTTGACAAAGGAAGAAAGGTCTTGTAGATCACAAATGAAAGAAAACTGGAGAATTTCTCAAGTGGGAGAGATAAATTGATGACAAAAGTTGAGGGCATTGTGGCTGAAACGAGATAGGATCATGGTTTTTTTTCCACTGGTTAGCTAATGCTATAAGGAAATTAAACAAAGATGCTTGAATGAGGGGGACTGTTTGGTGGAAGATAGTGGGTAGGTGGAGAACTTTATGGAAGCTGGGGTTCTCCCTCTTTATTTTCTTCTTTCCTTCCTGTCAAAGTAGGTTAACCACTTGTCCGTGCTGAGTATTTGTTAGTGGGCATAATGAGGCGTCGCCCGATGAGACTTGATGATTCACCCGTTTGGGAATCTATATAAAGCGGTCGCCCGATGATGCTTGCGATTTTGATGAGGCCATGAGGCGTCCAAAACTTCAAATGCGGACCAGGGAATCATATCCAGATAGGGATGGATGTTGGTTCAGTCTTTCTAGCAAGGTATCAGGTGCCCTCGTTGGAGGATCAGGGTTCTTCCTTCATAGTTGTGATTTGGTGCTTCCAAACCCTAGGTGCAATCTTCAGGGTTTGTGAACTTGAATAAGAAGAATCCATGTTTGATAGCAAATAGTTGAAGATCACCTCCTAGCTTCCATTTCCTTGAGATGGATTTTCTAAGGGTCACAAAGTATGGTGTTCGACCGAGGAAGTATCTGATTAAGCAGTTTGCCCATTTCCCCTCCCCCTCTTTGAGTAGCTCTTCTTCAAAGTTGATTCACGGTGGATGGGGCAATGAAATCAAGCTTTGCGGATGGAGTCTGGGCATTGCACTTTGCAAATAGTTGGCTCCATTGTTTTTGGGTTCCTTTTGAGGGGTCCGTGGCTTCCTCCCTTGTTGGGGTTCTTTTTTCTTCCTCTCTGTCTTGCAAGGCGATCGATTTTCATTGCATACTGGAGTCTTGGGGGGTGAGCTTTCCATCTCTGGTGGGAGTAGATTGCCTACAGTTTTGACCATTGAAGTAGGAGGGTGCTGTATATTTGGTGCCAGCATTCCATTGTGCAGTTAAGGTGGTCCTCCTTCAAGCCACTTTCCCAGTCACAAGGGGGAGGGTCTCTTCTATGATCAACATGCAGAGTGGGTCCGCCCTCTTTTGCTGGCCATTTTTGAAGCGCGTTTGGGGTTTTCAGCTGCGATGGTGTGCTAAGGTTGGCTGGTGCCTGCCTTTCAACATTCGGATTTGAGTTTTTTCCCTTTTTGGTTTCCCCCTCAGCACCTTCAATTGCAGCGGAATATTATGCACATTTACCTTTAGGTGCACCATAAATGTTAGGTTGTGAGGATTAGTGGACCTTTTTCCTTTGGTTGTGGATATGGCAACCTTTCATTTTAAGGACCATTGACTATTATTCTTTTTAATCATTCTTTTGCAAGACATCCACTAATGGGATTATTCAATTTGAGGCCTTTTGGGCGTGGCCCATCCATGATCGATCGCATAGGTAAACCATCAAAGGTTTTGATCAAAGTTATAAAGATGCTAATATGAGTAGACTTTTCCCTCTTCAAGTGTGGACCATTGCTAAAATGTTCCCACCCATCCATTTCTAGGGCATATGAGATTGTCTCATGTAATTGTCTTCTAGTCATGGCCTTCCATGATTGGTTCTATTGATGAACCACTCCACAAACTCTCCTCCATAGTGTCCTCTATCAAAGTTGGAGTCTGCTAGGGTGATTAGGCTTTTACCCTTTAAATCTTGACCATTGGTTATATTCTTTCTAACCATGGATTTGTAGGACATCCAATAATGGGGGTGTTTTGTGTAATGGTTATTTAAGAGTGACCCTTCTATGGTGGGTTTTGTCGATGAAATAATTAGTGTCTCTCACAAGAACCTCTAGCAGATCTTAATCATCCATACAAAGCTTTTGTGCAAATGGAATTCTATTCTTTAGATGCAACAAAACTTCTAGACTGTCAAATGTCATGTTGAGCGGCAAAGTAACTTAGCAACATGGAAACACACAAACAATGAAAATTTGGATGAGAAAAAGTGGAGAAGAAAAAACAAAGTTGGCTTTGCCACATCCAACAAAAGATACAACCAAAGTACACCATGTGAATATTTTAGAAGAAGTGGAGAAGAAAATTAAAAAAAGTCTACCAAAAATAATGTAATAAAAACTCTTAAAAATATCACATGATGTTCTTCCTTGCTCTAGCCCACCAACTCAAAGACCTGTGTTATACATGTATCCTACAATTCTAGTTTGTCAAGCTAAGTAAGCTTTCTAACTCAAAGTTTGACCATCATATTTTCTAATTCCCCGCAAATTCCAATTAAAACCTACTCATTCACTACTCCAATGAAAGGCAATAACTTACCTACTTCCATGGGACAAGACATTGTCAAATAAGATGCGTATTGACACTGTATCGGTTTGATACATGGGTCTATCAACCATACTTCTCTATATCAGCCGATACGACACGGCGACACCAATACAGCCCCTTATCGGTGGGTTATGATATTTTAAGATCCCTTGGTTTACATAGAAGGCAACCCGAACCCCACTTTCCATCCTTTTCAGCATTTCTTACTTTCATCAGTTTTCCCTACAATTGAAGGTCATATGATCAAATCCACCAATATTTACTCGAATCAAGCATAAAAAACATGCATCTAAGCGTGAAAGGATACACAGAAGGTGGAACACAGAATTAGGGATTTCTCCATTTAAGGTATAATACCTAAAATTTCCTTTTTTTTTGTTATTGATCAGATGTAGAACATATGAACATACATGATTCATTGAATAAGCTTGATAGGAGACAGAAGGTGGAACATAGAATTAGGGATTTCTCCGTTTAAGGTCAAATACCTAAAATTTCCTTCTTTTTTTTTTTTGTTATTGATCAGATGTAGAACATAAGAACATACACGATTCATTGAATATGCATGTTTTGGTAATATTTGATAGGATTTAGTGGTTGTTTATGCTTGTTTTCTCTCTCTCTCTCTCTCTCTCTCTCTCTCTCTCTCTTCTATTTTAAATTTACTTTCAATTATAAATTTGATGCGAGTCATATTAATTTTAAGTTCATTATTAATTTCATCTTTTATGTTAAATCTAGTTAAGTTTTATGATATTTTGTTTATACATGTCTTGTGACTTATCTCTCATGGTATGAGATACCCGTACTGATATTTGTGCCCATTTTGAAAAATGCCTGAGTCCTATCTACATTCCCGTTTTCATGTCCATGTTCCTATTAGTATCTGTATCTATGTATTATTGATCCTTCCTCATAGTGTGTCCATCTCTGTATCTGTATCTAGGCATTATAGATCGTTCCACTGGTTTTGTCCCCTCTCTTATTAATATATATTTCACCATTTAAAAAAAAAAAAAAAAAACAAAAAACAAAACAAAAATCTTGGGGTCTTTTGAAGTTTGCAAGCAATACCAGAGTTTCTTTCCTTACCTTCAAAAAATCGTGTCAACGTCAAAACATGTGTCTGTGTCTAAGTTGCTTAGCTTCTGGTTAAACACCTGGAGAAGTGTTGAAGAATTATTGATTTCCATGTAAGAAAAGTGAAAAGATGTATATGTTGTGAAAAATGAACGGAGCAAAACTTGAAAAGATCTCCTTAATTCTGGCCTGGAGGTCAGTTGGCAGTACTGCTCGGGCAGGCAACAAAGAACAGTTACCTCAGTGATGCCCTTTAGTAGTCAGATGGTGCCTAAAATCCCTTAGACCATGTGTGACGTTTGGTAGCCCAATGTAACACAAATTTGCTTCAACCTCTTTTGCGGTGCTATGTGTTAGGGCCCAGTCTCTTTTGACTACCATGGCTGTCGAACCCACTGGATCCTCACACAATTTTTTATTGATGGCACTATGATGTAGCTTCAACAGGAGAAATTGAGTTTTAACAAAAATAATTACCAGAAAATTAGTGGAAACTAACTAGAGCATCTAAGATTTAACTAGAACACCTCTAGGACCGTTCTTGCTAAAAAGGAAGCAAGCCAACGAAAAAAACTCAAAAAATATGTCTTCTCTGTTCCCCCAAAAGTAGTCCATATGCAGCCTAATAAAGAGAATACTTCTAGTCTGCGTTAAATTCAATTGCTACTGACTCCTTTCCTTACATAAGCAGCTTCCAAATCAAAAGGACTTGCTGTTGAAATAAACTATAAACCCAAAGAGCCCTAAAATGGAAATAAAACTCATGAAATTACCCTCTGCTAGAAACCTCTTTAGAACCGATGCTAACATAAAATAAATTTTACCTTTAAGTCTATAGCTCCCCATAAGTAAAAAAATGGGCAAGACTCATTAATCTGGCCATATAAGTGGGCCCTCTGCTGACATCAGCATGACATCATGATGACGCCATCAATATGGTCTGCATAGAAAAAAAAAACATAAGAGTGCCTGGTTCCGGTGCCTGTTGGTGCATTGAATTTGCATCACACCACCTTGCAGCTTTAAGTGGCACACTTGAAGCTTCCTTTTTTTTTTATTTGGCACGTTAATGAGCTATACGTTCTGGGAAAGACACGGTCTTTCCTAATGATAATACTTGTCTATTGTGATAGTGAAACATGCATACCACCATGTAGAGAGTGCGGCAGCTGGGACCGAGCATATGGAGTGCAGGATCTGTCCAATTCAAAATGGATTATCCTTTCCTACAAGCAGGTTTGGGGGATCTTATTTGTGTCCTTGGTAAGATATCGCACCCATCAATAAGAGAATAGGGGAGATTCTTGGTTTATCCCAATAACAGGAGAAATATGTGCCATTTAAGTGTTCTGGTTTCTCATTTCATGTGATCTCTTCTCATGTGATATCAGGTGATTGTTCACCTCAATTCTTGTTGTTTTTGGTTTTCAATAGTGCCTGCAATTCCATAATTTGCCGTGGCAATAGAAAAAACATCTATATGTCTAGAAAACGTACATGGTTGACTTTCTATGAACAGAACACCACATTTTACTTTATCGCAACTCTTCCACATTCAAATGTGTGACACGCTCTTTGGTATCTGCTTTATACGGTTTTAGAATATTTCCCTAATGTCCAACTAGTGTTTAAACTCAGGGAGGTGATTTCCGGCGTGCACACTTGGATCTTTTTAGTTTAGAAGGATCCTTAAGCATATATGGATCCCGTGGAGTGTTTGATTTCATTCCTTAGTTCCTTAAGTCCTAAGCTTTAAGTGTTCCTTCACATATGAATAAAGATGTCATTGGTATAATACAATCTTCTCAATCAATTAACACTAACTTTGCTTTCGTCGCAGATGTCTAATGACGTCGAAAACCCCAAAGGTGAGATTAAAAAAAACATTAATCTAACCGATCCTTCCCCAGAAGTTCAAACAAGCTGGTATGACAGTCTCGTAATCTTACTCCAGCAAGCATCGGTTTATGGGATAGCTGCTGGATATTGCATCTCAGCATCACTCCTGTCAATAATCAACAAATGGGCAGTTACGAAATTCCCTTATCCCGGAGCCTTGACTGCCTTGCAATACTTCACTAGTGCTCTCGGAGTCTTTGTGTGTGGATGGTTAAAGCTTGTGGAGCATGACCCACTCGAGCTACAGACAATGTGGAGATTCCTTCCCGCAGCCATCATATTCTACCTCTCCCTCTTCACAAACAGCGAACTCCTTCTCCACGCGAATGTTGATACCTTCATTGTTTTCCGATCAGCTGTCCCGATATTCGTTGCCATCGGAGAAACTCTCTACTTGAACCAGCCATGGCCATTGCTTAAGACGTGGCTTTCACTTGCTACCATCTTTGGTGGCAGTGTGATATATGTCCTAACAGATTACCAATTCACACTGACAGCATATAGTTGGGCTTTGGCTTATCTTGTGAGCATGTCCGTAGATTTCGTTTACATAAAACATGTGGTGATGACTATAGAACTCAACACGTGGGGTCTAGTGCTTTACAACAACCTCGAGGCGCTTCTTCTGTTCCCATTGGAGTTGCTTATAATGGGCGAATTGAAGAAGATAAAACATGAGATCACGGACGAGTCAGATTGGTATTCTTTCAGCGTGGCTTTTCCAGTGGGTTTGTCATGCTTATTTGGTTTGGCCATCTCTTTTTTCGGTTTCTCATGCAGACGGGCGATTTCCGCGACAGGTTTTACTGTACTGGGTGTAGTAAACAAGCTTTTAACTGTTGTGATAAATCTTATTATCTGGGACAAGCATTCAACACTTGTGGGAACTATTGGGCTGTTGATATGTATGCTTGGTGGGGTTCTTTATCAGCAGTCTACAAGCAAGCCAAAGGCTGATCAAAAGGAAACAGAAGGAAAAATTAGTAATGAGGAACAACAGCAGCTTCTAGAAATGGAGACTGCAACAGAAACCAACACTACTGAAAAGCCTGTTGTAGATTCAGGAGAAGCGAAGTGAGAGATTGTTCTTTTATGCTCTGTTTGGTTGCCGGGTTTTTTTTGTTCCCGGGAGTTATGTGGGAGAAAAAAATACCCTGGGAGATAGGTGGGAAAAAAAAGTCCTGGAAGTATCCTAGTAAAATAAAAATCCCATGTTTGGTTATGTGGGAGAAAAAAATACCCTGGGAGATATGGTGGGAGAAAAAAAAACCTTTGTTTGGTTGCTTAAACTGTTGGGTAGAAAAAAATTCTTCTCAAGCTTATTTTTGGTTCCTGAGTTTATTTTTGTTCCTGGGGTTATCTTGGGATGGGATGAAAAGGCAATCATTACAAAAGTGGGATTAAAAAATTCACCCCACAAGTAATCATTACAAGAGTGGGATTAAAATAAACCTAGTGCTAAAAGGCAACCAAACATGGGATGGGACCAAAATTTAACTTACTCTCCCACAAAACTCCCAGGCACAAAAAAAACCCAGCAACCAAACAGAGCATTATGGGTTCCTCTTAAGCATTCTTTTGTTATATTATATTCCGAAAACATTTCTCTGGTCACTATCAAAGAAGTGACGCCAATCCAATTTCTACAATTATTTTTGATTCCTGGATGAATTCCACGTTGCAGAAGTATCACTCTTGGCAGTTAAATAGAAGAGTCCCTTGAGTTCATTCACTCTCTTCTACACCTCCAAGTACATAATCCCTTCCCATTGGTAGCTGGTCTATTCAGTTTAAGAGTGGGTCCCTTAGATTTACATAACAAATAGGTACGTACTTCAGGTATAACCATTTTTTTGTTATAGGCTATGTATTTAGGGGACGAACTCATCCTGTTTTAAATATTTTAACTAGCTATCAAAACTGCAACAGTCGCTTAAGGGAAATGTTATAAGCACTACTGTATTTTGATGAGGACACTCCTCACTTTATAAAAAGTACGGTATGGCCCGCACCATACGATGATCCAAACCGTCCATTAGATGGGCCACAGCCTAAATAGGTTGCGCCCCAAAAATCATTTCCATAGGTTGATCCTAACCCTCAGATCTATAGAGGGTTAGAGGGTTGATCCTAACCCTCTATAGATAGGAGGGTTAGGATCAACCTATGGAAATAATTTTTGTGGCACAACCTACTTAGGCTGTGGCCCATCTAATGGACGGTTTGGATCATCCTATGGTGCGGGCCATACCATACTTTTAATAAAGTGAGGAGTGCCCTCATCTACAGTAGTGCTGAAAACATTTCCCTATATTTAAAGGGGCTGATATTGCCACCCAATTTTTGGTTTCGTCGGACATGTATACATAATTTCTTTTGTTGAAAGATTTATTATCGGTGGCTACACTATGTTAAAAATGCCATCACCCATCTCTCTCGGGCTTTTCCATTCCTACTTTCTTTTTATTTTCTGTGCCACTAAACTACTAAAGCAAGGACATTAGTCATTCTAAAGGGGACTTCATCAAAGACGTGTGTGTGTGTGTAAAGTGAAGGATACTAATTAATTAGATAAAAAGTAGTTTGGACTCAAACAAGAAAGCAAAGGCAAATGAGAGAAAAGAGCAAACCACTAATCTCCTTAGATGGGAGATGAAGCTCAGCTCTCCTAACCACGCTTTAAAATTTCGACCGAAATCCCGAAACCGAAATTTTCCGAAATTCAATTTTTCTCCATTTACCAAATTTTGGTAATTTCGGTCAGAAATTTCGATTTAATGACATTATTTATTAAAAAAAAAAAGTGTACAAAATTTTGGAATTTCGGACCGAAATTTTGGCGAAATCTGAAATTTCGGTTTTTGGTGGGGTCCGAAATGGTTACCGAAACCGAAATTTTAAACCATGCTCTTAAATCTAGTGCGAGCATTATAATTGGCTTCCAAATTTGACATATGTCTAACATGATGAATTTTGATATCATGACCATCAATCTTATTGAGAATTTCCTCAACGACATCTGCAAATCTCCAAAAGTGGTAGACCACTCTAATCCAATTCAGACAAAAATGTTTGTTTTCTTGCGGAGACTATGTCCATCCAACTTTAAATCGTAGTGTAAGATTTTCTTGGGCATATTATTCGGAGTGTTTAGCCAATTTGCCAAACTAAACGTGTTATTTCTAACATTTTCATCTAAAGGAAGAACAGATACAAATTGAGACATCATAAATGTAGATTTTTTCCAACGCATTCCTTTCAGATATAATATAATCCTTCTCATTGCTTGGAACAATTTACAACTAATTGTACAAAACAAGTGAAGATAAGGAGGGAGGGATCCAACTAAGCTCCCAATAAAGAAGATTCTGATAAGGATAAAATTTCAAATGCCAAATGAAGAAAGATGAGGAATCCACATGTTCATTCATGTGCATATTAAAGAGACTTGAGGTATCTAATGCGACATCTACAAGCTCGTATTGACTATTCAAAGTGGCTGCCACACTAAAATCAAATTGCCCAGATCTCTGCCTATTACAATCCCCTAAACTGCAATCTTGGTCAACGCCTACACAATGACGATTTAACTCCACCTCTTTTCAATTAAGAACTTCAATGGTGGCTAATTACATGCTTAATTATGATATAAGCGTCTGTATCTCTTTCATCTCTTCTATCTTGGGCAATCATTCAAAACCAACAGAAAATTACCACGCGGAACCTCCGGCCATCATCGATTGGAATTCTTCGAAATCCACAAGCCCATCTCCATTCTTGTCGACCCCTCTTATCATAAGGAGACACTCATCCAAACTACACTTAGTGTGTCCAAGGCTAATTAGCACTCTTTGCAACTCCTTTGCGGATATGAATCCGTTCCCATCGGTATCAAAGATGAGGAATGCGTCCATAAGATCCTCCTTGCTACTGCCCCCGTCTTCGCTCTTCTCACTCACAACTTCCATAAACTCATCCAAGTCAATAAACCCATCTCCATTGCAATCCACCTCCTTTACAATTACTTCGGCTTCCTTTGCGGCGTCCGACGTCTCACGCCCCAAGCACACAAGCACTTGCCGGAGCTCCAGCAAAGATATCTTCCCGTCTCCATTTGCATCCATCACTTTGAAGACTTGCTTCAATTGGTTCGATATTTCCATGGAGCCGATCGATGATGAAAGCCAATCGTAGCCTGTGGATAGTCTCTTGAGCTTTCTCCTCCTTAATTTGCACCCTGCCTTGCCCCATGCATTGGCTTGGTGAAGCAAGGTTCTGACCCACTTGAGTAGAGGGCTGAAATGAAGGTTTTGCGAAGAAAACATGGTAGAGAAAGGAAGATATGTGAGGTAGGAGAAGGTGGGTGTAGTTATAACAGTGTTTGGAGCAATGATTGTTGGGGTGGGAGAGAAATTAGATGATAAGAAGCATGTGAGTTTGCATGTGCGAAGGGTCTCTTTGGGTAGTTTTGTCACCTTGCAATAATTATATGAGGTACTACACAAAAGACCAACTGGTCCTTCGATTTAGGACTGGTGGAATCTCTTCACGAGAGAGAGAGAGAGAGAGAGAGAGAGAGAGAGAGAGAGATTTCTATTTCTATTTCTATTGGGGTGTGGAAGTCCTGTGTAAGTTGGGAACGAAGTTTCCTAGTGAGCTGTTTGCGTGTGACTTTTTCGAAGCTCTAGACGTGCAGGCATTTCTTTATATGGTAATCTCCGCAAGTAATGGCCGGTTGATACCGAAACTTCGGTCTAAAATCAAATTTTCATTTTTAATGAAAACCATATTAATCTGCTTCTTTTTCTTTAACATTTCAACAATGATCTTAGAGCTTATAAATAAACAGAGAGGTGCTACAGCAACCGACGGTGGAACCGAACAAATACCTCAAAACCACATGACATAGGAGGGGTAGTTTTGTCATTTTAAGGAAACAAAGGGGGAATGATTTTAACACTGCAATGTTTATATTACAAGCCTTTAAATACTAAATGAAAAGCTGCTTTCGCCCATCTTATAAAAACATTGGAATGCTGAAATCATTTCCCAAACAAAAAGCCAAGAAATGAGGAAATAATTGCTAACATGGGAAAAGGCTATTTGTTCAGTTGGACTCTCGGTTTTCATATCATTATTGCCTCCACTTAAAAAGGGCAAGCATAATTAAAATTAAATTTACACCCACTTAAGTAGGTGTAAATTTGTTTAACGTTGAACCTGGTTAGGACTGCAAGAAAAAACATTTTTTTAGAAAAGTTTTTCTTCTAAGAAAAATCTTTCTTTCTACAATTTAAAAAGAAAGAATATGATTATCATTAGTTTAGAGAGATATTATCATAAATTGAAGAACAAAATAATATTTTTTTGTTCAATGATCCAAACCTGTTGGGGTTTCACGCAAAAGCAAGAATCCCACCTCTGAAGTCTCTCCATCTCCCGCTCATCGCACACAACTGGCCCCATTAATATTCCATGAAATAATTTTTCATGGTGGCCAAACATGTCCAAAATATTTCCTACTTACAATTAAGGTTTTAAATTTCGGCCGAAATTTCGGTGAGGACCGAAACTGAAATGTTCCGAAACCGAAATTGCAGAAATTTGAAATTTCAAAAATGCCGAAATTTCGGTGAGGACCGAAACTGAAATGTTCCGAAACCGAAATTGCATAAATTTGAAATTTCAAAAATTTCAGAAATTTTGGTGAATTTTTTGATAAAATATTAAAATTTTATTGCTTTACAGAATTTCAGCTGAAATTATCAGAATTTAGGTAACTTTGGCAGAAATTTCGGCCCAAAAAAACAATTTTTGAGCTCCTTTACTGAATTTCGGGATTCTTGCTAAAATTTCGGTAAGGACTGAAATAACCCCCGATCAATGGAAGATCAATTTGTATTGTTGAATGTGTGGCCCCCACTTATAGTATTGAATGCTAGCTTTTTTTTGTTGGATTTGATTTGGTCTTATACGTTAATAACGTGATTAGAAGGGGGAAATTTGGAACTAGTTGGCTTTCTTGACTATCCTTTAGCAAAGATGACCGGACAACAACAGGCGAAATTGTCGTCCTTGCCACGTGAATTGGGTGGATTTGGTCATGTTTGATAGCTAATTATGGACCTTCAATAGTGGGCCCATAAGACAATTTGTCCTTGATGTTAATTCATGTACATGGATTTAGTGAATGGTGCTATTAAAATGGTGGGCCACCACCAGTCCACCATGCCAATGTCCTGTGCACTCAACACAGGCAATGCCCCAAATTTGTGAGAAAGATTTTGCAAATTGGTATTGTCCATATGGTTTGATCGGGTCATACACACATCAAATTTGATGATTGAACGGTTAAAAAGTGTTGGAACAAGTGATTTATAGCCATTGATTTGGTAGACTCCCAAGTGGATGGCTTGTCCCACCAAATGTGTTGTTGACATGTTTATTTTCCATTGGTCGTACTCTCCCGTCTCCATATCATTTTCCTTATGCTCTGTTTGGTTGCTTGTTTTGCGGGGTTTGTAGGAGTTTCAAATGCATGAGATCTCCCAAAGATCTCCCCAAAGAATGTTTGGTTGTCATTTACACCTTTGACCACTAGACATCATTATTGGTTTCTATCCTAGGTGGTGCCTATGTGGCGGAGATGTTCCCCCCCCCATAATCTTCTCCCATTTTTTCACCAAAATGGAAAATTTTATTGGGGGAATTAGGAGAAATTCTTGTCTTATTCTTTTTCTCTCTTTCTCTCTTACTTTTCTCTCTCTTCCACCTATATTTTGATAATGACACCCTACATCTTCCGCTAATTTCTTCGCGCAATCAAACACCACTCGCAAATCTCCCTCCTAATATTCTCCCCATCTTCCATTCTCTTCCATTCTTGTCTAATTCTCTTTGACTTATTTTTCTCCTATTCTCCCAGCCATCTACAAACAACCAAACAGAGCATTAGAAAAAGAATTGCCACACAGTGGGCCTAAGTGATTTTTTTCCAGAGACCAAGAAAATATACATTATTTGATTTCCGTGTAGATTTTTTGAAGATGAGTAGGGACTACGTTGTTCAAAGATCTAAACAAGGCAAATCATATACTCAACCCTTTTCGTTCTTGAATCTTGAGCTACCCCTTGTAGTGTAAAAAGAGTAGTCGTAACTCGTAAGTAACTAAGTACACTAGAGAGAGGTGACCAAGGAAGAAAAGGGGTGAGGATATCACTTCCCTTGACAAACTAAGTTGTTGGGCCCCCAAGTGGTCACGTTGAGAGAGAGAGAGAGAGATTATGGTTTTGTGCGAAATTACTTTCCCTTAATAGAAAAAATATTCTGTGGAAAATAGAACTCCATGGGTCCGGTGGGTTGCAGTTTTACTCGAAAATAAGGAAAAAATCTTATTTTGCAAGAAAATTTCAATGGAAAAAGAGTTACCAAACACTGGAAAATGAAATTACAAATTTTTTTTCCATTCAACCAAACAGCCTCTTACGTTGTGTAATTCACAGTTCACATCATTCTTGATAACATGTCTGTGGGCCCATGTTAATCTTCACATAATATCAAAGGGATTCTCGTGGGCCCATGTCAATCGTTGATGCTTTTGTGTCCAACCACAATGGGACTCACCAGGCCACCACATAATACTTTACAAGGTGCTTCGTTTACCCTTAGAGGCCTTATTCCACAAACTTTCTCAAATACTTTTGAACATTTTATGCTGAAACTGAAAGTTAGGTACACTGAGAAATGTGAGGAACCTTGCTAAGTCATTAGCTGGTTTAATTAGAGGATAAAAATGCCCCTACTCTTTCCCTAAAATGACATATATGTCCTCAGTCGCCTATTTAATTAGATTGTCAATGTTGCTTCCGTGTGGAGGGGGAAATACCCTATATATATATATATATATAATTTCCTTTAGGCCCAACTGTGTGAGATGGGCTGGTAAGGAAGGAGAGGGAGAGAATAGAGTGGGTCAGAGTTGAGATAGCATCCCTAAAAACTAGTGAAAAGAAAATGCCTATTTAGAATTGGTTTTTAGTAGCATTTCATGCTCCAGCTACACCCACCTCTCAAGTCTCTCCATCTCCCGCTCATCTCTCACAACTGGCCCCATTAAGGTTCTAAATTTCGGCTTTCGGATTTTGGTGAGGACCGAAACTGAAATGTTCCGAAACCGAAATTGCCGAAATTTGAAGTTTTGAAAATTTCAGAAATTTTGGTGAAATTTTTGGCCGAAATTTTGGCAGAAATTTCGGCCCAAAAAAACAACATTTTGAGCTCCTTTACCAAATTTTGGGATTTCGGCTAAAATTTCGGTTTCGGTGAGGACTAAAATAACCCCCGAAACCGAAATTTAAAACCCTGCTTACAATACTACGAGACGGCTAATCAGTCGCCTGATAAATGGAAGATCAATTTGTATTGTTGAATGTGTACGTGGCCTCCACTTATAGTATTGAATGCTAGCTTTTTTTTGTTGGATTTGATTTGGTCTTATTCGTTAATAAGGTGATTAGAAGGGGGAAGTTTTGAACTAGTTGGCTTTCTTGACCATCCGTTAGCAAAGATGACCGGACAACAACAGGTGAAATTTTCGTCCTTGCCGAGTGAATTGGGTGGATTTGGTCATGTTTGATAGCTAATTATGGACCTTTAATTTTGTTCTTATCTCTTGATGAATAATGGGCCCATAAGACAATTTGTCCTTGATGTTAATTCATGTACATGGATTTAGTGAATGGTGCTATTAAAATGGTGGGCCACCACCATGCCAATGTCCTGCATGTGGCAATGCCCCAAATTTGTGAGAAAGATATTGCAAATCGGTATTGTCCATATGGTTTGATAGGGGCACACACACATCAAATTCGATGATTGAACGGTTAAAAAGTGTTGGAACAAGTGATTTATAGCCATTGATTTGGTAGACTCCCAAGTGGATGGCTTGTCCCACCAAATGTGTTGTTGATATGTTTATTTGCAAACAAGGGCCGATTTTGATGTGATGCAAAGAAGCCTTAAAACTACCATTCAAGGACAGAAACGTGAATAAAAATAAATGGGGCCAAAGGGACAAAATGAATACTTCAACCCAACCCGTAGCACTTTGATATAAGAGAACTGGAACGACGGGAATTAGTTGTAGCGGTGATGAGTCTGAATTTGGAAGTCCTGTACTTAGAGATAGAGAGGCCAAGAGAGAACTGCAACAACACCTTGGGTAATTTTGCCCGAAACATACAAACATAGGAAAGATGAGAGTGTCATCATCAGGATATTGAGGGAGAGGAGTTAGCTGCGTATACGAGTCTTCATGTCAATGGAATATATGTTTATTATCTCTCTCTCTCTCTCTCTCTCTCTCTCTCTCTCGTCCAGTTTTCGGCAGGAAATGTCCCTCGTTCATTTGCTTGCTAAATGATAGGAGTTTGATGCTCTCCTCTCACAAGGAAAAGTGGGGTTAAGATTCCTTGCTATCCAAATTTCATACCCAGTCACATCATTAAAAAAAAGAATTTCACCTTCATCCTAGAGTTTTTATATGGTAGGGTACGGTACGGCTCTTAATATTTGATCCAACAAAAGGAGACCTTCTAAGAGGCCGTCGTATGATCAAATATCAAGGGCAGCACCAATGTTGTACCTCCATTGTGCATAGCACATGAGTTTCAATTGATTCCACCATATCAAAGGGATTCCCAGTAGTATTTCCCTTTGCTCAATTGATTCCACTATATCCAATTTCCCCCTCGTAATGGCGTATGGTCACAAAGGAACCTTCATAAGTATGGAAACTTCTTTAAATTTCAATAGTTCTGGACAGAAGTCAATAAATTTCTGCGCTGATAAAACTACAAAACATCTGGGTAGGTTGATCTTTAATTCTGTGAAACGACCAATTACTCCAACAGTTTAATATGTTGGAGATGGCGTTATTTAATCTCTAATACATCGTTAATACGTTAACACTCTGTTACGGTCCTGAGTGGGGGCCCACCTAGGTATGGGACTGGGTGGGACCCCTTGGTATGTGACAGAATTAAACGGCCTTGACGAATGCATTCCATCAGCTCTGGAGCTTTTGACGTATTGGTAAGGTACCTGAGATTTGGTATAAGAGCAGCTACCACGTCCTTTGTTCGAGTCACAAAAGGGGTGACATGTGTAGAGAACTATCTGGAAAGGGCAACCTGGAAAAAAAGAGCAAAGTGAAACCCGTCACAGAGAGGCCACTGAGGACCGCTGATTCAGAAGCGTGGCGGTATGTTACGGTCCTGAGTGAGGGCCCGCCTAGGTATGGAATTGGGTGGGACCTAGCTTGATATGGGACAGGTTTAAAAGGACTTGCATAACCATAACGTGTTCCATTAGCTCTGAAGCTTTTGACGTATTGGTAAGGTACCTAACACACTCCCCCTCACGTGTGGCCCCTCTTTCAAGGGTTGGCCTACACTTGGCCCCTCTTCTTATGGGTTGGCCATTACATGCGGTATGTTACTACAAAAGCTTAAGCTTAAGCTGTTGGAGATGGCATTATTTGATCTTCAATCACACTCACTTAAATTGTTCAAAACATTTAAATTAGGAAGCTTTAAAAAGTTGTTATAACATTGTTAATTCAAGAATCAAGGCTATAACTACAAGCAGCTCTTATGTATACTTTCTCCTTTTGTTAGATGAAGGGATTTAATTGTTTAGTAAGAGTACGACTAGCGGACAACCATGCATCGAGATCAAACTCAGCTATTACTTTTGGGTCCGACATGGAGGTATGCATATATACATAATCAAGGCTGTTGATCTTGTAAACCATCATGATGAGAGCCCCATAGTCCAGTTCCCAGGCCTAATGGGCATCACATGCGAAGGACGAAGTCCTGCAAAAATC
Source organism: Tasmannia lanceolata (assembly GCF_043159265.1). NCBI lineage: Eukaryota > Viridiplantae > Streptophyta > Magnoliopsida > Canellales > Winteraceae > Tasmannia > Tasmannia lanceolata. The sequence goes on along the minus strand of NW_027518682.1, from coordinate 9,679,640 downwards.
TATGGTTTATCTTTTCTTGGAAGGCCACTAATCTTTTCTTGGAAGGCCACTAAACTATGCTTGACGGAGCAATGCTAGGATTATCCAATCAATGCGGTATCAATGGCAATGGGCCGAACTTGATTTGAGGGTTGGATTAACGGACCCGATCACGTTCACGTAGCACACGTGCGGCCCAAAAAATAGTATTAAGAATGAACCTAACAACCACCATCCTTTCAAGGATAAAAACCTTCAATACGCTATCCCCGGGGATTGTCTAGGCTGTTTGGATTATTTTATCCTAAAAACTCTATGAGATTGGCTATCTTGCTTGCATGGTATACGCTAGCCATTGGGGTTGTTCTCTAGACAAGGACGATAGAAAGCCTATCCGTGGATAAAATAAACCCCGGATTGCTATCCTTAGTGGAGGAAAGCCCTGGCCATTAAAAATTTAAAACTAGCAGTCTCTACTTTAATGGAATGCTGACACTACTTAGGAGTATTAAGTTCTACTTCAATGGAATGTAACATCATTCCTAAGCTAATACATCATCTTTGAGATATCTAACTCGACACGCCTCCATAGTTTCCTCGTAAAAAAAAAATACATTATCTTTCAGATATCTAACTGGACACGCCTCCATAGTCTAAATGCCACCATTATTATGTGGATTATGTGATAACAACGCTAAAAGGTGTTAGTATTTTAATATTAAAAATGAAAGGACATTTGCTTTTGCAAAAGATTCTTTTTTGCTTTTAAAATTTCCATCCAAATTTCAAAATTTTAAAAGATTCTCTTCTTTTGTAATTTCCCACAAGAACATTTGAACTTTTAAAAGAGGCTCTCTTACCTCTCAAAAGTTTAGTCCAAGATGGGAAAGTGAGAAAAATTCTCAAATCCATATAAGATGGAGTGTTGAGACAAAGGCTTGGACCTTTCAAGGGCATTCAATTTGTTTGCCTTGGGAGTTTTACAAAGAACAAATACAAAAATAAAAAACACACGCGTGGTGGAAAAAATTACAGTTTCGAGGCTTCTAGATGCATGGACAGCTCGCCAATGAACAATGAAAAGAAAAGATTCATATTCAATCCCAGTGAGTAAGGTTACCTGAGCAATGCACAATTCTCTGGTATGGGTCAATTTAATAACGTATTATGGGTTGTAGTATGAGCTATAGTGTGTAAAAACTCATGACTCGTATGAGTAACTCGGGGAGAAAGTAAACGTAAGTCTGACTTAACTTGGGCGAGTCAATGATTGATGTGGTCAAATTTTTATTAACTAGGGTGAGCTAAAAGAGTTTTGATTGAAATGGTTAGACAATGTTTTTTGGACTCAGATGAGAACTTGACCAAGGCAAAACTGAGTCGACTCGGACGGGTTAATGATTGTCCCGAAGAGTTTTAAACGAATAAACTAATGGGTGTCTAAATATTCTAACAAAGGGTGACCACAATGACCCTGCCTGTTCTGTTTTAGGCACACCCTATGGCAAATATGTTGTGAGTTGAAGAAAACTGAAACTCTAAGGCCTTCATTCAAAGGGGCACAAAACCCATGCCTTTCTATGTCTGCACACAGACGATGGAAAGTAGCACTATGCACCCTAAGAATTTGCGATAAAGGTGATCCCAATACATTTTGTTGGGTACGGTTCTTCCATGGAAATCAATCATCTCTCTCTTATAAAGATAAGATCAATGATAAAAGGCAATAGCAAACTGAAAAGGATCGCCATAATTTATAAAGATTTGGTTGTTTTAAAAATGGGGTGCAAGTGAAAGTTAGTGCCTTTATAAAATATTGAAAGATGGTGGATTCTTGCGTGTCATCTTGATTCAGTGGCAATGCACGACAGGGCAATTTAACTACGCACACCACTAATTTTCCCTCTTCAGCCCTTCAAATACCTATTTTCATTGCACCCTCATCACGCACTCACCCTCAAAAGGAAAAAAAGGTTTTTTCATGGACAGCTGAGATGGGTGTCTTATTTCAAGCATGTGAGACTCTTGTAGTTTCGTAATGCGAATAGAAATCAGGTGGAGAGAGAGAGACAGAGAGAGAGAGAGATGTGACACTACCAGTTACTCCAAAAGCTTAAGCTATTGGATAAAGGATTTTTTAATCTTTTATTCTTTAACACTCCCCTCACGTGTGGCCCCCTTTTTTTTGGGTAGGCCTACACGTGGCACATGTGGCCCCCACTTTTTGGGTTTTGCCATTGCATGTGGATTTTGCTATCAAGGAGGTTTGAACCCAGGCATTTGCTCTGTACCATGTGAAACTACCAGTTACTCCAAAAGCTTAAGCTATTGGAGAAAGGCGTTTTTAATCTTTTATACTTTAACGAGCGAGAGAGAGAGAGAGAGAGACGGTTTTATGAAATCGTGAGATTGTTCAAAGTGAGTTGACAAGTAGAACAATGGTGCTGAAAATATAGTTGTGGCATTAAGAGACGAGTAAAGTGGGATGAACCCAACTATTTCCATCGTGTGTGCACCATATAGGCAATGTTAGCTAGGCTCCACATATTATATATTTTAGAACATAGACAGTTCAGAGCGTGAAGTGCGATGAACCCACCTAGGCTCATTGTGAGATGTACCCAAGACCACCTCTACAAAGATAACGAAATGCCCGTTTTTTTTTTATTCTAAATTTTGTGTTGAGTTATTTCAATATCAGCCGTAGCAGTTCTACTGATTTAAGGGCATATATAACAAAAAAAAAGCCAAATAATAATAATAATAATAAATATGAGGAATTCTAGACTGAAGGGAGCCCTTGCAAAAACGAGCTCAAAGGGCTCTCCTATTAGCTACACATCAGCATCATGCATTAATAACGGCTGAAAAGTCAACCATGATAGTGATGTGCAGCCAATGAGGGAGCCCTTTCACCTCTTTTCAGCAAGGGCCCCTTCAGTTTAGACTTCCTCTAATAATATTAGCAACTGAAGAATTTGTGGTCTGACGACGTGTTGGTACATACGTTACACACTCAAGACACATCTCCTTTTGGCGAATGCTATAAAGATTCGGGGTTGTTTTATACAGAGAAGTCCAGAACCAAGATGATTTGATAAGAAATTCTAGGCCATGTTTGTTTCGGATTTTTGAGAACCCCCCGTTACTGAAAAGTTGACAACCATCTTCACGAAATCCCATAACCAGGTGATTTAATTTTGTGAAGGAATTCTAAAGGTAATTAAAACCGTCTCTATTCCTACATTGTCAAGCCCAACAACAAAATTACCAATCTCCTTTATCTTCTTTATAAAACCACAGGAGAAACCCAATAGCTTTCTCTTGTATTGGCCGTTACTAAATGCTTTCATCACTTTGCCAACCATCTTCACGACATACATGCTCTCAATAGAATCGTATTATCCCTCCACCTAAAATCTTCTAGCTGGCCAAAATTAAGAGAAGCCCTTCGAGCCCTTGCCCATAAACCATGTCCACAACATCAACATTAGAACAAAAACTAGGAGAAACCTTTCAAAATTCACCTCAATCATCCTCTCCTCCACCTCCCAATGAAACATGGCCAACCAATCTCAAAGAAAATGTCCTCTCAGAGCTCCGAAAGCAACGAAAAATCGCGGCTCCATTGGTGGCCATGAACCTGACATGGTTCGCGAAGATCACCATCACAACAGCATTTCTCGGCCGGCTTGGGGAGCTGCAACTTGCTGGAGGGACGCTCGGTTTCACCTTCGCAAATGTCACCGGATTCTCAGTTTTAACAGGCCTCTGTGGAGCCATGGAGCCCATATGTGGCCAAGCTTTTGGAGCCAAAAACCACAAACTCCTCCATAAGACACTCTTCATGACCACCCTTCTCCTCCTCTTAACCACACTCCCCATCTCCTTTTTATGGCTCAATGTAGACAAAATCCTCTTACATTTTGGCCAGCAGAAAGACATCTCAATGGTTGCAAAAACCTATGTAACATATCTTCTCCCTGAGTTAGTAGCCACTTCATTTCTATGTCCTCTCAAAGCCTACTTGAGTTCTCAGAGCATAACAGTTCCTATAATGTTTAGCTCAGCTCTGGCTCTTGCCTTTCATGTTCCCATCAACATCTTACTTTCCAAGGCCATGGGCCTTGAGGGAGTTGCTATAGCAGTTTGGGTAACGGATTTCATTGTTGTAATTCTATTGGCTTTGTATGTATTGGCCAACGAAAGGAGAAGTAACTGGAAGAGCTGGGAAGAGGGAGGGTGGTGGGAACAAGAGCTGGGCGACTGGACCCGGTTGCTCCGGCTATGCGGGCCGTGTTGCTTAACTACATGCCTTGAGTGGTGGTGCTATGAAATCTTGGTCTTGTTGACAGGGCATCTAAAGGATGCTAGACGGGCGGTGGCGGTTCTAGCAGTGGTGCTAAACTTTGACTACTTGCTATTCTCTGTCATGCTCTCGTTGGCCACATGTGTGTCCACACGTGTGTCAAACGAGCTCGGTGCAAACCGGGTCCAAGCTGCATGCAGGTCTGCCTATGTGTCATTGGCCCTAAGTATAGTCGCAGGTTGCATAGGTGGCTCAGTTATGGTATTGGCACGAGGGGGTTGGGGTTCTTTGTATAGCCATGATGACGGGGTCGTGAGAGGGGTGAAGAAGATGATGTTGTTAATGGCTTTGGTGGAGGTGGTTAACTTCCCTTTGGCAGTTTGTGGGGGAATAGTTCGCGGGACAGCCAGGCCATGGTTGGCCATGTATGCTAACCTTTGTGGGTTTTACTTGTTAGCCTTGCCTTTGGGTGTGGTTTTGGCTTTCAAGGTGGGGCTTGGGCTTGCTGGGATGTTGCTGGGTTTTTTTGTTGGGATGATGACTTGTGCTGTTCTTCTGATAGTGTTGGTTTTGAGGATTGATTGGGTTGAGGAAGGTGGCAAGGCACAAAAGCTTGTTTCTGTCAAGCAAGAGGATGATGATGGGCGTGGGGGTGGAGATGTTATGTTTTAGCTCTAGCGATTGGGGCTAGTACAAAGGACAACAAGTGTTGTGAGCATATATTGAGAACATTCTAGCCTTCTCTCCTTTTTCTTTAATTAAATTTTCTCATATGAATCTTGGAAAGAAATAAAGATATAAAGGGAACAAATCGAAGAAATGAAGTCAAAATAGAGAAGAATAAGCATACGACATCAGAACTCCTTGCAAGTAAACCCTCTCTCTGAATAGAGGAGATATGCTTTCTACACTACAAAATGTTCAAAACTATTTATCAATCCAATACCAACACTAACTCCATATGCACCAGCAATCTACATATCATTGACAATGATTATGACAAACGAAAAAGGACAACACAGAGTATGGGGTCTGATACCGACGCTAGTTGAGGGTTGCTCTCCCAATTCCATACTGCTTGGAGAATTGCCACAACAAGGGGTGCCCGTCCTGCCAACTATCTTCGTTTCACAGAACCAAGTGGGACCAGCCAATGAGGCCTCGCCTAAACACCAATAGAGGGCTCGGCTGATCGCTTAGATTGTGATGTGTCAAGATAAACTTGCAGGGCCTCTTTGCAGAGGTCAATGAGGTAGGAGTCCACTTCAAGCTTGCTGCTACGTCAACTCAACTCAACTCAACAAAGCCTTTGTCCCAAACTAGTTGGGGTCGGCTAATGAATCCTTTAAAAAAATTTCATGATCGCCCCCTGCACCTGTGGACCCCGATCCGAGATAGGCGGCGAGGGAACGGGTCCCTAACACCCTCTGGATCATCCACGTGTGAAGGAGAGCTCTACCAGGGAACTCTCGAAACGGATGCCACCCTCATAGCATAGCACGAGTGGCGATGTAAAAAGAAAGAGATATGTCTTGATCCGGAACCGAGGTTCGAAACCGAGACATACCTAAAATAAACTCAGAGTCGCCATCCATGGATATACCATGGAACCCTAAAATCAAATCCTCTGTGCAATGGATAACCAGAAATATATATGGGTTCGTGCCTGGTTACGAATGAGGAAGGTCTGAGAGCACCCCCAATTCGTCTGAGTGCAAGCACTTGGTCTCTTATGCCATTTATTATTAACTCCAAAGAAGTTTGGGTAAAAATCATGTGAAATGGGAACAATCCTCAGGAGTCGTCTACCTAAGCATGCATTTCCTGAGGATAAAGATAATAAGCACACATAAAATAAAATGAAAGATGTGTCACCTAAGCATAGCTAGGTTATGAGTGACATGCCTGATGGGTGTCTAAGTTCTGATGTGCAAACACATGCAAGTTATAGCTAAAAAGTATATGATCAGTACTAGAAAGTAAGAAAACACATCAAAACATACAATAATTAAACAAAATCCTAAGACTCTAAATTATTAGCCCGAGTGCTCGGATGGTCTGGTATTCATCCAAAGAAGCCTACGTATCCCCGCCTCCACGAGAATCAAGGCAACGTAGTTCTTCGCGCCTATTCTAAGCTAGGATGCCTAAGACACCTAGACCTCTATCCTAGACTCGATCTAAAAGACCGGACTAGTTATTAAAGTTTCTTGTACGATTATTTAAATTCCAGTGAATTGTGAATTTTAGGACACCCTATATGCCCTAACTAAATGTAGATTAGCCCTAAGCTAATGCAGGTGGTTCCTACAACCTATGTGTAACTAGGCTGTATTTCCTAAGGAAAACCATGGGATCACTAACGCATCTTAGACCTAGTCATCAGTCGGCGATGTGAATCGCCAACTGACCGGACGGAGGCGCTCCTAGCTAGGACAAACTCCTAACTCTAATACAAACACACAACAAGCACACAACAAATCAAAGACAAACCCTAACTCTAAAACCCTCTATCTAAGACGAAGTCCTAACTCTAGAGGAAGATCTTGTTGAAAACAAGGTTTTGAAGGTTTTTGAAGAATGTTTTTAAAATATTATTTACAAAAAAAAATTTGGCTGGACTTGGGATGTAAATCCCAAGCTGCACTACGTACCTCGGAAGAGGATCAAGCCAACGTAGTTCGAAACGAACTCTCTAACTACTAATTCTAAAACACTCAACACTTTAGGCTTTTTAAGGTTTTTCAGATGTTTTTCATATTTTTAAAGTTTTTCAGAAGTTTTTGAAGTAAAGAGTTTTCACCCTTTTGGTCAAAGACCTAAGGGAAAATACAAAGCAAAACCTTAGGGCCAAACCCTAGGGCAAATAGGGGAAACCCCTAAACAAGGCAAACTAAGCTATTGATGACAACAAAAAGATCTACGACCTCAAAAGGCAAAGCTATAATGAGACTGGGCTAGTCTCCAAAGAAGAAGGAATGACAACAAGACTAAGGAGAAACTCCTTACTAACAGTATCAAAGAAGACAAATGAGCCACAGACTCTCTAATACTACAACTTAGAGGAGAAATGAGTCAAAGACTCCCAAATAACGCCAACGGAAGAACCAATGAGTCAAAGACTCCCTAGTAATACCACAAAAGAACGAATGAGTCAAAGACTCTCTAATAATACCAACTAAGAAAATGAAGTGAGTCAAAGACTCTCTAAAAGAAATGGAAATATGAGTCAAAGACTCCAATAATACCAACTAAAGGATAAATGAATCAAAGACTCTCTAAAAGAGAAAGAAACACGAGTCAAAGACTCCACTAACACCGACTAAAAGATAGATGAGTCAAAGACTCTCTAAAAGAGAAGGAAATATGAGTCAAAGACTCCACTAACACCAACTAAAGGATAGATGAATCAAAGACTCTCTAAAAGAAAAGGAAACACGAGTCAAAGACTCCACTAACACCAACTAAAGGATAGATGAGTCAAAGACTCTCTAGAAAAAACCAATAAGAGAAAGATTGAGTCAGAACTCTTTAATAACACCACCGAAAAGGCAAATGAGTCAAAGACTCTCCTATAACACCACCTAAAAGGCAAATGAGTCAAAGACTCTCCTATAACACCACCTAAAAGGCGAATGAGTCAAAGACTCTCTAATCAAGGCTGACTCCTATGCGAATGGACTATCGACTAAAGAGAAGCTTACAAGCAAAAGGAATAAGAGACCTTGTGCATATTTGGCAAAGGTAAAACACCCAGCCGGGCCGGACAGCTACCTAGCCCTAGGGTGCAACAAATGTGCAACCCAATACCCATAAGGGTAGAGGTATGAAGCCAAGCCGAGTAGGGTGTTATCCTAAAACCAAACGAAGCACAAAGAGGAGAACTAGCGAGAGAATGAGACCGGGCGGGTCTCCCAAACACACACAAAGATGGGCTCTAAGCAACCTTATCAATGCCCTTGCAAGGGGGAAGCAAGGCTAAGACAACTAATTGACCAAATTGGTCTCTAATTAACAGAGGCACAAATTGAGGTGTAACCTCAGAGAGGATTCTACAAATGAGGCCAAGCAATGCCTTCTAAAGGTACACCATTTATCAAAATCAAAGCAACCTCCCTGAGGTTAAGCTAAAAAAAGAGGCTTGCCTCCAAAGGAGGATTGCCTAACGAGACAGAGTATGTCTCCTAGTACAGGTTCTAGTATCTAAAGAAATCTAACAGAAATCTAAAAGACTGTGCTAGTCTATCCAAAGAGAGAGGAAAATGCTACTAGATAATCGCAAATTCCATTCCATTCTTATAAAAATAAATCAAGTGTGAAGCAAAGAAGAATTTTCAATTAAAAAAATACACAACCTATAGCAATCATAAAATGATAAACAACATTAATTAGTCCAGACCAGCCGCTGGATAGCCTAATAAAGCAAAAAAACAATATCAAACACTTCTATGTCCAACCACAAACACCACCTCAATATGAGGATGAAATCAGATGATGCTAAAGTAATCATCTGATATCATAATACACATGATAATATTTCTAATCCCGCCTTGAGATCAGACAGTACTCATGTCGATAATATCGAATAGAGTAGTCATCTGATCTCCTTCTTCCCTAAACAATTTAAAATAGAAAGGAATGAGTATAATAAGCTTTGAGATAATCTCACCTGAACACCATTTATTACCGTCTTCAAACCCTAACTCAAAGCTTAGTACAAGAGAAGAATATTAAAAAATTTAACAGATTATACAAATGCATGCAATGCTATTTCTGATTTTTATAAATTTTGGTGCATAACAGGGGGCATCAACTTGTGCAGATTCAAGTGCAAAAAAATGGTGAGCCACAAAACACAAAGATGGGCTCCAAGTAACCTTATCATTGCCGAGAGAAAGGTTTTTTTTTTTTTTTTTTAAAAAAAAAATAGTTAAAAGAAATCCAAAAAGTTGGGTAGGCCTACTAAACAAAAGAGGAGAGCGCTACTTGGATTGAGCGAGTCCCCTAAAGATGGGCTTGGGCTATCGCCTTCATCGCCCTTTCAAGAGAAAGGGTCATCTAAGATTTAAAGGTACCTGAAAGGAGAAGAAGAGAGAAGAGGGTACTACCACAACCAGGTAAGTCCCTCTAATGATGGGCTTGGGTTAACGCCTTCATTGCCCTAACCCACGAGAATAGATTCCTGAACTTATAATTTCAAGCTTCGAAACATGAGAGTACTGAAGAGGAAGACAATAATAAAATCAAAGAGTTACCATATTGAAATTATCATTTCAAAATTTTCACAATTAACTGTTAAGTTCATGAGAGTGAATAAGAACTATCTATACCCCTCTCACCAAAGAGCCTCTTGTTAAACATCATTTTCCTAATCACATTCCCACTATATTGCCTAACCATAGCCTCTACATTGCTAATTGCACGGCCTTGGTATAGCTACATTGGTTATAAATGTACCAAACATCTACACACCCAATTCCATTATGAAAATGAAGCATTTTTATATGATATAAGATTTCATGCAACCAAATTTGCAGAACAAGAGAAGCATCATCAAATTAATTGGCCATCTTAAGACTACTACTCACGGATTATCCAGGTGACAACAAGGTGTGAAAATCAATCTACAAACATTTGAATATTATGTAATCAATTTAGAGGGAACAACAAATCAATTCGTAACTCAATGCCCTACCGACTTCATTTCTGCTAACCAAGTATCAAAACAAGAAGCAACTTGCAAGAATTAAGAAGCCCTATCTACATTTGCAAACTGAATGCACTCCAACTAAAACAAATAAAGATTCAATCAGCTTTTAATCTCAAGATGTCCAAATTTAAATCAAAGCTTCAGTCAAAACTACTAATTATGATAATAGCTTGAAATTCAAGGCTTAGGCAAATTATAATGAAATCCGATCATTCAATCAACACCATTCAAAGAAGAGCATTAAAACAGGAATCAACAGTTGATCACAGCTCTAGAATTAGGAATGGATAGGAGTATTACCTGTGTAACTGATGAAAAGAGGGTTCAAAGATGCAAAATACTTTCTCATTGTTGTAAGCGACGATCGGATCCGGCTATGCGTGGCCGGAGATGATGACCGGCTTAGGGTTTGTAAGAAAACAAAAAAAATCACAGATCCAAGGGTTTCAAAGTTGAAGAAGGTGAAATGCATTAGGCAATGAAGATTTATAGCAAGGAGGAAGCCTGTCGGAGATTTGCCAAAGCTCCAATTTGCCGGCCGGAAAAGAAATAATGACCGCAGAAGATAAAGAGATTAGCTAGGGTTTCGCTCGGTTTCTCTCTCTCACTCACCCTCTGATTTGTGACGAAAATGAAAACCCCCCTTTCTTTCAATCTCTTCATCTCTTTGATTTTATTTTTTTTATTTCTCTCTTGCTCTCGATCTGCTTTTCTTTCTCTTTCCTCAGATCAGAGATCTCAGATCTCGGATCTGAGATTTCTTTGCTGGCCGGAGCTCCGGGGAGTGAGATCGGAGAAGAACATCCCCTAATCTCTCTTCCTCCCTCACGAGAAAAATCTCAGATCCTCTTTCTCCTCCTTTGATTTCTTCTATTTCCTTCTTCTTGCTCTGTGCTGCTTGGATAACGAGAGGTGTGCGGTTGAATCTCGAGACAATTGCCGATTTCCGGTAGGAAACCCGCCGGAGAAGATGACCGGCCGGATCTCCTTCTCCCTCTCAATCTCTGTGTTTGGGCGAAGATGAGAAGACCTTCCCCCCCTCGTTTTCCTTTTCTTGCTGCCTTTATACCCAAAATCAGTTATTGATATCGGCACTCCCAAATTAATGGGCGCACAAATTTGATGGGCGCACGAATTTGGCCAAAGCTCAAACGAGCTAATTCACCCCCCTTCCATACAAAAATGATACCTATATTTCCTTTTCAATGAACAGCTCTCACCCGGTACAGATAAATCACCCCCCTTGATCTCATCCTACATTAAGCTCGCTTACCAGGCGAACTACAACGGATTTAGACAAAACCTTACAAGGACTTACTTGGGACCCTAAACTATACTATGGATGATTTTACGGCTCTGAGACCATGGTTCACTAGAGTTGCAACCTAAACTAAGTAAAGGGGGTTGGTCAAAATGGGGTGTCTACAACACCCATCCAGTAGAGTGCGAGGACCTTTGCCTATTTTCCACCACACCAGGGCGCCGATGTGGAGCGTCACTAAGGGAGTGACGGCCCAGGACTCGCCTCCTCACCCCCACACCCGCCCATGAAGGTGCAAGAACCCTTGCTCATTTAACACTACATCCGGGCACCAATGCAGCGCGTCGCTAAGAGGGAGGAGGCTGCTACTTGTTGAAGTATAAATGGGTAGCGTTGAGATCTCCGACGATGTCAGGGAGCCGTTGGTGGGCCTTATTTCAAATTTTGAATTAGAGACTGCTTATCCTGAGAATGCAGAACTTGAATAGGCTAATATGTCAGAGAGTAGGGTAGCGGTCTTGAAAGGCCCGGAGATCAGGGATGGAGGGAAGCGGGCCCACAAAGTCTCAAAAACAATGCTTTGGGGCAAAAAAAGAAAACCGGGTAAGAAGATTCTTGAGGACAACTGTAATCTTACTTTGGCCCATGAAAGGAACTCTTTAAAAATAAAATCTCGACGCCTCAACAAGAGTAGAAGTCTGTTCGAGAAGGGTCTACGGAAGAAAAAAGGGGTATTTCTTTTGGAAAATCTTAAAAAAAAAAAAAGCACGTGTCCTAGCAGCTCGAGGGGGATTATCTGCTTTGAACAGAAAGCTTAAAGGTTCCCTTCTAAGAAAGAGGCTTAGAAAATCGGTCTCCAGATTTCCTTTGCTGATTTATTCTCCTCCAATTGTTCGAAAGAATTTACCTCGGAGTCCTGGAAGCTCCTTCTCTTTCCAGGAAGGTGACCTTGATCTCTTGAAGGAAACCCCTTTTAATGAAAAGCTAGCTCGAAAGGTTTCGCCAACTACATCAGAAATCCTCTTAAGCCCTCTTAAGAAGCAATGGGTGCAGAGGAAGAGCGAGGCAAGTTGCTCTTCTCCGATTGCCTCCTCGCAATCTAACAGTGAAACGGACCTTCATGTGCCCCTTCTGGAACTTCCCATGTTCAGCAAGATTTTAGAAAAAGAAAGGTGGACCCGAAGGAGACTGTGGGAGGAGGAGAAGCAGTTAGTTATCTCAGATTTGGAGGAGAGGAAAGCATCTTTGGACAAGAATGATCTTGACTTTCAAGGACCGCTAGCTCCGGATATTGGACCCACCGTCAAAGAGGTGAGATGACCTAATGGGGATATCCAAGGAAAAAGCAGACGCCCTAGTGACATATTAATATCTCCTGCGCCTCAAGAGCCGGAACAGTTTAGTAATTTTCTAAGAATAGGGGATGTCCTCGGAATTGCTTACGATGAAAATTTGGATAAAACTAAAGAAATGTATCATGCCATACGGGAAAGGGATGCCAAGGAAAGGGAAGAAAGATTAGAAGAGGATGGTCTTGACCATAAGGACCAATGGTAAGGGGTCTTAAGTAAAAAATTGGCTCCATTTTGACATAAGCTTCTTGGTTAAGGCATATTACAAATCATTTATGAACCCATTCATTGGCCAAGAGGGGGAAAATAGTTATCCTTGTTTAAGGACAGCAGGCATTCTTGGGGTGAGGGTATGGTGGGTTTTTTTTAGAGTCTTTTTAGGGGTATATGTGATTCGGAAGTGGAATTCTTCTATTAGTACTAAAATTTGCGAGTTCCAAACTCAGATACATGGCTAATTTTAGTCTGAAGAGGAAGAATGAAGTGGAATTTTAGGGATAGCATTTCTTGTTACACTTTAGTCTATCAGCAAAATGTTTGCATTTATCTTTTCGGCAGTGGTTAATCGCCTTTAGTTATAGCCTGAGGGAGCTGTTCCTTTGCTTATGCGTTTCCGTAGATCTGCTCTACTTTTACAAGCATGTAAGACAGGAGGCAGTGCTGGAAAAGTATATTCCAAACTTTTTAGGCTCAGCTGAAGGGTCATCAGGTCTGCGTGAGAGGTAGCCAACATGTTTACAGTATCGAAAAGTATGGGGATAGCTAAAAGAAAACATGATGAAGTCTGAGCACGATTGTCTTTGCTTCAATGTATTCATACGGAGCTGGTTTCCACTGTTTTGGGTTCGAGAATGCCCGTTCCAATCTTCCTTAATATTTTGTATTGTAGAATGGTACTCCTGGTTCCGCCTCCCTTCTCTATTAATGGATTCTATGTCGCTTTTCAAAAAAATTAAATAACACCAACTCTAATAGCGTAAGCTTTTGGAGTAATTGGTTGTTTCACATGGTATAGAGCTACTGCTTCACTGCAGGTCCTAAGTTCTAAACCCAACAACTCCTTGATATTAAAAATCCATGTATATAGTCAACCCAAAAAGATGAACCACATGTGCCACGTGTACAGCCAACCCAAAAAACAAAAAAGAGGGACCACGTGTGTAAGAATTGAGTTCAGGGATCACATGTTATTTCTCTATAATCTCATGTGTTTGTTGCTCATAGTGGAAGATGATTTTCTCCTATGGCTATAGACAATTTTGCAAACCATATCGTTCAAAGAAAAAAAAATTTGTTAAACCACATAGAACACTCATTATTCTTGCGCTTGTTCTTTATTTACTATTTCAAACGTGTATGCGTCATGTAGATAGTGTTAGGCTCGACAGATTATATATTTTAGAATAGGGATTTGCTAGGGACTATCGCAGAAGGCATTTCGCAGGCAGGCTGTTGCATGAGAGAGCAGCCACAAAGGCTCAGATTTTGTCTTATTCATTTAATTCATCTGAGGTGGCTGCTCTCTCATGCAACAGTCCACCCGAGAAATGCCTTATGCGATAGTCCCTAGCAAATCCCTCTAGAATATAGACGGTTCAGAGCATGAAAGTGCAATGAACCACCTAGATGTACCCAAGACCACCTTTACAGCAATAACGAAATGTCATTTGTTTTATTTTAAATTTTTTGTGTTTAAGTTATTTCAATATCAGCCATGAAAGCTCTACTAATTCAAGTGCATTATGTCGAAAAACAAAACAAACAAACTAGCAACTGAAGAATGTGTGGTCAGAACTCATTAGTGGATGCGTTACACAGTGAATACACATCTCCTTAGCGCAAATGCTAAAAGATTCAAGGTTGTTTTATACAAAAAAAGTCCAAAACCGGGAGGATGGGCCTACCAATCTTCTTCAGTCCCTTTATATAACCACCAGAGAACCCACTAGCTCTCTCTTGTATTGGGTGTCACTGAAAAGCTCTCCTCTCTTTGACAAGTGACAACCAGCTTCAAGAAATCCCAAAACCGGAATGATTTTGTGAAAGAATTCAAAAGGAAATTAAAACCGTCTCTATTCATACATTGCTGCCAACAAAAAAAATTACCTATCTCCTTCACTCCCTTTATGTAACCACCAGAGAAACCCAGTAGTTTTCTCCTGTATTGGCCGTTACTGAAAAGCTCTCATCGCTGTGCCAACCATCTTCACGAAATCCATGCACTCAGTAGAATCTTATGAGAAAACCTTCAAGCCCTTACTCATTAACCATGTCCACAACATCAGCATTAGAACAAAAACAAAGAGAAGCCTCTCAAAATGACCACCACCCTCCTCCTCTTAACCACACTCCCCGTCACTTTTTTGTGGCTCACTGTAGACAAAATCCTCTTACATTTCGGCCATCAGAAAGACATCTCAATGGTTGCAAAAAACCATTTAACATATCTTCTCCCAGAGTTAGTAGCCACTTCATTTCTTTGTCCTCTCAAAGCCTACTTGAGTTCTAAAAGCATAACAGTTCTTATGATGTTTAGCTCAGCTCTGGCTCTTGCCTTTCATGCGCCCATCAACATCTTTCTCTCCAAGGCCTTGAGGTAGTTGCTATAGCTGTTTGGGTAACAGATTTCACTGTCGTAATTCTATTGGCTTTGTACTTATTGGCTAAGGAAAGGCATAACTTGAGGAGCTGGGGAGAGGCAGTATGGTGGGAACAACAGCTGGGTGACTGGACCTGGTTACTCCAGCTATGCGAACCGTGTTGCTTGACCACATTCCTAGAGTGGTGGTGCTATGAAATCTTGGTCTTGTTGACTGGGCATTTAACAGATGCTAGAAGGGCGGTGGTGGTACTAGCGGTGGTGCTAAACTTCGACTACTTGCTATACACCATCAGGCTCTCATTGGCCACATGTGTGTCCACACGTGTGTCAAATGAGCACGGTGCCAACAAGGTTCATGCTGCGGGCAGGTCTGCCTATGTGTCATTGGCCATAAGTATTGTCATGGGTTGCATAGGCAGCTCGGTTATGATATAGGCACGAGGGGCTTGGGGGTCTTTGTATAGCCACGACGATGGGGTCATGAGAGGGGTGAAGAAGATGATGTTGTTAATGGCTTTGGTGGAGGTGGTTAACTTCCCTTTGGAAGTTTGCGGGGGAATAGTTCTGGGGGCAGCTAGGCCATGGCTGGCAATGTATGCTAACCTAGGTGGGTTCTACTTGTTTGCCTTGCCTTTGGGTGTAGTTTTGGCTTTCAGGGTGGGGCTTGGTCTTGCTGGGATGTTGCTGGGTTTCTTGGTTGGGATGATGACTTGTGCTGTTATTCTGATAGTGTTGGTTTTGAGGATTGATTGGGTTGAGGAAGGTGGCAAGGCACAAAAGCTTGTTTGTGTCGAGCAAGAAGGTGATGATGGGAGTGGAGATGTTGTTCTTTCGCTCTAGAAATTGTGGCTTAGCACAAAAGACAACGAACAATTGATTTGAGTTTATAATGATAACATTCTATGTATTCTCTCTCTTTTTCCTTTTTATAAAGTTTTCTCATATGAATCTTGGAAAGAATTAAAGATGAAAGGAAACATATTAAAAAAATGATGTCAAAGTATTCTAGTACAGAAGATTAAGCATAAACATCAGAACTCCTTTGCAAGTAAACCTTCTCTCTGAATAGAGGAGCCATGCTTTTCTACACTACAAAATGTTTAAAACTATTTACCAATCTAATGCCAACAATAACTCTTCAGACATTAGCAATCTACACATCCATTTTGACTAAAGGAAAAAGGACGACACAAAATGGATCTGCAACACAAGAGAAATATCATACACCCCAAAGTATGGCGTATGATTTAGCTACTATTCAACAGGATGGAACCAAAATAGGACCCAACAACAAGCTAAGCATGTCGTTGAGGGCCACCTGAACTTCACTTGATCCATGCTCACAACTTATCAAGCCTGCCAAGAGGAGGAAGAACTGATACAAGTTCTTTTGAAATGAGGCCTGCTCTCCTAATCCGCATAATGCTTGGAGGTCAGTGAAGTAAGACTCCACATCAACCTCGCCATTACTGAGAGGTCTGTCCAGTATAAGATTATGTAACACAAGGGCAACTCTGGTAGAATCATTATCGAAACTTAGCAATGGAGGATCCCACAAAAGGGTAATCGAGCCTTAGCTCTTGAAGCTTCGACCGTAGATGACTATCACTGTTTAGCTGGTGTGCGTGGGTTGCCCCAGCATGCAGAACATCAAAGAGCACTATTGTGTTCTTTCCCGAAAAAAAAATCTCTTTCCAACTTGGAAAGCCGTTTCTAGCGCAAGCAAACAAAAGAAAGTGATAAAAACTTGAAAAGGGTTTTGTTTTCTACCACTTTCTTGCCATCCAAACAGATCCTAAGGCTACCCATCTATACTACATATAATGGGAGAAAAACATGGGTGGCCCAGAGATTAATTAAAACTTTATAAATGTAAAGTTCTTTTATTATAATTATTAAATTTTTTTTTGGTCTGCATATTTTTTAATAATGCAAACCCCTGTTAAATACCTTACAAATTCTTTGTATCTATTAATAACCATATACTTTTTAAGCTCTGGCTCTAGTTTTACCTCATGAAAAAATTAATAATGATTAAGAAAATAATAATAAATCAGTGCTGCATTCTGATAATCTGCAAACTACATTTCAATTCAGTTACTTTGGGAGTCATTCAAGGATGAGGTCTGATATTTGCACTCTGTTGTTTCGATATTCAAACCCCTGTTTTCTTTTAACTTCTTCTATTGGCTCTTGAGTATTGGTTGGTAATTTTTACATTCAATGGGAGAAACTTGGAAGGAGATGGGTCCAAAAAACAAACAAGGGGTTACTAATATCAGTTTTTCAAGTTTGCTAGTATATTTCTTTTTTCAGCCTCCAACACCATGTGTTCCTTACTTATATACGTCAATGATGATCACATGTACACATCTGTGATTTGCTTCTTAAAGCGAGATATATATAATAAACGAATTACACTAATCACTTCTCATAATATGTGATTTTCGAGGGCCGAAAGGACCTTCTGATTCTCGACCTTATCACTAGTAGATAGCGGAATGAGAGCAATGAGCAATAAGACTCAAATATTTCAAACCTTGAACGTTTTGCTGATTTTATAATTTTCCAAAGAGAATGAATGGCATCTTACTCCATAGAATTTAAAGGCATACGATTAAGATGCTGCACTAATTCAAGGAAGACAGTCTGGGAATTTTTAAAATCTTTCAAAGCTTTGTCTGAAACTGTTTTTTATGCCAAAAATTGAAGTACTGACTTCCGAGTTCCGATTAACTTCTCACAGTTTCTTTTCCCTGAAAAAATTAAACAAATACACAAAAACCCGAATATTCTTGTTGCAAGATGATTTGAAACTATGAATTTCTGATCAGCTGAAAAAGCAAAAAGTGGAATGCCTCACCAGAAGTAGCATAAAGTCAATACAGTTTAGTGTCAAGCTTAATGAGCAGTTTATTCTTCTCAAGAGTTGGAGATCATTGCCAATATAAACAGACACAGCTCAAGTGTTCTAAATCCAGGACTGGAAAGTCTGGAACCAATCTTCTGAACTTTGTTATGTTGATTTACATATGAGCTCCACATTGGAAAAAGATAACAGAAGTTTTCTCATCACATATCAACTGGTGGAATTATTCTTAAAATTCCATACATGTGGTGGGTGAACATAATAAGAAAAACTAAAAAAATAACAACAATAATGATAACAATAATAAAAATAACAGAAGTAATAATAATGAAAATTGTAGTTGTAGTTGCTGTAAAATAATGATAATAATAATGAAAATTATTGTTGTAGTTGCTGTAAAGCTTATAAATCTTCACCAATGGAAACAGAGAGGACAAGGAGAAGAAAGAAGAGAAACAGAAGAGAAAGAACAGAAGGAAAGAAGGAAAGAAAGGGAGAAGGAAATTTCTTGGGTATTAATCATTTTTATTTTTTTTTGTGAATGGCAAAGTATCATATATAGAAAGAGGAGAATATACAAGGCCGGCTGAGAAGGTCAGAAAAAAGAAAGGAGCGAATAAAATACAATGAAACTATTTAAACGAGATGCTTAAGGGGGAAGAAAGTCAAAGAGCTCGATCTCCTGCCTCGCTACTCAATCCCTAGCAAGCCTATCCGCCTCAAAGTTAGCGGAACTTTTGACATCCTGAAAAACTATCTCTGAGCTACCAATGTGATCCCTAGACTCGTCGATCCAACAAGCAAATATCCAGGGGTAAGACTTGCTTGGGTGTTAATCTTCCACGCCACAAATTGTTGTATAGATAAGATTCAATTCCAAAGTATTACAAGAATGGCCTTAGTGATGGATCCTATCAACTAAACATAAATCATGTCATTCTAATGAACCAAGTGCACTTAGAAGTATGGAGGGCCTATTTAACTTCAAAATCTTCAACAACAGTAACAACAACAATAATAATATCATTAAGAAGAAGAAGAAGAAGAAGGTGATGATAATAATGATGATGAAGAAGAAGATGATAATGATGAGGAAGAAGAAGTGGGAAGAATTAAAACCCCCATGGAAGGGACAGATCAATTTCTACAAACTTTCTAACATACTATGTGGAGTGATAGGTTTTGAAAAGATTATGCATTTCCTTCATGTAAATTATTACAAGTGTTATAATTACACAAATCAGCATGGATTTTTGGTATCTAAAATCACTTCCATGAATTAGAAATACTACATCATTCTTGTTTAAATAGAGGAGGAAATTTTTTTTGGTAGATACGCTGGATTGAACATCCGACCTCAAGGTTGAATTTAACCCAAAATACCAAAAAAACTCTGTACAAATATGGGAACAATGGTAATTGCCATGCCATTGTTTCCAAGACGACGAGACACAAACACATATATGAGAGAGAGCGATTTGTATAAAATGAAAAGGGAGCACCCGAGAAGGGGCAACCCAGAGAACAAAAACAAGAAAGATACAGGAAAGAAGGAGAAAAAACAATACACTTGAGGTTTTGGTTTCGGCCCGTGTTTCGCTTTCAGTAGAAATGGAAACAGAAACATTTTGTTCGTTTCATGTTGATTTCAATGGAAATTTAAAACCATGTTCCTCTCCAACCTTCTATGTTCCCATAATGTTTGTGAGCAGAATACACTTTCATCCCTCTCACCTATCCCCAACCACCACCTCACAGGTTACACACCAAATTCTCACGTAAAAGTTTGAAGATAAAGACTTTCTTCCAGGAATTTTATCTTGATCATGAAACCATGCGCACTGATGAGCAGCTATAGCGTGCTTATGCATGTACAAGTATATAAAAAGAAGAAAAAATTAATATTCCACAATCCATAGGGAATACTTGATAGCCAAAAGAAAAAAAAACAAGAACAACAACTAATCAACACCTTTTAGGAAGAAAAAGAAATGACGATAGACTGACATCTTCATATGGAGTGGCAGTGGCAGATAGGTCCTTCAAAGAAACACCAAATTCTATTCTTCCTGATAAGAAAAGTCCTACCGCAGCAAGAGTAGAGGCCGCTGCAATCCGCCTATTGATGCTTTTATTTGGAAATAAATTCAACATTTTTGGAAGCAGTATTAGCTTCACTTGGGTTGTCTTTGGCCACACTAGGCTCAATAAGTGGCTCTTCCTGAGGTACCCATGTATAAGCAATCAGACAAGGGGGCACATCAGATAGCAATGAATATAAGCATAGTATCAATGAGAAGAATAACCACGTACTTCTTCCAGAGGTACCCATATATACGCAATCAGACAAGGGGCCACATCAGATAGCAATGAATATAAGCATAGTATCAATGTGAAGAATAACCACCTACTTTCATAAGAATACCAATGGCAGTAATTTATATATTACTCAAAACAAGAAGAATGCAGTGATCCATAGAAAGTTGAAGCACATCATAGAAACAAAAAGAAGAATACGCCATCCATGACTACGAACAGATTAACCATTACTAGGTACCACACATGTGAAACAATCAATTAGTCCAAAAGCTTAAGCTGTTAGAGTTGGTGTTATTTAATCATTTATACTTCAACCGAATACACTATCCATGACTATGAAAACATAAAACACATCGAATAGAGAGCACAAACATTTCCAGAAATCTAACTTCACAAACAACAGAAATATTCAACTGAATCGGTAAAACCCCAAAATTCCATGTCTTAAAACAGTCAGGACAGGCTAAATTGGTGATTTATCAATCAAGACAATAAAATAAGAAATGGGTATTGTTGGATTACAAATTTTCCACCGAGAAGTAGGGTAAATTGATAAGCAGATAATAGGAGTTGAGGGAGAGAGAAATGATAGAAAAGAGGAGAAAAAACTAACCGTTGTGGGAGGATCGATAGGGTTAGGCTATCGATCATGTACGGATTCTGTTCGGTTAGGGGGCCTGTTTGATTTCTGGTTAAGTTTTACACGGAATTAGTTTTAGGCTACCGATGTTGGGACTTGGGGGTTGGGACTACCATGTTTTGATAATTACACTCACTCATCTTGTCTTTTATTACTTAAAGAGCTGTTAAGTTTTACCCGGAATTAGTTTTTGTTACCGATGTTGGCACTACCATGTTTTGATAATTACACTAACTCATCTTGTCTTTTATTAGTTAAAGAGCTGTCAAAGGTTATTACAGTTCCCAAAAAGATCTCAAAAGCCCTAAAAAGAAAAGACAAGCTGAGCTTGTGCAATTATTAAAACATGGTAGTGCCAACATCATCAGTAGCTTAGTTTTACCTTCTGTTTTCTATCCAAGTTTATATATGGGAAGAATTACAGCGGGGGATATACCAATCTCGCAATAGAGAGGAGATCCTCGAGGATCCAATCAGGGGGCATGGGTTCCCCTTCCCCAAATTCTAGTTGAGATCTGCCTAACCCCAAATTACTTACCAAAAAAAATGTTTATATATGGGGAAATGATATCTGCACTCACGTTTTTTATAATGATACTTCTCATCTTGTTTAAACACATATTGGTTTGGCCATCAGTAGCTTACTGGGAATCGTAACAGCCTATGAAAGGTTATCAGGAAAGTTAAAAGTATGAAACAAAGGCAGGAGTGTCATTATCAAAATATTAAACTTTGGACACCATTCCACTATATAATAAAAGTGTTGTTCATGGGGCATTCTTTCATTGCAAGTCCACAAAATGTAATACATTTTAACAGAAAAGGGAGACTGATATCCGCACTACCACATTTTGATAATTGCATAACTCAAATTGTTTTACAAAATTTTAAAAAGGTTTTTACAGCCGTTACAATACTCAATGCTATCAACATCCAATCAAAATATTATAAAACAAAGTGAGCAATGCCATTATAAAATATATGGTAGCACTGATATCAAATTTTTTTTTTTTTTGATGGGTAAGTTGGGGTTAGGCAGGACCCCTACCAGATAACATAGATAATGAAAACAGATTACATCTAGGGAGGCTCAAAAGCCAACAAAGAGGGAATAAGCTCCCATTTACAGCTCAAACACCCAAAATAGGCAAAGTAGACAAGAGGATATCCACAAAATAGGCAAACTACAAGCGAGGGTATAGAGTCCCATTAGAGTCATCTACAATGATGGCCAGCAAATCTACAGGGAGGTCAACCACGGGGATATCCACTCCCTCAATGCAGCAGGTGGGTTTAGAGATAAAATCAGCAGCAGCGTTAGCTTCCCTCCACACATGGGATAACTTCTAGTTAGTCAGACATAAAAGATCATCCCGAATATTAGCAAGAACCGAGATGGCCTTCCAGGGATAGGTCCAATCATCATTGATGACATTCACAGCAGTTAGAGAATCGGATTCAATCAGAGTATAAGTGAGACCCTTTTTCGCTGCAAGTCTAGCCCCCAGAAGGATAGCCTTCATTTCCATGAATTTCTTTAGTAGGTAACCTGACAGAAAAAGATAGCACTGATATCAGTCACCAGAAAAATCGCAAAAATGAATTAATAGTGAAGGTTTGGGGCCCCCATTGGATTCACAGCATTAAGGTGCATTTATTATTTATTTACTTTTACAATTTTCGATTCTATAATAAATCACCCTGATGAGGAGGATCCAATGGGTGCGCCCTTTCGGTTGGTTTTTGCCAGGGCGGCCTTCAGTTTAGCAATCCTCTTAAAGAAATATAAGTTCGTTATCGCCAGCTGCACCCCCACCTTGGACCCAGACACGCTATCTTCTCACTCTTGCAATAGATTATATTTTAAAAAAAAAATGATAGGGAAGCCATCATGGGATGATCCAAACCGTTCATTTGTTAGGCCACAATATAAATAAGTTACCACGAAAATTTTGTTTCCATACATTGATCTAACCCTCCTATCTCTAGAGGGACAGGAAATTTTAGAAAACTCTATAGATTGGAGGGTTAGAATCATCCTATGGAGAGTGTTTACACGGTACCGCCTATTTACGTTGTAGCCCAGAAAATGAACGGTTTGGATCATCCAATGAAGTGGGCCCGCTATACGTTTTCGAAAAAATAACGTGGGGACTTCTTGGGCAGAGAGCATATAAAATATCCAGAAAACATATGTACGTGAATACAGTGCTTAAAGACTAGAGAAATGTTTCCCATAATGAGATATTGAATTAGTGAAAGCTCCCCACAACAACTTGAATTTAGGAGGACATGCGTTTTTCGGAACTACTTTTGGGTTGTGCCACATCTTATCATTGTGACGTGCCAACAGTAATGAATGCGTGTTGATGACATTCCCAAACAATGGATGGGGTTGAAAAGGGAAATATTATCAGCACTTCTGTATTTTGATGAGGGCACTCCTCACTTTATTAAACGTATGGCATGGCCCGCACCACAGGATAATCCAAACCGTTCATTAGATGGGCCAGAGCCTAAAAAGGTTGTGCCCCAAAAATCATTTCCATAGGTTGATCCTAACCCTCCGATCTATAGAGGATTAGGATCAACCCTCAAACATTCAGATTGCAGGGTTAGGATCAACCTATGGAAATGATTTTTGGGGTCCAAACCTTTTAGGCTCTGGCCCATCTAATGGACGGTTTGGATCATCCTGTAGTGCTGGTCATACCATACTTTTAATAAAGTGAGGAGTGCCCACATCAAAATAGAGTAGTGCTGATAACATTTCCCGGTTGAAAATTGTAGTCTTTAAGTATGCAAGTGGAGCGTAACCATAATACCTAGTAGAATTAGGTTACAATACATCAATCCTGGGCAAGTGGTGCATTCAATATCAAATCGCATCGGGCCTGTTTAACACCAGCATTAGAGTATCAAGGGAAAGCTGGATTCTCCATGGATTTCTTGCATGTTTCCGGTTTCCGGTTTCCCCTTCCTAAGCCAGAGATTTTTTATTAATCTTGGATTGAATTGCAGAGAGCCTAACTAGCGTTTATGCATAACACTCAGAAGATAAACATATAAAGATAAGGACTAATTGAAGGAAGAAATAAAGATAAAATCTTCCTGAACGTATAAAGAGTATAAAGGGCCTCCACGTGGCACATGTGACCCCTCTTTTGAGCTCGCCTTTACATGTGGTTTTTTAAATATCAAGGAGTTTTGAACCTAGGAACTTTGCTCTGTTACCATGTGAAACAACCAATTACTTCAAAAGCTTAAGCCATTGGGCGTTCTTTAATCTTTTTATACTTTAACAAAATCTTTGTTCTTTCCCAGCGAGGGGAGAAGTTGGAGGTGAAGATCCATGCAAGACTATTCTAGGATTTAAAAAAAAACTCCCTTATAAAATAGGGTCATTGGAGTTGTTCACCACATGGATAAAAATCCTTCGATAATTAAGCTAGTCCTGGAATTGGAAATCCTGCTTGGATAAATTTATTGTCCGCATTCCACGAACTAAAATACCATATAACCTTGTATCAACATGGAACGAAAATTATGAAGCAAGCAAGGACGAGATACAAGAGACATGGACAATCTCTCGTCTATAATGTCTAATATATTCTCTTCCTCCATGTAAAACACATACATATTCAACCACACATTATCTAGGTGTTAAACTGCGCCTTCATTCAAATAGACCATGTACCCCTTGGATATGACAACATGTGGCACAGCATTTTGGTAATAAACAATCTAAACGCATTTATGGGCCACATATCATTCCTAAATGTTGGTGTAGAATCAGCATTTAGGAATGTCGATACTACACCATTTTCAAATAAACTCAGATTTTGGGCTAGCCAAGCACAAACTCTTCAATAAATTTCTTTTGAAAGCACTCAATTGGACTGACATTGACACTGAGAGCCGAAGGCTAGCTAGAGCCCTGTTCATTGCAAGCCCACTGGGGCAAGTGTGCTGGTCTTGGGGACCTCTAAGGGGGAGCCAATTATTGGGCAACACGTAAGGGTCTCAAGTATCAATATATAGTGGGCCATGATCGACAAATCGCACAGACAGGTTGTTCAAACGAAATCTTCTTAGAGATAAATGTGGACAAGCTGTGCACGTTTAGCAGTGGGCCATTAATGATTACTTCTTAGTTATTACTTTTTGAATGCCTGTGCATTTAATTATTTAAAAATACATTAAGTAATTATTTTTATAATTATAAGTAAATCATTATTTAGCTACTGCTTTTGATTTAATTTTGCAAGCGCCATTACTTGAAAAAGAGATGGAAAGCAAAGGCACTACGAAAGTTGATGTGGATTTATTTTTTTATTATATGGAATTTTTTAACCTAAGATTATTTCTCTCCTGGTAGTTATTTGAAGTTTACCAAATAAACAAGGGGTTCTTACCAAGGTATAGAGGTGATTTTAGAATTATGTATAAAAGAGATAGTTATCATTTCCAAGTTTAGGAGGATCTTGTTACATTACTAATACAAGGTTGAAGGGGTAAAATGGTCATTTCTTGAAGGTCAGCGTTGAGCTCAAATCACCTTCTCAGTGAAATATCATCACCCAATTCGCAAGATGATATTTTCACTCCCCTGCATTACGCATGCTCCCCCTTATAATGTGATTTGACGTGAACAGTGGGCAACTTTAACGCTTTTTGACGTCGAATCACATTATAAGGGGGGCGCATGCGTAATGCAGGGGGTGAAAATATCACCACCCGGAAAACAAGATTCTCAATTCTAAAAATAAAACTCGTGTATACACCCGACCATCCATGTACACACCTGCAGTGTAATCTCAACTCCATGAATTGCCATTGAAGCATTCATCTATGTTATTTTTGCACAATTCTAGATTCATAGGTGGATTCCAACCGTATACAAATTACAGACAAGGGTTTGCACAGTTTAAACAAAACAACCCTCAGAAAATCTCAACCAAAACACTATCTCTCCATCTGATTAATTAAAACCCATACCAAATATTAAAAATAAAAGAGAGAGAGAGAGAGAGAGAGAGAGAGAGAGAAGAAAATGGAATGAAATGGCCGGTCCAGATCTTACCGATCAGAAACAAGAACTCCCTTCTTCCTCTAACCAGTAGTCTGCAAATTGAAGAACCCATTAAAATTCGAGCATTCCAACAAGCGCTTTAGCATTCATCTCCCTCTCAAACCTCCATACATAATTCAAACCCACAAGAAGCTCAGTAATAACGGCCTCCGTTTTCGCCTGGTTCGCGAAATATAAGGTCTGTAGCAGCAAAACATTGGTAGTCCTCGGAACCATGTTATGCTGCTCGAAACTCCGGTCGCTCTGCCATTTAATCATGTTATGCGCGAGTGGTGCTAGCCACTCCAAAATCTTCCACATGGCATCTCTCCACTCTCCGGCGAGCACCGGATCCCCCGCCGAGAACCCCACCCCTCTCAACCTACCACGCAACGCCACCCGTAGACTCGTCGGAAGCATCGCGTAGAGATCATCTCGAGCGTCGATTCCAATTAGTTGTGGTGATCGGATCATTTTTTCCAACACGATGATCAGATTCGCGTAGTGTAATGCTAGAGCCGCCGCTCCCAAGGTAGATGGTGGCGGCTTGAGTAGCTTCGAGTTCGAGTCGAAGAAGCTACATGTCAGATCTTGATTGTGTTTAGAGATCAACGGACCAGATACAAACTTTAAATTTGTGGTGGAGTTCTCGGAGGGGTGGACTGTCGCGGAGACAGAGATGCTGCGAGGGAGAAACGCCGGCGATTCGTGTCCGATTCCGTAGAAGAGTTTGACTCGGGCGAGTACTGTGAAAACTGATTTAGCCAGTAATAATGTGACCACGTCGAAGGTTCTCCTCCATAGAGAGCTCTCCTTTAGGTATTTGACTTCTTGCTTTTGCCAGAAAATCTTCTGTTGTAGATCGTCGATCTTTTTTATGCTCATCGGCGATTCTTGATCCTTGCATTGTAGTAATTTATGCAGACTATGCTCCATTTCTGAAATCTCATCCATCTCTTTGCGAAGAGACGCTGTTGAAGTAACATACCTGACAGACAAAGGTCCAATCAAAACCCGCGATCAAAAGCAAGATAAAACGAAAGAGGAGTAGGAAAATAACAAGACAATTCCCAACAATACCTATTCATCTTCTTGGCCTTGGAATCCATCTCCTTCCAACTCAAAACCCAGTTATGAGTGTCGCGGCCCGAGTTGGCAAATTCCTCAAAGAATTCGTCGAAGCACCGGAGAGCCGAGTCGTCACACCGAGTCGCGAGTCTAGAAACCGATTTTGCGATGAGCCTGAGCGTCTCGGCCATCTCGGCGCAGGCTAGAACGAGGAGGAAGGCGTCGTCGTTGGACACGATTTTCCGAACGCCTTCGAGAGCGATCGCTTCATGGCGGAGTCTATGGACGTTTTTATCGGAGAGCGATTGCCAGAGTTGGAGGAGCTTAGACATGAGGCCGGCAATCTCGAAGGCCAAAACCCCCACGTTCGATTTCTTGCCGTTTTTTGATACGGTTCGGACCGAATCGAGCCCATTCGAGATCGCGGTTTTTACCTTGATTAGCCACGATTCAAGTGCCATAGATGATTTTCTTCTTGTTCTTGAAGACGAAGAAGAAGTGATCTATCTTTTTTGTTTATACTTCTTTATGGATCATGGGTTTTCTTGGGTTTTGGTTATGGAGAAGACAACGATTGAAATAATTGAAGGGGTGGAGTTGCAGAGATAAGATAGAAAAGGAGTTGATTGCTCGTGGGATGTTTAAAGATTAGAGAAGAAATATAGAGAAAGCGATGAAAGAGAGAAAGGCGACGAGAAGAGATTTGTTGGGTACTGATTTTTGTTGAGGGAGAGATACCTGTGTAAACAAATACGCCATTTTGAGTGCACAGACGCGCTTTTGGAGGTTTTGAGGTGACATTTCTCTCTTATCATTGTCCCTCGCTATCCTTTTTCTTTTGTTTTTGTTTGTTAATTGGGAGTTAAGATACTTCTCTCTCTGCTCTTGTATTGTTTTGTTTTGTTTTGGCGTACATTAATAGAAGGAAAGTGATATACTCGCCCCCTTTTCTTCCCGGCCCACCCTCTCTACTGTATCTATGACTATGAGTCTATGAGTCTATGAGTCTATGACTACTTTTTTCGGTTTTTACACTACCACGCTACAAGGGAGCGAATATACCACTTCCCAAATTGAATTACTATTGCGGCAGGCACGTGCGCTCGACGACAAGAATGCGGTGGAAGCGATGCACGTGTGACACGGCAGCTCCCTAAAGCCATGACACTGAAAGGTCACACAACATCTATACACCGAAGCTTGATATAGAGGTCGTATTTCCAGTATTATTTTAAAAAGTACTGTACGGCCCACTACATGGGATGATCCAAACCGTCCATTTGTTGGGACACAACGTAAATAGGTTGTCCTCCAGAAATCATTTCCATAGGATGATCCAAACCCTCCTATCTATAGAGGGACTATACATTATGGAAACTTATATAGAGTGGAGGGCTGTGATCATCCTAGGGAAATTGTTTTTGGGGCATAACCTATCTACGTTCTCGCCCAACAAATGGACGTTTTGGATCATCCTATGGAGTGGGCCGTACAATACTTCTTGGAAAAAAATGACTATACGGCCACACTATAAAAACCCATATACACATTATGCATACATGGTCCACATAGTGTGCCAACCCAACGATCCTAACCATCCAATCAATGATCTTCTATGTGGGCCGTTGCTCGTAAATCATAAATATGCTGACCATCCAATATATACCAGAATTATTTATCCGATTTGGTTAGGAATGTTCTATGAATACAATTTTTAGGTCCCGAGCGGGAATCCATTGGTTTGGTTCACTGATAGAGATGGGTCTCCGAAGTATTGGAAAAACAAATCTGAAGTTAGCAGAAATTCTTTGTTTAAAAATTCAGGCCTGGACTAAATAAGGCGAAGGCAAAAGGAAATCACCTCACAGTCATTTTTTCATTAACTCAGGCAAGTCAAAGAAGTTTTGACTGACTTAGTAGGGTTAAATTCGGACTAGAATGAGAACTCAGCCAAGGGAAAGAGGTGCCGATTTGGGTGAGTTGACGATTGGCTCAGAGATTTTTTTGAATGGTGCAGAAACTTACCACTGATGGGCATCCTCCCACTTACATCTGTCTGGTCATGGTTAGTCAAGCAGGGTCTTTGTAAGCATGATTCAAACACGAATTGGTGATAAGTTGGTGTTGAATTTTGTGTAGCCCACCCAAAGGTGTATAGTGGAAGAGTCTGTGACTTTGTTTTGCAATTTCTCTCTTGAGTTCCATTCACTCCACGCACATGATATCCAAACCTATACCGCATATTAAAACAGTACATTTACCTACTTAGCCTTGTGAACACGGATGAAACAACGAAAGAAATTTAAAATAATTAGAGTATCTATCAAAATGAGGGGTGTAAAATCTAGAACAACTAACAAGACAGATACCATCTAGAAGAATCGGAACGTGTAACGTGTTATGATCAAATAAAACGGGCTGATGGGTTGTAACGGGCCCACTAAGTGGGTCAAGATCCTATGCCGAAAGGAGATCCATGAGGCATGCAGAGATGAATGGGTTGGAGACGTTTTAAAAGGGTACAATTTTTCTGTCACTTTATATGGGTAGAACATCGAATGAGAGTGGGAAAAGAGGCAATGGATGGAGTTGATACTTAACAAGATTCACGGTGGTGGGTCCATGCTCTTATATCGAGGAAAACAATGACCTATCTAAAGTAGTTTTTCTATAAAATAACATTTTTATTTGTATATTTGGAAATAAAAAGGTAAAGGAACAAAGGCAGAACTTCGTTGACTTGTTTGGGCCATTGAAGGCAACCGCCAATTTTTTTAATACCTTGAGTGATGGTTCTTTAATGAAAAAATGATACAGTTTGTTCCTCAATGCTTACATATTTTAAGAGAACCGCTTGCAAAACGGACACCTGTTTTACTCGAGGAAACGGATTTGTAACAGTGAAAAGTATGCAGAACGACAAGAAAATGTCACTTGCCCTTTGTGGTCAAACATGGCGTCCAAAAAAAGGTTGCTTGCCCTTTAGCTGGTAAGACTATCTCCTCGGGGGCCGTATTAGCTGTACCAGGCGATAGGGTATTGGTGTGAAAATTCAACTCCCCACTTTAGATGGATCTATAATGCTGTGTTGTGAACAAAAAGATCACAAGGTAAGGGAGATTGGGAGATTGGGAGATACACAACCAAATGGCTCGTGTAGAACTCCACCAACCAAATAGACTTTACACTTCTTCTCCCTTTAAGCTTAACCCTTGAAGCTTCTTCCAAAGCTTACAATTTCTACAACAATGACCCCATACCTAAAATAGCAAATACATTAAACATATAGTTGTAGTTCCATGAGTCCTCTAAGTATCCTAAGCAACAATATAGGAACTCATCATCTGACTCTTTGATAATCTAGCTAAATATTACAAACTTTAGAAAACACAAAAGGCTCTTACATTTACACACATAATAGCTATCCTAGAAGACCATAATGACTTTTCACAAAATAAGACACCTTGATTTTGACTTACAATTTCCAACAACAGCGTTTTAAGAGTCTTTTCCATAGTTTAAAATTAAAGAATGCATCCCATGCAAATAGATATATTCATATACATGATCAGGGGCGGAGGCACATATAGCATGAGGGGGCCATGGCCCCACAATGATTTGAGAAATCCCATTAAAGGTGCATGTGTAAATTAGCATGCCCCCCCCAGTGTAAATTCCTGGCTCTGCCCCTGTACATGATGGTCATCAAATGGTGTCAAGTGAATGCTGTTGAAATATAAATGATTAAATAACACCAACACTAAAAGCTTAAGCTTTTGCCTCACGATAGGTCTTGGGTTCAAAGCCAACAACTCTTTGATATTAAAAAGTCATGTGTAAGGTCAACACAAAAAGAGAGGTCCATAGTAAACTTGTGGTTCAATAACATGACAACAAGATGGTACTTAAAATCATGTGTTCGGTAAAAATCGGCAACCAATCGGAGTTCTGCACGTCGCACAAGAAGGTAAAAATAGCTTGAGGGAAAGGGGTCATTGTGCAACCTATCTAGAAACCTTGAAGGCTAATCTAGTTGGTGGCATGATAAACTTGGAAACCAGTTGTTCTGGGAGTTCGTCAAATAACAACCAACTCCATCAAAGGCAAGTTTCCTAAACTACCTAAGACTCTAAATTAATAAAAGGGGACCAAACTCCAAGGTGCACATCTCATAAACACTCTTCGTTCTCACTACTCCCGACTTTGCTCAGTTTATACCGCGGCTGCATCGTCTGTCTTAGCATCGGAGGGTCCCCCAGAGTCCAAACTCCGGGCCTTCTCAACACATTCTCTATGCTCGCAGGTTTTCCATGGCAGCCTAGCTCAGCGCAGGACCCTCGGTCCGAGGGCTTTCGTCTGGATCTTAGCTGCAACACCTTGTAATGGTCTCATGCAGGAATGGAGCTTACAAGCTAGGGGTGCAACCTGACTCGAGTTGCACCCCTATTACAAGCAATTAATTATGTGTTATGTATCTATGGATTCATTTATGTATGTATTTATGTACATATGTAAGTATGAAATAGAACCCATGCTCTCTTTTGTTGAGTTGAACATGTATACTGGTTGGGGGACCTTTGCTTCTCTGGTACCACTTGTTGGGACTCAGAAAAAACTCACCCTTAAAAGCTAGCTGTTACAGGGAGTGTGAAGTCCTTATAAGCCCTTCCACATCCAGTCACTCTCCTGATGTGGGGTCTTTGCTTTTTGCGTGGAAACCCCAACAGCATGGGGAATTTTCAGTGAAAATGACGGTGGAATTTTTGGCGAACTTTGTAGGCCGGTTGACGTTGTACTCCTCTCTCTCTCTCTCATGTAGGATTGGGAAGAGAAATAGAAGAAGAGGAAAGAAGAAGAATACAAGGAAGGAGGAGGAGGAGAAGAGAACCAGAAGTTGGAGATAAGAATTAGAGGGAGAAATCCCAATCAAACTTTATTCATCAAAACTTCCAAAATCCCCAACACATGAGGCCATATTTATAGGCAATTGAAATAAAATTCCATGAAAAATAAAAGTCCTAAAACTAAAACATGGAAATAAATCCTAGAAAATAAATAATAAGGAAATAAAACCTAATGGGCAAATATGTCTCTTATTTGGCCTACAATGTGCATCTCTCTCTCTCTTTCTCTCTCCGGCCCCATCATCCTCTCAATTTCTGTTATCCATATAAAAACCTCCCTGTGTACCACCACGTTGTTAATCTCTCTGTTATACACAGAAAAACCTCCCTCCCTCTCTCTCTCTATTCGTCTTTGTGTTTCTTGCCTTTTGTTTTCTTCTAAGTGAGATTTTATATGGTGGCAACACGCGAAGTCCAGTATTTCTTAGAAAAGTACAGTGAAGCCCACTTCAAAAGATTATACAAACTGTTCATTTGTTGCGCCACGACGTAAATGGGTTATACCCCAGCAGATCATCTCCATAGGTTGATTCTAACCCTTCAATCTACTGAGGTTTTTATAATGTGTACAGATCGCAGTGTTTGGATCATCCTGTGCAGATAATCTGCCAGGGTACAGCCATTTTATGCTGTGGAGCAACAACTGAACCCTTTGGATCATCTTTTGAAGTAACCCCACTGTACTTTTCGAAGAAATACTGGACTTCACGCGCTCAGCCACCATATAAAATCACCTTCTAATTTCCTTCTGCCATTAACTAGGGCATAATCATACAAA
Source organism: Tasmannia lanceolata (assembly GCF_043159265.1). Taxonomy (NCBI): domain Eukaryota; kingdom Viridiplantae; phylum Streptophyta; class Magnoliopsida; order Canellales; family Winteraceae; genus Tasmannia; species Tasmannia lanceolata. Next base: position 9,646,778 of record NW_027518682.1, on the reverse strand, counting down.
CCATTGATTTGCCACTTCCCTGTGATGCAGCTGAAATCAATGTAAGCCACAGAAGAAAAATTAAGCAAACTGTCATTCGCACGCTTTCTTCAACAATGGGGATCCAATGAACACAAAGGAAAAAAATAAAAAGAAACAAATAAGTGTGACATTTCTATGATCATTTTCTTAATTTACTTCAAAAATTTTTTTTTCTTCCTTGAGGCCACCCACTTGAAGTGTAAAAGGGTAGTCAAAATACACTAGAGTGGGCTGGCTTATGGCAAAAAAGGGGGGCGAATATATCACTCCCCTAATACTTGCTCATACTAGCGGGTCCCATCTTGGACTTGTCATAAATAGTCAAAGGTCAATATAGAAAATCTTGTGAGACAAAGTCAAGGGATATACCCTTTGCTGCTCGTGCAAAAAGATGAATGATCAGATCTTCGTACAGTACATTCAAACGTCTTTGGATCCTTAAAACGGTGTAACTTGCCATAAAAAGGAAGACGCAGGGCGCCCAGGCAAAGGCAGTCCTGCCTCAAATCACTTTCCTTATTAACCCTAACAAGAGAAGTAAATTGGAGCTGGAATGATGCAAAATTTGCTAAACAACAGTCTCAATCATCATGCATTAGTGTAGTTACAAACCCTTTGACCATAGTTGAAAGTAGAATCAAGAGCTGACCTTAATCTAAAGACATAATTCATTGGGGTCTGAGGGCCATATCCAAGGTCGATTAGCATCCTAAATCAGACAGAATCCAGAATCGGGCTACTCATTTTCTACCAAACCCATGATTGAGTCCGGCCCATTGACACCCCTAATGAAGTGGCCAGATAAGTGACATTGGCTATCAGACACAGCACCACCATCATCTCCGAGCTCGTAAGTCAAGCGTTCGATTTCCCAAATCTTCCAATGCTATGGAAGATACATTCATCTAAGGAGCGGGCCGCTATTTTCCCGATGCTGACCAACTGGGAATTGATCCGGTGGGACTAGACCTAACTCATTACTAACCCTTCAGCATTGGAAGTCCACATGGCACTTTTTGCCTGGTCAATGTGGGCACCACATTTCCAAAGAGCTTAGACTTTCAAACACCTGAAGAAATGAAAGGCTCTCCTTAAACCTCAAAAAGGAGAGAGAGATAGAGACATGGCCCTCTTGCTTCTCCACTCAACCCATCTTTGATAGAGACCTATATATTTTCCTTACTTGGATCCCATTAGCATGTGAATTAGGAATTGGGGTTTTCTATTTTTGTGAGACAAAAATAATGAGTGTGTTGCGCATGAGAGCCGACACCTAATGGCTCTCATTCCTTTGCCCCACGCTCTAGATGCTTCTTTTCATCCTTGCAAAGAAAGGGAGGTGTCCCTCTTTATGTTGACAAACCCCAAAGGGGACGGTCCCAAACAAAGACTAGAAACATTAGATATGCGATGGACTATAATGCACGTGAATATCATCATTGTATGTGCGTGGAAAATTGCATCATTCGAGTCGTGCGCTCAACGCGGTTTAAAATATCAGTCCATTAGAGCATAGAAAAATGATATGAGCGCTACCACTTGTTAAAGTATAAAAGATTAAATACTGCCTTTCTCCAACAGCTTGAGCTATTGGAGAAGTTGGTAAGTTAACATGGTATCAAAGCAAATGCCTGGGTTCAAACCTCCTTGATAGCAAAATCCACATGCAATGGCTAAACCCAAAAGTGGGGCCACATGTGCCACGTGTAGGCCAACCCTAGAAAGTGGGGCCACACGTGAGGGGGAGTGTTAAAGTATAAAAGATTAAATACTGCCTTTCTCCAACAGCTTGAGCTATTGGAGAAGTTGTTAAGTTAACATGGTATCAGAGCAAATGCCTGGGTTCAAACCTCCTTGATGGCAAAATCCACATGCAATGGCTAAACCCAAAAGTGGGGCCACATGTGCCACGTGTAGGCCAACCCTAGAAAGTGGGGCCACACGTGAGGGGGAGTGTTAAAGTATAAAAGATTAAATACTGCCTTTCTCCAACAGCTTGAGCTATTGGAGAAGTTGGTAAGTTAACTATCAGAGCAAGCGATCCCCTTGGCCTGAGCAAAACCCTAGAAATTCTGTTCTCTGGCGGACGGCAGATCTAGCCGTCCGCCCGGCCCCATTAGATCTAGGAAACCATTGTTTCCTCCTGCAAACTTCAACCTCTTTTCCATGTGTACATCTTTCTTAGACCCGCCTACAAATACCTTGTGGCGTCTCACGCCAATCTCTTCTCTTCCTCCCAGACCAAGCTCCCTTTGTCTTCACTTTGTTTCCCTGTTCTTCTTGTAAAACTGTAGCAACGAGGCACGTTAGGCTGCAGCCCATCCTTCCTGGTGGTGCTATCTTTGTTGGCTTTGGTATTGTGGGCATGAGAACTCACCATCGACATTACTATTGCCGGCAATGGAATCCGGCATAGGTTTCGGAGTGCCGTTCCTGGTCATGCCCAAACCTTTCCTAACCGAGGAAAAGAAAGTAAATGAGCCATTTGGTCAAGAAGGCATTTAATGCCTTTGAAGCAGAGAAGTGTTGGTTGTTGACTTGTTTGCCAAAAGATTAAAAAAAAAAAGGTGTAAAATTTATCATCCCTCATTTTTAGTCCATACATCCCCTTCTCTTTTAAAGAGCCTTCTGGTATTTGCACTCTCTTAGCTTCATTGTTTTCCATTCAAGTTATCTTTTTATTACCACAAAATGCCAAGTGCTTTCTTACACGTGGAAAGAGGAAGTTGGAATTTGCACTCCATTGTTTGCCTTTTACAAATTATCTACCCTTGAATTGATATCAACACTCATCTTTCCATTTTTAGATTTTCCCTTTCAAGCTTTAGAGGAATCACATCTCTTGGTATTGTTATTGGCACCCCTCTTCATTTCATCACCCCATTATTGATACTAACACCCCTACATTTTGCACACTAATCTAATTTCTCAAGGTCTCGTTCGATGCTTGCCACTAATTGTTGTCCTTAAGCCGCTGGTTGCCGTTCTTCTCTATCTTATTTTTCTTCCATTTTTTTTTCTAACTATTTCAGTTGAGGTGCTTCAGTCCATTAAGGTATATGCCTCGGACCCTTGGGGTGCGTGCCTGAAATAGTGTTGTACTCGGTTGAGGTGCCTCGGTTTGAGGTGCGTGCCCGAGAGTAGTTTCGAATTCCCATGAGGATCGGTATTCTAAAACCGACCCATGTTGTCTTGCCCATTGTGGCCATTTCTTGCCCATTCCGGCATCGGTCCATAGTGACCCATATCTACTCGCCCATCAAGGCTTGAGTATCCTCTAGCCCCATCGAGGCTATGATCTAATGGCTTTTAAGCCATCTTCGTGACAAAATGTCAAGCGGCATCTTCTTTGGCAACCATCATCAATCATCATTGGCAGCAACATCAATCTTTATCAGAGGATCTTTGTCATCGACTTCTGGAAGTGTGCATCAAATCGGTTGATTTTGATTACATTTGTAATTTGGGGAATTCTATTGTATTGGGATTTTTTTATATTGTCAAACGTATATCGATTTTCAATCCATATACGTTTGAGGGGGCATGTTAGAATATGTGTGTGAGATCCAACGGTTGGATTGGGTTAAGATCTCACCGTTGGATCATCTTAGAGGTAGATTGGGTAAGTTGGCTAAATGAAGCAACTAGATAAATTAGCCAAGTGGATTAGAAGAGGCAAGCAAGAGAGAATAGGAAAGTAGATTTGATTAGGATTATTTCCTTCTATAATTATCTTAATTCCATTCTATGTTTATCATGTAAGTGCTCTATATAAGCACACCTTGAGATTATTGTAAAGCATCCAAGAAATCCAAGATTAGTGAAAATCTCCAAAATTCTTCACATTAGAGCATAGAAAAATGATATGAGCGCTACCACTTGTTTTGATCATGGTTTTAAATTTCGACCGAAATCCAAAATTTGCCGAAATTAAAAAATTCGGTTAATTGTAAATTTTTTTTTTTTTTTTTAAATATGTTACAAAATTTCGGTCGGAATGAATTAAATATTATTTTTTAATTAATACCAAATTTCGGTTTTCTGAAGGTCCGAAACGGTTACCGAAACCGAAATTTTAAACCATGGTTTTGATAATGGGGATCCTTAATCAAACACATCTCTGATTGGCAATTGGTAGCAATTTACGAATTGCAGTGGCCATTAACAACTAGTTAGAAAAGTATAAACTGACTGAAGGATAAAAATTAAAAATTATTAAAACTAGGGAACTAAGATATCATTTTCCAAAAGATATCTAACACTGAAATGTCACTGTTCCATTGTAGATTGCGTAATGTGTCCTTATCCCCAAAAGGGGAAGGTAGGTGGCTGTGGGACCTCGTGAAATTGGTTCCCTTTACACATAGGATGCTTATATAGTTATATACGATCACCAACGGGTCCAAAGACAACGGTCATCAACTGGCCTAAAGGCAACGCCAATCCTGGATGAGTCTTAGAATGAAAAATTGGAATAAACCTTTGCCTAGGAGGTCTCCTCCCTATATGGCTTGAATTTCGATGGCTTGAGTTTAGGGGAACTGGGTCCCCAGGTATTTGGGGCTGCTTTGCAATGACGGAAATGAGGTTTGTAGGCTTTTCCTGGCCTATTAGAGGAGACTAATGCGAATGAAGCATATGTTTAGGTAGAATTTGGTTCATAGATCAATCCATTCTTGGCTCTCTTATCGTTGAAGAAAACTTTATCCTTGTGATTTTGTGGATGAAGTTGGAGAATAACAACATGTGGAGGCTCGCCCATGCTATTGAGGAATTGTGAGATAGGATTATGGGGCACTTATTGTCATTTCAGCACGTTTGGTGCTTGTCTAATGGTAATGCCGATATATTGGCTCGTTCGAGGTGGCTAGGCTTGTGCTTGAGATCTTTGATAACGGTTCATGTTGATGTAATTTGTTCCTTTCTTTTTGCTTTTTGGTTCATTCTTTCTCTTGTTTGGCTTGTTTCTGATCATCTCGGTCGTTGGGCGTGGCCCTCTTTTAATAATATAGCATTGCCATTTAAAAGAAAAACAAGAACCATACCAAATTGACGATTCTATGTTTGCCACTATAACTTGCACTTGGGCCACCACCAATTAAATGGTTAACCACTTATGTGACCCATCAATAGTGAGCCCTCAACTATCGATTGATAGCTTCCTACTGTTGTTCGCATGGGGATGTAAATCATGTAACAACAATAATTTAGGTTGGTCTTAAGAACCGAACTGGTTTTAGCTTTAGATTTTGTTTGTTTGAACAGCTAAACAGAATTGGGGTGAAAAAACCGAACCTGTATAACTTGTATGAGAAGCATAAACACCAACCGTGTTGAGTTGAGTGTCTTGAATTCAATCTAATTGGATCCGAAAAATTGTGTGCGACCTGGAAGCCCGGCCCGGCCCAGCCGTTATTTAAGTGAGTACTGCCCAGTTCGCTTAAGCTTGTTTTGACCCGCTTTGTATAAGGGGTTTTAGGAATATTTATTTTCTTATTCTAGTTTTATAAGAGCGTTGAGAGCTCAGAAAGAGAGAGGAGGGTGTGCAAGGGTTTGAGGGTGGGTTTGGTGAGAGATACCGATTTTCTATGGTAATCTCTAGTTCGTATGGTGGATTTTCTTGTAGCCTCTGCCAAGGATGTAGGCTTTATGCCGAACCACGTAAATCTTCGTGTCTTAGTTGTTTGCTTGTGCCTGTTTCATTTTGCTTTGACATTGAAATTTTAGATTGCTTTTGCTGTCAGTCAGTCAGTTCCAACAGAACTAACTAGAGGGTAATTCTATCCTCCGTCGTATTAACCAGGAAAAGCTAAGGAATATTTCTAGCACCCCTAAGAAGCCACAAGAAAAACAAGTGTTTTTTGCCTTTTATTTTGACATCTTCAATCGTCTTTTACATATAGGCAGACATTGTAGTGCATCATAACAGGTGGCTGCTGGTCATTTGATTAGTTGCAGATGGTGTAGCACATGAGCACATTTTTTGCCAATTTATGATTCTTTTAGCAACATGATTCATGATCATTTATCAATACACATGATACAAAAATGTTAAGTACTAAATAAAAGAGGAATGGTGAGCAAATGACCTCAGTCGGCCCACAAGGCGATGAGACTTTTCTATGACTAGGCATGTTGAGGCCTGGATCTCAAAGCTGATATGGTTGATTAATGAGTCATTATTTTCTTTCTTATTTATTTAGTGCTAAGAAATATCAAGGAAAAATAATAAATGAAAAAATATAACAAAAGAGAAATAAAAATAGGATTTGTGGAAGCGGGACGAGTTGAACGGGCTACTAGAATGAGTCGGACAATGAGTTGTCCAAATTACTTATTATTGGTTGATTTTTTTTAAAAGAAGACAATGAGAAAGTTAGGGTAACTCAAAAAATTTCAGAATGAACGAGTTGACCTAAGATGAATCATAGGTCACCTAACTAATCAAACCAAGCACATAACATCCAAGATCTCTCTCAAATCAATAGAATGTGTGAAGCTTTCTCATAGACTTGAAGCTTAGAGACCTCGAGTGAAGCTTGTTTTCTCTCTCTTTTGCAATCTTCTTCTTTCTTACCAATCAACCAACAAACACCTAAACCTGATTTCATAAATTAATGATAAACCATCTTTTCCATCAAACCCTACCTCCTATAACTAAATCCTCTTTTCTTCATTCTGTATCACTCGTCCACCAACACCCCCACCTAATACAATTGACAGCGTCAAACTCTTTTCTCCGCTTTTTCATAGAGGAGCGATCCATAATGGTATGATGCTTCCCCCTCATATCGGAAAGGGCAGTTCCCATTCAATTTCTTTCCTCATGTACTATTTCTTAAACTCCAACATCCAAACCTTCAGTCCAATGAAATCCTAATTCAATTATGCCCAATCTGTTAGAATATGTGAGATCTCAAAGTCAGATTATGTTGAATTCACACAATTGGATCACCATGGTGCTAGATTAGGCAAGTGGGTTGAATGGGGTAATCTAGCTAGATTAGGTAGCTAGCTTAAATTAGCAATTAGGCTAATCTTAGTAGGTAGGATTTCTAGAATCATCTCTTGCCTTGGTTATGTTTATTTGTTACTATGTTTATCTTGTATGTGCTCTATATAAGCACACCTTGAAATCCATTGTAATTCACTCGAGAATAATAGAAATTCTCTAAAGTTCTTCACAATCCATAAAAACTCTAGACATAATCCCTTTTATTATCTTTCATTTAAGGTTCTACATCACTTGCCCAGTCATTCTAACCAATCAATATACACCTACTCTTACTAAATCATCCACCATCTTATAATATACATAACAATTCATCTACCCAAATCATCAACTATATGACCTCTCTCTCTCTCTTTCTTTGCCTCAAAATTTGCTTTGCCACGATACTTTAATGTTGGCAAACTTTACCCTAACCATAATATCCTTTATTATCTTTCACTTAAGATGCTACATCACTTGTCCAATCATTCAAACTGGTCAAGATACACCCTCTCTAGCTAAATTATCCAATACAATCGACGGGTAGATAAAGTGTAACATAGAAGATCAACGGTTCAGATCATAAATCGGCGATCCCAACCATCTTATGTAAAGCTCTTGTGTGCTTCTCTTCTGTGAAGTTGTTATCCTCTTCATTTGCCTTTGGATCGCATGTTTTGCTATACCCCTCTCACGCTCTCACATTCCTACTGGATTAAGCTTTTCAGCACCCCAATTACCAAAACCCAATACCTCCCTCCATGGAAAAACACCTCTGATGCCTCTCTTTCTCACCACTCTCGAATCTCTTGCTTTCCTAACCTCTTTCTCCAACCACCAACAGTTTCTTTTGATGAAGAAGAAAAAGAGAGGCCCAAACTGAGGTGGGTCGAGGTGGGCCCTGACATAACAGAAGCTCAAAAACAAGCAATTTCCCAACTTCCCCTAAAAATGACCAAACGATGTAAGGCCCTAATGAAACGACTCATATGCTTTATCTCACAAGAAGAGGATCTATCCCTCTTGTTGGGAGCGTGGGTGAAGATCATGAAGCCAAGGAGAGCTGATTGGCTGGTTGTTCTTAAAGAGATGACCAGGTTGGAAAATCCCCTGCTCCTTGAGGTGGGTTTCTCATTATCCTTTCTTTTCTCTTTACATGTTTATATTCCGTATTTGTTTTTTGTTTTGTTTGAATTCCTCTCTTACGTTGTTAATTATGGTTATTTACCTTTATTTTAGGGTTGATTGAAGCTGCTTTGTTATCTAGTCTTTTGATTGTGATGCCTTTGGTTTAATTCTGATTATTTAAAGTTTTTGAACCTACATAGAGACTAAGCTCAAGTTCCTTTTCAAACTATTTCTGGTTCTTCTTTCCTGATTATGAACACATATGCCTGAAAAAAAATGCAGCAAACATTTAGGTCAATTGTAGTATTATTCCTAGAAAACTGTTCTCAGTATTTCTTTCATTCTGCCCTAATGAATAGTCAAACTTTCTGGTTCGAAACCTGTAGCAACCTTTATTTAACTGCAGACAGTTAAAAGTTTGTTATATAATGATTTAAAAAGTTAGTCACCTAACTCCTAGGGAGTTCAAATCATTAGTTTTTTTTTTCTTCTTCCTTTTCTACAAGTTCAAATCATAAGTTAGCTCTCTGTGTAGGGTTACATGGATTTCTCTTTCTGCCACTTACAAATTTTCCCCTGCCAACTATGCAAAGTGGTAGCACTGCAGTAATCTCAAATACCTCTGGCAGGTGTTATAAGGTTGGCACATATATATGTTATGTCTGCTGGATGATGGCGGTTTGTGTCTTCAGTCCACTCGTAATTTTATATCATGTTAGGTATTTTGGAAATTTGACCAATGTTTTTTTGTATATTTTAGAGCTACCCACATTAATTGACGAACACGAGATGATATTTACTGTGGTGTCTGAAGTTCTCTTCACTCTTCATATCAAAACTCACACATCCAAGGCTGGTTTTGATCGAGTGGATGTTAAAATGTATGTGTAAATATGTCCGTTGCCCCAATCCATTTGGATACGCGGATTTTAGAATCCAGGTTTTTAGTTTGAAAATAGTGTAAAAGAGGGTTCATGATCAAGTTGTTGTATGCTGCCCTGACAGCGTTTCTTGGATTTTAAGTGAGAAAATCAGGTTTTAAAAATCTCTCCTGCATCCTGAAATTTCTAAAACCTGCAAATATGGGAGGATCTGCTACTCTCTTGCTGGCGGAAAGAAGGGCGAGAAGTAAAAAACGAGTAAAAAACGACGGCTGGTCTGCTTCTTCTCTTGTCTCTTAGCTACAATTTTGAAGAAATCCCGGATTCTAAAATCTGCGTGTCCAAACGGCCCCTAAATGTTTTGGATTTTCTGATGATCTAGACGAGCATTCTAAACGAAGCAAATTGGATAGATGGAGAGGTTGGAGTCTGTTCTTATACGGAAACAAGGAAACTTGGGCCTGGAAGTGCATTTGCTCTGTTCTTAGGAGGATTTATGCCTTGAATGATCTATTTTGTTGGGAATCATCTTGGCGGCGCCTAAAACAATCTGCATGCATTACCACATTCAGATCTTGATATCACTCCCTGCTTATGTCATCTACCAGATTTACATGAACCACAGTCACTATCACAGCCATTGATACATTAGCATAAGGTGGATTCATTTTGATCTGACTATTCATTTCATTCTTTGGACCTTTATAAATTTTGTTTGATTCTTGTTAACATTTTCAAGGTATTATTATTGTCAGTAATATAGGCAAAATTCCAGAGTCTTAGGCTCTTAGCTTCCTTTTGCTGGATGTTTACGCTGAAAACTTTGATTTGTATTTGAAATCTATTAGGCCACATTTGGATACCTCATGTGTTTGTATTTGGATTTGGATTTGAGTTTTGGATACAAAATACATCAATCGTCCTCACGCTCATGTTGTACGAGAGAGAGAGAGAGAGAGAAGGGGGGGGGGGGTGTTGGAGGGGGACGGACAGACGGACGTCGGGCTGCTGCTGCAGCAAGGTCGAGGAGCAGCGAGGGTGAAGGTAATTGCCACATATTGATTTCCAAATAATGTCTTGCAGAACAGATTTGAAATTGGATTTTTTTCCAATGTTGTAGCTGATTTAGATATGTAAGGATCTGATCCAGTTCCAAATCTCAACTGCAAATGTGAGAAATCCAAATCTAAATCTTGTGGGTATCCAAACATGGCCTTATTTCTTGAATGAATCTATGTGATCTTCATCTCCCATCAGCAAGGACTTGATGTCCTGCTGCTCTTTCACAGAGCACTACCCACTCCTATTGTATTTTCTTTGCCTTGATGTGTTTTTCTTAAGAATTTTCTTAATTCAAGGCTGCTTATATACCTTCAAAAACTTTGTTTTTACGCTAGATAAACCAATCAAGACCAATTTTCACATTTTTCTATTTATGGAATTAGGTGTTACGAAAATAAGTGCCTATAGCTAATCAGTAATTTTCCCTCTATTAATTCATAGATTAGCTTTGTCGTGTGGGTGCCTTTCTCTATGGAGGTAAGGTGCAAATTCGAGCTTGTCGCATTCTTGCATGTTTTCTTCCAAGAGTTAATTGTTGGGGGAGTTCTTTATGCATCTCATGGAAGATAGTTTATTTCATTGCCATAAACTGGCAAAAGCTCTTGATACGTCACTTATCAGACTTTGTTAGAGGTTGTGAAATGCTTTATGGTGTGCATATGATCAATAAAATCAGTGAATGAGCATATCAAGCAAGAGAGGATTGAATTGTTATCGTCTTATAAAAAACTGATGATAGTATTGTGTGTCTACGTTTGATATGGGTCTTCGAGCAAATGGTTATGGACTATGGCGTTAATAGTGAAAATGAGATTTGTGAGTGTAAATTCTTGGGATCTGCTTGAAGTATGACCGTGCCTATGTTATCTGTAATTGTGTGCTCAAGCCTGATAAACCTCAGTTGTTGCCTTTGCTAGTCTCGTATAAGTTAAACTTACCAGCCTTGATGGTAGGGAGACCAAAGTACCAAACATTCTGTAGTCGATGAATCCAGGTCAAGGGACTCAAGTGTCATGATTCTTGTTTTTTTTCCGCCACCCAATTGAAATCTAGAGCAAAACCTATTTTACTAACAGTTTATTTAGAGATTTTCAACACCCTTCATGGATGTATAGCTGACCTCAACTAGATGGTAGCAGCAAATAGAAAGCCCACGTGTGTATTTCTATCGACTAGTTTTGTTAATGCAATCAAACCATGATTTTAGCTTATTAGAACACGATTCGGTTGTAGGACTGCCTTCACTACTTAAAGTAAATCAATTAGTCTTGTACGCATAGTTTCAAAACTCCCCTGCATTATTGTCTGCTAACCCAAGTCAACTTGTTTTTACCTGGGCCAAGTTATTGTCCGAGTCCACATTTTCCCATACAAAGTCAATCTAAACTCCTTTGACTCTCCGAGTTATGACTGAATCAACCGAGCACTTGATTGCACCACACCGAGTCAACTAGGATTTGCTTTGGCTGCACTTTGGCTCGCATCCACATTTCGAAATATTGCTTATACCTATAGGAATAATAAAATTAATAGATTTGTATCATACATGAGTAATCCTCTATATTTACCGTTTGTTCATTAACTGTCAAAGGCGCCCCCTAGAGTATGCTTCTTCGGTTGGGCGGCAATAAGGAATTGAATACAAACAGTGGACTTCCTGCGTCAAAGGCACATGTTGATTGTGGGTCACTGTACTTTATGCCTTGCATCAGGGGAGTCGGTAGACCACATTTTCATCCACTGCCGAGTAGCCAGGGAGATTTGGGGGAAGCTTCTAGCCCGATTTGGCATCATATGGGTGTTCCCTTCATGTCTGCAAGATCTGTTTGCCGGCTGGGGATGTATACCTTGGGGAAGCAAGGGAAAGCGGTTGTGGTGGCTATCTTTAATGGCGGTATTATGGGTAATATGGACAGAAAGGAACTCTCGGATCTTTGATGGGAAAGCTAAATCTCCGTTCTTTTTATTTATTAAGGTCATTTCGCTTACGATCTCCTGGGCTAGAGCCTTGCCGTTATTCCGTTTCGTTTCGGCATTTGAACTGTGGGAAGGGTGGATGGTAGTGTGCCATAGCAAGGAAGTTCTGCAGGTATCCATTCAGCATTGGAGCCCTCCTCACGAAGCGCACGTTAAATTAAATTTTGATGGTTCAAGCTTGGGCAACCCAGGCCCTGCAGGGATTGGTGGAGTATTACGAGATAGCAATGGTGTCGTCCTGAAGGCTTTTTCTGGTCCAATCGGCATAGCTGATTCGAATGAGGCTGAGGTAAGGGCTGCGCATCAAGGCATTGTAAGTTTGGTTAGGGTAACATCAGACAGTTGTGTTGTGGAGGGTGACTCGCTGAATGTTATAAGATGGCTCAGGGGACCTCGGCCTCCCCCGTGGCACTTTCTTAAATTCTTTGACGAGATTACAGATCTCCTACAGGGGCGGCCGGTATCTTTTAATCATGTGAGACGCTCTGCTAATGACGTAGCAGATAAGTTAGCAAAAGATGGCGTATCGCAGCAGGCTTTAGAACTCTATGATTTTCTCCCGCCCTAATTGTATTACTATAGTCTGTTTTTATTTTTCTGTGCTGTAAGGGGGACACCCTCAGTCTTCTTTTAATATACTTGCTACCATTCAAAAAAAAAAAATTATGCATGATAGATAAATACACATTTACTTTAAAAAATAAGGCAACTAATCATAAGGAAAACTTAATCCGCTATAAATAAATCTATTTATCACATATCTATGTCAGACTTGCTTTCGATTCGAACTATTTTGAGATGCATCACTAATTCTTGTCGTTGGTTCTTTTCATAGTACTATTTGCCACATCTGCCCAAATGTTCATGTGTGTCATCATGTCACATGGTTGTATTTACTTAATAGGAAATCTTAAAAGTAACCATTCAAAAAGAAAAAGAAAAAGAAATCTTAAAAGTAGGAGATGTGGTAAATAATATAGTTTATGGTTTAAGATTGGGACTCTGGGAGTGCAATTAAGAGGGATCACTCAAGCCGTTGATTGGGATGGAGATCAGCCTTGTTGTTACAAGTCCCACTCTAGGATGGATGGTGGCGCTCCATCCCTTTTTATTTAAACCCTACTTATGGGGCTCTGACCAAATGTTGGCCCAAGGATTTCCTAATCTTTATAAGGCAGCGTAGGAGAAATGTGTGAAGGTAGTGTATTAATTTGAGATGAGGGAAAACATGGGCTTTTATACACAAATGATGCAGGTTTGTCATGGGAGATCCTAAGTGGATTTTTGGTTGCAAGGGTCCTTGGAGAAAGTTTATATACTCCTAATCATTGTTGGTGACATGGTTTGAGTTAGAAAGCAATGTGGGGTGTTTATAGGTTCCTTTTGTGGTGTGATGATGTGGTGTTCCCTTCGCTTTAGGAGATCTAAGGGAGGTCTAAATGATAGTTAACCTGAGAGCATTGGAATTATTTGGATGGCAGCTAGGACCTTAGTTATTTCAACTGGCCATATCCAAAGCTGCTTGGTCGTTGATAAGGGATGAAAACGACATTCTAGCTCGCTCTCTCTCTCTCTCTCTCTCTCTCTCTCTCTCTCTCTCTCTCTCTCTCTCTCTCTCTCTCAGTGCTTGACCTTTGCCAATCTCTTTTTGATGATGATAACAGAAATTTATTAAGGAAATTAAATTAAATTGCAAAGAAACATTTTCGGGTAGCAGGTGCTCAATATACATATCTTGCTTAGAGACACCCTACTTAGCGAACTTATCGGCTAAGTTGTTGGCACTCTTCATAGTATGAGAGAAAGATCGGTCACCTCATCCATAATAGGAACCAGCCTCCACGGGTCCTGATTATCGCCTTGCGTCCGAGAAATCACATTGGAAGACTCCTCAACCTTTAGAGGTGCCATTTAGATGTCTGACAAAGAAACAATACCCGTACAAAGAGAATGCAAATCCTCCTCCAACCAAACTGCATGATCTCCTTTTATAGTCTTAAGGGATGCTTAAACCGCATGTAGAGGAGTAGAGGACATTCCAGAACTCTAAAGCTGTATAGAAGACTTTGAGAGGTCGAGTGTGTATAAATATGTAGATATTGTAGGAGTTATAGATTATTCTTGAGGGTCATCTGTAGAGACCAGTATGGAGAATTTATGGTGTCTAGAAGACTTTACAGTCGTCCTAGATACTTGGATGATTGCTATGTGGCATGATTTGGACTTATGTTGCATCAATACAGGTGTACAGATACGAGTGTCGGAGGCATGGGTATCAAATGTCAGATTTGACAATCGTCAACAAGAAAGATTCATGGATTTGGCAAAATATTTTAAACAATTCTCAAATTTTATTTTTTACGTTATAGTAAGGTTATAACAAGAGAAAAAGGATTGTGCGGTCGACCGCACCTGAGCTTAGGTGCGGACGAAGGCCCAAACACATGGGTCCCACATTTTTTGTGCTGATCAAAACCATTCATTTGCAAGGTCCCATCATAGATAGGGTGTGTACAAAAAATCAGGTCCATTGGATCATCCTAACCCCTCCAAAAGTGGAGGGCAAAAATGGGCAGATTTGTGGCAAACGGTGTCTGTCCATTTTGACCTCCACAAATGGATGGGTTAGGATGATACTATGGAGCTGATTTTTTGTACATACCCCATCTATGTAAGGGCCTTTCAAATAAATGCTTTGGATCATCCTAATAAAGTGGGCCCACATGAGTTTGGGGCCCTCGACCGCACCTAAGCTTGGTGCGGTCGACCGCACAATCCTTTTCCTCTTATAACAAATAATATATTAAAAACTTTAGTAGGTCAAGTAAATATAACGTTTTATTTCTATACAAAATATTTCCTATTAGGAGGGAGAAAACTCAAAATATGCAGTAATTGTAAAGTCGTGGTAGGAGTATTCAGAAAAAAAACAGAGAGATCTAGAAGTGGGGCAACGAATCCTAAAGTATTAAAATCCAACAGGTGTCCAAAGAATCTGCGTAACAAGGATCAGGACCAATTGGTATGGGAGGAGGGAGCCTAGATATGGGGATGATCTCATCATTTGCAAATAACCTTTAAACCTCAAAACACTAAGCCTTGCAAGCTTTCCACAAAGTCATACAAACCTTCTTCCCATTCACTCTTGTGTGCTTCTTTATGTGAGAGTGTTGAGTGACCTTGCCTCAAAACAAGGTTAGGTTACTTGGGTCACACTGACTAATAACATTGGGGCACTGCACGTGTGCTACATGGGTGTGAGGCTAAGGATTAGCAGGCCAGTGACATTAGGCACTCTTGCCACTAATATATCATGTCAATTTTTGTGAACATAGTCAAAAGAATGTCCCACAAAACTCATTCCTAACCACCGCCCAACCAGCTAGAAAGTAGCTGATTGGATGTTTCTTCTATTAACATAAAAAAATTGTCACGAGAAATTGCTGCAACACGCAGCTTACTTACATGAACCTCAACTGTAGGAAGATAGTAATGATACCAGAACGCAAATGATTCATTCTCAAAAATTGGTGCCCTTTACTAATAAATTGTAAGGACTGGTTTGTATATGTTGTAAGTGAAACTGCACTTCTTAATGTCAAAGCATTTTCATGATAAGAAAATATCACAGAAAGGTATTGCACAATACAGATCGGTACCAGGGTTATAACATTATACCATTAGGATGGATTACATGCATAAAGTAATAGAACTTATTTTTTGGTAGGTAAGCTGGGATTGAACCTCCAACCTCCAGATTGAAGAACTAAGAACAAAGCGTTGACAGAACTCCTTGGCAAAGCCTTATGTACTCATACACACCCTCTAGTCAGATGCAAAACAAGGTTCTCTGTATCTATCTTGAAGGAAATCTATAGATGGAGGAGCAAAATGGATGCAATACTTTTCAAATCAAGTCTGTATGCAATCTCACAGTAACTGTAGATAATTAGAAAGATTTGTCTCAACCTAATAAGCACAGAAACAGCTTATTTCTATCTCAGATCACAGTATATTTTTAGGCAATCTATCTCTGAATCACAGCTTATACAATCTATCTCTGGATCACAGTATATTTTTAGGCAAACATTTTGCTTTAAATCTACATAAAACCAGAGTTGCAGGCTTACCAAACCAAACCAGTATCTGAAACTTCCCAAAGCCATAGAGCCCACATCTACAAATTAATCAAGCAACTTCAAAGCCAAACAAACCATTATCTAAAACTTCACGAGAAGAAACTGAATCTAAAACTTCTTTTATAAATAAATAAATAAAATGACCATTTCAGATCTGCGAAGAAGTGGAAGTAAAAGAGTTATGACTAACCTCGATTTATGCAAGAGAACTTCTCGATCTGTTTACCTAGCCAGAGATGGGACTCAATCTATCAGACCTGCTGACAGAAATGAAACTGGCTGGGAGAGAGAAAGGAGAGGGGGGCAGAGAGTACCTTGTTGGCGGCAACCGGCGGTAGGTGAAGGGGCAATGAGAGAGAGAGAGAGAGAGTACTCTGTATTTTCTAAAAAACTCCTTGGTTTGAGAGGTTCTCAAACAGCCGGATTTCCCTGCCAGTTCAGCCTACAGGTAACTGACAAGCAAATTATTTTTTGCTTCAAAACGGCAACCATACAGCAGGGATCCGACGTGGATTCTCCCCACCAAAGAGAGCGATTAAGCTGAATATTGATTCTTTAACTGAGGCAATCTTGGTCTAGTGGGATATTGTGGGCTCATTTGTGACTCTAATGAAGCGGAATTTACGTTTATGTGTACCTACTTGGTAAGAAATGATTCTAGGATCTGGAGTGGCATAAACTAACATGTTGAGGATGGGTTTAAAACGCTCACCTATGTGTTTTGTGGGCTGGCGGCGTGGATCATTGAGTATGACCCTCAATGTAGCACAGTAGGCTTTCCCTTGGAGGATGCACTGTTGTTTGAAGAGATTCAGATAAGATCGTAGTTTTTGGGCTGTTCAGATCGTCCACACGTGTATGGAAGTTAATGCAATGGTAGATAACTTTGTTGTCCAGTTGGTTTTGGGTCTATGATGTACTCTTTGCTTCGTAGAGTAGAGTAATAATGTTCATAAATGAAATTGTGATCATTAAAAAATCATTTATTAGGAAAATTCAACTCAAGAGTTTGTTGATTCTCCTTTTTAATCAAGTATCTTTGGTGAAGGTATCTTGAGAATCATCAAACTGCTAAAATATATACGTGGGTTCTACAAGCTAATGAAGTTTGTATGGGTACTAATGTGATTAATGTTTATGCTAGTGTGCTCCTAATTGTTTAATGGAACATGACAGATGGGCTGAGTCCATTGTGAGTACAGAAGTTAGAGGCGCTATGCTAAACTGCAACCATGTCTCCCATGAACATGAGTCAAGTTCACTTTCTCCAACTCACCCTTCCTTTTTATTCATCTCTGGGACTGAGTTGGGTTAGATGATGGAGATTGTTATCGGGAGAATGTTATTGTTTCGCTACATTTGATCATTATTTATTCTTAAATTTTCCCCGAGGCTATTGTCTTTTGAGAAAAAAGTTGGGACAGTACCTCTCCAACTTAATTTATACAGGCATGGCCAAGCACCAAGGGTTCAGTCCATCGGTGCCAGTCTCCCCCAATCTTGTCACCTTCATCTAAAGGCGTCCCCTTTGGGTTTTTGAAGAAGCTTTTAGCTGTTAATTTTGCAAGGGATTGAATATTGAAGTTGCATAATTCGTTATTACATATTTATCTCATGTTGTTAATAGGACAAAGCTATAGTATGCACTGGAAGATCCATTTGCAATTTTTTTTTTCCATTTTACTTTTCCTTGCGTTCCGTTTACATTCATGTATAACATTGTTGCCATTTCCCACCTTCTTAGGTAACAGAATATGCCCTTGTAGAAGAATCATTTGAAGCTAATATTCGTGACTACACCAAACTAATCGATGCTTATGCAAAGCAAAATCGCTTGCAAGATGCTGAAAAAACACTCGCAGCCATGAAGGGAAGAGGTTTCACTTGTGACCAAGTTACCCTAACAGCTCTGGTTCACATGTACAGCAAAGCAGGTAATCTTACTCGAGCCCAAGAAACATTTGAAGAGATGAAGTTGCTTGGTCTTCCATTGGACAAAAGAGCTTATGGATCGATGATAATGGCCTATATCAGAGCTGGAATGGCCGAGCGTGGAGAGCATTTGATGAGAGAAATGGAAGCCCAAGACATCTGCGCAAGGAAGGAAGTTTATAAGGCATTGTTAAGAGCTTATTCCATGGCTGGGGATTCAGGTGGGGCCCAAAGAGTATTCGACGCCATTCAGTTTGCGGGAATTGTGCCTGATGTCAAGCACTGTGCACTGCTAATGACCGCATATTGTGAAGCTGGTCAGAGTGACCAGGCCCGCAGCGTGTTGGAGAATTTTCGAAGTGCAGGGCTCAGGCCTAGCGATAAATGTGTTGCCTTGATGTTGGCTACATATGAGAAGGAGAACAATCTTGAGAAGGCATTGGCTCTTCTTTTGGACCTAGAGAAAGATGGTGTTGTTGTTGGCCAAGAAGCATCAGAGGTTTTGGCTAAGTGGTTTAGCAGATTAGGAGTGATAAATGAGGTAGAACATGTATTGAGAGAATATGGTGAAAAGGAAGTTAAATGCAGATTGCGAACTTTTTAATTATCTAGAATAAGCATGTAATCTTTTTTTCCTCAAACTAGGAATGATCCTAAAAAATGCATACACTGTTCCTAAGTGTATAAGCCACCTCTTAACATTATAAACACATTGGCTTCTAGAGGGCAAGGGTACACTAAAAATGCCCTGTTTTGATCATGCACTGGTATGACTCCTGGCTTATATCATGTCCAAAAGATGGCTTGTTGATTGGAATTCGTAGACAAATGTGGTCGTGTGATGATTGGATGATACACTGGGTTCTAGTGTATATCTTACATACAAGATCATTGCTCAGTGCTTCAAACTGTGGTATTTGCTATAAGTTTTGCTTCAATGGATGAGGTTGATTGAGCTGAAAGGACCATTTTTTTCCCTACAAATATTCATCACATGCAAAAGGACATATATTTCTACAATTACCCTCCAATTTTCTTGCCTCGGTAATTTCAAAGAATAATTCTGCGCTGGCATCAGCTGACGCGAACACCTTTGATTCTGTATCAAATCACAGCTATTGATCGAGTTTTTTATTTTTTAATCAATGGCCACGACTTAATGATGTGAAATTACCATATTGTCCAACCTTGGTCAATAAATGGGAGTTCTCACCACAAAATTTTCCTTAAAATCCTCAATAAAACTAATATTGACAGCCCACCCCTTGTTTCCGGTTTCATTTGTATTTTTGCTTGATTACTAGCTCGATTTTCATTGAGCCTTGGTAGAGATTTAGTAGACCGTTGAGGGCCTGCAGAGTGGGGCTACACATCCCTTCTCTCCACATAGTGGAGGCAGTCCAAAATCTCCGGTTCCTTTTTTTGTTGTTGTTAAAAACACCTCTAAATGAGTCTTGTGCCCCTGTGTGCACTCCCATGCACATGGAAGACATGAGCTGCGTGTTCACTGATAGTGGCTAGAGCTGGTTTTGTAAACCTAGGATCATGGTATTCAATACATCTAAATGGATCTGACCATGCAAATTAATTGGAATACAAAGAAGGATTGAGAACTTTATCTCGATGGGCCAAAATGGTGATCGATCGGGCTGAATCTTCTACTACTTACATCTCTGTTTGCCTTATCTTTAGTGAGGGAGATCTCCTTTGGTAAGTTGGATGGCTACAAAGACAAACCTCTCTATTTATAGAAAAAATGCCTCATAAAATTATAATTATGTGGCTTAATTAATTTCACCAACTCCATTATCCAGACCTACCTGATGTAGTTGAATTAGGCTACACTAATAATCTAAGTCTCAGTAGGGATGAGATGCACTGACCACCCCCTTCTTATCACTCAGGTCAATGGATAACTCCAGTAATTTCACTCTTAATCTTACTCCTCAATGTAGGCCGTCGATTTTAGATCAATGACTGCCCACTTTATACAAAAGATCATTCATTTCTCTAAATAAAATAAGCAAATAAATACACAACCAGGACTATCCATACATTGCAGTTTTGGCAACATAGGTTCTAAATAATATAATTTACTAATTCATCTATTCTTCAACTACAAGAGAAACCCAAAAAAAAAAATCAATTATCGATTAAATTACGTGCTAAAAAGGGTAAAAAAATGGGCCAAAACCAGATAATTTTGTAAGACACCCTTACCGCATCAAATACAGAGCAGGAAATCAGATTATTTGGTGAGTGGAGGTTCAGTCGAAGGCGCTGGGGCGGCCCTCTGTCTATTGAGTAGCTCTCGTGCCAGCGCTTGAAGATCGCCACCTCCAAGACATGGATTTTCTGGCAGGTCTCGACTTCCACTGAGGTGCCGAAGCTCCATTTGTCGTTGCTGTAGTGACCAAGGAGGCTGCATTAGAGGGTCGAAGAGTGTCGTGAGATCAAAGGACGTGGGCAAGGTAGAGGAGGATGGAAGGTCCGATATCGAGAGAGGTGGCGGTTGCATTAGCGGCGGAGGAGGCGGTGGTGGCGGAGATGGGAGCTCCAAGGTGGCAAGGTGAGCTTGCATGTAAGCCAACTCGGCTTGTAAATTCACCACCTACAGTTCCAAATTTAGAAACCATTAGTCACAAATATAGGGGCCTCTTTGATTGCCTCTAAAATTATTTGCATACAATCTTATACCCATATGGTTTTGAAGTTACATAAAATAATTTACATACAATGATTATAAGTAGCCTTCAAAATGATATAACCGGCCTTAATGTCCGATTTGCAAATAAAATTAAGTCAAACTAATCTTATGGCGCCCGATTATTGCAGTACCGTATTTTGATAATTAATGGCAGTATTCACTGAGTTTTACACTTTTGTGATTGGATGCTGATAGCATCTTAAGTATTAAACCAGCAGCAAAATGCTTATTAGAAAAGTCCAAAACAAATTGAGTAGTGCCATTATCAAAATATGCTAGAATAGATATGAGTTACCTATTCTTATTTGCAAATTAGAACTAATTTATCCATAAAAAAAATTAGAACTAATTTTGGTGGAATCCAGAGAAGCCCTATTGGCGAAATTATCTTTAGTAGAATAATACGAGGAGAGGGCTTACCATGGGAAGTGCAAGAGTGAGCTTTATCTGGGCCCACTTACATAACATCAGCATTATCTAGACTACCATCTAAATAGTCCAGTTAATTCTGTTTGCGGTCCAAAATGTGGTCAAAGTAAATCCTAGTAGACTTGGTGGGACAATCGAGTGTTCTGTTGACACGACTAAACACTTGATTGACATGGTCTGTTGTGACTGAATAGCCAAAGGTTGTTTTGATTGACTGAGTTTTTATATGATGAACAGCCTTCTGGTTTCAAAAAATACCGTACCACCAACACCTAGGATGATCCAGGCCAAAGGCAATGATTTTGGTTATGACTTATGAGCTAGACTAGCAGTGATTCACTGTATCAACAATCGACCCCCATATATCTTAAATCGACTCCCCATGTGTCTTTCTCTCTCCCCGATAATAGTAGGAGAATGTTCTTGTAAATAAACCATAATTTCTTAATGTGTAACTAATATTATCAATTCTAATAAAACTCAAGTCTAATAATCTCGAGTAACTCTTAAGTCTTAGAAACAAAGATAACTTATTTTACATTTTCAAAATCTCCAACAATTTAATATTTTGCCAACAGGCAGAATACATGTATTAAATATTTAAAACAACCCATTTGCAATTCCCACTTCCAAGTTCAAAACAAGTATAAAAAATTCAAACAAACTCACATGGAAAAGTAGTGCTACAAAAACAATTTCAAGAATAATTTAAAAAGGCAGCAGGAGAAAATTGAAATTTTTAAACAAAGGCATGTATGGACCTATTTTAAACAAAAGGATTTTGTGCACCAAACTCTTTATTGAACACATCTTTTTTTTATTATTATTCATTTTCAGGAGATTTTATATTGTGCAGGTGAAGTCCAGAAAAATTTTTAAAAATACAAAAAGAATGTGAGATAATAGGGTCACCCCTTTCTCACATTGAAAAGTTTAGAATAATTTAAAAATGCAAATTTGATTAGTAATTCATCAATTCCTCACATATTATTTGTAAATCTATCAAAAAAAAAAAAAAAAACTCACATTCTAATCAAGCAAACACATTCACTTATATCATTCATTTCATGCCTTTTGTTGAGTGTAATTTAGAAAAAAGAAGTATATATCTAGTAAATATTTAGATAGTAAATAAAAAATCATATATTTTTGCTGATATTTCCTAACATTTCTCTTGCCAATTACTTCCCCATTTCAAACTCTGTAACTATGCTAACAGGACAAAGAAAAGGAAAGGCCAATTAGGGTCTTTGCATTTTACATGCTATAATTTTTAACCTCATATCAAATGTAAAATACTAAAACTACTCTTGAAAATATCACTAAATTTATCACTTAGTTTTCAATCATTTGTTAATCTCATCGAAATGGTTAGTGATATAACCCAAAAACGACTTTCCAACCAATAGGAAATGGGCTTCCTAATTTTCTTTTGAGGAATTTTACGTCTCCGCATCGTGTATAACGACACTATACAAGCATGCCAAACCACAAGTGGATGCCCCTTGAAGATCTTGTGGCATGCAAAAGTACATGTGGAGAAGACTTAAACCATCCTAATTCCTAACGTAGCCTTCAAATTGCGGGGATGGTCACTTTGATTATTCGATCTTTAGGGCATGACTCGTCCAAAGTAAAGAGCAACATGTAACAAGTGACCCCACCAAAACGTCTATGTAGATCTTCACTTCTGTAAGAAACAAATAGGTAATTACTGAAAGGAGCTAAGCATCTACTGCTTACCTTTGACAACTTTGAGATGTGAAGTTATTTTCCCCAACAGGAAAATAGTTGCTAGTAGAGTAAACGAGTGCCATTAAACAAAACCCTAATCCCAACAAATACACCCACCTCACCTCACCTCACTTTATGTTCCTAAATATCGGACTGACACAGACTCACCCGAATCAAACGTAGGATACAAATATTTCATTCCTTGCACTCAAAACCAAAATCCCCATTACTTTCAGACTCTGACAGAAACCTATGCGGGAAACAAAGCTATTAATTTGTTATTCCCACCCCTCGCTGTAATTAGAATCATCTTCCATTCCCTCTTACAATTCGTAAATGGGTTACAGATGTAAGAGCCCAATAAAAATTTTATAAAAAAGAGGGTGGAGAGTCCCAAAACCAAGGGTAGAAATATCAAAACCCTCCACAAATTTCCCTGAAATATTAAAACTATTTCCCCAAATAAATCCACCTTACAAAAATAAAATAGACGGTAGGCAAACGGTGGCGGTGCCGGTTAACAATTAATCCAACACCCCGGCCCATGTTGCCAAAATATTACCATTTTTTTTGGGGGGATGATAAATTCACACCCCATGTAGGATAATTCGCTCCCCTGGAACATGAATTATGTGGCAGAACGCTACAATAAAGGGGAGCGAATTATCCTACCAGGGGTGCGAATTTATCATCCTCCCATTTTTTTCCTGTGGAATTTGTGGCGCACCTGTTGTTGAAGAGCGAAGATGTGAGCCACGCAGCCATAAACAGGATCTCTGAGCCGAGCCTGAGCCTCATAGCAGATGGTGACAACGGCTTCGAGCCGTTTGTGAGCAGGTATGTGTAAAAGCAGCTTAGACACATTACTAGCCCCGAACACTTTGTGAACGGCTGCAAAGTGAGCCGCGCCTTGCTCCGAGTCGAAATAAGGAGCGAATATGCAGCCGCTCACGCACTTCCTCCTCAAAAACTTGCAGGCCCCACAGGGCCCACCACCACCACTTCCTCCTCCTCCACTACTGCTACTATTCCCGCTCATCTTTTTTTTCTTTCTCCTTGTTTCTACTTTCTTTGTTTTCTTCTTCGTATGTTAGGCCATCGTCTTCTTGTTCGTGCTCTTGTATCTGTTTTGATGTTATGATGGAGGAAAATAACCTGAGTGGTCTATTTTGTTTTTGTATCTTTGGTGGTGGGTCGTCTCTAGGATTTGTTTTCTATTTTTATTTGTGTCTCTCTTGTATTGAATCTTTAAAGCCACGGCAAGGAGATAAACACTTTAGCAGGTTGCGTGAAGCAAACATGGGATATGCCGATTGCCTTAGCAACTCCCAACCGCCACTTCCCCTTCCCCACGTGATACTAACACGCTCTCTTCTCCTCTTCACGCAAATCTCTCTCTCTCTCTCTCCCTCTTGTGAAGAAATTTGCAGAACTTACGACGTGTGTAGATATGTGAGCGTGTTTTTAGGGGCGTGGAGGGCATTAGAAGCAGAACCCCTTCCCTTTTTATAATTTTTATCGTATGATCCACAATAAAAATACCCTTGAGTTTGAAAGAAACATCACTTGAGTAATTTGTTTTTTTTTTTTTTTTTTTAAAGGATAGGGACTTCCAGGGAACTGATATTTCTACCCCTTTTGCTTGTCTTCCTGTGAATGTAACTTCATTTTCGGAAGTAGGGGTTAGAGACACCTATAGATGGAAACCTCTTGTTCAGTGATCTATACCCTTCATTTGTTGGCCCCCACCATAGATAGGTCAGCTCACGAACAACATCCCATTTGATTTAAACCTTTTGTCTTTGCAAAGTGGAAAATTTAAAGTAATTTGGTGACAGTTCAAAAAAACTCAACCAAACTCACGGTTAGGATTGTTTGGTGGATACAGTATGTGGGCCATTCATTATAGGACCAAGCTGACGGTGAGGATTGATTGGTGGATACAGTACTATATGGGTCATTCATTATAGGGCCAAGTTGATGAATGATTAAAATCACCAAATTTGGAGAATCCGCTTAGTGCACGATCCACGGCCCACAAGCACTGATGGTCTTAGTGTGGCCCACGAGAGCAACGACTTAAATGCTTCATCAATACCGGATACCACGAGATGAAATGAGGAAGGTTAGATTTCCGTAATTATGAAGAAGCAGATGGACATTTCTGGTTTTGGTGATTAATCATTGGTTATTAGAAAATGACAAAGAGGAGAGTTAAGTAAATTTGAATAAAGGTTCGGGACATTTCTGTCATTTAATCGCCATAATCACATTATGTCTATTTTTAGTAACCTAAACCCAAATCGGGAGCGAGAGGGGGTCAAGGCCAATTCGGCGTTCAAAGTACAGCTAACCCGATCGTGCTCGTTATCAAGTCATAAACCGACACGTGTAAGTCGGTGAGAGCTAGCGTAACGGCTGGGACTTGATGACCTGGACAGCAGGCCCCACGCGCCGTTTATTTCAAACAAAAGACGTTTCCTTTCGCTTCTTCCTCTTCCCGATATCGTTTCGTCTCTCTCTCTCTCGCTTTTTTTTTAAAAAAAGAGATTCTGTGTGGAAGAGTTCGTAACGGCGCATCGCCGCGCGCCGTCCGGCTCTTGTCCAATTCATGTGTTGAGAACGGGAAGCAAGACAAAACCACAGCCTTACCCCTTTGAACGCCACGTGTCTTAATCAAACGTCACGTTACGATTCTTCACCGACACATTTTTCGTTCTAGTGTTGCACCGAAACTCTCGAGATATATCATCTCTACCACCCAATTCAATCTAAAGCTATCCAGACCATCCATTCAATAGATCATCCCTAAGTGGGCCATGCTCCAAATGTCATGCACTCAATCGATCCTAACTGTCTGATGATCCATGGATCTTCCTATGTACCCTTTTGGAGCTTCTTGTCATTTCAATTTTGGGCAGTGAAAGATATAATTGGTGGTAAATTGATTGAATGGCTTGGATTAATCGACACTGGACCCACCACGAACGTATCCAAATCCTCAAAGAGTACACCGTTCGGTGGCAAATTCATCTCAGTCTCAAGATCGCCTTTCGGCGTCGGATCAAGTTTTGGTTGCAATTGTTAGTGATGGATTAGCTGATCAACGGCTCAGATCAAAAGAAGTACGTTGGATAATGTGCCCGTGCATTTATTTTGACCGAAACGGAAACAGAAATCCTATACGTGAAAAGATGATGTTTCTTCAAAATCAACAGACTATAGAGCCCATCCATTTTTTTTTAAGAAGTGGGCCCAATTAGTTCCACCACTCGTGCGGTCAGCGCATGGGAATCAGAAAGTGGGCCCAATAATCTGCGGCTTTTCTGTTGAAGGAAATGCGTTTTAAATTACATGGTGTCACCCCAAGGTGTGGCAGAGGGAAATTAATTAAGAGCTTAAGTATGGTTAGGAAAATTCTAAAAACGAGTCAAAGAGAGCTTAGGACCAAAGCAAAGTTCCTATCCGTGAAATCAACAAATATCATTATAAAGTCACTTCTCGTCAACATAATTCTGTTTTTTTAAAATCAGATAATCATCGAAAGTTGAAATTTAGGTACAATGACAATAAAAAAGTTTTAAGGGTAATTTATCTGCAATATTTTACATTATGATATATTGACTTGTTGGCCGTGTGATTTTAGAGTTTTTATATGATGTCTCTTCGATACTTGTGCATGTTTTTCAAAAGGTATAGTAGGGAGTAGGGACCCTCTTTCATCAATGATCCAAGCCATTCGTTTGCTTCGCTCCCACCATAAATTGATCGTGCCCTAAATTTCATCTTCATTGGATGATCCGGCTAGGATGATACTAGACCTCGATTCTTACCCAAGCCCTCCAGTTTCATCCATAGATTGGAGGGCTTCGATCATCCTATAGAGATGAGATTGGTGGCAGAGCCTATTTATGTTGGGGAGAACCAACGAATCGTTTGGATCTTTGAAGGAGGGCCGAACGTAATTTTTGACGAAATACATGCAGGTGAGCGACAATATCCTATATAAACTCGGTTACGAAACCACCCCACAAATGACTTCATGTTAAGTAAAAGACAAACAAAAGGCTGTGTAAAAAACAGTCACCTTGAAAAAAGGCAACAAAAAGGGAGTGAAAATCCAATGAAGGGCAGGTGAAACTATCATTCCCTTCGAGAAAACCTCTCTCTCATCTAATTAATAACTGGTTTTATCATTTGTAAGCTTGGGTTGGATGCTTATATCGTGTCAAAGTATGCTGAAGAAAAGAAAGAAATCATGAGTGTTTTGTGAGACAATCGAAAACAAGACTCAATTCCATATTTATGTAAAACTGATGTTTGGTTTCCAAGCCCAATTCAATTTGGTTTGGTTAAACTACTTCAAGTTGACTTATATGATGGACGCCCATTTTTTTCCTTTTCAGGGAAAAATATAAGCTTGTTCATCAAGAAAACCTCTGTAGATGAAACGGTCAGGATCATTTACCACTGGAGAATTTTGATTTATGGCCCATCCATCGTAAGGCTTTGCAGGTACGCAGTCTAAGTTAGACATAGCTTTCTTTTTTAATGAAAGGTTTTACAAGGTTTTTTAAGCTATAGAAGCATGGGATAAGATTCTTATAAGTTATCTCTACAGGCAAAAGGGGTATACTTCAAACAGCGCCTGACCGCTTTGTAAGACAATGAAGTACGCCCACTATTACTTAGGATGCCAACCATGGTCGATCTGGATCGTCTATCTGATAGGCCCTATGTTGGATCTTCAATGGCCCTAAAATCATGTTGATCGAACAATCCTAATATCCATTAATACATTAATTTTTTAGCCTTTGATTGTGTACTTCAATTGGCCTGAATTTTGGCCCATTGGAGACTCAACCCGTGCCTATGGATAATGCTGCAATATTATAGGACAATGAGGTCACACCCTGCCTTGGAGAATGAAGTTTTCGTTCTTGACGCCAGATCATGAATTAGTAACCATGAGGGAAGGAACTGGGGAATCCATATTTTATAACCAAAGTTTCTTCGGAAAGTTCATTCGATCAGAGCGCCTGCCATGAAAAAATTTTCCATAGAATTTTATAGGGGTGGCCAACCGGTTCGGTTCTCGGTTCTTTTTTTTTTCGGTTCTCGGTTCTCGGTTCCATGAACCGTAAGAACCGAACCGTACTACACAGTAGGACCGAACCGAACCGGACCGAACATAATCAGTTCGGTCCGGTCCGGTTCTTCGGTTCTAATGGCTAATTATAATTTATAAAAACTTTTAATTAAAGTTATAATATAAGTTATTTTCTTATTATAAGAATAGTATTAACTATTACTTATTAATATTATAAGTAATTTATATTATTAAGTATATGTATAATAGAAATATAAAAATATTATATATATATATATATATATATATATATATATATATATATATATATATATATATTCAAAGTTCGGTTCTTCGGTTCCGGAACCGAACCAAGAACATTAGACTTGGAACCGAACCGAATAAGTTCGGTTCTTCATCAGTGGAACCGAACCGGACCAAAAATATTTTTTTATAGTTCGGTTCCGGTTCGGTTCTTCGGTTCTGGTTCGGTTCTGGCCACCCCTAGAATTTTAGTTTATTATGTGGTGAGAGAGGGCAAGGGAGCGTGAGAGAAGGAGAGAGAAAAGAGAGCATGTGTGAGGTGACTCCGGGAGGGTGAGAAAAAGGTTAAACAAGGAATTTCCTCCTACCCCTACGCCCACACGCGCATTCACACACACACACACAAAAAGCAAACAAACCCACACCCACACAGGCGGGGGAGCACACACAGCCCTCTCTCACCACTTGAGAAACTAATATTCCATGGAAAAAAATCATGGTCTCCAAACATGGCCTAAATTTTCCTCAAATAGGCCACAAGTCCTTCACTGTTGCCTCAGTGCCCCTTGTCATCCTGTCACAACTGTCTCGATACAGTGAGCAATCCAACCATCTAATCCACAACAGCTATTGTATGAAATGACGTTCTACTTACTGATTTCAAATAGAACGAGAATGAGTTCTTACCAACTAAATATTCTTCATTAAGTACTGTATTTGATGCTTGACCGGACTTCATTCAAGTTATTAGTGGCGTGTTACGGGCCGTAAAATAGTAATGTGGTTGGTGCTAGACTAAAGATCCATCCCAACTTCGCTTCCCTACTTCACCTCCAACACTGGTTGCTCCTAAAAAATTCATAGATGGCATTTAAGAGCAATAGGCATACTTGGCAATTAAGCTATGGTAAGAGAGACTAAACAAGATAGATGCTCCGGGACTCTTTTTAGGATGTATGATTTTACAGCGTAGCTATAAAAAAAAGAAGAGTAAACCCAGTAAGGAATCACCCATTACCACTACATTAATGATTGGGCCGGCAAATTGGATCCTTTTTCTTCACTCTTCCACAGCTGCCTCAATAACAAAGACAACAGAATTCGAATGCATCCAGTTTGGACAAAAGCACCCGCTTGGTGATAAAGCAAAAAAAAAGGTCCCTACATGCACAACATTTTTCAACTGTTAACTAACTCTGCTTGGAAGTGGCTGCGGTATTGTGAAGTTCTCCAATGTATTTCCAATGCATCAAGCATAGATTTTGGTCCCTATCTGTAGGTCATAACAGCTTCGTCGTTTATCTGCCAGTAACGAGAAAAAATTACATCAATCGTAGAGAGGGGAGGCAACTTAACCTCCAGATGAGATGAGGCTCGGAACTTACAGACTTGGCCAGCTCTTTAGCTTTTTCGTCATCAAAACCAAAACTGGCCATTATCTTGTGGCCAGCTGAGTCTTTCTCCAACCAAATTCCCAGCAGCAAGTGGGTCGTGGTTATTTCCCCACTTTCACCTGCATTTTGAAGCTAATCTAGATGAAAGTGCTTATAACTGGAGTTGAAAGCAAAATTTTCTTCAACGTAAATGCCAATCCTAAAATAACAGCAGAAAATCACTACTTAGAAAAATGTCCATACTTAAAAGTTAAAACTACACAGGACAGATATGCAAATCCCAGAATGGGCTGAAAGTAAGGAAACTAGTCCGAATGTAGCAAAATATATCTATACGGAAAACTTGGGTGGCTACCCGAGGTTATTTAAAACCATATAAATGTAAAATTTGGATTTTTGAAGAGGTCTTATTTTCACAGAAAATATTTGGCTTCCATAGGATTTTTTTACAGGGACCCTCTAGAAGTTTAGGGTTTTTTTTAGAAAGGATCTGTTGTTAAAATCGTACGATTCGCGATTTCAATCTACGATTCAAATCAAATTGAGACTTGAACGATTCAAATCGGAAGAAAGAATCGTTTTAGTAGAAATCGTATGATTCAAGTACTGAATCGTGTAATTTTTAAGATTTTTTACAATTGTTTTTTGTTTGCTTTTTTTTTTTTTTTTTTGTTATGGGCCCTTTACGATCAGCAATAAATCGTATATGAACCCCCCACCCCAACTTATAACCTAAAAACAAATAAAGAAAACCCTAACTCTATTCTTCTCCTCCTTCTTTCTCCTTTTTCTCCTCTTCTTTCCTCCTCATTCTTCTTACGTCTACTAATGCCAAACGTAAGTTTGGATTACAAATCATGGAATTTTATATTTACTTTAATTGTTTTGAATGAAAAATAGATAATTACTCTTTTCATTCTTATTTTTATATTTTTTTAATATTTTCCTCATTTTTATATATAAATCTGGAAAAAAAATCTTACGATTCACGATCCGAACCCTGTTACGATTTACGATTCAATTCCGATTTTTAGAACCTTGCTTTTGAGTCAAATTTAGAACTTTCTAGAGGATTTTGAAGAGATTTTATTTACATGGAAAAGATTTGGGTTTATTATTTTGGTAGGTCTTTTTTTTTATGGACCCTCCAGATGTTTAGGGTTTTGTGTGTAAGGTTCTCAAGTCAAGTTTAGAACTTCAAACAGTTTCTTTTGAGTTTTTTATATGTAGGCCTTAGGGCCATCTCTTGGCACATATTATGTTTATGAAAAGGACAGCTTTTGCTTGAAACTTGAAGAATTCTTCCCCCTAGTTCTTGAAGTGATTCCATGATCACCTGCGGGAGTGACGCCTTTGTTCTAGTGGTGTGAAGCCCTCAAAACCCATCTCTCATTATCTTCTCCATCTTCCATGGTAATACCTTCATCATGTACTTTCTTTTTCATGATCAAATGTTGAAAAGCTCTATGCAATTGTAGATTTCAAATTCTAAAGTTCCTGTGGATAGTTAGATTTTCACTAAGATTATCAAGAAGAACAATCTAGATGGATCTGACCTAAAATCTGATGGATGAATTGATTCAATCTCAATATTCGGATTTAAAAATTAGGTTTATCTCAAGATCCAACTGTCAGATGATATCAACTTGGTATGACAAGATTAATCCTAATTGTAAAATTCGAGACATATAATTGTTGGATCTTATCCATCTTTAGAGAGTTTAAATAAACCCTAAGTTGACAATATTTTAGTGGATTTTTATACAATTTAAAGATTAATTTCGCTATCCTCTATAAGTTCTACATCATATTTGATAAGAGAACAAGAACTAGCTTCCTTTTCTTTAGGTTCTACATCAGTGAGCAAAGAATTCAACCACTCGAACATATCACTTTTAATATTTTTGAATTTCTCAAATACCTCGCTGATGAGAACCTCTAGGAAAAAGGGAGCAAAAAAAATTACTCATGCTTAAAGAGACTCTAGAACCACCCACATCCTACAAGAATGGTCACAGGCACTCCATAATGGCCAGAGTTGTTTATGGAAACATCTAAGTCACTCCTACACAAGCTTATCAGTGGAGGGGCCTTTGGGTGCTACTTGCTTCCTGTAGATCTGCGGCCCTCTTCCAAGAGAAGTCGTGTTTGCTTGGTTTGTGCTAAAACAGGAAGTTCTTTGCAACGGTGATTTATTTACATGCGAATTCCTTACGATCTTTGCATGTATTACTTGCGGAAGAGGCAAAACAACCTGTGTCCTCTTGCAATGGCATTTCCATTAATAAATTTGAGCAGTTTTTGAAGGTGGTTGTCCTTAACTGTAATCCAATGACATACATTATCCAATAATGGGGACCTTTGAAAATCCTATCTTAGATAAGTAATTTTAAGTATTTGGTCACCCCTTCACAATGCCTGGAGAACATAAACAGAGAAAACTGTACAAGCATCAAGCGGAATAGGTGACCTGAATTGAGGTAGAATAAACATGGGCAGACGTAGCAGAGCAACCCAAAATCAGCCTTCTGCTTGTGGTTCCGAATTGACAATGATTGAGCATGGTAAAACAATGTGTTGGATATCTGACTCCCAAAAAGAGTCGAGTATAATTGATAAAAACAGTTGAGTATGATGGTAGCTACCACTATTGAGCTGTTAAAATTCATAACACAAGGACTACATTGTGCACACCTAGCTGGCTTTGGAGCTTTTGTTAATGGAAACCATTGCTATACATGGCTAGCAGAAATTTATGATGCGAAAAAAAAAAAGTGAAGTGGGAGTTGAAGTTATGTGATACTGCCAGAATATGTTGCTAAGTAAATGTTATTAGGCGGAAAAATATCAGAGTTTTGAAAGGTTTTTTCAGGGGTCTTGGAAAGGAGGTATTTTGATTTTTGGATGATGATAGTTTTAGAATGATCTAACTTGATGGATGGGATGATGCTGAAGTGACTTAAGGAATTTTTTGGTTTTTATTATGGCCGAGTGGTGATCCCCTGGATCCCATACGTTGTAAATCAGAAAGGGACCTCTGGTCCCTACCCTCTGTAATTCTCGTATGAGTTATATATATATATATATATATATATATATATATATATATATATATATATATATATATATATATATATATATATAATGTCATTTTTCAAAAAAAAAAAGAAGAACAGCATCCAGGAACCACCTAGGTACATCAGCCAAGCTTTCAACAAGAGATTAGTTTTGCACCGACACAAACAAAAACCATCTCAGTGTTGCATATCACCAAAAGATACAGTGTAACAGAAACTCTAACAGCAAAACTGAAATCATGGGCTCAAAACAGCACCCCATAACCACAAACCAACAGAAAAGATGCTCTCCTCTTTCCATGTTCTGATTTTCATCTCATGTGGCTAATACAAGTTACCTTTTAAACTACAATTATAAGTGTACCAAATGGCAAATTACATGTGGCAAGGTTTAGCGACTAGTATGTAACCAATCTAATCAGAGTAGTAGCAAGAGATATCAAATATCTAAAGCTATGAAAGCTACAAATGAGTATAAAGACTGAAGACTGTCCATTTTCAAAGTTACCAGATTTTATTTTCTCATCAACAGCCCAGTCAAGAACCCTTTGAGCTGGTTCGGTCAGAGGTGGGTGCTCAGGACTGAAGTAGTACATGTCAGATTTTCCAAGTAATTTTACTATTTCTTCTCGCACTTTGAAAAGTGTAATTCCATTCGCACGTAAAAACTTTGCTGCAAAACTTGTTCCTGCAAAGAAAATAGAAAAAGTTATTAGAAAAATGTTGGGCCAAAGGAATCATAAAAAAATACTGACATTTAACTTCAGCTGTACTGCCACAACGTAGGGAAAAGTACAACAAAAAAAACTTTATAAGAAATTATGGCATCCTTCCCAACAAGATATTTTTACAGAAAAGGGTTAAAAGAAGGCAAGTATCTGAACATATATCCAACATAACTTTACTACGCACGCTACACCTGAGGTTGTTCTGAACATTGATAGCTCTCAGGGGATAGCAATTCAAAGTGCTAGAAATATTTATCATGTTAAAAGGGAAGGCTTCACTGAGTAAATGGTTGTCAGTTCAAAACCAGATGAATAGCTTAGGGTGTCCCTTCAAAAGTTCTAAGAGGTAGAAAGGGGCTCTAATCCAAACCATGTTGGTCACCTTCCTTGTCTAAGTTCACATGTTCTAGTTCTGAGCCAGCTAACAAAATTTCATGTCGCTATTTATTTTATTTTTTTTGTCCAAAATATTTTAATGCTTGCACATTATTTCAATTACATATTTTGATGTCAATAGACATGCTTGCAAGTTAGCTAGGCTCCATCAAATTACCATGAAAAGTTGTAGATAGAAGGAGAATAAATCATAGGTGTCTGCAACATATAAGCTACACAAAGACTTTTCATAAATATCCAAAATATTATGTGCTTTTGCTTTGAAATTAAAGGTTTTATTTTTTTTAATATTACTAAAAGGAATGCTTTGCCTGTGGACATTTATCCATATTAAATAAATGGAGCTATAGAAAATTGGTGTGCTCGATCTTAAAATAATTGAAGACATCAGTCAAATACCACGATTTCTCAGAAAAGAATGAACACGCTAGACTAGACATGGATTTGGAATAAAGAAGACATGGATTTGGAGAACAGATTCATCTTAGCTGAAAAGGGGGATTAAGAACATGCAATGCCCATAAAGCAAATAAAAATCAAATTTATGTGCTTGAACAATAGTACCCATTAAGTATGGAAAGACCACTCCAATACAGTTAAAATAACAATAACGTCTTTTCGGAACAGCCCCACTTTCTTCTCATCTCACCTGTATGTCACACAACTGTGCACAATCTAGTCTATCACTAGTTTCATACAATTCCCCTTCCATCGCCATCATCAACAGTCTAAGCTTCTTATATGGACAAATGGCAAACAGTAAGCCCTTGTTCCTCCATTAACTAATTAACAAAAAGTAAATACTAGAAAAAATATGGCTTCCTAAGACATCTCTGCGTCAAAAGTATTCAGTTCAAATGTCACCAATTTGTCACACAGGTCCAAGCTCAACACATATTCACGAGATTGTCCCATTGCTAGCCAATTATAGGGCATCAAATAACACTATAACAGTGTTTACCTACAGCATAGCTAAGTCAAATAATTAAGGACCTCTAGAATCAACCATTAGTAAGTCAAAAAGTTGGTGAAAATGCCAAAATGGAAGTATTTTGATGTATTCAAGGTTTCCTTGTTCAACCTTTGAAAAGACCACATATTATGAACACCACTTGGTTAGCCCCTTTTTTATCGTTTTCTTTAACAGGTAGGTATGAAGTTTGAACCCCTAGCTTCAATGTCATACCCTTGAGGTCATCACCACCAGGAGAAATGCTCAACTATAATCTGCTATTTTACAATGGTTAACTAAGTGCGCTTCTTTTTAAGAGGGGATAAACAAATTGTTGGGAATGTTGGCCACTCTAGTTACAGTGGATAATAATCAAACTAAATTGAAGCATCACTAAAAAAAGAAGTGGACTCATGTGACCCACTGAAGGTTATGATATTTTTGGTGTAGATAGATTATAGATATTCAAGGCACAAACATTTGTTGTATAGTAAATCAACTCCATGTCGTAAAGCCAGTATAAGCCCAAGTTTCCTTACATAAAGAGAAGATGGAATTCAAAAATCACTTTTAACAGATGTGTTAGGTGCTTTATATTTGTACAATCTCCCCCAAAGTCATTTTGCCTATTTGTGGTTCAAGTTTTCATTTTCTTTCAGCTGGAGCACCACTCACCAGATCCTGCTTCCACCTTAAGCTAACATTTGGACTCTCCAAATGATCTAGGAGAGTGTATTATATGAGGGGCAACATGTGTCCCCTCAGCTAACTCATCTGTTCTTGATAGAGGGAATTATAGCTGCTTCCCACAGATACTTATGAAGCATTTCCCATTGTTTGGGAGGAAGAAAGGGTTAAGCGATAAAGAAAAAAGCCATAGGGATCTGTAACTTTTGAAGGTTAAAAAAAACATGATGCAGCATATGATTTCATCTTTGACATGGATTAAATTTTGCAAAGACTTTTGGAGACTTTGGTTTCGTATGCAATAGGCCTTTAAAATCTTCACAGAACAGACTGCAGAGAGAGCACTATGGTAATTTTTGTCTAGGGACTTGTCATGAATGCATAGATACTAGAGTATTCTTGATAGAGACTGAACCCATACCAGCATTTCTATATGTTTTAGATCATATTGTGCCTATTGCCTCTCTTGACGGAGATCCATCTCCAAATGTTCCTTATAGAAAATGACTGTTTTATTCAACTATTACAGAACCTAAAAATATTATTAGCTCTTAGTTTTTTAGTTCCTCTACCACTAAATTTAAATGAGGCTTTCTAAGCTCCATTGCACCAAAATCAGTCATTCACTTTTTTGTGAATGGATACGATAAACAACAAAGGCAAACATGGCTGATGCCAGCCAATAAAAAAAACTTACACTTCTTTCCGCAACTAACTTCGTCGCCAGGGGCCTTAAAACACCTCATTTTAAATAGGCAGTATGTGTAATGTGAAAATTTTACATGTAAATGTCATTTTGAATAGTCCAGATCCTATCAAATTTTCCACATTACTTTCAAATGCCTTTGGCAATAGATATTCACCCAAGCCATCTTTCAAATTCTAATAAATCTTGAAAGATGTATCGAGCAGCAAGTCAGAATATGAATTGAACTCAAAGAGTGAATAGCATTGCAAAAGAAAAAGGAAAGAATCAACTCGTCAAGAAGTCGTAACAATAATATCTGATTGGCACAAGAAAACTGCTACATGCCTAATTGGCCGTAACACAATAAACAAAAGAAAATATAGAAAAGAGAGGGAGAGAGATTGATTCGAGGCAATTGGACCTCCTAAGTTCTAACAGTTCAATTCGAGAGGAACCATGACTCTCCTGAAACAAAAGTTTCTGTTTTTGGTTGCAAATTCTACACATTTCCATTGAAATACAAGAACTTAAATGCAACTAATATAAATAACACCCACAACCCTAACATAAATAACTATCTGATAACTACTTTGTAACTAAAACATATACACCATAACAGATATGCATCAAAAACATGCAATGCCATTTCAGAAGAAAATGCCTTAATTCTGCGGGTTCACAAAATATAAGAATCATCAGAAAATAAAATTATCTAAAATTTAAGTTGTAAAGGACAAAATCACAAACCCTCAACCAATATCCCCATGAGAAGAGCTTCAGTCCCCGTCGTTGGGTACTTCAACTTCCTCGCTTCCAATTCGGACATACCAAAAGCCTTTATTGACCTAGCAGACCACCTGTTCCATTCCAAAATAATGAAACCATATCTTTATGCAAGATAGGAAACGAATAAAACAAAGCAATTCCGTGCCCTAGAAATTCCTTTGAGTAGAAACAATCCATATAATAAGAAGAATCGATTGAACTCACTTAGGAATCTTGTCAACAGGTGCCCTCTCTGGTTGCCTACAGAAACAAAATCAAAAGTTCTCAAATTCGATGATTTCTCATAAAAATCAAGGAATGGAATTTAGGAAAATAGATTAAAACTTACGCGGTGGGGAGCTGCATGAAGAAAACTGTCGCGATAGAAGAACGCCGTTTTCTAACGAGAGGTTTGTAATTGAAAGAACGGAGCTCGAAATCTCCAAATTGAGAACTGCTGTTGAGATTAGTAGCCAGGGATAGAGAAGATGGAGGTGATTTTCGAGAGGAGGAGGGGGAGAATGAGGTGGAAATTGGTAGAACGGAGAAAGTTCGAGCGGCCATTTGGGAAACCCTAGTTTTTTTAAAGAGAGGGAGTGGAGAATTCAAGAACCCTAGTTCATGGATTTGTTTGCTCTGCTCATTTTATTTTCTTTGTTCGAAGATTGGCTATTGCTAAATGCTAAGGTTAAGTACGCTGTAAGACTGCGACTCGTTCTGGAACTCGCCTATCCTCTCTCCCCGTCCCGGACAAGAAAAAGAAGAGCGATGAGTTAGATTACTATGATCTGGACCGTTCGTTCGGTGCCATGACCATAGAGACGATAATGATTAGAAGGACAAAATCAAGCTTCTCTATAATCTCTTACAAGAAGATGGCCAAGTTTCCACAGGCTCTGTTTCTTTGGAGGTAAAATGGGCATAAAATTTGCTTAACACCCATTTTAAGTCCCCGGATGGTGGAAACAAGGGGTGCAACTTGGGTCTGGCTGAACCCAAACTCGACGTGTTTAACCTGATTTTTAATTTCGGATTGGGTTAGGGTTGAGGCTTGGGAACCCGATCTGACCCGAACCCTACCTCTGTCCTCTAGTCTATCTTGATTTTCTCTGTTTTATTGTACTTTTCTATTTGGCCCAAGGTGAACCTAGATCAACCCAACTCAACCTGCTCCGATTTCAGGTTTGATGGGTTGGGTTAGGGTTGAGAAATTCTAAGGCGGGTTGGGTTAGGGTTGACCATCCCCAACCTGAGGCTCAGTTTGAGTTGGGTTACGGTTGCGGAAATGCTGTCTCATGTTGGTTTAGGGTTGGCCTCAATCCGACCCGAGTTGCACCCCTACCGGAAATCGAGCCATTAAATTGTTTGTGTTAATAAAATAGATCCAAACACTTATTTATATTCATAAAAAAATCTATAATACTGGTTAATACATGCCATTAAATTCAAATATCTGAAATAAAATCATGTAATTATCCATTTCTTGATACACTTTACTAACTAAATTATGCATTAAGATCAAAACAATTAAAGACTTGTAAAGGTGTTAGGGGGTGTTCACTTTGACAAGACTATAACTAGCAATGTTTTTTTTTTTTCACAACTTGGATTCCACCAACAGCTCAGATGAGTTTTTAAAAAACTCCGATTTCTTTGATCCTAAAAATTTTATCAACGAGACAAGCCCAAAGGCAGGATAGGAAAATGTAAAGCAAGAAGAAAAATAACAAAGGGCATGTTTGGTTAGAAGTAAAGGATTTCATAAAGAAATGATTTCCCCCAAAAGCCTTCGCCTTCCCATTATTTTTGTAGAAAATTGTTTCAGCCATTTGGTTCAATAAATACGAATAGGAGAACCTTCTCCTCTAAAGTATTTATCCTGTTTGGAAGGAACACTTGTAGTGGCTGCTTACAAGCTATTGAATTATATTTTAGTTAAAAACAATGACCCTACATGTACATTAATCAATGATTTACCTATGTATAAAATAATGAGTTGTATGTTAGTGGGGTCTTCATGAAAGGCCGACTCGCCGAAAAGACATCCCCACATCTATGCTAAACAATATCTACTCTGGCCTAAGAGATAAGCTTCGTTAGCCAAAAACTATTGAGACCCATATGTAAAGTAATTATACATATACTAGCGGGGCATAGAGGGTCTAATTCACATGTGAACTTATTACTAATCTATTAGTTAGGCTAAGATGGACAGCTCAATGGCCAAAAACCATATATTAATGAGAAACTAACATATTAGTGGTGCCTACATAAAGAGCATAATGGTAAAAAATGAACCCCACATGCATGGAGAGCCAGCAACAAAAAACCAATGGAGAGCACATATAGGCGACGCCTAATGGTAAAAAAAGATAATAAACCGCAGCCGTAAATTAATATATCAGTGATCTAATAGTTTCGCAGAGATAGAGGGCCCAATAGCAAAAAACTAACGACACGCGTACTGATTACAAAAAACCATTGGACCTTACTTTTGTGAATGATGCCCAACATTTCTTTGCAGAAACTTGCATACGAGGTTCCAAAATATAAAATTGTTGTGATAACCCCACTACAATAGCAATCTGCAATTTCAATGGCAAAGCAAAAGGAAAAAGGAAAACACAAGCAAACACACGAAGACACAAAGATTTACGTGGTTCGGCGTAAAGCCTACATCCATGGCAGAGTCGATCAGAAAATCCACTATAAGAATTGAAGATTACAAGAGAAAATAAGTACCTCTCACCAAAAAAAACCAAGAAACCCTATTACACCCTCTTCCCCCTTTGACCTTTCAACCCTCTTCTAAGACAAGAATACAAAATAGGCCCTGTTAGACCTAAAATCGGTAACAGGTACAGCAGTGATGTAAGAGCTGAGCTGGATGACTAGGGGAGCTGGGTCCTGAAGGACCGGAGTGAACGAGGAGTGAGGTGGTCGAGAAAGAGTCCTGCTATGAGGGCTGAGTCCTGCACAAGGCAAGCGAGGTCAGAAGACCAGACCGGGTTTTACTCCGGACAGGCTCTTCGACACTCAAGTCAGTATGAGCAGGAGTGAAGGGGAGATGTCTAAGAGTTTAGGGAGAGAAGGAATTTTCGCATTACCCATTGGTCTGAGCTTTGATCCTCTATTTATAGGAAAATCTGGTGAGGTGTCCAGGACAGGTGGCGGCCTGTGAGAGGCTGCAGCTCACCTACTCTGGGACAGGTGGCGGCCTGTGAGAGGCTGGTGTTTTCACACCCCATCAGGCCCTAAAACCCTTTATACGTAGGAAGTTAAAACAGGCTAACTTGAATCGGCCCGATATAACTTAAAATGGGCAAAGCCCACCATTACCCAATAAACAGGCTGCTTCTGGGTCACGCACAATATTCTTAACCCAACTGGGTTAAATTCAAGATACCCAACTGAACAAAAACTCAAAAGACAAAAAATTGGTACTCTTGCTTTAAGATATGGGTCTATTGGACATTGAATATTCTCCCTTGATATGCGTATATGTTATTTCCTTGTATAAGTTTATTATGGTATATGTTATTTCCGTGTATAAGTTTATTATGGCCAAACCACTGCCCTTAATATTAATACTTGGCAAAGACCTAATTAGGGCTATGCCATTATTTTCTTCTCAAATCGATACTACTTAAATGTAAACCATCACATTTTCATTCTGTAACTATAAGTTTAAAAAGAAACATTCGAGGGCCTCTCTCTCTCTCTCACCTAATTAAAGTACTAGAGAGGATAATGATTTATCGAAAAACTGTATGATAGTGGCAGACATGCTCCGATGGTGGTACCATGGAAGTACCACCCTTGATATTTGATCCAGCAGGTGGCGTGTCCGCCCACTCAACATATTAAATCTCATGATTATCTCTTGAATATATAGTGTAAACTGTGTAATAGATATATAAAACATGTATTTCTTGAACAAGTTTGAAAACATCTACTTACTAGTGAATGTTGCATTAATTACCAAAAGCATATATAGGACATTTGGGGAGGAGACGGAGAGAACTATGATCAATTCGAAGCATGAGTAGTACTAATTCGAGCACTGCAAGGAAATTGCAAGAGATCAATTCGAAGCATGAGTAGTACTAATTCGAGCGCTGCAAGGAAATTGCAAGAGAATTTCTCAGGACCATAATCATCCAAATGGAGAATAAAATGTAATCAAGACCGTTGGTCCTTTTCTGCTTCAATGATCAGCAAATGCATATCGCTAGTTAAGTATAAAACTGAATATCATAACCTAGTTGGCCCTTTGTCCTGCAAAATCAGGAAACTGCTTTACAACATATACATCTTCACGTGATAACATGGACTATTGTCACCCCCTTAAAATGTTGGCACACATATTGGCTTGTGGTGGCACCTTGCACCCTTGCCAATGTACACTTGGAAAATCAAGGTGGGAAGAAAGCCATGGGACCAAGGCTTTGGCATGGCATAAGGCATAGGCGTGGGCTATGCTTAACTTGCACCGGACTGGTTGGGCACTGGACAAGTTAGGCACTGGACTGGTTGAGCACTGAACTCGTTGGGCACTGGACTCTTTGGGCACTAGACGAGTTAGGCACTGGACTGGTTGGGCACTGGATTCGTAGGCACTGAACTGGTTGAGCACTAGATCGGTGGGCACTGGATTCGTAGGCACTGGACTGGTTGAGCACTGGACTGGTTGGGCACTCATTGGTGGGCATAGGCAAAGTAAGGCACCAATGTGTGCATGACATTTGGCAACACATGGGTGTGTTTGCAAATGGAGGCAACAGTTACAATTCGAATGAAGGCAATGTTTGTGACTATTGCTTGTGGATATTGTGCTCACATCATGGGTGGTTGGTTATGCCACATGTTGGCTCTTTATTTGTTTGTACATAAGCACTTGGATTGTGCAAATTTGTATGTAATGGGCGTTTTATGTGCTAAATGCCCAAGTCTGTTGATGAGCAACAGATAGGCAACGGGAAGGAAGATAGGCTGTTGATAGGCAACAGATACGCTGTTGATAGGCAACAGATAGGCAATTTATTGTGAGTTTTCTTTGTAATGGCTTTTGCCTAAAGAGTTTGAGAAAGAGGATGGAAATGGAGTTGTCCGTGGAGTAGGCATTGTTTGGCCGAACCACGTTAAAAAAGTCTCTTGTGTTTTTGTTGTGTGTGTTCTTGTGTTGTTGTGTGATCTTTGTGTGTGCAAACTTGAGTGGCTAACTAGTGTAGTGCTAGGCCATCACAGACAGCCCATTTATCGAAGAAATTTTGATTTTGGTGAGTTGCCCCGTGACAACTATTTACATGAGAGGAAAGATAAATACAAGGGAGCCCTTGCATAATGAACGGCAAAAGGGCTCATGATTTGGACCCACGTCATCAACTCTAACTGATTTTTCTTTTTCAACCGATTTCAAAATGTAACTGAAAATGACGTGGATCCAATGAAGAGCCCTTTTGCCGCTCTTTATGCAAGGGCTCCCTTGTATCTATCATTGCTCTTTACATGAATAGTTAGAAGGAAAAAACTTGGCTGCTCAACATTGCGCAGGAACCCCTGGGCAACGAACTAAAATACACTAATAGCAAGTGGTGTGGCAATATTAATCCCATGCTCTAATATATCCACACCCCCTGTTTCCTCTTGATTTTAGTGCGTTGCGCTGGAGGAGGTTCCTAGTTAGAGTGCAACTTTGTGGATGGTATCGACTGGATCAATCCTACTGATCAGACTTTTGGTCCCACAATATGTAATCAGGACCATTGAACTTGTAGAATGACATTAGTTATTGGAACATATGTCATTCCACATGGTCTTATTCCCATGCCGAATGGACTTCCCATCAGTAAGATTAAGGGCTAAGATCTTCATATCAAAATCGAGTCAACCCAAAGGGCCAGACTTATGCTCGGCAGTCAGAACAACAAACAATAGAGCAATATCCATGTCCGCACAGCACATGTGGGGCCCAAAAAAAGTAGCTGTTAAGAAATATCCTAACAACAGCACTTCTTTTTAGCATTTTTATCGTTATATATGTAGTAGGTGGTAGTAAATTAAATAAATAGTAGACATAAGATGATCGATGAGAGGAAGTGTTGCTATTTCCTATGCGAAGTAGAGGGTCCTTAGGGACAAGAGGAAATAGCTAGGTGACGTTTTGGTCATTAATGCATGTGTAGAAAATGGGGAAAATGGTTTTGGGACCTGAGTAGAAGTCGCCCTTAAAAGCTAGCCATTAAGGGTAGGGTGCACATTCCCTTTTAAGCCCATCCACATCCATTCATTCTTCCCATTTGGGATCTTTGCTTTCACATGGAACCCCAATGAATGATGGCTCACGGCCCTTTACTAAATTAATGTGTAGAAATTGGGGAAATCCTCAAATTCCACA
The DNA here is from genome assembly GCF_043159265.1 of Tasmannia lanceolata. Classification (NCBI taxonomy): domain Eukaryota; kingdom Viridiplantae; phylum Streptophyta; class Magnoliopsida; order Canellales; family Winteraceae; genus Tasmannia; species Tasmannia lanceolata. The sequence goes on along the minus strand of NW_027518682.1, from coordinate 9,603,340 downwards.
CTTACAGCTCCTATATAGACCTCTATGCCCGTTAAAGTGTCTAACAATACCATTGATTGCACAATCCTTTTGCCTGTTGAGCGGGGATCATTAGCTCTTCTTGTTTCATTTGCCTATGATAGTAATTGAACAATTAAGCCCTGTTAGCTTTGGATTTTCCAAAACTGATTATTGGAGTTCAAATTAAAGTATAGTCGCTTACCCTAATTAAGTACACCATCAGTGGAAACTTTGCCTTCAATGCCTTCCTATTACTTCTTCTGTTCACTTTTTTTCTTACTTTTTGAGTACCAACCAATTCAATCGGGTTCAGTGATGCATCAATTCCTATGGTCATTCATTCAATATTATTTTTGGCTCTGACTAGTCTTTTTTAGGATACTTGACCGAAGTGTGACCAGTTAGCCCTATGACGAAGCGGCTGTTGTTCACCCGACACAACCATGTGGGGTGAATTGTGAAGAGTGGGGGGGGGGGGGGCGATGGAATACACTGTTGCGGGAGTTGAAACAGTGGATTCTCTTGCAACATTACAATACCTTATACAAGAGCAGCTCATTTATTGTGATTATCTTTCTTTTCCCAAATTATCACAAACCACCAAGAAGTTATTAACAAGTATCACTTGAGATCTATACATCAATATCACGTCGCATATCCTTTTACAAAGCATATTTAGAATAAATGACTAGGTGCCACTACATCAAGAATTTTGGAAATACTCCACTAGAAATAATACAGAAATCAATTATCCTTCTGAAACACAATCCTGAAAAGCTCCCACTAAAATAAAGGGGAACAGGGGTTGTGGAGTTTGAATTTCAGAGCTTTCTGCTTCGTTTTTGGTACGTTGGATTTGCTTTTTCTTCTCCCGGACCGGACCGGACCCGACAGAATCCGGACGGCGCGGCCTTGTCGGACTCTCCATTTTCAACAGTGTTACAGCTCACCTCTCGCTCTCTGAAATATGAACTCTGAATTATTCTGAAGAAGAGACAAAAGTTAGAGGGTGAGTTTTTTTTTTTTTTTTTTGAAGTTTTCCGATTGAGACGTACGAAAGACTGTTCTCACGTGCTTAGGACGTTTTTTGAAACGCACGGCTGGTGGGGACACAAAAGCTGACTTCATAGTAGCCACGTGCCAGAGAAGGAGCGTAGGGAGGACGGTAAGCGCATGCGATAAACAGTTGTGGCATGGATCTGCGTGCTAGTCAGTATGTTTGACTAATTGACCGCACAAAAGACCGAACTTTTTAACCCACCGGATTCCAGTGTCCAGATAATTTACGTAAAGAAATTTCTTTCTTTTTTGGGGGTAAAATGAGAGACTACCGTGCTTTGCTAATGAGACCAACTCACCTTGTCTTTTCTTTTACAATCCCTCTGCATGGTGGTCTCAGCATCACTCTAACGGGATGGTTCTAGGCCCTCGATGCATATATCAGGCATGATTAAGTCTAAATCAGGGTTCAACCAAATCTAAACCATTGTTTTTTACCTGCTTTATCTTACATATGTGGTCTTCGGAGTGGGACCAAGATCGTGTGGGTTCACTCTTACTATTCTGCAAGATCAACTGTCTTGATCTCTCACATACACAGCAGCCTATGTTTCTTTATGGGATTCAATAATTACTGTTTATCATTGACTGTAAAAGTGACTTTCTGCATGTTTGTCCTTTTTTATTTGTTGTTGATAACTTTATGAGAAATTGAGAAAATAACCGTACCAAGGTTTAATTTCTAACTATAAATGCGTACGATGGAGTGTGGAGTGCCATTCTCAATAAAAGTGGGTGCAGATATCATATGTTGTGTTTGGAAATTTATTTAAGAGAGGCTTCTAATTAACTGGCTAGTGTGTGAATTATTTATTTTAAGCATAACCCAGATAAATGTATGGTAATGCTATTTCGATGCATCAGAACTTCTAAGCCATTTAACTAGCTAACGCATGATGCTGAAACAATGTTTCACTTGTCAGGGTCGTAGGCCACATCCATGCAATTAGCTTTTTGGGTGCTTTGGGACAACATTTCTCCAAACTAGGGCGCAAATGGACCCAGACAGTCCGATGGAACATCCAAATTAAATATGAACCTAAATGGACAGGATCTAAACACATTACTAGGATCCATGGGCACATATCATTTCTAGATCCCAATCTAGGTTCCTTAATTATTTCTAAGTAGATCCAGACAATTAATAAACACTTATGGGACAGTACTGAATCCAGTTTTATTATACTATTTTATGAAAATACCCTACATATTTTTTATAACTTTAAGTATTATTTTAGGGGTATCTTAGCAAGAATAAGCCATATGCATATATGTTTCAAACTGTTGCTATTTTAACTATGTGCATTGTAAGCAGAACCTACTAGGACATTGCTGTGGACGGTCCAACCTGAAATGGATCATGACCGGGATACAGAAGTAGGATCCAAAGAACACTCTTGTTAGGTACCTTACCAATACGCCAAAAGCTCCAGAGCTGATGGAACACGTTAGGCAAGGCCCTTTAAACTTGTCCCATACCAGGCTTGGTCACACCCAGTCCCATACCTAGGCAGGCCCCACTTAGGACCTTAACATACCACCACGCTTCTGAATCCACCGTCCTCGACGGCCCACTCTGTAACGGCTTTCACTCTGACCTTTTTTTCCAGGTAGCCCTCTCCACAAGTCGCCCCTTCTGCGACGACCCACTCTGTGGCAACTTCACTCTGGCAGCTTTCACTCTAGCTTTTTTTTTACTAGGTAGCCCTTTCCAGGTAGTCCTCTCCACAGGTCACCCCTTCCATGACTCGAACATGGGACGCGGTGACTACTCTGATACCAAATGTTAGGCACCTTACCGATACGCCAAAAGCTCCAGAGCTGATGGAACGTGTTAGGCAAGGCCCTTTAAACCTGTCCCATACCTAGGCGGGCCCCCACTTAGGACCGTAACAACTTCAAATCCGATCAGACCAATAAGGTATTTGAATTGAGCATGACTAAGTCATCAGTGGACCCGACCCGAAGTGGATCCACTGATACCCTTATCAACTATCATATACTACATTATCTTGATTTATTATCTTCAGTTTAGCATCCCTCCAGTATAAATGATTTATCTGTAGTAATATTTATATTCATCCTCCCTCAAGGAAATTTATTTCATCGATGCATTTAACCATCCATAATTATTGTATATTTTTTCTGTTTTTCAGTTCATTAATAAACTGATTGAAATCACTTTTTTTAAAAGTACTAACAAAACTGAAATCCTAAACAGGGGAGAAGAGGAGGATGATAGAAGTACCCTCTGGAAACGGGTAGGAGCCATCCCCATCAAGTGACCTCGCCTTTGACGAAAATTCTCTCTCTCTCTCTCTCTTTCTCCCTCTCTGAAATTACAACCTACCATCTAGTCAGCTACTACCGTACACCTGTAACCAAGTACTGGATAACTTTAACTATAAATACCCGTGTGATGCAACCTCAATGTAAAAATAGTATCCTAACTATTATCGCTCTAACACCACAGTGGACAGAGAAAGAGAGATGGATAGTAATCGTTTTGGTAGCAACATAAACATAGCAGCATTTAGGAGTAGTAATGGCACTGGTAGTGGAAGTGGTAGTAGTAGTAGTAAGAGAGAGGGACCACTTTTTACTAATCGTAGTTTGTCTCAAAAAACGTAGAGCATTGTTTGGTGTTCGAGTTGTTTTTGGCAAAGTCATCCTTTCTTTGGGGACAATATGTAGCTTATATGTTGAGACCGTGCTACCATAATGCCATTTACATCATTACACTCCAATTATGCATGGACGTTTAAAAGTGTGACATATGAGATAATGGCTCTCAGCTCCACTATCTGGTAAACTAAAATATCCATTTCTTTTCTAAAATAAGAATCACAACACTCAACCTTCCAAGGTCCCCATTAAAACGTTTTGTAATAAACAGTCACAGGCTACCAAGAAAATTTTCAAATAAAAAAAGCGCTGCCAATATCAAAATAAAGCGTTGCGATTCTCAGCTCCCATAAAATCAAAACCTAATAAATGTGTGTGTGCGTGTGAGAGAGAGAGAGGGGGGGGGGGACTTATTATATGTTTTCCTACGTGTGGTTGGCACATGGGAGAGCTCGCGGCGGTTGGGAGTTGCTACAGGCTATCGCAAGTTTGCTTCACGCAAGCGACTTTAGGGTGGCTGTTGGCGTGGCTTTAAAGACTAGATGAAAAAGGAGGCGAAAGACCCACCACCAAGACCCAAACAAATCTCTCTCTCTCTCTCTCTCTCTCTCTCTCTCTCTCTCTCTCCACGAGCCCACAAATAAAATCAGAAGAAGAAGAAGAAAGAAGAAGCCTAGGCATGAGCACGATGTCATAAAGAGAAAAGAGATTGAGAGAAGGACAAAAGAAGATGAGCAGTGGAGGTGGAGGTGGAGGTAGTGGGCCATGTGGGGCGTGCAAGTTCTTGAGACGGAAGTGCGTTTTAGGGTGCATCTTCGCGCCCTACTTTGACTCGGAGCAAGGATCAGTGCACTTCGCAGCGGTTCACAAGGTGTTCGGAGCCAGTAACGTCACCAAGCTCCTCCTCGGCATTCCAGACCACAAACGACTCGATGCGGTCGTCACCATCTGTTTCGAAGCCCACGCGCGTCTTCTTGATCCCGTCTATGGTTGCGTTTCCCATATCTTCTCTCTCCAACAGCAGGTAAACCCTGAACTCCCCAACTCTCTAACGTGCGCCATGGCAACTGCACGCACCCTCTTGCAAAAATAAAATTGTACAGGCTTGTTATCCTTTTGGTCACGTCCAGAACAGGCATAGGGTTTATTGTATGGGCAGTGATAAATCGGCCCCCATCTCTATCTCTCTCTCTCTCTCTCTCTCTCTCTCTCTCTCTCTCTCTCTCTCAGCACTACCCTATATGGGGGTCGATTTAAGATATATGGGGTCGATTTATCACTCCTCTATTGTATGTATACTACTACATGGTCAAACTCAAGGGTTTATTCTGGATAAAGTCATCCAAGCTGCCGGATAGAAGAAGGTTGGCTTCATTTTTTTTTATTTATTTTTTTTTATTTTCAGTTTTTAGAGATGAGAAAATGAAATGAATGGTGTTTGCTAACATGCGCGCGCTTAGGAGGATGATCAGTAACCTGCACGTCCGTGTCAAACTCAACAGAGATTATCTGTTTTTATTTCTATTTATCTGCTCAGTTATTTTTAATTTCCGTCAAAATTTACTGGAATAGAAATTAAAACCTAATTCATTAATTTACTCTCTTAACTTATTATATATCGTGCCATGGAAATAAGGTCTCCTTGTTATACAAATACACAATGTTTCCTTCTCTTCTCCTTTATTTTTTTAGATAATAATACTTTTATCTGATTTCCAGTAAAAAAACTCCAAATCTTAATTTGCTTTCCTTTCTTTACTTCGTCTTTTCACAGCCTTGAATTTTTTTCCCCTTATTATTATTTTTTCTTCTGTTCAACATTGTGTATTTTAGGGCAAGTGAAGGGACAAGCCTGTCATGATTTGGACCCATTCCTTATTTTTTAACCATTGGCTACCATGTTAAAATTCTTAGTTTGAGATGATTTTCAACTTATCTCCCTGACTTCCCTACTCGAGATGAATGGTCTGAATCAGTTTGATGTCATCTGGTGGCCCATTCATAATGCTTCTCACTACAACATTAATTCTTCTCCCTATACCATTGCCTTTGGAAGTAACTGATAAGGTTTGTTTTGTTTCTTGTAATCGCAGGTGGTAAACTTACAGGCAGAGTTAGCGTATGTTCAAACACACCTCTCAAGCTTGGAGCTTCCTACTCAAACACCCTTCCTAGAGAACCCTCCAACCTCTTCTAGCTTGGTGCACATGCCAAATCTCTCACCAGTTTTCAACCATCAACAGCGGCAACAACTGCCGGAGATGACAAACTGCCAAAATCAATCCGATCGAATTCCAGGCGACAACGAGCTTCAAGCATTAGCTCAACAATCTCTCTCTAAATACTTTAATGGAGTAAAGTCTCAACCTTCAGATTCTGGTTAAAGCTTCTTTCAGTTATAGCTTATCTCAGCCCATGTCTTTATGACTCTCCCTATTTCTAATCCAATTGATTAGAAGTTAAAAACATGACTGAAATTTTCAAAAAGTTGTTGAAAGTGACCTGTCTCACGTGTTTAACAAATTGAAATTTGTGGAATTATCAAAACATCTTCATTTTCACTTTGAAAATTAACGGCGGCATTACAATAAAAAAATTTTGATGAACTAAAATTGGAAGTGGAAAAAACAAATGTTTATTCTTATTCTAAAAAATTCATATAGACCAGTCAACTATTTGACATTTTCACTTCTAACCCTATAGTTTCGAAATCACCAACGACGCCCCCTGAGGTTTCGTTGGGTTTTTTTTTAATATGACAGAGTGGATAGAGAGCAGGAAATGAATATAATGCCCTCATCTCCCCCAACTAAATATTAGGGTTTTCATACTTGAAAACTGAAAATTAGGGTTTGATTCAAACCCTAGTTTATATATCAGCACAAACCCTCGATGTAGTCATGTAGGGGTTTTATTTGTCTTCATTCACATCATTATCATGCTTTGCACATAAACCCTAATACTTTGGGGCTTTTTTTTTTCCTTTATCAGTGTTTTTTATCTTGAAATGTGGGGTTTGATGTAGCCATGGAGTAGGGTTTCGTTGTCTGTGGTGGGGGATGTCTTGAAGAAGAGCTACTTGATGCCATTGAGGAAGAGGAACTGTCAACTAGGAAGAAAAAAGCTTGGAAGAAAATGGTGTAACCCTAATCCCCTTGCAAATGGCTTAAAACCAATGTGGAGGATATTTTTGTCCTCAAAATATTAACCCGTGTTAGTTTGAGTCATTCTGTTTCGGTTAAAGTGACGGACCGTCAACGGAGGGGGTCATCTTAAATGTGTCAAAAAGTTCCGGGGGTGTCGTTGGTGACTTCGAAACTATATATAGGGTTAGGAGTGAAAATGTCAGATAGTTGAGGGGGTCTATCTGTATTTTTCCCTTTAATTTACTTGCCATAGATGATTTGAATATTGATTTTTTTTCAAATAGGTGTGAGTGAGAGATTGTATTTAATTGAGAGGGCCTTGAAAGAAGAGTTACACAAATGAGTGGAACCGTTTAAGCAAAACTAACTTCTATTAATGCACTGTGGCTTTTGCTGATCATATTTGTATAACTCGAATATTACACTCTCGGTGTATGCCAGAAGCCATATTTGCCAACTACTATCACTTTTTTTTATCAATTATGAAGGATGAAGTACTATTAATTACATGATGAGGTGGAGTATGTAATTATATACTTTTCTTCTTGTAAAGATCATGCCCAGACTCTGATACCACTTGTTGGAGACCCAGCTTGAACTCACCCTTAAAAGCTAGCCGTTAAGGGGATGGTGCCCAAGTTCTTATTAGCCCTCCACATCATTTGCTCTTTCCTGATGCAGGGTTTTTTCTTTCGCGTGGAACCCCAACAATCTCCCCCCTCTGTGGGAGCAACATGAGATCTGAGAGATCTTCCCCGATGGATTTTCTACGTCCTTGAAGGTAGACTGGAGTTACCATGCCCCAACTCTGATACCACTTGTTGGAGACCATGGTAGAACTCACCCTTAAAAGCTAACTGTGAAGGGGAAGGCGTGCTAGTATTTATGAGCCCTCCGCTTCTTTTCCGATGTGGGATCATTGCTTTGACGTGCAACTCCAAAACAAATTATACGACTATAAGAGACTTATTGTGTGGTACATAGTCGAAAATGCGTTAGCTAGATGAACCCATCCATTCGATGAATGAAATTATTGACCATCCCTCATGAGATGGTTAAGATCGTTTAATTGGCATGATTTCAGGCCGTAACTCCTCCAATATGTGGCAAATGGTCTGGAAATGACGAGATAGTCCACCAATTTTCAAACTTTGGGCAGATCTATGGAATTTGCATTCAATAATGCCCTCCTTTCAATAATCATTCCTAAAAAGAAAAAACATATCCTGCGTAATCACAAATTTATTCAACAATTATATGTTTAGTTAGCGATTTCAAAAGTCACTAGCGCTGACGTTAGTCTGGTTGATTCCATGTGCTTTAGCCAAACATCATATTAAATGTGGCATTAGGATTGGATGATCAAGATCAGGTGGGCCTTTGCCATTGGCAGAAGATTCGAATGGCCGAGAAATCCTAACTTCCCATGTAATCGCCTTCAAATATGGCTTTTGATCCCATTTTACCTACCAAGGAATGACTTCCAAACCTCTTGGCAATGATGATTTCTCAATCTTGGGATGATTTTGATCCTTTGCCAAACTAAGAACACTCTAGGGTAGTCTTCTAATCTCTCCATGTTGCTTTATGTGTATTCCAATGGAGAGAAATAACAATCTTATGTGTGAGAGCAAGGACCAATCCAGTATTTTATAATAACTGAAAGGAAAACCCTAGAGTACATTACGGACTCTTGTTCCTGAACTAAGGCTACTAACATTATCGGGCTTACACTTGCGGGCCCACACATATCCTTAACCCATTCCCATAACCTTCTAACTAGGGCCGGCAATTAAACCCACAAAAATGGGGATCTGCCTGCCCCGGCCCGTAATCTCCATAAAAATTGAACTTTCCGCTATTAAATTTGGGTTTGCCGCTTTTAATTTGAGTAGCCGCACTTACCATAGAATAAATTTCATTTCGTATTCCTAAATTTTCCTAATATATTTCTCCAATGCATATATATATATATATATATATATATATATATATATATATATATATAGTAGAATGTTTTCAATAATAAAATCCATTAAACACGTTTCCAAAATGTATAGAAATCATTTGAAATCCCCTTCTCGGTATTAATGGATAATTATGAATATCAAATGATTTGTTTCCACAATGCAAATCACTTTTCCCTGTAGTGTGCAGGGCGGGGACGGGGATTAAAATTTTCCCTGCGGGCACCATCTCTGAAGCGGGGGCGGGGGCAGGGCAGGACAGGGAATTTTCCTTGAGGTGAGGACTGGGATGGGGAATGCAACATCCGCCTCCGCCCCGTTTCCACCCCTGCTTCTAACTTGAACACACGTGGCTAGGATGTTCCTAGCTCAAAGCCTTACTGATCACTAACCATCTATAAGCTGATCTAAATTATTTTATACCATAATCAAACATTCTCTACAAAAATTGTCAATAGGGGATATCAAAATACAAAAATTGCTAACGGGGGACACACTTTTGAAAAATTGTTAGAGATGGACAAAATGGAGGTTATCAAGTCTCTAAAATGGGGTTATCAACTCTCTAAATGAGGTTATCAAACTCTCAAAAGGGGGTTATCATCCCTCTTCAACAATTTTTCAAATTTGTGTCCCCAGTTGGCAATTCCAGCTTCTTTGTGTCCCCCATCGGCAATTTACCCCTTTTACAAAAGCCAAAACATATGCTATGCACGTCTGAATCAACATCTATGCAGCCGTTGATAAACCAAATGAATAAAACCACTATAGGGAAGAGTGCCTTTATTGAAGCAAATGGGTGTAGTTTGGATGTGAAAATGGGTGATTTGGAAACAACAATGTTAGACGTATCATATCCATCAAGCCTCGATAATGTTCAGCAAATCTCCGGTAGAAATGTGAATACCACAAAGTGACCTAATGATACTCTGCAAGATCAACGGTCTCGATTTCCCACACGTGCCCTCGACCCAAAAGTTACTCGTTCTCACGAGTCAATGATTCAATATAAAAGGAAAGTCATAAATTGTGCTCCTTGTCTTCCCTGGGCCAGCCCCCTATCTCAATCTATGACTATCAGTACCTTGCACACCACAAGGGAGTGTCCAAGAAAGAAAGAGGGTACAAACATCACTTTCCTAATATAAAATGCTTATCTAGTATCTATGGATGAGTCATACACAGATGGACTCCCCATCCCAAATCCAAAACCCTAGCCAGTGACAGAGAAAAAACAGCCTTCGTGTTGGTAACTATTTCTGAAATCAAATCCTCTCTCTCTCTCTCTCTCTCTCTCTCTCTCTCTTAAGTCTTAAGTTTTATGATCGCCAACAAAACCCTAACCCAAATGGAAGAACAAATACCCCCCTCCTCTCCACCCGCACCCTCCTTTTCATTCCTCCCTCCCATGCCAGAAATCGTCGTATTCCGCTCCTCCTCATCCTCTTCCTCCGACCCAAAACCCTCCTCCTCCGATCACTCCACCTCCTCCTCCCCTAGGCTCCACCCCTCCACTAACCTCCACCCCCAGGCGCACATTAGCCCCGACCCCTACATATCCTCCCAATTCTACACTTTCAACCCTGATTCTCACTCTCTCATGGTCCGATGCATCCTCGAACGCCGCCTCGCCACTCCCGACGAGATCCGCCTCGCCACCCCTCGCCCCGTCCTTAAATCCTGGCGGTCCGTTTGGAAAGATCGCAACGAAGACACCGCGTATCTCACCGCCTGGAAGAGAATCCAAGACAAATTAAATGCTCACATAGATGAATCAGGTAATCAGATCTTATTCTTCAAGAACAACCCTAATCAATATGTTTCCCACATCAATCAGTGGCAGGACATTGTGATGGCATTCCATGGAGACGCTGATTTAAAACATTTAGGGCTTAAAGAGACTGTAGATCGGATCAAACAGGTTTGGACTGTGGGGGCTAAATTTTATGGAATTCCTGAATCTTTTATTAGGGTTTGTGTTGCATCTTGTCCTGTTTGTTCCGATGCGTCGGGGTCTGGTGTTCAGAGGTCTAAACGGAGGCGGTTCGAGTATACGGAGTCTTTTGAGGTTCCGGCGAAGGAGGTTCCGGATCGGTTACAGCACCTCGCGGCGAAGCATAAGGTTGTGCTTTGTATTAGGCAGAAGTATATTAGGTATAAGCCTTTTATGGCGGAGGTGAAGGATTATGCTTGTCATAGGGCTGGGGAGCCTGCGGCGAAGAAATCGAAGATTTTGAAGAGGGAGCCGTATGCGTCGAAGAGGTGTGGGTGTGGGTTTCGGATTAGGGCGATTGTGCCAATTGCGAATTATAATGAGAAGGATAAGACGTTTGTTTATCAAGATGAAGGGATGGCGGTTTTTAAGCTTTATGCTGTGCATTCTGGGCATGAGCCTGGGCCGCTTGATGGGAATGCGAGGATAATTCATAGGGTTGTTGGGCATAAAGGGGGGATTGGGATGGATCAGGATATGGTTTATGGGATTAATGAGGATTTGGAGACGGATGGGTTTGGTTTGTTGGGGAAGGATGAGGGTATTTCGCAGGGTACTGTTTCGCATCAGATACAAGAGATTAGGGTTGAATTAGCGGTGATCGAAGGGAGAATTATGAAGATGCCACAAGGGGTTTTGAGTTCATTGTCGAGAGAATTGTCGGACATCGTGAATAGGATTAGGAATGTTGGGGAAGATGCGTCTAGGCCAGTTGAAATGTTGCTCGATAATCAGCATTCGGATGAGGTATTAGTGGACACTGAGCTTGGGCATTGGGGTAACCCCCACCATGATCGATTGTATGGTGATGGTAAGGACGCTGAGTTGATTGAGGAAGTGGACACTTTTGAACATTCACTTGGTGGTGTTGTTCCATGGGGCACGATGAGAGCGGAATGTGGCGATAGAAAGGCTCTCATGAGCAGTAACTGTAAGTCTGATAAGTGGTTGAAAGATGCATGTGGTGATTTTGATGAGAAAAGCATTCTTGAATGTGAGGATGAAAAGCTAATCAAGCCGATTAGGCATGACGAATCCATAGTGTCGGATGGGAACCTTGTTGGGTTGCATGTAGACAGTTTCTATCCGGAGAATCCCAAGTGGTATGATCCGCCTTGCAGTTTAGATCCCAGCCCTGATTGTGGAGATGGTGGTTTCAGTCATGGGGGGATTGTGTAAATTATTCAACCTATCTTAATCTTATCCATTCCAACGTAATTATATGATGCCATTGTCCCTTTCCCAAAGGTGGAAGTGGGGTTGTAAATTGAGTACACATAAAGGTCTGGATCCACAACACATGCTTAGGGTATCTCTACTGTGCGGTGGTTCCTTGAAGAATATCCCTGTCGGGTTTTTCTTCACGGGATATGTTCTGACAACTTTATTTAACCATGGTTTTTGGTCTTGTCAAGCATGACTCTTCTTACATGTAAATGTGATACTCTTTAACATTTATCCTCTTTTGATAAGTTTTTTTATTTCTTATTTATTTTTTGATACTGGATTTTCTACTTCTCTTTGATTACATTTTCAACTTTGAGATGTTTCAATTATCGATAGCTTACAATGCAATAGTTATGAACATCCACCCTGCTATACTTCTGTATTTTGTATAGTACGGACCACTAATTGTGCTTGATGTTCTTATGCTAGTCCTCACGGAGACAATGTTGCTGCTGTAGTTTTTTTTATGCAAGATGAACAGCATCTTATTGTTACATATGGCCTTCATTGCACATGACATGGACTTGCAACATGAAAGCACTTCGTGTGGTGGGATTATTAATGACCATATGTAAATTCTTGCTCCCTTTGTTATTACTATTTATTTTTTCCTGTTTTGTTCTCCGTTCATTTGTCAAATGCTACTGATTTATCATGCAACTGTATCACCTATGCTATATGTATTTCTCAACACCATCTCCACCGTTCATTTAATGCAACTGATCACCTATTCTATATGTACTTCTCAACACCGTTTTATTTTTCTATTATTCCCAAATCTAGTAATAACATATTCCTTCATTTTCTTCAATTACTAGATGTTGAGTTCTACTACTAAAATTTATTATTATATTTTTTGTAAAAGACTAATTGAACTTATTATTATTTTATTTTCTATATATTTCACATTCTTTATTTAATTTGTTTGTGCATACCTTATAACATCTTTCTCAAGTAATCGTATCACATTTAAATCAGCCACTAAATGTAGGAGCACATAACACTTCCATAGTGGAAGATCGCCTTGGCATCCCAAAACGTTATAGTTTAGTCAACTTGGAATGGGGGTAGTATGAAATTGTCATTTGATTTCCGATGTCTGTTTTAGTTACTTTGCCCTCCAATTGTTTCTTCCGTCATGGTTAGAGGATTCACCGTGGTTTTTTTGGAAGTAATCGATCTATAATCTCATAAGTACTCTTGGGCTTCTCTGGTTTTAATCTCATTCTCTCCATCCAATTTAACTACATTTAGGGAGTTTTCTCCAGAAGAGGCAACTCGTGCCAAATTGGTGGAGTAAAAAGAGGTAGGGGCAAACCGAAAACAACTTGGGTAGAAACAGTGAGAAAAGACTTGATAGCTAGGAACATAACAGAGAACATGACCTTAGATATGATAGAATGGAAGAAAATGATCCGTGTAGAAGAACCCAACTAGTTTGGGATAAAGGCCTTGTTGAGTTGAGTTGAGTTAGGGAGTTTTCTCCAATATAATAGATGGGGAAAGCAAGGCAATCATTAGGCAGTGCTTAACACCTCAATCTTGACGCTGTGGAGTTAATAAACTACCTTACTTGTATGATCACATATCATTAAATCTCCCTCATTTGTGAAGTCCCTATGTTGTGACTGTGCGAGGCTATGCCACTTATTGGGTTTGTCTTCTCGCTAGGGTTCCTTCCCAAAGTTACCGGGATCGCCCTCCCACCCTACGACCCACGATCCGGAGTCGCCGACCCGAAATGTGGGTCATTTGCGACCCGAATCACAAAAAATGGCGACCCAGACGACCCGCGTGAAAGGGAGAGATGCATAGATAGAGGGAACACTTCAAATTTTATATATTATGGATTAGATAGGAACTTGAATTTTCATTTTGAATATATATGAATGGCATACACGAGGTTTTTGGTTTTGTTCATTAAATGTATGTAGTATGGACTATAGAATGATATTCTTGTAAAAATATATGAAATTATGTATATAGAGTACCAGAGCAACCTAGATTTGCACTCCAAATCGACCCGCGAGCTAAAATAGCCAACTGACTTAACCTACCCTCATCGTACCACGTACCGGGCTTCCTTCGTATCCCGTACTCGTTCCCGTACCGCGTACCAGAACGAGCCGCGTTCCAGGTAACCTTGTTCCTTCCTGAGCCCATATACTCCATCGATGAAACCAGCCGTGCCTTTCTCGCTCACCGAGAAGAGGGGAATCAAAGCCCGCCAACCTACTACTCAAACGCACTTTACGCCTAGGCTCTAGTAGAATATCCATACCACTTTGTTGTTCATCGTGGGCTAGCATAGCCGACTATTGCACGAATTCTGGAAGGTCTAACCACCTTTAGGGAGTTTTCTCCATTATAATAGATGGGGAAAGCAAGGCAATCCTTAGGTTGTGCTTAACACCTCAATCGCTGTGGAGTTAATAGACTACCTTCATGTATGATCACATATCATTAAATCTCCCTCATTTGTGAAGTCCTTATGTTGTTCAAGACCCTACGGGGCTATGGCCTTATTGGGTTTGTCTTCCTCAATCATGATCTTTACTATTTATCTAAGCTTTTGATGTTGTGGTAATCTTCGTCCTTCCCTCTCCCTTATTTCCTTTTTGATTTAGGCTCGTGAGGCAGGACGGGTACAGAAATATCATTTTTCATGTAGCATTGATACCAAGTTGATGAAGGATGACTACAGTGTATGCGATAAGGCGATTGATGGTGGGAAGGTGAGGGATAATGGAAGGGTTGTGCGGCTGAAGGTTCAAGGGGAAAAAAGTGGAGAGATGGGATTCTGGTGAGGGCTAGGGTTATGAAGCTGTGAGAAGAAAGAAATGTGTTAGTGGAGAGAAGGGTATGGTGGTTAGGGGTTGAAGGAGAAGGGCTGGGGTATACGATGTGGTGATTGGTGGTAGTACGTTGAGGGTGATGGCATGATTGTTCACTTGAAGATTTGATGGAGAAAAGGTGTTGGTGGAGTGATGGAAGGAGTTTTGGTGAGGGAAGGATACGGAGAGGGTGGGGTTTATGCGGCTAGGAGAGGAAAGAAAGGTGTTGGTGGAGATAAGGGTGTGGTGGTCATGAGTTGAAGGAAAACGGTTTGAGGTGGTATAAAGGGTGGAAGGGAAGATGGAGAGAAGTTGCAGTGGAGAGGTTAGTGAGATTGGGTTTGCAGGAAAGAAGGGGTAGGAGAGTGGTTTTTTTTGTGGCAAAAGGGTTGGGTAAGGGGGTTTTCGTCAATGGGGGGGGGGGGGGGGATTGGAGGGCTAGGGTTTATGTGGAGGTTAGGGTTTTGGTTAGGAAAGGGTAACGGACTGATGTTTGAGGGAGAAGAGGGTTTGGTCGAGAGGTGGGGGGTGTGGTTAGGTTGGCTAAGAGGTGGGTTGTGGTCAAGACCGAAATCCGAAATTTCGGACCTCAGGTTTCGGTCTCGACCGAAACCGGACCGGAATTGAGTTAAGTCGAAATGTTACAAAATTTCGACCGAAAATTCGTTTTCCTTGAAATTCCGGTCGAAATTTAAGGAATATAATGAAAAAAATCTGGATTTTAGTTATTAGTTAACATTATCCTGAAATTTCAGCCGAAATTTTGGGGATTTCTTCGAAATTTCAGGACAGGATAAAATATTACTTTATTTAATCTCGGTAGATTTCGTCCGAAATTTCGGTTTCGGTGAGGGACCGAAACGCATTCCGAAATCGAAATTTAAAACCTTGGTTAGCGATGGAAGGGTTAGCAGCCACTGTGGCTTTGAGTTGTTCTTGCGACAAGAAGCAGCTGCAAATCCACACAGAGAGATTACATTTTACATTTATAAATAAAAATAAACCTCCTAATTTGAATAAAACTTGAACACATATTCTTACTTGAACTTGAATTTTATTGTTAAAAAAAAAAAACTTGAATGTGAACTTCTAATCAAACCGCTCGGCATGATAAGGCCATTAGTCGCTAAGGCAACGCCGTCTAATCCAACTCAAATTATAACTCCTAACACAACTTAATTAAAAATTCTCTACAAACTAGAACTCCTAATCAAATTGAAATAAATAGTGGGCTCATGGACCCACATTGGCTGATTTTGATAAGGAGTTATTATATTTAGTAGGTGTGAACTTACTTGGTTCAATCATACATAAGAAATGAGAGATTGAAGAGGATGTTAACCACAGAATAAGAGCAAGTTGGTTGAAGTGGAATCATGCTTCCGGAGTTCTGTGCGACCGTAAAATACCTACCAAGTTGAAGGGAAAGTTTTATAAGACAGCTGAGGCCAGCCATGCTATATGGCTCAGAATGTTGCGCCAGCATGTGCATAAGATGAGTGTAGTAGAGATGCAAATGCTTAGATGGATGTGCGGCCACACAAGGCTAGATAGAAACAGTGAGAGAGCACCGCTTAAGATGGTGGGGGTGGCACCAATTGAGGAGAAGATGAGAGAGCACCGCTTAAGATGGTTTGGGCATATCCAACGTAGGCCTTTGGATGCTCCAGTGAGAAGAAGTAGCTCGTGCCAAGTTGATGGAGTAAAAAGAGGTAGGGGCAGACCGAAAACAACTTGGGTAGAAACAGTGAGGAAAGACTCGATGGCTAGAAACATAACATAGAACATGACCTTGGATAGGAGAGAATGGAAGAAAATGATCCATGTAGACGAACCCAACTAGTGTCAGAATTAGTCTTAGTCAATTTGAGCCGGATAGTTTCTTTCACCTTCTTCATGAAAATTTTCTAAAGGATTCATTATTGACCCCAACTAGTTTTGGGACAAAAGGCTTTGTTAAGTTGAGTTGAGTTGAGGTGAGGTGTAAACTTACTATTCTTAAGTAAATTTTTTTTTTGAAAAGTATTTTTTAGTAAACTCAAAGTATATTTCTAGTAAATACAAATTTACTATATTTAGCAAATATGAATTTGCTATATTTAATAATTTTGACAAAGATACCCCAAAAGCACTTTAATTCTCCCCCTCCTTAATTAATATGGGCACGTATTCTATAACTTTTATTACTCTTAAAATTAAAATATGGGCCTAAGATGGTTCCCATTATTCCCCCCGTTTGAAAAGATTTGACACCGTCAAATTTGATGATTTGTATTACAGAAGAGTGATTGTCGGCTTTGATCCTCGTACAATCTGCAAATGGTTGGATCTTTTAACAAACTAAATATTTATAATGCATAAGTAAAATCTGACACCCGTGTCGTCGATTAGAGGTGATGTTAGAATGTGTGATCTCCGAGGTAATCCTTATACCACGTCAGTTAGGCAGAAAGAAATTTGGTCCATCTGCTTATGTATCATCTAACGCTCACTCACCGAAATCCAGATTTCACCAAAATTTCGGATTTCGATGAGGTCCGAAATCAGTACCGAAACCGAAATTTAAAACCTTGGCCGTGACGCCAAGACACTGTTGTGCACGTGAGTAGGCCTCTCTAAGCAACGGAATGTTGCCTGAACCAAGAATCCGATGATGCAAATGAGTAAACTCAGGGCCCAGGCTCTCAAGATAGTGCACCACTTGAATATGTTCCCGCTGCCAGCGGAGAACGGTAACATCAGAGGTAAGAGGCATGAATGTGTCAAGCTGCTGACACAAAGACACAAACTGGCCATAGTGAGCCTCAAGAGACATGTCACCATCGCGCAGACGCATCCACTCGGAATACGTAGCACAAATACTCGTGAGGTTCTCAACGCCAGAATACGTCAAGGCAGTGTGATCCCAGATCTCCTTCGCAGTCGGGAGGAGAATCATAGTAGAGGAAATGGCAGGGGTCATGCTCTGCCAAAGGAGAGTCTGAATCAATGCGTCCTTCTGTTCCCAGCGAGTATATGTAGGATCATTGGGCGGGAGGGAGGGGGGATCCTGACGAAGGAAATTGACTCTGCCCCGTCCAAGAAGATATGTCCCAACCGCAACTTTCCATGAGAGGTAGTTGGTTCCATCAAGCTTGGCCATGTAAGAACCCTCCACAGGTGCCAAGTTAGGAGAAGGAGAGCTAGCCGAAGTGGTGGGCTGGGTGCAGACTTCAGTGGTCATGCCTAGAGAGGGATCCACAATGACAGGTGGTTCCATAACAACAACAAATAACTAGAAAATGCCGCAACAATCGCCTTCAGAGAATGAACTACAAGATGGAGAAACCAACTAAATGAAACAATCAGTCATATCGCGGCTTCGCAGACGAAGAACATGAGAGATACTGAAGCCATGAAGAAGATGAGGCGAAGCTGCGAAGGAAGAATCAAATAACAACGGAAATAGCTCAGTACATTGGAAAGACTAGGGTTAAGGTTCAAGAAGATAAAAGATTTTTGGAACAGAAGAGGAGCGTGGAAGGTGGAGGGGGTGGAGGGAAGCCTTCTGTGGCAGTGAAGGGAGTGGGGATAGGTTAAGGTTGCAGAGAATAAAAGATTCTTAGAACAAAAGAGGGCGGGGGAAGGTGGAGGGCGTAGTTACGTGCAGAGGGAGGATGGTTTCAGAAGTGGGGTTACGGAAGGAAGAGGAGAGCTGGGGTATTACGGAAGTGGGGTGGGGTGTCGTGGGGTATTACGGAAGGTTGGGGGTGGGTAGTTACGTACAGGAGGGGAGGGCGTAGTTACGTACCGCGGGGGGGAATGGTTACGGGAAAAAAAGTGGGGATGGGTTTCCGTAGGTTGGTACGGGAGGGGAGGGGGTAAGGGGATGGTGCCGTAAGCGGTTAGTGATGGGTTTGGGGTTACGGGTTGGGCGTAGGAGGGGAGGGGGTAAGGGGATGGTGATGGGTTTGGGGTTACGGGTTGGGGATGGGTTTCTGTAGATGGGGAGAAGATGGGTTGGGGCGGTAGATGGATTTGGCTTTGGGTGGAGAATGGTGAGGAGGGCGACGATGGTGTCCAGGGATCTAATACCATGTTGGAGAGGAGATGAATTGGAGAAAAGTGAGTTAGGGCATGGCTCCCCCTCACTGATGTATTTATATAATAAGAGAAGTACAATGACAATAATGGCCCTACTAGACATATTCTAACACAATTCTAATTAGGTATTTTCTTTTCACTGGTTTTTAGGGTTTTTTTATGCTATTGCTACTCTAACCCACTCAATTCTCTCCCTCTCTGCCCTTCTCATCCCGTCTGCCACAATTAGGCCCACAAATATTCCATGGAATAATTTTCATGGTTGCCAAACGTGGCCAAAATGTATATATTTATTTAAGAAACTGTCTACAATTTATGTTTGTAGTTGTTTCTAGCTTGTGTACTTGTTCATTGTTGTTTCTAGCTTTTGTCTACTCTTGGATCAGAAACTTGTGAAACTCCACGAGAAAGTTGTTCTCCCAGGAAGAAAATCAGATGACATGAGAATCTGATTAACAAAGTCCTAAGTAGAACATCAGTTTGAAACTTGAACTAAAGAAAATCAAAGAGGCACAAAAATATCATCAACTCAATATATCCTTGCTTTTTTCAATTCTCATGTATCAGATTGAGGGAAACAATTTGTAGAGAGCTTGTGGAGTTAGAAGTCAGGGGGGACCCACTAAGTTCTCAATTTAGTTTCTAGTATATACAGTAGAACACATGCAGGTGAAGTGCATTGTGGATCTGAAAGATAACAGAATTCTATTATTACCAAAACTGACTTTGGATTTACAGATGCTTGGAAGTAACTTCTCTTGTGGCAGATCTAAATGTTCTTAACAGTAAGCTCAAGGGCTACTTTTATCATTGTTTTTAAACCAGCTGCTCAGTAAGCTGTTCTGTAAAACTTTTGTAGTTTTCAAATCTTAACTCCATTTATTTGTTGCCAGTAAGGTAAGCAGGCTAGATTTCTTTATTGAATTTTGTGATCAGTTCAACAGAGTCTAAAATTTATTTATCTGCTTTATTTTATTATAAGTAGTAAACAAATTAGCCAGCTCCGATGTTGCCGTAAGGTAAGCAGGCTAGATTTCTCTTTTTTTCTCAAAAAATTTCTATTTCCTTCATGCTGAATTTGAATTCTTGTTTTTCAGTGCAAATTGACTTAGTCGGTCAGGGTGTGATGGCAATGGCTGGTTTCCAGAAGGGCTCATGCTATGATGGACGGACACATGGATAAGGGCATGACTGCAGCTATTACCGTTGACAATTAAATATCAGATGAAGGTATGGTATGCATCTTTCTTATATCTTGAACTAGTTGTGCCTTATAAGATTGAACAGGAGAGTACCCTGTTGGTAGATGCCTAAAATTTTTCTATTGTCTCAAACTCTAATCCATTTTTCCTCATTGATTACATGCTGCTGACCAGGATGGCTTCATATCAAATGGGGCAGATTTTTGTTTCTTCTTGGTCTTGTACTTGCCCCTGTTGGGGAATGGTCATGTTCTCTAGTTCGTTAGTTCACTTGGTCAGATCCTTGGTTTGTCGCCGTACACCACTTGGCACGTAGTCCAATAGAGTAGGCTTTGTTGGCCTTTTTTCGTATCGTTCTGTTTACTTGGTGTTTTGGGTTAGAAATGCCAGGAAGCACATAGCTTTGGAGAGGATTAACACTTTTGGTTATTTGAAGAAATACCGATTGGGGCACCATAATATCTTTATCCACTGTACCATTCAAAAAAAATTCTTTATCCATTGTGAGTTTATGAGAGAGATTTGGGACTCTGTTCTAATGTGACATGAGGTGCCTTGGATTTTTCTAGAATCAGTTCTTGATCTTGTGGAAGGATGGAATTGCTGCCATGTAAGTGTGAGTGCCAACTTCTATATAAGACACTGCTTTTGAGAGGATTAACACTTTTGATTCTTTAAAGAAATTCTGATTAGCAAGTCGATACGAGTTGTGTAAAGAGGTCAATGAATTGGGGAACCATATTTTTATCCATTGTGAGTTTATGAGAGAGATTTGGGACTCCGTTCTAATGTGACATGAGGTGCCTTGGGTTTTTTTTAGTATCATTTCTTGATCTTGTGGAAGGGGATGGCATTGCTGTCTTTGCCCCTGTCTTTTGTTGTGGCATGGACTGTTCGAAAAGAGGAACCTAAGACCCAAAGACTTCTCTAGAAACGGAGCTTTTCAACTGGTAGGTTTATTCTTGATGTCAATAGCTCAATCATTAGTTACTATAGTAAAGGGCGAAATGTCCATAAAACGATCTGCTCTATAATCTTGTCTTAATCTCATCTCTCATGGTTGTTTAGTGGGAAATCTGGATCTAGTTTGTCTAGATGGTGTTTCTTGAAATATCAAGGTTGGCTTGTATTAGTGTACCTGTGTCCAATAGCTGTAGAAGATTGAAACTGTTGCTCAAATGCTTCTTACGGGGATACATTCTATGGTCGTCGTCCCTATTACCTCATGTTAGACTTATCGCTGATGGTTGCTCAATAGGAAATCTGGGTCCAGTGGGGCTAGGTGGTGCCTTTTGAATTATTAATGTGAGCTTGTTTTAGGCCATGTTCATTTAGTATTATGGCCATCAATTATGAGTCCAAAACCAATTATTGGACTCAAAATTAGGTTTAAATTTGAGTCTAATAACCGGTTTTGAACTCACAATCGGTGGTCCTAATCTTAATCTTAACAGAGCAGACTGTACTTGGGACCAATAGCCATAGAAGATTAAAACTGACTCAAGCACTGCTTCTTTTGGGGGCTTCCTATTCATCATTGAGTCAAATGGGGAGTTAAGAGGGTTGAAGCCTTGAAGGGGACTTGTGAAATGTGTTGGAAGGGAGTTTCAAGGTGAAGTGGACTCTTTTGATTCAAATCACTGATTTTTCATTTTATCTGAAATGGTGTGACTAGTTGGAGCTTCTTTTGATACCAAGGAATTTTTATTTTATTTTTCATTTCCTCTCAAGTGAGGAACCCTTTTCTCTTCCATCTACCACTTCCCCCTTTCTCTCCGTTTAGTTGCACCAGAAATATGGAAAATAGGACATTTTCCTTTTCCTAGTATTGTTTGGTAGCCATTTTGCTATTCACACAAACAGTCTTCCTCGGTTGTAAATTTTCCAAACCAAGAGGAAATGAATAGTAAAGAGATAGGAATCTGTTTTCCTTCTACAATATTAGCGTACATCCAAACAACCCTAGATATACAGTGAGGGTGGGAGTACCAAAAACAATAGAGTGGTGGTTCCGCCCCAACCCTGTAGTGGGGAGAGGTCATGTAAAAAGTAGTGCATATATCAGTCACCCTTTCCTCTGTTACTTCATTTTCCGCGCAAGAGTTTTGGTGTTATGATATTTATTTTCGATTGAGACGCATCCATTTAGAGTGATTGAGACCGTCCATTTAGATGTGGGCCACAGATTGATTGATGCGAGCCGCCCATTTGGCACAGCCTCTTGTCGACCATTGTGAATTTCCCTTGAGATATTAAAGAAGAGAAGAGAAGAGAAGAGAATCTCCCTCGCATATATCCGTAATAATAAGTAATAAAATGAATGATTAACACTGGATTTCTTTCACGTCTCAACATGTTTATTATAGCTTTGAGGTGAAGTCTTTTACCCTTTAAATGGTAGCTTTGCTATGAAGCAACTGGTCTCAATCTCATCAAATGACAAAATAACAGATACTGTGTTATCTAAGGTGGATGGATTCGTTGCCTCCTTTGACGTCTGGCTCAAGGATCAATATTGGCCACAATCGCCCAGACTTTAGAGAGTTAGTTTGATTGCTTGAGTCTCAAACTATATGATTGAACTTGATTTGTACTATGGTAAAGGCCTCACTGTTTTCTTTCAAAGAAAGTTATGGGCAAAAATAGGTGCCCATCAATCACACATTCACACCCAACCATCGTGTTCTAGAAAAAGAAACTTGAAATAAGCAGAGAAATATTTGAAAATTGCACCGTTGATTGAAACCTAGGTGGGTGAGTAACATGGACGTTGTGATTGGGACCGTTGATCTGATAGGACCCAGATTTGGATCAGATCTAGGCGTGTCAATTGGTGGGTTTGCCAAAAAAAAATAAAAATAAATTAGAGTAGCCCAAATCTAGACCCAATTCAATTTGGGCCCTAACTAGCCTGTAGATTTGGCCCCTTAATAGTGGCCGGCCATGGCCTGTAGATTGGGCAAATCGTAGATCATTGGAGGCCAAAATTCGTAAGGCATCTTGGGCTATGGAAGTCCGTAGATTATATCAAGAATTGGGGAAGGTTTAATAATCATATTTGTTCCGTTATGGCCCACCAATAAAGTAGAACCTTTATTTTCAACGGCGTGGATCACACATACATGTGCCGTCGATGACCTTAGTACCAAGTTCCTTGAGCCACAGGACTATTCTCGTTTGTTCAGAGATTTATTTAAGACTTTAAGATATGATCATACATAGAGTGACTGTTCAAACCTTCCTACGACCCTTTTTCTCCAATAAAGTAGTGTGTGTACATGAGAAAAGAAAATAAATAGGCGTAGAAGTTGGGTGGTGGTGTCGTCCGAAACATGGGAAAAGTAAAATAGGGAATGCGTGGAGGGACCTTCTTCTTTCTACATCTAGAAGGGACGACACTCGGTAGGCGATGAAATTCCTTAACTGCCCTGCACTATCTAAGATCTTCATATCTTTTACTGCTGAACGGAAGAAAGAAGAGCATTGAATTTCCACACCTGTTCAACCACTGCTTTTTCCCATTCTCTGACTAAACTACTTTTGTCGGATTTCGATATGAATTTGGTTATTTACGCAATTTAGGGGGACGGAATGGTCAGAGAGGAGGAGGGTGTTTTCAAGTCTTGGGAAAATGGCATGACTTGCACCCTCCCTCAAGCTTTTCTACAATTTGCAACCTTTGAATGTTTCCTCACCCCCCCAAATAAGTTGAAACTAGAATTGCCATAAATTCAAATATCATTTTCACTTGACAAGGTTTGGGTGGGGTCCACTGAAGAGACGGAGAAAACTACAGTTATCCTCCAAGACTTATGTGCAACTGGGACCCACCAAAGAAATTTTTGTAATCATGTGGGACCGGCTTCCATGGTCTTGCGGTTGCGAACAGGTCGCTTGTTAGGGAGCGTTGATGACACTATTTACCTAAAAACCCAAATACGATTGGACCTAACAAAATTCCTTTTGCTTCTTTTTTTTTAGATTCAATGAAGTTTTTCCAATAGGCTCTGTTCACTTGCCTTCTTTAGAAGAAAGTAAGTCAAATTTTTCCGTGATTGGACATGATTTGACATTTTCCGCTGTTCACTTGTTTTTTCGGGAAAGCGGAATTACACAGGTGGCTAACCAACTTTCTTGCACTTTTCCTCTAAATTTTCTCACCAAAATGATGGGAAAATTACTGTCCTGAGAAAACGACTTTGCCTGCGTACTTTCTTTTCCTTTATTGGACAAGTGAACAACGGAATTTTCTCACAGTTTCTTTTCCTTTTTTTTTCTAGTTTTCCACGTCAGATTCCTTTCTTTTTTGTTCTTTTCCTGCAGCTAGAAAACAAGTGAACAGAGCCATAGAGACCCAATCTCCCCAACTATTCCATTTAATTTTGCTTTTTGGAGGCTTTATATTTATGCTTTATTGCCGAATTATTGAGCAAATATTTTCTGATCTAGCGAAAAATTGAATTTGAATAGCATTGTAGTGTTCATAGGATTGGAAAAATCATTTTCCCTTGACAAGGTTTTGGGTTGATGATGGTTGTGCCTCTGACTCTCTGAGCCAATTACTGGGCAGGGTCCACTTAGATGAGTGAAGAAGAAACGGTGAAAACAACAGTTATCGGCGAAAACTTATGTGTAACTGGGACCCACCAAAGAAATTTACGTGAATGGAAGTCCATGTGGATCGACTTCCATGGTCTTGCGGTTGCGGATCACTGAACCGGTCGCTTGTTAGGGAGCGTTGATGACGCTATTTAGCTAAAAAGCCCAATAATGTGTTTCTTCTTCAAAAATACAAAAGAAGGTTTACAACCCAATCTCCCCAACTATTCCATTTAACTTTGCTTTTTGGAAGATTTATATTTATGCTTTATTGCCGAATTATTGAGCAAATATTTTCCAATCGAGCTAAAAATTTGAATTTGATTAGCATTGTAGGTCCTACTTACGTTATAAATAGGGTTTAAGGTTAAGGGAGAGGAATTATGATAAAGTAGGAAATTGATGAGTTGGAGGTTTTTATAATATTAGCATCCAACCATTCAGATCTAAGATGCTCGATTGGATTTACTGGCCATGCCTCGGTTACAATCTAAAATAATTTTGGACCTTAAGATATGGATTGAATGGACGCAGCTCGATTTCAGTTGTAGGTTCCTAAATCTTGTCCATTATCGTTTGGATCATCTTTGTCCACTCGCACCTAGGGGTGGCAAAATTGGCCGAACCGAACCGGAACCAAACCGAAACCGAACCGAAAATTCGGTTTCGGTTTGGTTAAACCAAACCGATTCAAATTTCGGTTCGGTTCGGTTTGGGTATCAAACCGAACCGAAACCGAATATTTGCAATTATTATGTGTAAATGGTGGCAAAATTGGCGGAACCGAACCGAAAATTCAGTTTCGGTTCGGTTCGGTTTGGTAAAACCAAACCGATTCAAATTTCGGTTTGGTTCGGTTTGGGGGTCAAACCGAACCGAAACCGAACCATTGCCACCCCTACTCGCACCCCTAAAAAACATATGAGAAAAATAGAGGAGCTCTTTGGTGTGGTGGGACCCTTTATTGTAATACGATGAGCTCTGAGGGCCCACCGTTGGTTAATCTACACCTTTCATCTGACAGGGCCGATGTTGGATTTCTAGTTACCCAAATATTTCACCAATTGAAGAACCTTAACATCGTATTAATTATAGGGAAATGTTATCAGCACTACTGCATTTTGATGAGGGCACTCCTCACTTTATTAAAAGTACGGTATGGCCCGCAATTCCGTTAAAACAAAGGTTTTTTATAGTTTCCCAAGTTATGACAACATCTAATGGACAGTTTGGATGGACGCTAGCAATTCCTCGTAAATTTTGGGGCACAACCTAATTAGGTTGTGGTCCATCTAATGGACGGTTTGGATCATCGTATGGTGCTGGCCATACTATACTTTTAATACAGTGAGGAGTGCCCTCATCAAAATACAGTAGTGCCGATAACATTTCCCTAATTATATTATATTCTTTTTCACTGAATTGGATGGTGAAAATATATGTACGGGTAAGCAATCACATTCAACCACCAAAAGTACATGTTATTAGCTATTGCCCGAGTTGCGTGTTGTTGTGCCATTGGCGATGGAAGGAAAGTCCTATCAGATGGACGGTCTGCATCAATCAAGGGTGGACCCCATTTTTTAAAGCCGTCGTTCCTCGTTCTATATATAAAGCTAGAGTCTGGCTTCATCATTGGGCCCACGCAAGCTTAGCAATCTTGACGCGTCTTTAAGCGTCTCACCGTATTACATTACATCTATCAGTATTCAATCATTTTAAGTTTTTTCTTCCAAACTCAGAGAGTTTGAATTGTCGCGCCAAAATTCTCTCTTTATTCTCAGCTTATTCAAAACTCAAAAAAAAGAAGCCGAAAGGCCAAAAGCAAGGCGCCTCATTTCCCTCGCTTTAGACGCAAAGCGTCGTGGGTTCCACTTCCGAGCTGTTGGCCACGTGGAAAGCTTTACTCTCTCTCTCTCTCTCTTCGAACGTCCTTTCAACACTACAAGAGCCATTCATCCGCCCAATCCGTGTGACACGTCAGCCTCTCAATCCGCCAACGTGGCACCCACCCCAATAGAAGCAGTTAGTAGATATAAGATATTACTATTTTCCTCTCTCTCCCCAGAGGCTGTTATGGCGGGAAAGAGCTCGAGTTCCCGCCAAAGAAATAAAAAGAAAAAGTCAACTAGGCCGATTCAAACGAGTTCTGTCGTTTTCTCTGACGGTTCCATTGGACACCCCGCAACTGACGCGGAACAGTCTTCCGTTAACTCTAACGTCTCTAGCCGACACCACTTAACGGCGTTATCACGGCATGTTGCCCCGAATGTCGTAGCTCATTTAATGAAGTGTAATCCACGTATCGAGATCGTGGCGAGAAGTGGGAGATCGTGCGGTGTATTATGAGAATTAATATGTAATAGTTGGAGAACCTGTGCAATGCACATGACTAAAAATCAATTTTAAAGATAATTTCAGCCCTATTCACAAAAGTAGACACAAAGCATTGGCTTCCTAAATTGTCACCCATTACAGAATTAAATTCAAACGGTAATAAATAGAGAAAATAACATAAATAAAAGGACATTTTTTAAAATAACATCTAATTCTTGAAAATGCATTATAAAAAGCTATAAAGGCTAGAAGAAGGTGAATCCGGTGCGTGGGTCCGTGCTGCATAGGCCAGTAGTGCTTCTCTATCAAATATTGATGGGTTAGAAGCATGATTCATTTAATAGGAATGTTAAGCATTGCCGTCTGGCCAAAATTATGTACTCTGGGTTGTAAAACTATTGCAAATCACAAAAGATATCATATACCTATATGCCTCTCCTCAACTTGGATCAGAACTGCTCTCGAACATCTTCTTCTAAGTTGAAGAGAAGACAATCATATGCTGGAAAATGGGAGAATAATTTTAACATAATCCTCCACAGTCATCTCGATCCCAGCAAAATTGATACGAACAAACTTCTATCTGAGATTCTTGTTCTCAATCTGCATGCACCCTGTTGACTTAACTCGAATAGAAATAAATAAATTCAAAGAAAAACCCTACTGGTTTGTCATGTGATTGTTAGAAAATTGATGTGCAAATCTGTAATTTAGGATTCGAGAATACCTTATAACAAATTAATCTCACAACTTGAAGACAGAGATCAATAATACCATTTTTTGCAATAATAATCTGTAAAGAAAAAAAAAATCGTTAGAACACTTATCGAGTTAAGGTATGAAGAATCTTCGTTGTCTTTAAGGCGAATCTTCACCGTCCTTAAGGTAAATCTCGCCCCCACTATGATGAATCAACGGTGCAGATGGGCGTCTCAGCGTATGCCTCCAGGATACAACAACTCTCGCTCCAGGGGTGTGCACTCACGCAGCCCAGATGCCTAAGAACTCGCATGTGTAGTAAAATTAAAAGCCTACCGGACTCAAGTGGGCGATCCGTGCGCGTAGGATCCCCATGACCTCTTGCTCATTCACAAGGCTAAGAGAGTGAAAGTATATATATATATATATGGCCACTCTCATCCTCTCACACTTCCCATCTAGGACTAAAGTTTTCTCATGACTTTAGTCTTT
Source organism: Tasmannia lanceolata (assembly GCF_043159265.1). NCBI lineage: Eukaryota > Viridiplantae > Streptophyta > Magnoliopsida > Canellales > Winteraceae > Tasmannia > Tasmannia lanceolata. Next base: position 9,575,077 of record NW_027518682.1, on the reverse strand, counting down.
TTTTAGGGAAGCCCAAGTAATTTGAATGAGAAGCCCAAAAGTATATATATAATGACTAAAAACATCCCATTGTAAGTTTGAATTACAAAAAGACTCTTTTCACATAAAAAATTAACAATGTAAGGCAGAAGAGAGAAAATAACTCACAAAAGTGAAAGTTAGAAAAGCCCTGATTTCTAACTTTATCTAAGATAGGGGGGATATAGAAGAAATCCGATTTGAATCGATACGGAGGCATATGCAATCCAAACGCGACTCTTTCTCATAATATATCGAAAATCTTAATTTGAATAGGCACAACCATTTTTTTAAAGATTTTTGGCTGCCAAGTACATTTATTTTTGAGCAATCTATGTATAAAAGAAAATGTAAACGTCGTGGGGCTTGCGTATGTAAGTAAAACATTGTAAGTAAAACTGCGTGACTTTTGAAGTTCTTACTTTTGATAATGTTTTGGAGAAGTGGCACGTTAATTTCGATAAAATGCTTGGATATCTAATAAGAGAAAACGGTTCCCACACATATGTGTAGATAAGTTATCTACACACTAGCTTAAAATACAGTGGGGGCCACATTATTTGGATGATCCAAACTATTCATTTTTAAGACCCTCACATAAATAGGGGTCCATAAAAAATCAGATCCATAGGATCATCCTAACCATTCGAATTGTGGAAGCAAAAAATAGGCTAATTTGTGAAGGTTTAAAGACATCCATTTTACCTCCACAAATTGTAGGGTTGGAATGATCCTATGGATCTGATTTTTTGTAGACACCCTATCTATGTGAGGAGGGCCTTTAAAATGGATGGCTTGGATCACCCAAACAATGTAGGCCTCCACTGTATTTTAAGCTAGTGTGTAGAGAACTCTCTACACATATGTGTAGGAACCGTTTTCTTATCTAATAAATAGGAGATAATAAATAGGGGATCTCAAATGTGAGCTATATTTATGGAAATAATTTTGGGGTAGATTCTAGGGCGGAAGGGGAGGGGTGCCACCTAAGCAGCGAACATTAAACCCCCCTCCCTCCTTATTATGTTAGATTAGTTATATATAGATTTTTGATTTAGACGTTGATCCTGTCGGATGGTGGGCGCTTACTGTTTTAAAACGGCATCTAGTTCTCAAACCATCTCACGTGGTAGCTGACGCCCAGCACATGAGCGTCATGGAGGAGGTCTGGTGGGGACCACTCTGAAGAAAAAGCATCTGGCGCTATAATTCCGCCGCGTGGCGGAGTTGCAGAAGAAGGGATTTTAAATGTAAACATAGCGTGATTCCACGTTACTCCTCGATCAACTCGTTAATATTCACCAATAAAGGCGTGAAACGTGGCGCTTAACGTGCGTCGTATTATATCGGAAGTTGTTTCCTCAAACGAGCTTTCTCATTGTCTCCAACTGCTTATGTCCTGCGCTCCCTGCCTCAAAATTACTATAATACCCTTTTAGAAATAAAAAAATTTCCCCATTTAATCTAGTTGACTCCCCCAAATCAATTCCTTTCATTGTACAGAAACCTAACACTCGCTAATAAAGGCAGCATATTCCCATAAAATCAAATACAATCTATGTTTCACCAGTAAATTGAGATTCTTTAGCCCAGTGGGTACGATATCTGAGCCCGTTTTACTAATTTGCCCCAAACTCCGTTCGAAAGTTTGTACTAAACGAGGGTATATTAGGTAATAAAGGACAAACAAACGGGGTTAAGGAAGTTAGTTATGAGCGAGTGCATCGATCATAACATAGAGACCCCAACGGCAATAACGAGAAGGAAAAGATTAGTAATCCGACACGGACGGCGAGATGACAATGATGAATTAAGTCGGCAGAGATCTCTGCTTCATTAGCAAGCGAACCCCAACCACGTCTGACCGGGGCCCACAATTAAAGCCACGTAGGACAAGAAATCTCTCAACAACCCCTCTTCCCCCCTCTCTCCTAACTCAAAACTTGAATCACAAGCAACTGAGAGAAAGTTTTGTGCATCCGAGCTGGACGGGGCAACCGATCGGAGTCCTTATAGAGAAGTGGGTCCCACCAAGTCTGCCCTGCCCGAGGTGGTTGACCTTGGTTGGAAATAGCTGGCAAGTAGGTCAGCGTGGTCGGTCACTCGGGCAGGTCCTTTGCGTAGAGGCGTGGTTTTGAGCTTTAAATAACGCTCGAGTCGTGACTCGTGCCTATCAAAAAAACCTTGTTTTCTATAGAGAGAGAGAGAGAGAGAGAGGGCGATTTTTGCAGAGCTTCAACTCAAAGGCGTTATTTTCGTTTAACACCGAAACATTTATAACGGCGATTTCGTCTATAGAGGATTGAATTAGGACAAGAAAAGGAAGCTAAAGTTTTCCTGGCATTGGTTTCTTTGAGAATTTTTAGGCTATTAACTTCGTTTGTCTCGTCGGGATTTCGAAGACGAGAGATATAAGGTGTGAGGGAAGTGTTTTTTTTTTTTTGGGGTGGGGGAGAGTTAGGGTTTCGGTGTGAATTTTGTGAAAGGAGGAAGAAAAGATGGAATGGCCTGCATCTCTAGATGAGTATGAGAAGCTTGTTATACGGATGAACACTCCGAGGTCAGCTGTCTTCAACTTGTCCACTGTTTTTTATTTGGAGATTTTAGTGGCTTTTTTCGTGTTTTTCCGTCGATCTGCAGTTTTTTGTTAAGTTGTTTTGTAATTTTGAAGGTTGTTTGATTTGTGTTGGAGATCTGACTCGGTTTTTAGCGATTTTTGTTGTTTGTATCTATTTGAATCTCTCTCTCTTTCTTTTTTTTCATGTTTTCTGACGATTTGGATCTGTATTTCGGTGCATTTCTCTTCTTCTTTCTCGAGATTTGATGCAATTTTGGCTATTTTCATGGATTCATTGAATTGTTTTTATTTTCTGTTGTTTTCTTCTGTTCTGATCTCTTATCATGCCTTTTGAGATTCATTCGTTTCAAAGAGAAAAACTTAGCCTAATAATTTCTACGCAAAACTGCAGATTTCCTCTTCTCTCACCGAGTTCTTGACTTTAATACACAAGATCTCGTGTTTTTCCAACCTTGAAATCTCGGTCTAAGCTCGTCTTGATTTTTCCAAGTGTTTGATCTCTCTTTCCCACTTTTGACCTCTTTCATTACCTACTCCTACATTCCTTTTCCGATTTGTTTCCTTAATCTGCAAAATCTTCTTCTTCTGCTGATGATTCTCTCTTTCTCTCTTGCTTCGCAGGGTCGTGATCGACAATGCCGTATGCGCTACTGCGACTCTGGTCAAGGTAAGCCTCTCACAAACCCTAGGAAGGAGGGCAAATTTCAAAGTTAGACAAAACAACAACTTTTTAGAAACAGAGATTGAAATCCCTGCTCTGTTTGGTCTTTTTTCAGGTGGATAGCGCGAGGAAACATGGAATCCTTCTGGAGGCTGTTCAGGTCCTCACTGATCTCAACCTATCTATCAAGAAGGCCTACATCTCCTCTGACGGAAGATGGTTTATGGATGGTAAGGGCACTCCTTTAAAGTGCTTATTCTCTGCTCTCTAGACATTTATTATTCCATGAAAATTTCATCTGATTCTCTGTCCATTTTTTTCAGTTTTTCATGTGACTGATCAAAACGGGAACAAGCTTACGGACGAGAGCGTTATCAGCTACATTGAACAGGTAACAGAGACTCCACAAGCCCTGATAAAAATAAATAAAAAGGTATTTTCATTTAATTTACTGAAGGCGTTGTTGTGAAGAGGATAAATAAAAACAATCAATGCAATTATTACTCCTGACTGTTTTTTCTCTTAATTACAGTTGGGTTTAATTTTCTTAATTAATTGGGTTTATTTCAGTCTCTTGCAAGCAGTAATGCTCCAAGATCTAACGGTTTCAAAGGCCTAACGGCATTGGAACTGACCGGTACGGACCGGCCCGGATTGCTGTCGGAGGTGTTTGCAGTTCTGGCTGACCTGCAATGCAATGTGGTGGAAGCCAAGGTGTGGACCCACAACGGCCGGATTGCTTCACTGATCTATGTTAAGGACGAGGACTCTGGTTCACCAATCCAAGACTCCCAGAAGATTGGTAGAATTGAAGGGCGTTTAAGGAATGTGTTGAAGGGCGACAATGATATTCGGAGCGCCAAGACTGCTGTATCTATGGCTGTCACCCACACCGAAAGGCGGCTTCACCAGCTCATGTTTGCCGATCGAGATTATGAGCGGAAATCAATGGCAAAATCGGCATCCCCTTCTCCAATTGTCTCTGTTCAAGACTGGTCTGAGCGTGGGTACTCTGTAGTTAATGTGCAGTCTAATGATAGGCAGAAGCTATTGTTCGATATAGTTTGCACGCTGACTGATATGGAGTATGTCGTCTTCCATGCCACCCTTGATACAGACTCCTCCCAAGCATATCAGGTTCTTTTCTTTGGCCTTTTGTTTGAACTTGTTTCATTTCTCTTAATTGAATTCAATTTCAATTTCAATTTCCTTTGTTGGGTCTAGTTTATGATTAGGGATTCTTTTGGAATGTAGGAATTCTACATCAGACATACAGATGGAAGCCCCATTAGCTCAGAAGCTGAAAGGCAACGTGTAATTCAGTGTTTGCAAGCTGCAATTGAAAGGAGAGCATCCGAGGTATTATTCTTTTCTGCTGTTACTGTTGCCTTTCGGTTTTATTCCTTGTAGAGGAGAGAAATTTTGAATCTGATTCTTGTGGCTTTAAGTATATTAATGTAAGTTTTGAAATTAGGATGATTTCCCTCTTGAAATTCGGCAGGCATTGATTGAATAGTATCTGAAGGTTGTTTTGGCTTGGTGGACAGGGGGTGAAACTGGAGCTATGCACAGCCGATCGCCGGGGGCTACTTTCAGATGTGACCCGTACATTCCGAGAGAACGGGTTATCGGTGACGAGGGCAGATATCTCGACAAAGGGTGAAACTGCGGTGAATGTTTTCCATGTGACCGATGCTGCTGGTCATCCAGTGGACTCGAAGACGATCGAGGCAGTCCGACAAAGAATTGGGCTAAGCTGCCTCAAAGTAAAGGAACCATCCACCCTCCAGAAGGAATCGTCTACAAGGGAGGAGAATGGGGGTGTGGGTATCTTTTCCATCGGCAACTTAGTGAAAAGGAATCTATACAATTTGGGATTGATCAGATCCTGTTCTTAGAACAAGGGTCTGTGTGTATGTTCAGCATATACCTTGCTTCTACTTTAGATTTTGTACATAGCAAAGGAGAGATAGAAAAGATATTTGATAGTTCTTTTACAGATTGGATAGAGCCATAGAAAGGAGGGGGGGGGGGGGGGGGGGGGGGTGTCCCCTTCAAACAGTTGGAAAAAAAGGAGGGTTTGTACTAGGAGGGTCCCCTTCAAACAGTTCAAAAAAAAGGAGGGTTTGTACTAGGAGGGTTTATGGGAGCGCCTCTTTTGTGGGTTTGGGTTGTTGCTTGTTTGGCTGGCTGGCAGGTAGTAGGTAGAGAATTGGTGGTCAGTGTGTTGCCCAGCTTTGGATGCTTTTTAGTTTTACACACATTGTACAAAAACAACTTTGATGATTCTAGTACTAATTAGTTAACTTCATTTGCTCCTCTTCCTCTGCCTTTCTGTATTTTTTTCTCATGGGAATTATGTTACACCAAAGAGATTCTCTTCATTTATAGAGAAAAGGGGGGGGGATATTATCAAGTGGGCATCCAAATAGAAGCAAAGGCGTTTCGGTCCGGGTAAAAAGTAAAAACATAAGATCAAATTATACAATTACATTGTGCCTAGGGGTGGCCAGAACCGAACCGAACCGGAACCGAACTGTAAAAAAATATTTTTGGTCCGGTTCGGTTCCATTGATGAAGAACCAAACTTATTTGGTTCGGTTCCGGGTCTAATGTTCTCGGTTCCGGAACCGAAGAACCGAACTTTGAATATATATATATATATATATATATATATATATATATAATATTTTTATATTTCTATTATACATATACTTAATAATATAAATTACTTATAATATTAATAAGTAATAGTTAATACTATTCTTATAATAAGAAAGTAACTTATATTATAACTTTAATTAAAAGTTTTTATAAATTATAATTAATAATTAATAATTAGTCATTAGAACCGAAGAACCGGACCGGACCGATTATGTTCGGTCCGGTTCGGTTCGGTCCTACTGTGTACTACGGTTTGGTTCTTACGGTTCATGGAACCGAGAACCGAAAAAAAAGGAACCGAGAACCGAAAAAAAAGGAACCGAGAACCGAACCGGTTGGCCACCCCTAATTGTGCCACAGCTTTGAACATAGTAAGTTTCACCAAACAGAGAATGGGACAAGCGGCCGAAACCCCACTGATCACGTGACTCCATGTTCTAAAAATCTGCAGAGGCACATGAGGCCGTTTCTATTATATTATTATATATTTTCTTGCCTTTCCCCCTGCTTGTCTCACCGTAACGTGCCGGGAAATCCGCCGATTAATCTAAAAAAAAATAAAAAAATCCTGAGTCTCTCACATGCAAAAGAAACGGAAAAAACAGCGAATGGGGGCGGTCTTCACTTATCCCTCTATTGGGGGTAGATTTCTCTGCTTTTCAGGCTGTTGTTGACTGAACTGAACCCCACCCCATGGTTTTATTTCTGGGGATTGCAGATATTGAGATTTGAGAATATCTAATACTCAGAAGTGGAAGGAAACAAGGACAAGTAGGTGTGCGGTGTGCCATTATCATATCATTCTCTAGTCTAGACTACTCTTCTGATTTAAGAAACCAAGATCACGTGATTTTTCTGCAACTGCATGGGCAACATGTTCACCTTTCTATATAATGAATCGAATAATAAATAGAAGTGATTTAGATGAAGAGAGCTCAACGGATATCTGTAAGTAGATGCAAGTTGGTTAAGAAAGATCTGCACATGATAAGGCTTTTATGAGAAGGATGATCAACAACAACCTTCTTATATACGTTTGAAATCGTCTTATTGGGCTAGATCTTGGGTTTCGCATTAATGGAAAAAATTCTCTGATGGGTCAATCCCATTCTAGATTTCCTATCACATGGGATGTTCATCACAATCTTTTCCTTCCATTCCTCTTCTTCCCAATTTATCACACACCAACATCTGGTTAAAGCTTTTAATTTGAAAGAAAGGAAAAATTAATTTTAATGATATGGGTGATTGGGCCCATCAATGAGAACATGGCCTAAATCCTAACCTCATAGGACCTCCATGGTGGGGCGAGAAAATTGGTGATCTATTCTATGTGTATCACAAATTTCTTTTCTTTTCTTCTAGCGGACGCCTAATCTATTGAGCCCCATCTAGTGGGCCATAACACACTTCAACATTACACCCATCGAGTGATCCTAACCATACAATTGTAGGACCCTTGTGAAACTACAAACTGAAGGTTGAAAAAAGTTCATCTAGAAAGCTGAGAGTATACGTTAGGTTGCAAAAAAGGATCTAAACCCCCCGAAAGACTACTTGTCCACTATCCTACTTGTCAGTCCCTTGTGTGTTGATGCGGCACACTTCAATTCTACTACTAAAACACTTTTAAATAGGTAATTTTTAGAAGTAGAGTTGTAGGATTCGTCCACAGCCCGCTACTCTAGTGGGAGACACTGGTGCATCTAAATGGGTCCTGAAGTCATGGGGAGAATTTCTTTTGTTTCCATGGGTCGAATGTCGATCTATGTATGAAAATAAAATCTTAGGCTTGCTATCTTTTATTGCCCTTAAATTGTATTAGGGGGCTTCTCTTAGGCCTTTATTTTGGATTTTGAGAATTGATTTTTTAGTCCAAATCTGATTATTGGACTAAAAATGCATTAAATTTGGAGTCCAATAATCAGTCTCCGACTCAAATCAATTCTTATAATCCAAAACAAACAGGTCTATAGTATTGATATAATCTACATAGGGGTGCAACTCGGTTCGGGTTGATGCCAACCCGAACCCGACCCGAGTTCCAACCTGATGAGGTTCAACCCCACCAGACTTGAGGAACCCTTTTTTCCAACCCGAACCCGACCTAACCCGAGTTTTTAAGCTTACTAAAATAAAAAATAATAAAAATGTCGGGTTTCACTCGGATCGGGTGGCCCAAGCCCTCAACCCAACCGACCCGGCTTTTTTTCGGATTGAACCCCACCCGTGTTGCACCCCTAAATCCAGCTGTTGTCAATAAACAGGGGTTATTTTATGCTTGGATAGGCTTGCTATCCTTTGGTAGTGTCAAGAACCGCCCAAATGAGTAGGATATCCTAACAAAAGCAGAGTGGCAAATCCTAGGGATTTATTTAAGATAAGATTATCGAAGCAGAGGAGCTAATCTTAAGAACAACTTATCCACGGATTTCTATCCCTATTTAGAACAGCCCCAATAAAACCAACCAGTTGCACTAAAGGGGTCGACATTTAGTAATTCCACTCGGCCTTTCACCTTTTGAATGCCTTTGGATGATCCGTACCATCCAATGGTGGACTTTAGAAAGCTAAAAAAATATCCAATTGGATCATCTGATGAACAAATTTTAATCGTCTCTCTATCACAGGACCCATAATTCTCTATCACAGGACCCATAATACAAATGATCCTGACCATCCAACCATGCAGACAGAAAAGTAGAGTTTTTTTTTGTTTTTTTTTTTTGCAGTTCTTATTCATACAAATATGTTTAAAATAATAATTTCAATAAAAATACCGATATTTTAAATATGAGTTTCAAGCGTAGCAATCCATGCGCGGGAGTTTTAAATAATGACATGTTTTCACATCAAGCACCTGAGAAGGCCTATTGGAGTGGGTCGATTGCAAGTTGACCAGACAGAAAAAATATAAAAATAATAGTTTGCCTGATAAACTGACCTGAAAACTGATACTTCAGACTGGTTCGAACATGACCTAAACATAAGATATTGGTCATTATTAACTAAATAAATAGTTTATAAGAGTCTTTGGTTGACCAAATTAACTAATGTTTTAATCATTTTATTTGGACAGATTCCCCTGTTTTAAGGATTAAATTAATCCTTGATGATGAGATTTATGCTTGGTGGAAGAAACCCAAGGTGCATCAACACATGCATGCTTCAAAGAAAGAAACAAACAGAAGACAGCTTCAATGAAATTCAATTGTAATAGATAAAGCCATGCAACTTGCATTACATGACTCACAAGGCATCCAAGTTGGCTGATGCCATGCAAATTGAGCTCAAGTGAACCTTAACATTGAGTGCTTAAAAAAAAAGCCTTCCAAAAACTTTTAAGCTTGATAGCTTCAAGAGAATCCTTCTAACCCACCTCACCCAAGTGGGTGTGGGTTTCTAACATGCATCTCACCAATTTGGTGAGGCCTTTTGTAAGCCCTTTGCCTCCCTTGCAGTTTTCCTCCTTCCAAACAGCATTTTAGAAAGTCAACCTACTGTTTAAAAATATCTGAATTGGGTTCCATGTTGCTGTCTACTTCCACATCATCATAGGAATTTGAAAACACCATTAGTAATTTCTTAGCGGGTAAACTGTGTTTTTACAAAACAAAAGTGGTGAAAGAGACCCGGGTGTTTCTTCTACTGAACATGTGTGAGTTACACAATCATAAAGTAACATTTTAATATGAAGTTTTTGATTTCTAATGAGATGATAAGCAAGCGATGAAATTGAAAATAAGGCGTCCAACCTTGGCTTTTCAGTTGTCTCATGTAAAAAGATAGAGCATGTGGGGACTAATACCTAATCTGGTTAATGCAATCAGCTCGAATGGGCCAATACACTCGTCGGTGTAGCGATGAGACTGTTGTGCTGGCACGGTTCCGTCTTGTGTCCTAATCTCAAGTTCCTTCTATGAGCAGCTACCAAAAAAAGTAAAAATGTAATCATTTATGAAGATAGAATATTAAGGATATACTATACATAGTCTTTGATTCCCCTTGTAATTTTCCATCTGCACAACTCGTTCAATTGTTGGTTTAGATTATAAAATAATGGCTAGCCAATTGTATCTTTCATAGCATTTTAATAACGAATTCAGCACAGATACCATAAAGGAATATTGGTCGGTATTGGAGAAAAGTTTTGTTTTGTATGCAGAATCCCTTCTAGTGCCGGCCAATGCATATAGCTTATTGGCAAGTTGCAAATAGGCTGCATGTTGCATAACATATTTGTAATCAAACATATACTTACTGACAAAATTGCCCAATAGGCTATTGAACAAATCCACATTGGAGGTCATCCCAGTATGTTATTTTAGACCCCAGTCAAATGTACTTAACTGCAGAAATCAGTTAAAGTGAAGTCGTGAATTTCCAGCACATAGGAAGGGATGGAATGAGTCATGTGAATTTATAAAAATCCAAATCTTGAGTCAGATTTGGCAAAATTTTGGATAACTCAATCATGATTGTTTCGGAAAATAGCCGATCCCAATTGTTGACCAGAGAACTTCTGAACTATGAGCTTTTTGTGTAAAAAGTTCAAGAGAGAGAAGGGTGAAGGAGAGAGATAGGAGAGCCTACCCACTTCATGTGGCTTGTGTATGATTCCTTTCTGATTCTCAAACATTACAGAATACACACACACAAACACACACACACAATAATGTCAACCAGTTCCCTCCAAGCTGAAGTGTTCCTGGAACATTTTCAGATTGTTTGGTAAACGAAAATTCTGATTTACAGTCAGCCCCTGTGTGAACCTATAAGCTACCTGATGCTTACTTGGCAAGGTTCTTGGCATGAACCATTGTATCACCTCTCAATTTTCTACCATTCCACAAATGAAATGAACATCTATTTCAATGCACATGGCCCAGGCACAAAATAAAAGATTTTGTGTCATTTCTATTGCATTTTATCACAACAGAGTACGTGAGTCTGAAATAATATCTATTTCAATGCACATGGCCCAGGCACAAAATACAAGATTTTGTGTCATTTCTATTGCATTTTATCACAATACAGAGTACGTGAGTCTGAAATGATATGTAACTCCTGTAGTTAAGTGCCTAGCCCAATTAAGCTCAGTTGTAATGGATAGCATAGCCTTATATAGTATATACTGCTTCAGTGGTGCACCTGGTCATCCCCTGCCCTATCAAAATCTTAGTAGCCTTCAAGTGACTTTTGCTTTCTCTTCTCATAAAACAGTACATAATTTTTTGTTCCTCTGATGTAGCTTGAAACTAACTTTGCTGCCTTGCTAATGCTCCTCTTTGGAATCATGTAAGTGCTGACAGACCAAATTCACAGCATATATGATAACTGCTTTTCTCATTGTAAGATACTAAAGAGCACCCACTACACTTGTGTACATGAAGGAATCTTTTATCCCTTCTCCTTGCAGTTTGATACCCTTATCATGTAGAGGGGAGTTGTGAAGGCCCATCGAAGCCCAGTTTCTTTTTCTTAAGCACCCATAAACACTAATGTTTGAATCAATGGAAATTGCGCGAGTGAAAGCATCCTTGCCAGTTTCTCACACGCCAATCTATAGATTCAAAAAAAAGGGTTGGATAGTAAGGGCACTGTCGAGAAATGGCATGCCATTCTCGACATTTTCTTATTGCAAACAGTTGTAGTGCTGACTAGTTCGCAGTTCATTATGTGGAACTTGTTAAGGAGATCTATTATGTACCATTTCATCGGACATGCATCTTTTTTATTTTCCAATGGATTTATATCTTTTACTAATGGAATTTGTTCAATATCCCAAAAGTCTTCGATCCTTAGCATCTCGGGTGCCAACGAATGCCTTTGGTTTTGCTTGATTCCTACTCTAGCATGTCTTGGAGACAAAGGTAAGCATAGTTTTCTCTATTCATTTTGGTTAGGCCTACTAGGAAAAGGTTGGCTCATTGGTTCAGTGTTACTTCTTTGGTGTGATCAATCGCTACACCTAGAAAGTATCTCAACTGGCCAAGATCCTTCATGCCAAAGTATCTCAAGGCTACAACCAATAGAACAATGGTGCACTTAACTACTAGAATGAATGTATCATCATAATCAAGACCATGCTGTTGGCTATAACCACAGTTATAAATTTCCACTGAAATAGACACAAAATGATCGATTCCCATCCCCACTGAAATACATACCGAAACCGAAATGAATTATGAAACCAAAACTATATCTACATTAGCGGTATACTATACCAGTACGTATTACATAATTATAATTATATGAATTGCATGAAAAATGAGGTGTGTATTGTGTATGAATATTTATATGAATTACATGTGAAATGTGGTAAGTAGTAAAAAAAATTTATTTTTTTTTGAATTGTAGTAAGTACTTAATTATTAGACATGCGTAATAGCACATGTAATGAGGTCTTTGATGTTAATAAACAATTATGGGTGGTTTTTTCCTTACGTGATAGTTTTTTTAATGCGTATTTGTGCTTATTCTAGCACTTCCTGAAATTTTATCTTAAATGTCCATCATTTGCATCAGTTTCCATTTTCATCACAACCAAAACACATACTGAAACCGAAACCAGGAACCTTGGTTATAACCTTTTGCCTCAAGTCTAGATTTGTACATTTCTGTAGTACTTTTTTTTTAATGGTAAAAGATTGCATTAAAAGGACCGAGATGGTAAAAAACAACAAGAGAGATCACAAATAATGTACAAATAAGATGAGCAACCACAAAAATCACGGAGGAAGGAAGTCATATTGTTCAAAGGATTCCAGCTGGACCCCTCTCCTAGCCAAGGAATCCGCCGCTCCATTTGCCAATCTCCTAATATGGCGAAAGGAAATACTAGAGATGCCCACAATGTCTCTTATCTAATTGAAAAAATCCGCAAAACGCCAAGGAAAAATATGGGAGCCGGAGAGCCAACGAATAACATTGATGGAATCGCCTTCCACCACCACTCGATTTAGGTCTTCCCCCACCAACAATTTGATTCTTTGATGAATCGCCCGGGCTTCCGCCTCATTGGAATCGGAAACTCCAATAGGACCCGCAAAAGCCCACCTCACCATCCCTTCCTCATCCCTAAGAACTCCCCCGATACTGGCCGTCCCTATATTGCCAAGACTAGAACCATCAAAGTTGAGCTTGAGAAAACCCCTCTCCGGAGGCTCCCAAACTTGCACAATAGGAATTCTAATCTCAGAGCTGGAACACACTTCTCTATCCCATTTCTATAGTACTATTAAATTTCTGTTTTAATTTATAAACCCATATGCATCCAAAAATATTCTTACTTGAAGGTCTAGGCACAACTTCCCTTGTGTTATTTTTGTATAGAGCTCCTATGTCATTAGCCATAGCTTCATCGTTCATTAGTTACAGCCTCTATGAAGGAAGTTGGCTCATTGATGATTGTTGTTGTTGTTGATACCAAGGTTGCCAGAGCGGGAATCGAAAGCGGGAATCAAAACGGGAATCGAAAGCGGGAATCGAAGGCTCCCAGGGAAGAATCCTGCTCAAGGTTGCCAGAGCGGGAATCGAAGGCTCCCAGGGAAGAATCATGCTTCCTTGGTTGATACCAATGCTTGTTTATGTTTGTGTTGGTGGCTATAAACTTTTCACATTACTAAAGAACCCCAGTGTGACGAATAGAAGACGAGGCATCCATTGACAAATAAGCAATACTCAACTCAACGAAGCCTTTATCCCAAACTAGTTGGGGTCGACGAATGAGCAATATGAAATTAAAATCATCATGATCAGCAATCAACGTGTTAGAAGGAGAGTTGCATGTCTCCCACTTAATCTCACAGCCGATGGCAAGAGGATCATAAAAGCAACTCTCATCAAAAGAAAAATTACATGAGTTTAAAATTCGTCATGATGCAAGAGAGTATAACCTATATCTACAAACTTCATTATTGTAGCCAACGAATATTGAAGACAATTGCCTTTGAAGATGGGAGCACATTAATAACATGGACAAAAATATGAAATACTCTGGACCATAGATGCCTTGGAGCACGGTGCACCTAAGTGAAACATCATCGAAAGGCCTGCCTCATTAATATGATGATGCTTTTGTTCAGCCACATCGTTTTGTGTAGGGGCACAAGGGCACAAAATTTGTTGCACTGCAGTGACACAGTTCCTTTAAGACTTGGAATGTGTATTCCCCTCCAACATCACTGCACATGTGTTTAATCCGGGTATCATGATGCACAATAACATATGTGTACGAGGAAATGAAAATAGAAAGTATGCACCCATCAAAATTCTTACTTGAAGGTCTAGGCACAACGCCCCATGGTTGAAGAAAAGAAAACGTGCACTCCCAAAAGAAGGAGTCGTCCCCCCTCCTCCCCTCTCTTTTTCTTCTCTTTTCTCCTCCTCCTATTTCTCTTCCCTGGGCCTGAGTATGCTTAAGAAATTTGTTGCAAATCTAGTCCACACTGAACGACACAAGTCTCTCCCTTTTAATAACTTATTTCTCATCATATGCAACAAGGCTTCGTGGTTGTACATAAATCTTGTTATCTTTCGAACCCTCTCAATTGTATTTCCTATGATAGGAAACACATCTGGTTTGCCAAGATGATCTAAGATAAGATCTAAACAACGGGCTGCACACAAAGTCCAGTAGAAAGTGTTATATTTAATTTCTAATTTTGTTGGTGCAGCTTCATAACTAGGCTCACTATAAGTTATAAACTGCATGACATTTTCCGGACCTACGTATAAAACTATTGAATAATGCAACCATTCAAAAAAGTATTAAATAATGCATCAGTATTCTTTGCTAAGTCAGATGCATCAATAGATGTAAGAAATACTACTCCTTTAGGGCAATATACTAAAAAGCTTATTAGGGAACGTTGTTTAGTATCTATCCATCCATTGGCCATAATGCTACAGCCAGTGAATTTCCATGAAACTTAGACTTCCCCCGAATAGCTGTGTACTCCCCCCACTATTTTCTTTAATAAGGGCCCTCTTAAATCGTGATAAGAAGGTACCCTACAACATCATTCTACGGCATCTACGGCATCAAAAATTGGTTGCTAATATGGTGACTTGGCAACATTGAAAAGTTTGGCAACATAGCAAAGCATGCCAACCGCCATTTCAGCCTGATCAACTGTTTCTTTCATTGCCAAATCACTTCTAATGTTTGGGTGGGATCCAGGGTTTGTTCGTGGTGCAAAAACTTGTTTCAAACCCACCCCCCCCCCCCAAAGTGATATTCTTCCTTTTCCTCTTCCTACATGCTTCTGCAACTTCTTTTCCCTTACGCCGTGTCGGGGGTGAGCTAATTATATCAATATCTTCTTCTTCCTCTTCTTCTTGTGGTATTCCATACGGATTACCTACCTCTGCTCTAACTATGTTTTTGTTAGCCTTTTCTTTTTTCTTATCTTCTAAGAGTTTTCCCATTCTCCATTTGACATCAGCATCTACCTTCTTACATGATCTTACTTCGCCAGGAACACCCGCTAGATGTTCGTTTAATCGAGTTATACCTCCAGCCGATGTAACTATATCACAAAACATGCAAATTACTTTGTTTCGTTGACTTGGAACCACTAATCCAAGACCATGTCGGTTCATTTGATCTAGTGGGTGCAGAACCAATAGAAGAGGCTCCTTCGGAAAGTCCCGGACTCATATTGTTTTTAAAATTTATTTCAAATGAAATAAGAAAAAAAGTAAGGTATACTGGGGCACCTCTTTTGAATAATGTAAATGTATATGGGGTACCGTTGGGAATTGTGAAGAAATGGAGTAGAAGTCTTCCTTTAGAGTAGAATCCTTCCTTTGGAGTAGAAGAACGTGGTACACAGTAGTATATAGGTTATCTATACTGCTTGGCATAGTAGTAGAAGCCTTTGGAGTTGACTTAGAAGCCTTTAGTTTGGAGTAGAAGCCTTTTGAGTGGTAGTAGAGAGTAGAGTAAAAGAGAGTAGTATAGAATAGTAGAGTAGAAGAGAGTAGCAGGGAATAGTATGAGTAAGAAAGGCGGTATAAGAAGTAGAAACTCAAGGCTTAGATGGGTTTATATAGAGGTGCAAGTGCTTGTAGATGAAAACATGCAGAAAATACCCTTCCAACGGCTGTGAAACGGTAAAAAATGAAGGCAAAATGGACAAAAACATAAAACCAACCATTAAGGGGCATCTCTGTCATTTTTATGAAAAAGGGGTGTTTCGGCTGAAACAAGACATTTCGTCCCATTTCGGCCGAAATGGACCAAAACCGAACGAAATGCTGGCCGAAACGGAACATATTGGTGTTTGACATATCTTCTGAAAGACCAAATCCAATCCACATTAGTTTATCAATGTAGCCAAGGCTGTCAACTCCTCTCATCATATTAGGAATGCTGCTCAAAGTTTCATCAATTTTCAGATTTGTGGTCGTTGTAACCGCACTCGCTATAGATTGTTATCGGTTTAATGCACAGTACCAGCAGTTCACCCCTGTGACTCTTACACATTACATGGGTGATATTTTCATCTCTACGCCCTAGGAAGCTTCTGGGGTGAATGATAAGAAAGCGACCCATGTTTGTTTGGATTATGTCTTTTTTTTCTAAGAATATTAACCAGCAGCTTATATCTTCTTCATTTGGGTCTTTTCGTATTCCTAACATCAATCTTGTCCCAAGCATCCAAAGGAACTTTAACATGTGTAAAATTTATTCTTTTTATTTCCTAGTTCCATTGTTACTTCTACAAACGATAAACTCCTTGCTAGAGGCGTTAATGGAGGAAATCTCTACCTTCTGTCTTCATTCTCTTATTTGTGATCTTCACAACCAAATTCTGACATCAAAGTTTTTTCTGACTCAGCATCCTCACCCTTGTTATTCATATGACATCATTGTCTAGAGTCTAGACCATAGACATCATCGTATTTTATGTCAATTAGTGCCTCAATCCTTCATTCTTTTTTCATGAAGTAATGTTTGTGAGTACAAATTGTGTTACAAGTTGTCAACTCGAGAAACACGTTGCACTTTCATTTCCTTCATTTAATAATATTAGGGTTTCTTCTCGCTTTGAACTTGTACAGTCTAATGTGTGGGGACCTTCCCCAATTGATTCCTTATCTGGCTCTCCATTTTAGGTCATTATATTGGATAATTTCTCTCATTCTAAATGAATTTATTTTCTTAAAAATAATTAGAAGTTTAATCTATGTTAACTTGCTTCGATATTTCATCACTAAACACTATGGTGCTCATATTATTCTGAGGAGTAATGATGTCGCTGAGTACACATTTATTGTATTCAAGGATTTATGTCATGCACATGACATCTTGCAGCGATTCTACTATCTGCATACCCCATCTAAGAATGGAATTGTGGGGAGGAAACTCCGAAATTTCACTGATTCACTGAAGCTGGTCTTCATTACTTTTTCACTTTCTGCATACCCCATCATAGAGGCCTTCGACACTGGGATGCTTCCTTCCTCAATCACTGGAAAACAATCTCCTTTTCAAGTTCTTACATGGGGAGTTCCAGATTACCCTATACTTTGACCACTGGAAGCATCTACTATGTTCACATTCCAGCTACTAATTGCAAGAACTTATCTCCCAATGCGCATGTATCTTCATTGGCTACAGTGATGAGCACAGGAGGGTAATTGTAGTGTTTAAAAACTTGGACTAAGACGAGAACTTGGCCAAGGAAAAACCGAGTTGACTCAATCAAGACAATGATTGACGTGGTCAATTTTCGTTAATTCAGAGAGTCAAAAGGATTTTATATCTATTGACTATGTAGGGCCACACTAGAGTCAGACAATAACTCAACCAAGGTAAAACCTAGTAACCTTGAACGCGTAGATGATTGACTCAGGGAATGTTTAAACAGTGGCTATAGACTGAGATTGTGTTTTGCCTTGAATATGAATTGGGACTGAGGAACTAAACATAACAACATTTTTTGAGTCAGAGGTAGTTTTACAAAGACAGGTGGAAAGTAGATGGAGACAAACAAAAGGTTAGATGCTACAATATAAGAAATGATTGGATCATGATCAAACAATGTGGGCTACAATATTGGATCATGATCAAACAATGTTTGTAAAGACATGCACAAGTAAATGATAGAATAAAATTAATACCCATCCCATGTATGTAGTTAAAACTTAAAGAACAAATTATGTGTCAAAGCAACCACTTGAAGCAAATTCAAAAGCTTCTTCAAATAGCTGAAAAGTGACCTCTCCATATAGAAATCACAATCAATGATATGGCTGATATATGGTTATGATTTTACACTGGCAATTGCCTTGTAGGAATTCAAGTGTAAGAAGATATAGTGAAGAAAAAATTAAGATTGTCTTACCATTCAAAAAAAAAACTAAGATTGCCTAATTACCTAGAAGTATCTATTGGTGTTTCAAGTTGATGAAATGAATTAATGCAGAAAGGGATGAAACTCTCATCAGAAGTATGATATTTAACACTTTTTCCTAGAAAAGGAAATAAAAGAATAGCTAAATAACGAGAAGCTCCATAATTTCACCCCCAAAACAACTATCCACAAGGTTCCAAACAACCCGACCCCCAATTCTATCTATATTGTTCTCTTTGGCCACAATGGGTTCTTGGACCATATAAAGTTGATCAGGAAATCCCCAATCAAAGGACCTCACAATGACCAATCAAGAGCAAATCTTCCTAATTTTATTAACTTTGCGTCAAAGCATATACAAGAAATCAAGAAAATATACTTCACCCACTCCACAAAGCACATACCAAATAAGAAAAATGTAGCTCTCTACAATCAAAGCCCGTGGGTTCATGAATAATCCTTCGAAATCAATCCATAAGTACTCATCTGGCCTCCATATAGATTTCTAAATTTTGGATCGCTATGAGCCTATAACCTCTTCTTTCTACCCAAGGACAAAATCAATTTGGTTCTTGTTCTCTGATGATGAAACTCGCTTGGAATTTCTCCAATTTGTTCTGAAATAGAGAAACATGTGAAACCCAAACAAGCAAAATGAGTTGGACAAGATTCGATCGTTGCATGAATCATCAACTTGTGGTGTGTCAGTGTCACCCATTTCAAAATCTCATGAAGTAATAAAAAGCTTTTAAAAAAACAAAGAATACAAGGTTAAAATTAAACTTAAAACATAATTAGGAACCCAATTGCATAATGAAAAGTTTCTTCTACACTGATGCATATAATCACAGCGAATCCAATGCCAATTTCCAGACACATTTTGGTTCTCCGGATTGAATTACGTTTTAGCCTCTCAAACTATGGCTTTTAGCACCAAATCAATTCGAGGAACCACCATAAAGGATTTAAAGCTGCGATTTTTCAATAAAAAAATACCTCCAATTCCATTCCAGAAAGTTTCGTCGAATCGAAGATTATTGAGAAAATGTCATACGATTATAAACCCTAACTTCACCATTGTCACATAAAAAATTCCATGCATCACTATATAAAACTGTTTGTAAAATGCAAGAAACAGAAGCTTCCATCATCAGTAAATTTCAGGCGAAAATCAACTCGTAAAGTTTTCAGGATTTAGTCCAACGAAGAATGGATTTATTCATCTTTGTTTTTTGGCCTCTTTTGAAAATGAATCCAACAGAAGAAGATGCTTAAAATCGGATAAAGAGATTAGAAGACTACGTACCTTATTAAAGAATTTCCCGTTGTGAAGTTAAAAATCTGGGATTCCCCACAAAATCTCTCAAATTGAAGTTTATTTTTATGTATAGTGGAATCCCCCTCACCTCTCAAATTGAATTTGGATGGTGCCTCGAAGGAGAGCCCGGGAGAGGCTAAGGCATTTGGTGTTTTCAGAGACGATGATGGGAGATTTGGGACTGTGTATTGGTTCTTTTGTTGCATTTCCAGTGGCCAATAGCACGTAGTTAGCGGGAAGGAGATACGGATCCTTTCCGGATCTTACTTTTTTAATCACGACCAATATCCATTTAGAATCGGACCATCTATCCGACTGGGGTTCAGGGCTGTGGAAGGAAAAGTAATAATCATGGGAAAATTAAACGGCAGTGATAAATCAAGTAATTAACCACATAACATCTCTTCTTCTTTTTCTTTTTTTTTGGGGAGAAAAGTACGGAATGCTTGTGATAGTTTCGAGAAAATAAGGATTTTGCGTACTTTTGTGAACAAGCATCAAATTCCGGCGACGTACTTGATATCTTTGAACGGTGGTGTTTTTTTAATCCGACGGCGTACTTGATATTCCGGCGGCTTTCTAAGCCAAAAAAGATGTGGGAAATAACAAAATATTCAGTAACGTCGCCGTTCTAAACCAAAAGAGACGTAGGTGATTTGATGTGAAAAGTGGGAAACTTTAACGCTTTTTTATAATATTTTCACTCCCCCTGCATTAACGTTCTTATCCTTTAAAATTTTTAAAGATAATTATTGGCGTTCTCATCCATCAGGAGGGCAACATACGAGGACTCTGGTCATGTCATAAGGGTATCAGAGTCTTTTTCCACCCAATTTTGAAGAATCACCCATGTTTGATGCTTGTTTTCAAAAGTATCTGAAATCCGTAATTTCTCGAAACCCAGTCCGCACTTTTATCTTTTTCTTTAAATCTACTCTATCTCTCTCTAAGCACGGCCTATATGGGATCGATTTAAGATATATGGATTTATCACTGCCCAAATTAAATGGTGTTTGTCATTTTGAGCAGGGTTTTTTTATGTTACAAAATACCCCTCGCCAATAGGGTATATGATAGGGGCCACCGCACTAGGCATTTTCGCATATGGGCTGTTGCATGATAGAGCAGCTACACAGGCTCAAATTTTGTCTTATTCGTTTAATTCATCCGGGGTGGCTACTCTCTCATACGTGTCAAACCAAAATAAAACCAAAATATCCAACAAGCATTAGCCTTCCCTGAAAAGGAGGTGATCCAGTCGCACCTTCCAGTATGGCTATCTTATTAGGACATCACTCAAGTCACTAGGCCCGCCTTCTGCGATGGTCCCTAGCAAATCCCCAATAAAAAAATATAAGAGACGAAAAACAGTACGAAGAGTATTTTTGTAAATTAGCGTCCTCGAAGCTCCATTCTGATTTTGTGTTGACATTAATAGAGTCACGAACCTAAATAATTTCGAACCTTACTATATGGATCTAATGGAGGTGGCTCCACGGGACCATCTGGGCATATTAACTCCCCTAATGACATGTACGTGCCTCTCTATAATTGCTTTGCTTAGCCTTTTTGCCTACCAAGCAAAAAAGAGAAGATAAGGTCGTACCCCAGTCTGCCACCTCAAATTGTGGCCTAGCACAATGTTTTAAATTTCGGTTTCGGAATGAGTTTCGGTCCTCATCGAAACAGAAAATTTCAGACGAAATCTATTGAAATGAAATATAGTAATATTTTATCACGTACAAAATTTCGGCTACCGAAATTCAGGGGAAATTATTAAATAATGAATAAAATCCATATTTTTTTGTGATATTCCTGAAATTTCAGTCAAAATTTTGTAACGTTTTGAGTTTACCCAATTTCGATTTCAGTCTCGACCGAAACCCAAAATCTCGGATTTCGGTCGAAATTTAAAACCTTGGCCCAACACAATTGCTTGTTTCGATAGAAATGATATATCCTTCCTTTTTTAACTTGGGACAGCCCCCTCTAGTGTAAAACAGCTGTCATAAATACATTAGAGGGGCTCTGCCAAGTAAAAAAAGGGGTTAAACATATCACTTCCTCCCGTTTCAATCATCTGGGTCCATATACAATGGCCCTGATGTTGATGGGCCTCACTATCCCGTTTAAGAAACCAAAGATAGCCCGCCGGATGAGGAATTGGTATCAGGCACTCAGTTTGTCTTATTTGATTTGCTTCGAGTACAGGACAAACTAATGTAGAGTCATGCCAAATTTTGAGGGTGCGGGGATTTGCTAGCGACCTATCCCTGTAGGGGTTGCATACTTGCATGTGAGAACAGCCACAAGCTCCCCATTCAGTAGATTTTGTCTTCATTAATGAAGTGGCTGCTCTCACATGCGACAGACCATCCATTAAATGCCCTTATGCCTTGGACGCTAGCGAATCCCCCTGGATATTATTACTCTGTTGGATTTTTGGTCACTACAGCGGGGCCCAAACATTCTGTGCACGGGCTAAGCAGGTGGGCAACGACTGAGATGGGGATAAGCTTCGGCGTTACCGGTATTCTTTTCATTCTTAAACCTTTCTTTTGGGAAGAAAGTTAAAGGTGTGTTTGCAAATAAAGAAAGGCAAAAAGAGAGAAAAAGCTTCCTTTCTCTGTTAAAAGGCACTTTTGCTTTAATTTTTTTTATTACTTTTGATCATAAAATTTTCTTCTATCACTCATCAGTTTTGCCGTCTTCTTAGGGTTTTTGGTTATAAGGATTCTAACTAATGTCTTATGGCCATGTTTTGATAATTGCACTAACTAATCTCGTATTTTTTTGTTTAAACAGCTGTCAATGGTTATTACAGTTCCCGAGAGAGCTGTCAATGGACACCCGACTGCATCGTAACTCACTTCATTCCTTCCCCTCTGCAGTCACAGATACATTCTAGCCTAGTGTCCCAAGTGATGAAAAAGGGCATGAAAAGGGGCGCATTTATCATTTCTCTTATTAAATCATGGCTGTGTCAAAGTCAGTAGCTTATTTTAATGCGCAGTGATAAACCAACCCCCTTCTCTTCTCTTCTCTCTCTCTCTCCTACGTGGGGTTAGATTTAAGATATATGGGGTCGATTTATCACTGCTCTATTTTAGTAGACGAGGACCCATAATAGTACAATGAGTTACTCCCACTATTGTACTCTATGTATCACTTTCGAATGATCCAGACCGTCCGTTTCATAGGCCTTGCTTTGGATCCCCTTTAGCCAAAAAAAATACAGCAAACGCGTAATCCTACATTCTATTAACATAAATTTCTGTTGTTGAATGTGAACCGTAACTTAGATGTAGTTTTTGACCGCCCTTGGGGATTTGCTAGCATCCATCGCAGAAGGCATTTTGCGGATGGCATGTTGCATGTGAGAGCAGCCACATGGGCTCGCTTTTTCTGCAGATTTTCTCTTCATTCACAAGGTGGCTGCTCTCACATGCAACGGGCCATTCACGAATATGATGGACGCTAGCAAATCCAGTAGCAAATATATCACCTCCCTTGTTCATATCATCTAAATATATGGGCTCTACTTTCTTTTTATTTTTTTGTGTACACTCAAATACGTAGCCACGTATTATATTAAATGTCTGTTTTAGTAGAGGGGCAGACCAAAAACAACTTGAATAGAAACAGTGAGGAAAGACTTGATAGCTAGGAACATAATAGAGAACTTGGCCTTGGATAGATTATAATGGAAGAAAATGATCCACGTAGAAGAACCCAAATAGAGCCAGGATTAGAGTCAGATAGATTCCTTTCACCTTCTTCACGGAATTTTTTCTAAAGGATTCATTTAGCCGACCCCAACTAGTTTGGGACAAAGGCTTTGTTGAGTTGAGATGAGTACAGGGAGACATCATCTTAATATAATAAGGTGTGCCCCAATATCCAGGAGGTCCCACTTGACTAGAACCATGTGTTTGATTGGACTTGCTTTGGATGCCCTCTATCGCCCAGAAAATCAATTAATCCATTCAATTGTAGCATCTAGTGTTGTGTAACTTTCAGGGGAGTGACAAATAGGCCCATATATATCTTAAATCGACGCCTCATGTCTCTTTCTCTCTCCTATAAATCGACCCCTTATGTCTCTCTCTAACCCAGAGGGGAGAGAAAGAGATAAAGGGGTCAATATAAGATATGTGGGGGTTGATTGTTATTGATCCTTTTTAATGTGTATTTATTGCTTTTATGGGATTTGAGCTCCCTCATTTAATGCTCATAAACTTTCACATTCTATAAATGCAGGATGTTGACGTCCAACCAGGGTTGCCCTTTCATTTGTTTTTGCAGGGCTGCTCTTGACTTTAGCATTCCTCTATATATAATCACATTAAATGGATAAAAACACCAATATTGGACGCCAAGATTGCATGATTTTCGGGCTCGAGCGATACAAAACAAGGCCAACATATGGATGTTTCAGATCAGTCAAAGGCGAGAACCACTATGCCATTGTATTACCATGAGGTTGCCCCCTACTAAATCATCCCGTTTCAAATCGTTTGTGAGTGGGCGTGAAACATGCAACGGAACATATCATCTTCTGCCTTAAAATTTTGTCAACATCTAAATAGGTTTGAGTTCATTATACTTAAACTGCTTCAATCTAATATTACTAATCCTCAAATTGATGACATAACCGGCCTTAATCATGTAAATTAAACTGGTTTTGCAAGGTCAACCGATGATTACTCCAATTGGTAGAAGCAATGGGACCGACATCGATCACAAGGTTCCATTGACTACTTCTTGTTTCACATTTTTGATTGTGAAAATTACATATAAACCTCCTGTGGTTTGGCCATATTCCGTTTTAGACCCTGATGTTCAAAATCATCAAACACACCCCCTGTGGTTTCTGACACTTTTAAGTAGACCCCCTCTTTTAACGGTCCGTTAGTTAAACCCGACGGAACGACTAAAGTTACCATGGTTAATGTTTTTATGACGGAAATACCCTTGCTCATCATTCCAAAGCAGTAAAAGCCCTTCCCATCTTCGTCCCAAACATTATTTCCTCCCCTCTTTACAGAACATTAGGGTTTTGCCATTCGTTTGCAAAATCAAGGGGATTTCCATCCGAAGGCTTTGGGTTCTTCTTCCAAGGGATTAGGGTTTTTTTATTTCTCCAATTAGCAAATGGCATCAAGTGGATCATCGAATGGGTTTTCAAGAGCTTCAAGTAAAATCCATGGTTACTCCATTACGACATGTCATTGTTGAAGATGAATCACGACGTTGTTGCAGTGAACAGAGCTTCAAGACACTCAAGGTTGAAGACGACAAATGGTTGAAGACGAATCACAGCGGACTGACGTTGAAGATGAAGTACACATTCGAAAAATCCTAGATTTGTTCCACTGAAAAACCCTAGCTTCTTTCGATAGAAATGAGGAAATAGACGAAATGGTTTTTTTTTTAAAAACTATTAACGAAAGGGTACAATAGTCATTTCACCCAAATCCGTTAGCAGCTCTGTTATGTTAAAAAAACCCATGGAACCACAGGGGGTGTGTTTGATGACTTTGAAACCTCAGGGTCTAAGACGGAAAGCAATAGGTCTTGCGAGCTTCTTTTGTTGCCCAACCACCAAGTGACATGATGATTTGTGACCGGTTATTTAGTGGTCCCCTTTGTAACTGTTCCAATCTAAAATCGCACTAAACAAACAATATTAACTACCAGATCAGTGACCCATAATGCAGAATTGTAATGGAGATTTTCTCACTGAGGACATGTTTGGCAACCGTTAAAAAAATTCATGGAATATCTGTTTTACTAGTGAAAGAGAGGGGCATAGAGGCAAGGGAGGGACGGAGGAAGATTTAAAGCGGGTGGTGAATGAGGAGAGAGTAGAGAGGCATGAGGTTGAAAAACTCTGAAAACAAAATTCCTTTTTTAAAGAGTGTTTTTCTTTCTTCATGGTTTACCAACCCTGTCACATGCTCTCCTCACCTACATCCCTGATCTCAAATCTCTCTTCCACCAGCCCTCTCTACCCTTGTTCACCTTCGGTCAACAAATATTTCATGGTTTTTTTGCTTTTTTTTGTAAAGATGTAGCTAATTAAATAAGAGAAGATTACAAGTGCACAGCATGAATTGAAGGAGTGGGCAAAAGGTTATTAACAACCAATCAGAACATTATAAAATAAAGAGTGAGAACAAAGGGTTCCCTTCGTTTTGAAAAGTCTCGACATCAGGTAGTAGTGCCTTTTCCTACTTTGTATTTACACCGGGTCAAATCCGGTCAGAGTAGTCGGTCCATGCTATTCAAATCCGGTTAATTGGTTAAAGCGCTTTTTATCTCTTACTTTTTACACAGAAAGTCATATTTATACATTCAATCGTAAAAGCCATTTTTCAGGGCACTAGGTAATATCAAGGCCGTTGATCATGGAGAACATCATGAGCGACTTACATGGTCTTGGTCTTGGTCTTATCCCAAAAAGAAGAAAAAAAAAATCAAGGGTTTATCTTTTCCTGATGGAACCCTGAACCTGAGGTATGGATCAAGAACTCAGGATCATCTGATCGGATGCATTTGGCCCGTTTGGATCTGATGACGTAAAAGCCGTATAGGTGGAACCCATAGGAAGTAGCCTACAAGTGACCCTCTTTTTTAGGAGAATTTGGCATTTTCCTAATTGGAAATAGACTACGGTCTGGACTCCGGACTACAGAAACATACAGTCAAACGTCACGAGGATCTCTTGTAGATTGACACACTTCATTAAGAGAAGGGCTGCGATGGCTACGTTGTTTTTAGAATCAGTCAAACTTCGACACGTGGAGATCTGACAGACGTCCATATTTTAATAAAAGTTAAAAGTTAAGACGGAAAGGACAAATAGAAGCTGGTTGGAATATGCATGTTTCCAATGTTTTAGAGAGGGATGGGGTCGGCGCTATTGGAGTGGGCCCATGTTTGGATGGATATTGCAGATTTGTATAATAGATTTGAAGGCGACTAATACGGTTTCTTATCTGTCAGATATGTATCAGATATAGAAAAATTGATTTTTTAAATTTAGCTATATTTTTGGGAAGGTCGAATACTATTATTTTGACTCTCTGACGTTTTTTCCAATGACTTTGTTCATATGATAAATGCAAGTTAGGGTTATGGGTAAGCTACTATAGAGATGTGTAGCATTTTCTTTTTTTCTTTTTCTTTTTTGATAGCTTAGTTGTGCTTAGCTGTCCAAAAATAAACAATTAAAAAAAAATCTTATTTTTAATTAAACAGAAAGAGAAATTATATAGGCAGATGACAAAATAATTGGCAGTGTTAGGGCTATCTTAATCAATATTTGAGATTTAGTGGCATGCTTAGATGGACCAATGACATCGGTCTTTCATCTCAATTTTTACAAAATAATTGGCAGTGTTAGGGCTAGCTTATCGCCCAAAAAGTAGACACAGAGATCAAATTAATACGGTTACCACACTGGATCTCCATCTAAGATTGAATGGACTCTCTAAGTGTTGGGGACTCCGGGGCCCACGTAGAACTCACCCTTAAAAGCTAGCTGTTAAGGGGAAAATGCACAAGTCATTATAATTCACTCTTTCGACATGGGATCTTTTGCTTTCGTGTGGAACCGTAACCATCTCTCCCTCCTCGTAGAAGCAACATGGGAACAACTAGATATTTCTTCAGGAATTTTCTCTATATTCAAGGGCACACAGAGGTTATAATGCCTGGGCTATGATGCCACTTGTTGGGACTCACCTTTAAAAGCTAGCCATTTATGGGGTGGCTGCCCAAGTTCTTATTAGTCCTTGCACATCAGTTCACTTTTGTTGGATATATATATATATATATATATATATATATATATATATATATATATATATATATATATATATATAACTCTTTTCGATGTGGGATCTTTCGCTTTCATGTAGAATCCCTATATTAAGTGCATCCACAAATTACTAGATCTTTCATTAGTTCTTGAGCGAGAAACAAAATTTATATTCTTTGAGCAGGACATTATGAAAGGAAATCGCTACATCGAAAGGCACTGAAAGCTTCTTACTAAAAGACATTTATTGAGCCCTACTTATGATTAGTATATAAGTTTGGCCCCATAAAACCTCATTTATGAATGCTCTAAGAAAAATCTGAACCGTTGATTTTTATATACGATTGGCCCCATGATGTTCTACAGTATCATTGGACCCAAAATTTGCCTCTCACCGTATGATCGTGAGAGTGGCTTTCCGTTGTAGTCGTTTTCTTCTAAAAATGAGGCTGAGATGGCAACGTGGCACACTGATTTTGTTCCACGCTGTCATAATTATAGCACGCCAAGTGGCACATCACTCCAAAACGTCGTACAAAGCGCGTGCAGTTTGGAGATCTTGGTGATGATCCTGCCATGCGTAACCATTTCCAATAATCATGCGTGACGATGATTGGACCCAAACTTCACTTCAGCCAGTGAGCGGGACCCACAGATTCCACCTCGTCGTCAATCATGGGATAAAAAGTCCCTGGGTAATTTTATCTAGATTAAAATCCAGGGATTGGCTATCCCAATTTGCTATATCCCTAAGAAGGACTGCCCGTGCTTACGAGTCTTGAGACCACCTTCGCTCCATCCTCCTCCGCTTCAAAATTCTCACCGCACGTGCCAAATGAAAGTGACTTTCAATGCCTTACTTGGAGTACCGGACTTTGTATACATAAATATACAAAATTTTCGGAGAAAATAAAGCGGTGACCGAAATAATTAAAAACATAAGGGCATTTTAGTACATTAAATTTTCGTCTTTTAATTGCAGAAGACGACAAAGAGCAGGTCAGTGGTAGGAAAAAAGGCGGGCCTCTAACGTTCGCTTGGCAGCTTTAAACTGAACAAAAAAAAAAAGTCATTTCCTTTTAAAAAAATTTCATTTATTTATTCAATTTCCGTGACGGACGTGAAATTTCTTCCAAGCCAAAACGTATATTTCGGGTTTTGTGGCCCGTCCGATTAAAATATTCGTGAATTTCTGAATATCCTTTTTTTTTTCTCGCTCTCTCTCCCTTCTATTTTTTTTTCGTAAGGACTGTTCGAGAGCTCTGAAAACCGGATTACGACGGATCAGGCAGTGTTTTCTCGGACGCGAGACCGGTTTTCGGACCCGAAAATCGTGCGAGAAGAAATCTCGAGAGTTAAAAACAGAGATCCGATAAAAAAAAGGACAAGAAAGAAAATCGGATTTTTGGAATGAGATCGAGAGGCGCCATTAAAGCGTTTCTCTGTTCTTCATGCTCGAAAAAAAAAAAAAATCACTCCACTGAAACATAAAAATCGGATCTTTTGAAGCTGCTGGTTCGATCTTTGAACTTTGAAGAAGAATCTCAAGTTCTTGAACTCGTACGAACTCTGATTTCCGATTTTTCAACTTTCATTCATCGATTCACTTAAATATATGTGTGAGAAGGAGTTGCGAATTTTTAGGTTTGAAAATATTTCACAAGTTCAAAGAAGTTCGGATTTTTGTTTGCCTGTTTTGCATTTGAGGTGGATTTAGGGTTTTGAGAGGAATCTATGTATGGAAGGAAGGGAAGGGATGAGTACTGGAGGGGCAACGGTGGGAGCAGAAGCTTCTGGAAGCTATCAAGCCGTGACGAGGAGTGAAAACACTAGCCAGGGAGGAGTTCCGGCGGTGGCGGCTTCGCCGGTGAGTTTCGCTTTGGCCGGAAAGAAGAAGAGAGGGAGGCCGAGGAAGTACGGTCCAGATGGGAGCGTGTCGCTGGCTCTGTCGCCCATGCCGATATCGTCGTCGGCTCCGGCAGGGGGATTCCCGGCGGGAAAGCGGGGTAGAGGGCGGCCAGCTGGTTCTATGAACAAGCAGCAGAGAGTGGAGTTGGACTCTCCAGGTAAAAAAATTCAGTACTTTATTTTTTCTTCTAATCTTTGAACTATATTTTTGATTCTTTGTTCTTGGTTTGAAGATTAGGTATTCTATACGAATGTTGTTTTTAAATTTTCTGGCTTTGGTCCTCTCTCTCTCTCTCTCTCTCTCTCTGTGTGTTTCTTTCAGTTGAATTTGGTCTAGTTATTTGGAGTGGTGTGGGACCTTTATTGGTTATCCATACTCTGGTTTGCATGATATTTTACTCTGCAAAAAAGGTGGGTTTCATGTGGGGTTGGTTTTGGAATAATGGCATCTATTACATACCTGCTCTGGCTAAGATTCTGTAATTCTTGTTTGTTTGTGATTTGGGTTATGAAGAAAATGGGGAATTAGTAGGGTATCCAAACAGGTGGGTCTGTTTTAATGCTGTTCCATCTGAAGTGGCCTGGTAGTGATGAAGTGGTTATATGTTAGGTTAATTCCTTCATTCATTGCACACTACTTTTAACAAACTTTACACGGGATCCCCATGATTGCTGGAAGTCAATGTCTGTTCCTGCCAAACCTTTGTTACTATTTTAGGTTTTTCCTTCTCATTTCTGCCATTTTTTTTCTTTAATTAGTTCATCAATCATCGTTTTGTTTGTTTGTTTTTTCTAGTTGTAGCAGGTAAGATCAGGGTAGGCTTTTATTAGTTAAGAGTCATTTTTCTGAAGGAGTTTTATCCTTCCACATATTTTATCATTAAGGTTCATGTGTCTTAATAAGCAATCTCATGGCAATTAGAAAATGAGCACTTTCATTCATTGAAGGGGGCATATGTTTCCAACATATTATGTATATGGCTTAAAATTTCTCATTGCTATTGTAGATTTCCATGCAAGAACTAATGATAATGAAATATAAGGGAGATGCTAGCATCTATGATTTAGCCGACACATCGAATTTATTCTTGACACACGTGTCCTGCCGTGTCCAACACGACACGCGTGTCGACACTCCTTTGGTCACTTTTAAATGTACTGCTATAAATGTTAGACTTAATGTGGGTGTGTGGACATGATTTTCTGCCGTGTAAAGCGTGACATTCTGTTTTATTATTGCATATTGTGTTTACCTCTTTTATTATTAACTCTTCTTTTATTATAAACTGTTTTTTAGCTCTTCTTTAACTAGTATTTGCTGTTGTATCATACATATACTTTCCATTTTAGCTGTGTCCCTGTTTCTAAATTTTGGGAGTTCGCAGTGTCCCACACTACGTGTCGACACACGACACCCGTGTCCGTGTCCACAAATCATAGGCCAGCATTAATCTGCCAAGGCAGGATAATTATGCTCCCCCTTTAGAAGGCATTTTTGTCGCATGTAGTGTTGCGTATAACATATGCAAAAACTTCCTTTTGAGCAAAATCATATTTCTTAACTTTTACAAACCACTAATTTAGGATACATTTTCTTTTTTTCCTTTTTTTTCCCCCTCATGGTCTGCTGACAGCTGTTAAAGATTTGCTAATTTTTAGTATTGTTCCTGAAGCACAGAAGTTAAGAGAACTTAAGAGAACTTGTTAGTGTCATTACAATGCATAATGTTTCATATTAGATGTTGCCTCTCAAAAAAAGGAAAAAGTAATTAAGAAGAGAGAGTCAAGGTTCCATCTGAGGTGCCATAATTTTCTTCAAAATATTCTCTGCAGGTGAATGGATTGGATGCTCTGTTGGTTCCGATTTCATGCCCCATGTCATCACCGTTGCTGCTGGCGAGGTACAATTTGAATAAAGAATAGAATCACCTCATTCTCTAAAAGCTTGGATTGTGATACAACATGAAGTTTTAAAATTTATTGTTACACTATTATCATTTCTATATCCAGATCTTTCTCTGTGAATTATGACATGCGAAATCCAGTCTTTTTCTTCTGCCTTTCCGTAAATCTGAAAATGCGGCCCAAAAGGAGGGAAGCAATGCCACCCAAGTCTACTAAGTATTATAAGTTCAAGGTTGACAACTGAGATTAGGCAGAATTTGGTGTTGCTTCCTTGCGTTCACACAAAAACTACATCTTACTTTAACCGTTGAAAACTTTAAATATCTAGAAAGATATATGAAAGCCAAGGGAATCTAAGTAATGTAGAGTTAAACCCCCAAAAATTCCAATTTTGTGGATCCCATCACAGGTTTTAAAATTTTGTATGTGTCATGTGAATCGTCAAGTCTAACATGGCATGCATTCAATCTAGGGAAAAATACAGATACATCCCCTCAACTATGGCCAAATTCCACTTCTAACCCCGTGGTTTCGAAGTTACCAAAGACACCCCCTAAACTATCCGTGGGTTTTCTAACGTGACGGAGTGGACATAGAGGAGGAAATGACTATAATGCCCTCATCTTCTCCAACTAAAAATTAGGGTTCTCATATGTGAAAACTGAAAATTAGGGTTTGATTCAAACTCTCTTTTATTTATCAACACAAACCTCAATTTAGGGGTTTTATTTGTCTTCATTCACATCATTATCATGCTTTGCACAAAAACCCTAATATTTTAGGGTTTTTGTCTTTATCTGTGTTTTTTTCTTGAAATGTGGGGTTTGGTGTAGCCATGGTGTGGGTTTTCGTTGTCCGTGGTGGAGGCGACGGCGGCGGTGGCCGGAGGTGGTGGCGGGAAATGGCGTAACCCTAATCCCTCTGCAAATGGCTTAAAATCAGCGACGAGGGTATTTCTGTCCTCAAAATATTAACCATGGTTAGTTTTAGTCATTCCGTCAGGTTAAACTAACAGACCGTCAATGGAGGAGGTCTGCTTAAAAATGTCAGAGTTGAGGGGGTGTATCTGTATTTTTCCCTTCAATCTATTTCTGCGTGTCATCGATGGGCAGTACACACATATATGACATAGACATGTGCAATAGCCATTGACGCAGTATAAGCAATTCCTTTGGTACTAGTTGGAATAAATAATGATTTTTTGGTAAAATTGTATATAAAAAACAATGTTAGAGCACAGGAAAATTGTTTTTATGTAGTTGATCATGCTTTTTAATTTTCTATTAAATACTTTGAGAATCCAATCACCCTTAGATAGCCTTTTCCTTTTCAAATCTAACAGGTAATGGTATATTTTAGTTTTGTATAATGAGGGGACCATGTTAACAATGGATGGTTATAGGTATGCTATTTTGAATATTTGAATGGACATGAAAATGATGATGCTTTCTATGCTGGACTTACCTTATTTAACTACATGGCATGGGTACGCTGACTGTCATCATGCCCTTTTTGTAACACTGAGAGGAGTTGGGTCCTTAAACCAGATCACTCCACAGATTGTTGCTTTCTACTTTTTTTATTATTTTAAAGGTCGTGAAATGTTGATGCTTCCAATTATAGTCTGACCTTATCTAACTTTAAGGAACGAGATGGTGCTTCTAATCCCATCCTTTTGTAAGACTGAGAGGAATGGGGTCCTTAAACCTAGACTCATCTACTCCAGATTGTTGTTTTCAAATGCAAGTTAACCTGATTAACCCTTTTGCTGCTGTGCTCTACATTGTTTCACAAAATTGTGTTTACCTTCATGTCTATATGCACCTTCCCCTGGCTCTGGCATCAACTTGATTTTGCACTTTTGCTTATAAAACTTCTGACCCACATTAACCATTAGCTGCAGAATTTTTCAGATCTTTGTTATGTAAACCTTGTTTGGATTTAAGTTAGAAACAATGATCTTGAATCAAATTATATCATTACATCATGGAGGAGCTGAATCTAATTGGATCATTAATCGAATTGCAAGATTGCATTTAACTTTAACAAAAAAATTAAACTAGTGATGATAAATTAAACATGTTGGAAAATAAGATAGGGTCAGTATCTTTCAAAAAAACAAAAGCAAAAAAAAAAGAAATATGGTCAGGTATCCTCAATCTATAGTAGTGTCATATTTCACATATACTGTAAATTGATTTGCTAAAGTTGTCAGAATTTCACAAACATATCTGTATAGAACATAAAATTGTAAAGGATTTACTGTAGTAAGCCATATCTCATCAGCAATGGCATAAAAGAGTTAAAAAATTTCAACTCTCAATAAAATATAAGTAATAACCTCAATGTCGGTGTCCACGTGCATCAACTCTAAAGTTAGTAGTTAAGTACCCCATCTAGTCAAACTTAAAGAAGCCATAACCATCAATTTCAATCAGTTCTGGATGAAATTTCTGGAATTTCAATTCCAGCTAAGGAATCAGAACAGAACTTGTGTTTAAAACATACAGTATGTGTTTCAGTCAATTCAAATGATTTCAGATTGTTATGTTTGTTTTTTGTCTGTTGCTGTTTCTTCGAGCTGGTTATGTTCTATGAATTTCTTTTTCGTTTAATACTTTTTTTCACCAATTTTTCCAGTACAGTTAGACCCCTTATGGGGTCCTATTTGGTTGAAAACCTATCCCAATCAAAAAATTAAGATTCTAGATGGATGTTAACATGATAATAATAAATGTTATTTTCTTTAGTTGATAGTACTATTTGTTTGTAGGGGGTTAACAATAACAACACTCTCCCTACACGAATCATGTGGACAGGATTATAAATGATATTTGCTTTAGTTTTTTCTACTGTCTGTATTCTTCTCTAACTTTTAGAATTTTTAACTTAAATGTACTATTGCATCTTAAACAACACATAAAGCGGCTGGAAAACTGAAATGTTCTATCCTAGATGAAAACGGAAAACTCATTGGAATAGAATTGCTAACTGTGCATGAAGGTCGATGAGGGGATTTTGCTAAATGCTTGATATGATTGTTGCATGCTACTAGTTGACAATAGACAAACATGTTGAAAAGAAACTCACATATTAACTCTAGTCAAATGGCTCTAGCACCATGAAACAAAACCATGTGGTTAAACAGTAAGTCTAATTTATATCTAGATGAATAATGTAAAACAATTATTATACGGAAATGCTAAAATGTCTTTGTATAAATGAATCAATTGGACAAAAACTCCCTAATGTGAGTGCAAAATGAAGAATAATGAATGAGAATGTGAATGTGAGCACAATTTGCCTAAAAGATTCTTGGGGTTGATTGCCTTTTCTTTTTTCATCATGTTTTTGTTGTGTCATATTGATTTGTTAGTGATTTTTCTTTTGGGTTTTTTGTAGGATGTTACTATGAAGATTATATCATTTTCTCAACAAGGACCTCGAGCGATTTGCATTCTTTCTGCAAATGGTGCCATCTCAAATGTTACACTTCGTCAGCCTGATTCTTCTGGTGGCACTTTAACTTATGAGGTTTGCTGATGCATCTTTCTTTCCAGAAAATGATTTTGAGTAACTTTTGACTCTGGTGCAATTTTTGAATTGCGAGCATGCTTTTCGGTATAACTTTGTTTCATTCAATGCTTTTACATGTTGGAGAAACACCATTATTTTGTTTTGAACTTATCTTGGCTTATGTAATAGTTTTGTTTGTTTGATCTCCCTGTCTTGACAAATCAACTGGAAGCATAGCATTTTCAATTCATGGTGGTTAAATTTCTTTCAGAGTGCAATGTCATACTAATGCATAAAGTCTTTGCCTCTTCTTGTGCCTACATGCCATTTTCTAATTCATAACATACTTCCAGGATAAATTCTTAAACCGTTGTCTTTGTTATGTCCAAAAATGCTTCCATCAACACTGAATCCAGATGTCAATTTTATTAAAAAAAATAAAAAAAAATCCAAATGTCAATGTTAGATATAAACCGTTGTCTGAAACCGCTGTTATAACATTGATCTAACAGTGTTATATCAATGTTAGATATAAACCGCTGGCCTAGTGCACAAGCCTTCCGTCATTGCGGGGTCTGGGGAGGGCTAGATGTATGCAGCCTTACCCCTGCTTTGCAGAGAGGCTGTTTTCGTGACTCGAACCCGTGACCACCAGGTCACAATGGAGCAACCTTACCATTGCACCAAGACTCGCCCTCTAAACCGCTGTCTGAAATGACTGCAATGTAAAGATTTGATATGCAACACTGTTACCTTGATACTCGAAAAATTGGCTTCTTTTGTGGGGCACCTTCATTGAATTATCATCTACCTTCTTCTCATATATGCTAATTTTCATTGTTTTCCATTGATAAAAATAAAAAAAGAAAAGAAAATGCTTTTTGTTATCTAACAAACTGGAGAAATTTGAGCAATACTTATATGTATTTTTTTGAATGGTAACAATACTTATATGTTTATCCTATATATATCAAGTTTTCTCACCGTTACTATGTGAATTTTGAGAATATTTGATTATGACATACATACTATCTCGTTGTAAAGATTTTACTAGTTCTTGATCACCGTTACTATATATATCAAGTTTTCTCACCGTTACTATGTGAATTTTGAGAATATTTGATTATGACATACATACTATCTCGTTGTAAAGATTTTACTAGTTCTTGATCACAGCCAGACATGTTTCATTCGAATGATGCTGCCATACACTAAATCATACGTCAATCAGAAAATGCTCTCTTCCTACTTGTTTCACATGAAAATATCCTTGAAAAACTCCAAACAAAAAGCTTCTCTTGCAACTCTCTCCAGAACAACCCTAACCTGTATGCGACCAGGAAAAAAATACTTAGTTTCTCATTTTTTTTAAAGTTATTAGGGATAGTTTTGTTACTTCATAATTCATTCGGCTATTTCCATTACTTACCCCTGTTTCTTTCATTAATTAAGGGGCCCTGTTATAGACATTCTCTTTTAATAGAACTTTCCATTGTTTAAAAAAATTTATTGTTATAGACTTGTTGCTTTTAATTTTTTAATAAAAGAAACAAGCGGGAACAAGTGAAAATGCTGTCCTCAAAATTTAATTTCCTCTCTCTCTCTCTCTCTCTCATATATATATATATATATATAGATACATGCGGTAAAAGGCCCACAGATTTCTTATTCAAAAATCCTTTCCCTCGTCATTTCTTGGACGAGAATCCTTCCTTCCTTTGAGTTCTTCTCTAGCTCTGACCTCAACTATTGTTGGAAGGAGGTTTGCTCAAGTAAGGAAAGGGCAGAGTATGTTTCCCCTAGCTGGTCCTCTCCCCTGAGCTGGGCTGCTGAAACTAAACTTCAATGGTTCGAGCATTGGCAATCCCAGGCCAACTGGGGATGGGGGTCTCTTCAGGGACGATGCTGGATCTGTCAAATGGGCCTTCTCTGGCCCCATTGGGCTCAAGGACCCTAACGAGGTGGGAATGAGAACATTTGCTTCAGAGAATTCGGCTTACTGATAGTAGTGTCCTGGACAGACTTATTATAGAGGGGGACTCCCTCAATGTTAATAGGTGGATGGAAGAGAGCCAATAACACCCTTGGAGATTTGGCTGATTTGCCTCGCTGATCGATGAGATTCGGGATAGGGTAGACGGGTTCCCGGTTCATTTCCAGCACGTCTGGTAATTGGCCCACGAAGAAGCAGATTGTCTCTCCTGTTCTGGTGTTAATTGATTGTTGACATCTTTGATGAGCTTCCTCCTTAAGCTTTTTACTTTGTTGCCCCCCTTCTCTTTTTTGTTTTGTGTTATGCTGCTGTTTTGCTTCGACCATCTTGTTCATGGGGTTTTCTGTTTTTGTGATTAATTAAATTTCCACCATTTCAGAAAAAAGAAAAGAATTATATTCTGGAAGCAACCTGACCTGTATTCTGGTCGTAGTCTTAGCCCTTTGAGACGTTATTAACTGTTTTCTTTGCATAGTTTCAAAGGCGTTTCCATCACTGAAGCTGTATTTGTTAACTTCCATTTTTATTTATTATTGTTTATTTTGTTAGGTATTTGTTTCTAGTATTACTTCCTTCAGTTCATTTTGCCCCAAACAATAGGACAACGGTATAAATGTGATTATTGTCTCTATAATCAATAGATAAATGGAATATGAGAAATTATTTAGCTTCCTGTGAGCTGCACTAGCAAGGCATGTGGTTTTGACTGATCACAAGGCTCAAGCTGAGGTGTTTGAGTTTCACAGGTCATGGGATTTCTTCTTACTGGTTACTTGAATTCTTTGGGACCTTGTCCTTGGGGTTCCTTTCCAAGAGTTGATGTTTCAAAGCTGAACTTAAACTGTTCAAGCATATGTTAGGTAATCCGTAACCCCAGTACAACAAGCATCAGAGGCTTTGTTAGAGATCGTGAGGTGTCAGTAAGATGGGTTCCTTTTGGGTCGGTAGGAGAGAAAGACTAAGTAGTTATCAGTTGGATGCGCTGCCCGTGATGAGTTTCCCTGGAGGCTTGCTGGTTCGATTTGAGAGTTCCTTTATATGATCTCTCATGTTCAGGTCTCTTTTTCCCATATTGGATGATAGGCTACTTTGAAGCCAATTCGTTGGCTAGTTGGTGTGGGTAGACTCTGTTTGGTCACTAGTAATTAGTTTCCCATTGTGGAGGAAGGCTGATTTATTTTATTTCTATTTAGTTTTTTTTTTGTGAAAATGATAGCCAATTTTATTGAAAAGAAAAAGACCGAGGTGGTCAAGATACAAAGCACATGACAAGGAACATAAAAAGAAGAACAAGAGAAAAAGAGAGCTAAGGGAGGAGCGAATTGAAACGTGCAAGCCCATCCATGGGAACTCCCTCCCTAGCATGACTGTCAGCCACATGGTTAGCAGAGCGCCGAACGCGATGAAATGACTAAGAGGATCTATCCATCCAATCATACATCTCGTCGAATAGGTGGTCAAAACGCCATGGTGGTTTTTGAGATTTCTTGAGCCACCTTATGACATTCAAAGAGTTTCCTTCGACAAGGA
The DNA here is from genome assembly GCF_043159265.1 of Tasmannia lanceolata. Lineage (NCBI taxonomy): Eukaryota > Viridiplantae > Streptophyta > Magnoliopsida > Canellales > Winteraceae > Tasmannia > Tasmannia lanceolata. Next base: position 9,536,796 of record NW_027518682.1, on the reverse strand, counting down.
TGTTATTATGCACTCGGTCTGTAGCTAACAACTTCAATCCTTGATGGGGCCGCTTTCACTTCGGCCTCCATGGCATCTGCAAACCCAATAGGGCCTGCAAAAGACCATAGGACCTCTCCTCCACCATTCCTTAGAAACTCACCTATGCCGGCCGGGCCTGGGTTACCCAAGCTCGATCCATCAAAATTAAATTTCACAAAGTCTGGCTCCGGGGGGAACCCAATCTTGGATCATTTTTTGGTTTAAAACTGCTGACCCACTCACTATTCTCCAACCCTCCCATAGGTCATAGGCAGAGACAAATCTGAAAGATGGGAGGATCTTCACTCAAGAAATCGCGAGGTCTATGAATCTGATGAATAGAAAGTTTGGGTTCCAAGAAACCCCTTTGAAAACTCTTGCATTCCTTTCCTTCCACAGCACCCATACAGTAGCTAGGAAAGACACATTCCAAAGCGTTTTGCCTTTCTGCTTCCAAGGGACAAGGGTCCAACATTGAAGGAGCTCCACCAAATTTTCAGGGAAGACCCAAGAAGTACCGAATCTGTTAAGTAATTTGCCCCAAACTTCTCTAGCGACTCTGCAATGTATAAGGATGTGGTCCGTTGTTTCCTTTAGTTTTTATTTTGTTTCCTTTAATTTTTATTTTGTTTTTATGCTTTCTGTTTTCCCTTTTATAACCAGCTCGATTGTCCTTCTGTAGTGCTGTTTTCCATTGATTTCACTTCATTGTTAGTGACAAAATAAAGGACGAAGCTTGCAATAATGGTGTGTATCCACCATCCACTGGACACACACACACAATGTAAAATTCTGCATTTACATTTCAAGAGCAATGCCTCGTTGTGTGTGTCCAAGTAACTCAGCGATTGTTGTAGGAACGATCATGGAAAACTGCATTTTTTGCACTCTTTACAGATTTACATTTTGCATTCTTCGTTGACCATTTTCATTTCTTTTCCGAAAGTGCATTGCACTTTTCCCTTTTAAATTTGATTATGGTTTGTGCACATTAAATTCATCAAGCTGCTCCACCTTTTCTTGTCTCGTTTGTTTTTCATTTGCTCTTTTTCCTACTTCAATGTTCGTGTCTTGCATGGAACCCAGACTCCCTTGTTGAAAACCATACTAAATTCAATAGCTCAACCAACCATGACATAATTCCCGGAGACTTTCTTCTCTCTTATTGTTACAGTCCTCATGAGCTGATTACGTCGCTATGATCTGGTTTGTAGAATTTGGAATTTGTTGGATTCTTTCTTTTTCGAGTTCTGTTTCTCACTTGGTTTCCATTTTGTCACTCAATGCTCGTGTCTTGCATGGAACCTAGGCCCCAATGTTGAAAACATACCTTCAGATTGACTTCAATAGGATGTAACCGTAATTTCTTGGTTTACTTATAGGTGATGTTACCATTCAAAAAAAAAAAAAAAACTATAGGTGATGTTGATTCAACTATATTATTGCATGTAAAGTATGTTGAAACAGATAGTGTATCCCAGCCTCCATCTCAAGCAAAGTCATTCTTACGAAGAGAAGAGTAAAATGCAGCTGCAAGCTCTAGTTCAGCCGCATAACGTTGGAGCTTAGGTCCTAAACATTTCCTTTCCCTTGAAAATGTGACAATAACTTTGTTAATTAAAAGAAAAGAAACAGAAAAGTTGTGACCGGGGCTGTGATCACCCCTCGAGCAGAACACTCCCGCTTGCCCCTTAGCTAGAGAATCCACATAATCATTTGCTTCCCTAAGATATGAACAAGAGAAACCAGTTTTCCCTTTCATAAATCAACAGTATCATTAGTAATATGCCCACGGCCACGATTTCATTTGAAATTCCGTGACATCTTGGTGTCCTTTACATTAGTGAAGCAATTAAGCCATCAGCTAGTCCCATGGCCAGATTTATTTTGGTTCTGAGTTGACATTTGCATCATGGAATTTCTTGTCTTGTAAAGCATGGAACTTTAGATTCGACTCATCATGATGATTTGTTGCGAAGGTTCTAAGAATCTCACTATAAAGCTTTCTTTGATTTTATTATATTGCCACACTTTGTTGTGATCAAGCATCTGTTGTATTTCCTTTTCAAAAAGCTTCTGTTGTATTTGGTTAGAGCCCAATCCCTTTCATGCAATTGCTTTTTGTAGGGTCGCTTTGAGTTGCTTTCCTTGTCTGGATCCTTCATGCCAACAGAGAGTGGAGGAACAAGGAGCCGAGCTGGTGGGTTGAGTGTATCTTTGGCAAGCCCTGATGGTCGTGTCTTAGGTGGTGGAGTTGCTGGTCTATTAGTAGCTGCGAGCCCAGTCCAGGTAAAGATTATTTCTATCAAATTTAATGTAAAACATGATAGGATATATATTGTAATTGTTGGTCTGCTCTTTGTTGAAATTACCAGAATCTTCGCTGACCTTGGCTAATAATTCAGGAAACCATGTATTCTAGAGAAACTTAAAGATTCCTACACTAATCAGCTTCCAGCCACTGTAATTAGCTAAAAGCTGCTTGTCATAGAACATTTTATGGTTTTCAAAGATACAGAAAATATCATTTTAAATCTCTGAGAAAACTGTGAACTTTTGCCCATTTTATTAACACTTGTACGGTTGTACCTGTAAAATGAAAAAACTTTCAATATCCTATAACTATTTTCTGGGTCCCATTGGTGTTTGTTTCCGTAGATTTTGCAGATTTTTTTATTAGTCTGTTTCTTTATTTTTTCCTCCACATTCTACATTCTTTCAAGTGGCAATGCATGTTTTTATATTCGTACATCAAATCCTTTTCAATAATATTTATCTATTTTTGCGGATCTTTCTGGTTTTGGTTTTGGTTTTGATGATCTGGATTATGGACAGACAATTCTTTTTCCCACTTTTCTGAAGACCAATTGGTTTGTTTTCTTTTGTTTTTTTAGACAACCAATAAATTTCACAGCGATTGTACTGACAAACACCTCTCTCTCTCTCTCTCTCTCTCTCTCTCTCTCTCTCTCTCTCTCTCTCTCTCTCTCTCTCTCTCTCTCGTTTTTTAAGTAATGAATTCGTGGCTATATACATATTAGATACACCTAACGAATCTTTCACAATGCTCTCCCAACCGAGCCTAGTTCTTTACGGAACTTTGATACTATTTTTTATCATAGCAAGATTTTGATTAGTTGGAAGAGAGAAAAGAAACAAAGCATCCAATGACCCAAAATCTTTTCTTGCCCTAACATTCTTGTGGACTTGTCAGGTTGTGGTCGGCAGTTTTATGCCAAGCATTCAGCAGGACCAAAAGCCCAGGAAGCCAAAAACTGATTCTACCATGATTGCTACTGCAACCGCTGCCATTCCCATTTCTAGTGTCGAAATGGACGGGGCAACATATGGTGGGCAAGGACAGCACAGCTCGACAACCCCAAAGCCGAGCCTTGCACCTTCATCTTCCTTTCGAGGAGATAACTGGGCATCTTTACACAACCTACCAGACTCGAGGAATTCAACCACTGATATTAACATATCTTTGCCAGGGGGCTAATCTAAAGAACACCAGTGTCTCACCTGGAGGTTTCTTACTGTCCAGATTGGCACTTGATCGAGGTTTCCTCCGGCGAACTACACTCTGGTACTCAATCCTCATGGGTTTGTCTCCTACTTGTCTGTAAACTCAATTGAACTCTCATTTGGTACTAAATGATGGATCACCAGTGTCAACTTTCCAACCCAGGTTTGGTACTCTTAACTAAATGAGTTAGTACTCTGATCAGTAGATTGATTAGTTAGGCCTTGGTATGCAACTGTTGAGACCATACTGTTGTATTTGTGTTTGTTTCTGATATGGGGTTTTAGATCATTTGAAGTTTCACCAGTCTTTCAAGGCTCATCTCTAGTAGAATTTTATTAGTTGTTAGCTGATATTTAAGCCATCGTGGCTACCAGTAGTCGCATTGCAAGAACGACACCTCCTTTAAATCCATGGAAATGAGTGCAATCTCTCATGACATTCTCCCACTCATAAACCTCAGAAATCCAAGGAAGATTCTTGGCAATCCTAGTAGGTGTATCAGGTGCATTTGTGCTCAGCAATCCAAAGGAAGCAGCTACCATCTCGCTATGAGGATTTTGGAAGGATTCACATTCCTATGCAGATGGTGCTTGTGTGAATAAATGCAAGCATTTGTTTAGGCCCTGTTTGGATTCCAGAAAATTTCTGGGAATGTTTGGAAGGAAAAAATATTTCTAAAATTTCCTATTTTTTTTACACACGAAAAAAGTATAACTTCAGCAAACCCTATTCAATTTTTACTTAGGGGCACCTCCAATTTATCTTAATATCCCTCTAAATTAACCATAATCATATCATTTCCCTCTAAATTTTGGAAAGAATTATTATTTTTCTTGGTAGAATTGTTGTGAAGGTGCGAGAGTTTAATGGGAGATGTACTAGTAGTACAACCAAGGATCTCTTGTCTGTAGATAACAACCCAAGAGCTTAATCATGTTTTTGGAAGAGTCCTATGTCCAATCCTCTCTCATGAACGGTCCAATTTGGCTCTCGTCCTCACTTGAATTTCTCTGTCAGGCAAATCCAGTCCATGAGAGAGTTCCAGGCTTCCTTTCTCACCAATGTTTCGAGTCTTCTCACAGACTCTCAAGGAGCAATGCAAGTTCCTCCACGAGAGATTCAAAGTCCACCAACAAGTGATAATGAAACCTTGTTTTTTGCAAGCCAAAATTGCATGCGGGAATTGAGACTTGCTAGGCAATTTTGTTGAAAGCCATTTTGTGGATCAATTTTGCATAAAAAAGCAACCACCTCAAGTGAATAAAAGCAGGAAATTGCTAGCATCCATGGCAAAAGGCATTTTGCAGCTGGTGTGTCGCATGTCAGACCAGCCACCTCGTTAATAGAGACAAAAGAGGTGGCTGGTATGAAATGCGACAGACCAGCCGCGAAATATCTTCTGTGATGGACCCTAGCAAATCCCATAAAAGCAATCAGACAAAATCTGCTAAAAAGTGAGCCATGTGGCTGTTCTCTAAAGCAACAGTCAGCTGCGAAATGGCTTTCCGTGAAATTGCCTAGCAAAGGGAAGAATAATCGTAACGTTTTCGTCGCTTGAACAAGAGGATCCCATTCCCACCTTTTACTTCTGTTCACTCTTCTGGCCGTGCATCATTTAACAACTCTTGTTTCTAACCATCCAAATGAAAACCCACTGATCAGAAACTCAAGCATCAAACATCTATCATGGGGCCCACCCAAAATGTACGGGCCCCGACCTCCTTTACAAATTTTACTTCCTGTGATTTCAGTATTTAGCACCCTATCTCCAAATCCAATTTCCAGGAGAGTAAGGCTCCCTGAATCTTCTCTCCATCTTCTTCTTCCATCTTCAAAACCCTAGAAACCCTAACCCTAATCCTAACTCTCTCTCTCATTTGCTAGATTTCTTTGTTCCACCTTTCTTTCTCCTTTCTCTTCTAAAAAATGACTGCTGCTTTCTGTGCGACCGGTTCCTCCGGTCTTCAATCTCTAAACGGAGATTATCAACCTTCTTTCAGGTAAAACGCTTTAGCTTTTACCGAATCCTTTTTCCATGAAAACGCCGAAGAAAATTTCATTAGTCTTATCTATTTGTTTCTTTCTTCTCGTAAATTTTTGTTGCAGTTGTATGAGCAAGGTATTTGTTGGATTGAAACCCCAATCCACGGGTATAATTTCAATTCCTATGATTTTTTTTTACTATTTAACTGATTTCCGAAGTTTATCCTATAAATGTTTTGTCTTACATTATTGCACACATTTCTCCTTTTAGGTCGTTTTGGGATTGGAAAACCTAACCTGACTGTTGAATTCCATGACAGAGTTCATAAGCACCTCCAAACGAGGTAATTGACATTGAATTTTTTTTTTTTGAATGGTAATTGGCATTGATTTTTATTTTCATTTCTTATATAAAATTCAGCTTGTTTAGAGCATCAGTCAGTTTTCGGAGTTCTAACTAAAAGTCTGTTGGAAATTAACAAATTATGGTCATTCCTCTTCATCTTGGATTATATTGTGTTAATTTTTTTGTTGAGATTCTAATGAAATTTGCATTACACGTGGGAATCGATTAGAAATTTTCAACAAGTATCAAAATTCATCAAGTCGATTATTTTTGCAAGCTATCTGCTGCTCTGGATGATTTTGGATATGGAAACTTTCAATAACTAAGATTATGGTTTTAAGCCTGCTATTAGCTATTTTGAGGTGTATATATGATTGATTGCCATTTGGCTGAAAGCTCAAGCGACAAAAATATCATTTCTAAAGGAATTGTTATTTGGCAGGGAGAGGATGTGTTTTTGTGAATCAAAAGATGTTAAAGAAAAAAATGAGAAGAGGAAAGAATTAGAACAGCCACTAATCAAATGGTCATAAACTATTGATGGAAGAAAATTTTGCCACCAACTACCTTTGACTCGTGCTATATCAGTGCGCTCTACATGTGATCTAATTTTTTATAGATTAATTTTACTCTGAAACATTATTGTAGCTAAGAAAATCTTGGACCATTATCCTCTCATAAATGATGTCTTCCTGATTTTTCAAATGAAAGAAAAAAGAAGGAGAAATATGTTGTCTTCCTATTTGTAACCCTTAAATAAAAAAGTAGATAAAATGACGCAATACAAAATGTAAGATTGAAAGCATAGGATAAACTGATAAAGCCAAGAAAAATTGGAGAAACTATGTAGAAAAAAAATAAGAAGGCCAATAAATTAACAGATGCTTTGACCCAATTGCTGATGCATGCAAGAGATCCCCTCTCTTCTCTAGAGGGATGGTCAGCCACCTCATTAGCCTCCTAATGAAGGCGATGGAAATAAATCTTCAGCGAAGAGAACAAATCCAAAATGTCCTCAACAGAGCTAGCAAGTCATGTACGGTAACCAATCCAGCACCTAGTGGCCTTCAAATTGACTGTGCCAAAATATCCTGCAGTAGTTTCTGTACTAAATTGGGTTTTAAAAGTGAAATTTAGTCCATTTTCGGGTCTAACTCATGCTGATTAGTCCTTATTAGTGGGTAGTAAAAGATTCATAAAGTTATGAACTTGTTCCTTGATATTTCTACTATTATGAATGTCCCCCATAAGTAAGGATTTGTTGCTATAGATGAATTAACTCGTGTAGCCCTTTGTAATTCTTTATACTGGTCCTTCTAGATTAGCTTATTTCCTGATGAGTATGTATCACTTCTTTCTCAGAAACTTTCTCCTATTGTTATTCAATTATTGACACATATTTGACATTGAATGTATTATCCTGGCTTGGACTGCAGGCTTTCAACCAAGAAAGCAGCACGCGCACGTATTAGAATGATGCCGATAGGTACTCCTAGAGTACCATACAGAACTCCTGGTGAAGGAACTTGGCAGTGGGTTGATCTATGGAATGCCCTTGTAAGTTACCTAAAGGTCCTACTTTTCATGCTCCATTAGCTGTCTATTTTACTTTACACTTCCAAGAATTCTGACTATAGAATTTTTGAGTTGCAGTACCGAGACCGTGTTATCTTTATTGGGCAACATATAGACGAAGAATTTAGCAACCAGATATTGGCAACAATGCTTTACCTTGATAGCATAGAATCTTCAAAAAAGCTTTATTTATATATCAATGGTCCAGGTGGAGATGTGAGTTTTTTTTCACACTGTCGATTATCCTCACATCATTTCCATCCTTGTTGTTTTACTGTTGTTTATAAATTAAAGCCTTTTCTCCTAGATCAATTCGCTTTTTTTTTTCTCAATATTTAAATGTTACATGGCTTACAGCTTACTCCTAGCATGGCTATATACGACACTATGCAAAGCTTGAAAAGTCCTGTTGCCACTCAATGCGTAGGGTATGCCTATAATCTAGCAGGGTTTCTTCTTGCAGCTGGAGAGAAGGTCTGAAGATTTGCTATGAAATTCATTGCACATCATAATTTCGAGTGCATTGAATTGTGTTATTTCATGTTTGAATTCACACCTTATTTTTTTTCTTCTTTCTGTTCCTGCCTTATTAAGGGTAACCGTGTTGCCATGCCTCTTTCAAGAATCGCGCTGCAGTCTCCTGCTGGGGCAGCTCGTGGCCAGGTTTGACTTCCAATTATCGTTCCAATACAATGGTAGAGTGAAAAATGGCTCTTCTTTAGATATTTCCATATTGTAATTCGTACACATGATGTAAGCTTGAAAACTCTTTCAACAGGCCGATGACATTCTGAATGAAGCAAATGAGCTCCTTAGAATTAAAGACTACCTGTTTCAAGAATTGTCTAAAAAAACTGGTCAGCCTGTGAGAAGGTATAGCTCTCTCTCTCTCTCTCTCTCTCTCTCTCTCTCTCTCCTTCTCCTCTCTCTCTCTCTCTCTCTCTCTCTCTCTCTCTCACTCGCTCTCTCTCTCTCTCTCTCTCTCTCTCTCTCTCTCTTCTCTCTCTCTCTCTCTCTCTCTCACTCTCTCTCTCTCTCTCTCTCTCTCTCTCTCTCTCTCTCTCTCTCCTCTCTCTCTCTCTCTCTCTCTCTCTCTCTCTCTCTCATCTCTCTCCTCTTCTCTCTCTCTCTCCTCTCTCTCTCTCTCTCTCTCTCTCTCTCTCTCTCTCGATTTGTTTTTAACAAAGAATGAAAACTTTATTAAGACAGAACAGAAAACAGAATAAAGATCTGATTGCTAAGGGTGACTGTGTAGAGAGGTACTTATGTGGGGGTGATCTCTGCCACCCTATAATCCTTCTTCCTCCCTGAAAAACATTGTTTTTCTTGTGTAGCTGGTCGTGTGACGTACATGGTCCATGTTCATTATCTTGCTTGTTTATTGTTGTTCTTGGATAAATATTGCATAATGGTTCATTTTAGCATGGAGCTGTCAAGATGATTATGGCATGCCTTTCCATTCTTCTCTTAGCCCCTGTACCTCTGTTATCCTTTTATGAGGTTGTAGTGGAGTTCCTTCTTAGCTGTTAGAGAAGGCACCTTTCGTTGCATTTCTTGTATATTGTGATCTTTTCTTGAATCCATTGCCTTCTTACCTGCAGGATTTTACTCCAATTATTCTGGTATGCTGGTGGCTTTGTAACCGATAGAAACTGATGAATTGGAGTTTGTCCTTCACTATTGGATTAATATTTATCAACCCATCTTTTGTTACAGTAAATTTCATTTTTAAATCTAGCTCTTTGAAGTAGTTCTGATGATTATATCATGCTTAATCTTTCATTCCAAATAGATGTAAGATGCCTGGAGAGTGGAGTCAATAGCTTACCCTTTTCTTCTATCTTTTTTCCAAATACTGTTTTTTTTAAATAACTGATAATATGGAAAACAACAAACCCAAAAACATAAATGGGACTTGAGTCTGTAAGTGCATGCATGATCAAACGGAACATTTATGGACGCACATATGCCCTTGATTCTTCTACAGATTTTGAAAATCTCCTCACAGGTACAATTCATACGTAGTCACTTGTCTGATGATGTTAAGATAGTTTCCCTCCTTCACGATAAGTCCTAAAACAAACAGAAAAACGTCTACCTAACGAGAAAGATTGTTCCACCTAAATAAACTCTAATGCCTATAAGCTTTGAAAAAGTGAACTGCAAACCGTTTAAGTGGTCCCGAGATATACCCCACAACACTGGGCCATCTGGATTGAATTAATACCAATTGTTTTTTTTGTTGAATGGTGAAGAAAATCTATATAAACAGCCAAAAAGAACCATGGCCTTGGAGGTCACGCCATACAACACAAGAAGGATGAAAAGAATGGTAGCAAGATAAACAATGCAACTCAAGGGGTGATCCATGTTCAACACTGCTCATCTGTTTCTGTTAGCTCTTTGTGTTTTTATAACTTGATAGATTAAGCCTTGAAATTGGAGCCTATGATAAATAAAAATTATAATATTTGCAGTGGAAACAAATCCCCATATTTTACTTTTAGGTTTCAATGATTTTTGCCCGAATTGACGAAAGCATACCACATCCTAAGACTTTTTGGTGTAGTGGATCTCCATGCCCGATCCCTAATTGTATTCGATACTTTACTGTATCTGGCACTCTGGCTAACATAGTCTAGACTAGAGCAGCTGACTTATAAATTGTTGCATGTTAAGACTCTATTGATGTTAAATCAATATGGATTGGGATCCACGTTCATTCATTAATGTTCGATCCATTTCGGGATATATCCATACTAATGGGACCACCCGTGCAATGCACGGGTCGAAGAAACTAACCAAATTAAAGAAATCAAGCACAAAAGCAAATAGGAAGCAAACATGAATGGTGTTTTTTGTTGTGTAGAATGGTAGAGTTTTCTACCTGGCTGGATATGGTGCAGATCTAACTGGAGAAGAAGATGGGAGTAATAGTGATGTAATATTGAGTGCTGTGGAGGATGCTTTTGTAGCTAAGAGGTAATTGGGATGATTGGAGAAAATCCAGGAGATTTTGTAGCTAAAACGGGGTTGGTCATAAATCTTCCGAAATCGGTTCGTTTATGGGTCTTTTGAAAGAGGGTGCCACATAGGATCTATGCTAGATGGGGAAGCTGTCCACATCAGTGTGAACAGGGAAACCCTCATCTAGCTATTTTAGATTTTGTTCCCTCTTCTCTTTTTTTTGTTCATACTGTACCTGTACCTCCTCTCGCTAAAAAATATTGTTAATACTTTGTACATATTTGACTTGAAGTTAGTTGGATGAAAAACCCAAAAGTCAATACCTCCGACGAGAAGAAAAAGAAGGCGTTAAGATACCCTCCTAGCCCAACCCTAGACACTGTTAAGATCCTTTTTCTAACATGCTCCCATTTTTTAGTCTAGAGTCAAGACTGATGAATAGACCATGTTACGTGCTCCCATTTCATAGTGACTGAGGGGGTTGAAGATGGGTTGTACTTGTAGTTGTATTTTGGTATGTGTCTCTATACCCATTGAGCAAAGATAGGTTGTAGTTGTATTTTGGTATCTGGAAACATATCATGGGGATGCCCTAAAGTGCTCATGGTATGTTATGAATATACGAGCGAAAACTGTGAAAGTTTAGAAATATACATAATACCCAATTGAAATGTGATATCTTCATGTGAGAAAGAAAGACTGGTCGAGCAGCAGTAGCAGCTGGAACACGCACAGAATAAAGATCTACGATTCACCACCACTATAGGGGGATGAAACTGATTCTCTACCTATACACAATACTACATTTCTTGCTTGCTTTACTTTTCCAGATTTGAGAAGTTAGCATAACATGTCAAACTTACCTCCCAGTGCTTAGAAACATGATTTCTAATTTCATAATAACTGGTTGAATCAGGGAGTAATGTTCTCTCAATATTTATCAATCTGCAACACGAGTTGTATCTATCAATTAATTTTATTTCTCAATGATGCAGATCAACAAGGATTTGAGGCGGATGAAGCGCTTTAATGCTCAAGAGGCTCTGGAGTATGGGCTTATTGATCGAATAATCAGGCCCCCACGTATCAAGGCTGATGCGCCACGCAAGGAGATAGGAACTGGCCTTGGTTAGTTGGTCTGCCACTACCAAGGAACAACAAGGTTCGCTACCGGATTGACGGAAACAAAACCAGTTGGAGTTTTCAAGATTTAGGGCCTGATTTGATGCTTCATAAAACTCTACTTACTGTGAAGTGTCACTTATTGGTTTTCAATGTATTGCAACCTATCCTTGTTTGGTTGCAATTTTTTTTTTCTTGCATACCTAAGTTGGTGGTGAGTGAAGCAAACCATATGAAAAGATCTAATATGGTTCCTGGTGGACCACCAAAGCATGAAATGATATCACCGTTGTTGTGCTACTATGCGCAATAGGCTTTTCTCGCTGGACAGCCTGAGCTCGTGACTCAGTCGGAATGAGCCTCTGGACTGATTAGCTGTTCAAAAACAGCGCTGGAGAAAAGTTGTGTGAGGTAAGCTTGATCTATTACAGTACAACAAATATATGATATGCTTTTGTCAATATGAGTTAAGTTCATTAAGACTTATAGATATCTCATGATCTATTACAGTACAACAAATATATGATATGCTTTTGTCAATATGAGTTAAGTTCATTAAGACTTATAGATATCTCATAGTTAAGACAGTCCGTTGTCCTTTTGTTTATGTTGCTTTATCTATCAAATCTTGAAGTCCTCCCCAAAGCTATACTCTTTTCCGGGTTAAAACAAATGTCCCAAGGGAAATGTTTCCATGAATTTGGAAGTTTAATCCACCGAAGATATAATCATGCAGAGAATTAAGCAAATGTGGATTATTGAACTAATCTAGTTAGGCACGAGTAAGAGTATTAAACCATCCTGTCTAAGTAAACAATAAATAAATCAAAATCTAGTTTAATTACGTTATTTTGTAAGTTAATTTTTTATAGACATCATGTTGCACAACTGCGCTCCACTGGGTTGTCTTATTGATCCAATGTATGGTTCAAATAGCAAGTGGAACATCGTTTAGGCAGTAACAGTGTGCTCAATCATTGTTGATAAGTAAAAATGGGTGATGATATTTTCACCCCTGCAGTACGCATTAGCCCCCCTTTTAAAGGGGATTTGATGTCAAAAAGCATTAAAAGTTGCCCACTGTTAACGTTATAAGGGGGGCGAATGCATACTGTAGGAGGGGGTAAAAATATCATCTACCTAAAAAAAAAAAAAAATAGCAAGTCCCCAATGTTTTGAAAAAGAAATTGAAAAGAAGGGAATTGCTAACGTCCATCGCAAAAGGGTTCTGCGGCTGGTCCATCGCACGTCAGACCAGTCATTAGCCCCCCTTTTAAGGTGATTTGATGTCAAAAAGCATTAAAAGTTGCCCACTGTTCACGTTATAAGGGGCGCGAATGCGTACTGCACGAGGGGGTAAAAATATCATCTACCTAAAAAAAAAATAGCAAGTCCCCAATGTTTTGAAAAAGAAATTGAAAAGAAGGGAATTGCTAACGTCCATCGCAAAAGGGTTTTGCGGCTTGTCCGTCGCACGTCAGACCAGTCATTAATGAAGACAACAGCTTTTGTCTCTGAGGTGGATGGTTTGACGTGCAACCAAGGTTTAAAATTTTGATTTCGGTATCGGTTTCGGTCTTCACTAAAACCGAAATTTTGTAATGCTTTAAAAAAAAAAAGAAAAAAAGAAAAAAAAGAAGCCATTTTTTCGAAATTTCGGACCGAAATTCCGAAATTTCTAATTTCGCCAAATACCGGTTTCGGTCCCCACCAAAAACCGAAATTTCGGATTTCGGTCGAAATTTTAAACCATGCGTGCAACAGACCAACCGCAAAAAGCCTTTTGCGATGGAGTTTAGCAAATCCCTCAAAAGAATAGGATATATTATAGGGTGATGATATTTTCACCCACTTTTCACGTCAAATCAAGCTATGAGGGAAGCGTGCACGTAATTTACGGGAGTGAAAATATCATCTCCCTAAATTATATCATACTCAAGAATATTCAAATTACCTAACAAAAATTAAAAAAAACAAAGAATATTCAAAACAAGCCCTATTAATCGAGCATTAACTAATTATGAAGAAAAAGGTTTATAAAACAGGATGAGGAATATCCGAGTTGTATCCTAACCCTTATCCAAGTATCGTTGGGCTTTTGAAGGATTTGGGTTATCATGGTCTAGCAATTATTGGCTTTTAGCAAAATCGGAGACTCCTTTTCTGGCAGGCAACAATTAAATCATACTAAAAGGAAGAAAATTATAGCACATTAAGAGACCTCACACATGATGTACAGTCGAGATCATCTTCAGATCATGAGGCTGGTGTTCGCTGTGTTCTTATCATAAAGCAAATAAGCAGACGATATAAAGACATGCTTGTTTTAGGATTGTCCCAGACAGCCACTCTAACATTGCCCCGTCTTATTAAACACATGGGTCCTTTCATCATAGACTACTAATGTTGTATTCGACACATGGCAAACCAGCATGTTTTCCCGTAGGTTCATATGTTTCTTTCTGGTATATAACAAGCAATTTGGTGCCTGTCATGGTGGCCCTCCCTTTCAACAAATGAAGGAATTTGGAAATATAGAGTTATTATATTGTGCCCACATGTAGGTGCACGTATTTTAAAAAAATTACATATGGTTCGATGATCCAAAACGTGTGTTCGCCCTGACTTGGATGGACCCATGCCCTGAAAACCACCACAGATTGGAGGGTTAGGATCATTCTATGGAGATGATTTTCAGGGCAAGGGCCTACCTAGTTCGAGCCCAACAAATGAATGGTTTGTGTCATCGAACCATGAAGGGCCCGCTGTAAATTCATAATAAAGGAGAATTTGGAAAGGGAAGTGATAAATCCACCCTTTTCGAACACCCATGACTGCAGTTCAGAAGGCGCAAGGGACTGTTATTCACACGACTTACTTTGATACTGGCACCATTAATAAACCAAAAAGGCGCAAGTACCAGCTCTCAGTTCTCTTGCTGTAAGTTTGGTCTGACTGTAGTTCAGAAGAAAGCCCTTATTTTATTGCAAGATTTGCTCCTCCCATATTCCTCGCTGGAATACTGTTCCCATATGAAAAGGCATTGAGCCCACATGGGACTGTCTTGGGCTATCAGGATCCGATTGAAACTATCGTAAAATGGATGATGAGCTGAAACATGGATTCAAGTCACGTATTGATAATTTACACAATGCACCTTTGTTTTCCAGCTGTTGAACACTACCTGTTTCTGAATGGCAAGATTAGCAAATAGTCTAAGAAAAGCGGCTCAATTTGAAACGCTGATTAGTGATCCTACTGGTGCTGCCAAGCCTAAGATCAAGGCGATGAACTGAAACATCAATTCAAGCTCAATGGGAAGGCTCTAATCCTACTGTTACTGCCAGGTCTAAGATGCAAGGCAGTATGTAAACTAAAAAAATAAATTATGTTCAGTGGGAAACCTGTAATCCTACTGTTGCTGACAATCAAATTCAAAGGGATAAGGAAAGTGGGAATCAATCAAATTCAATGGGAAAACTCCAACCGTTGCTGCCAGATCTGAGATAAAGGGGATGAAGGTACTTGAAAATCAATCAAGTTCAATGGAAAGCCTAAGAAACGAACTACCTATGGGATGGGTGATCTTATAAGGAATTGGTGGTCAGTTATATGGGACAAACCAATCAGAATCAAACCCAAACCAAAATGGGTTCCACCGCCACTGGCGTGGCTAAAACTTAACTTTGACGGTTGCTCCCTCGGTAATCCAGGGAAGGCTGGTATAGGGGGAGTTATCAGAAACTCTAGTGCCTTGATGGTTATGACTTTTTCTGGACCAGCTGGTATCTGTGACGCAAATGAAGCGGAAATCAGGACTCTCCTATTCAGATTGCGTTGGGCTTTTGAGCACAACCAACATCCTCTAATTGTCAAAGGGGACTACCAATGCCGTAACCTGGGCCTCTAGTTTCTCTTTCTCTAATGCTCTGTTTGGTTCTCTTATTTTGAGAGAAATAGCAGCATATGTAATTCTAGTAATTCGCCCTAACTCGCCCGAGTGTGTTTGGTTGGAAATTTAAGCAAAATGGGGTGTTTGACCGCCGTGGATTTCGGTCGCTTGTCGGTGACGTGGCAGCCTCAAAACTCGCCCGAGAAATTTCACCATTTCGAAGAAATAAGGGGAGAAATTCTCGGCAAATAATTTGGGAAATGTTATCAGCACTACTGTATTTTGATGAGGGCACTCTCACTTTATTAAAAGTACGGTGTGGCCCACATCGTAGGATGATCCAAACCGTCCAATAGATGGACCACAGCCTAAATAGATTATACGCCAAAAGTTATTTATATAGGTTGATCCTAACCCTCCGATCTATAGAGGGTTAGGATCAACCCTCTAGCATTCAGATCAGAGGGTTAGGATCAACCTATGGAAATGAATTTTGGGGCACAACCTATTTAGGCTGTAGCCCATCTAATAGACAGTTTGGATCATCCGCGGGCCATACCGTACTTTTCATAAACGAGAGTGCCCCCATCAAAATACAAATACGGTAGTGTTGATAGCATTTTCTTTTAATTTTTCTGTAATTATCATAAGTTTATAACTTTCATGAGTAGTTTTGTTTGTTAATTGTCATATTTTGTTTGTAATTTTCCTTCTTTATTACCATTTTTCGGTCATTTTTCATTTAAAACTTACCACACACCTATAGCAAGTCTAATAAACGTAATGATTACTTTTTTTTTTTCTATATTTTTGCTAGCCACCTTTTTCACCCATTTACTTCTTCGAATCTTTGCATAAGGACGGGCCACAGGCCGAGCAAGTGGAATCGGCGAAGGTCGCTAGCAAATTCCTGTAAAAAGAAAAAAGGGATATGTTATCAGCACTATTGTATTTTGATGTATTTTGATGAGGGCACTCTTACTTTATTAAAAGTACGGTATGGACCACACCATAGGATGATCCAAACCGTCCATTAGATGGGCCACAACCCATGTAGGTTGTGCCCCAAAAATCATTTCCGTAAGTTGATCCTAACCCTCCGATCTGAATGTTAGAGGGTTGATCCTAACCCTCTATGGATTGGACGGTTAGGATCAACCTATGGAAATAATTTTTGGAGCACAACCTATTTAGGTTGTGGCCCATCTAATGGACGGTTTGGATCATCCAAT
Organism: Tasmannia lanceolata; assembly: GCF_043159265.1. Taxonomy (NCBI): domain Eukaryota; kingdom Viridiplantae; phylum Streptophyta; class Magnoliopsida; order Canellales; family Winteraceae; genus Tasmannia; species Tasmannia lanceolata. The sequence continues at coordinate 9,520,132 of NW_027518682.1, read as the reverse complement.
GGTGCGGGCCGTACTATACTTTTAATAAAGTGAGAGTGCCCTCATCAAAATACAATAGTGCCAATAACATTTTCCAAAAAAAATCTCCCAAACCAACCAAACACCTTACGGGAGATTTGCTCTCAATCTCCTCTTTGACTGATTCCCTCTTGATTTACTTTCAATCTCCCTTTGACTTCTGCTTCTCCAAATCCTCCCTACATCTACCGGCATCCAAACAGAGCATAAGGGACCCTGGAGATTGCAGGAACTAGTGGCGAAAATATTGGATCTGATAAGGATACTTGACCCGAGGATTGAACCGGAGGCGGTCGGCGAATGAGGTAGCGGATAGCTTAGCTAAGGCTGGAGCCCAAAGGGAAGAAATTGAACTAGCATCCTTCCTATAAACCCAATTCAGGCTGCTGTAAGGATGGAAGGAGTAATCTAGGATATTGTACTTATCTTTACCTTTTGTTCCTTCAATTTGGTTTCGGGTATGCCTGTGCCTTTGCTCTAATATTTTGTAAAGCAGGTTGGGACTCCTGGTCCCAAATGCCTCCTAAATATAATGAAATAGTCAACTTTCAAAAAAAAAAAGTTCAATGGAAAGCCTCTAGAAAAAGTGACTCCAGGCAGTTCTCAAGCAAAAATATCATATTCCCTCCAGTCTCTCTGCAGGTACACACAATTTAATCTGTTAAAGAAACCTAAGTTGCACATAATTCGAAAAACAGAAGAGAAAAGAAAAGGCCAAGCTCATCTGTATAGTAACTTGCAAACAGTAGACTTGGGTTCTCAGCTGTTCATAAGACGGATTGAAGTTCTTATACCTTGCAACAAGTCATGCGGGCTTCTCATAGGAGTTTTGGTCTCTGAACTCGGCAATGCGACTCCTAATCATTTCAGCCACATGGGGTTGCACAAACATGTGAGTGCTGTCGAGTATGTGTACTATAAATTTCTGAGAAGCAGGCAAAGCCGCATTCATATTGACAATGAATTGCGCCATAGGTATGTCACTGGAGACATCAAGAGAAATGGGCACAAGCACAATTGATTAGGTATCTAAGAAAATTTGCAACACAAATGAGCTTGAGAAACACATGGTAAAGCTACGATAGACAGATAGTTACCACGAGATAAGCAATCCTTTGATGGCGTTGACCATCTTGTATAGCAATCTGTACTCAAAGGCTTAGCCTGTAGATAGAACCTTTACCACATGATCACTAATGAAAAGCATGATGAAATTGCATATTCTCGGTAAAAAAAAAAATTCACAATCCGTACAAAGAAAGCTAACGGTGATGAGTACGTAAAAGTTCCAAACGAGGATGTAAATACCATCCTGTTTCTGACATGGACCAGGTTAAAAGACTATCTTTAGATCCCACTCAGTGTTTTAAAAGGTGTGGGAGGCATATGCTGTGAGGCGCCCTCAAAATGCCTCAAGGTGCAGCAGAAACGGAGGACAACCACAAAAGTTTACGTTTTTAGGGCAGAGACGTATGGAAGGCATAACAAGGCATACACCTTTCACTTGAGGCACATGCCTCTGATGAAAGGCATTCGCCCACCACGCATGCACATCCAGGGCAGTAAAAATCCACCAAAGGGTTGAAAATTTTGATTTTTTGTTTTTTTTGTTTTTAACTTAAAGCTTCTTAATGTTCAAGTGTAAGAGGGACCTGTAAGACCTATTTCCTATTCTAAAATCATCTATATAGTGATTTTAGAGGCTGAATTTTTTCTCATGTTCTTTTGTGATTCTCCCTAACCGTTCAACGGAGTCAGGAATTATCGCTTCCAGTGAATTTCTATTATCAATATGAAACTATTAGTGGTGGGCCTATTTGTGATTGAGCACTCGTTCAAATAGTGAGTCCCTTGAGGTATAAGATGGGTAACAAGGATTTTGCTTTTTGCATGAGATATACAAAAGACTGCCTCAAGCATAATTTGGCAACGACGCACCACAAAAAATCGTGACCAAGCGTCCACCGGAAGTCTAACAAGCAAACAAATTCTTTAAAGGGTTTCGAAAGTGAAAAAATAGAAGAAATTAACTTCCGATGGGCATTGGGGGTGGGGTGTTGAGAGTGATAGTCCAAGTAGTGAGGGGATTGAGAGTGTGACTCTAATTAATGTTGGCGCTTCCCAACCCGAGGCTGAGGCCAAGGAGGAAAGAAAAGAAGTCAGTAGAACAACATGAATAAGATGGGTTTTGCTTTTTACTTGGACAAAGATCTCAAGTTCTTTAGGTTTTGCATTTTTTCTTTTTAACAAAGGGATGAAGAATTGAGTTATGTATTGCAGAAGTGGTGAGATACTGTTATGAGCAGTCACATTTAGATTTAGATTCTTGTTTGACTGGGCCAAAACAGCAGAGTTTTGGGCTAGAACATGCAACGGCCCCAAACTGCATTGACTCGTCTGACTTCCGAGCCAAATCAATGAGCTTCAAAACACCACAAACAAGACCACCTAGGATAAAAAAATGAGCGGATGTCCTGATAATACCATGGATCCATTCTCGAGAGAAAAGATGGCATATTAACAAAAGTTCATGTTCAAAGAACGTCACCTTGGTCAACATAACACAATCAAGCTAAGCTCGCAAACAATTAGTCGACCACAAAGATTTCTGCACCAGTAAATGATCAATATGTTCAACAGGAGATGGGTTTGAATCTTGGATATTGAAATTGGACAATGTAAGAATGAACTATTTATCACCATAAAATGGTTATTATTCACAAAATTGAAATGGCGTTTATCTGAATTAGACGTGTTATAGACTGAACCATAAAAATTAGAGTTAGATTTTGCACTTGCAGAGAATGAGAAGAACACAGAATGAAAGAAAAATGAAGGGATGTTTTGAATCCAATTGCAATGAGATTCATCTCAAGGTGCTGAAATACAAAGGAAGAACAAAATGGAAAGAGGGTCGGGATTGCCATACCCTGAGTTCAGCGAAAATGAAAGAACCCAAAGCTCTATAATTCTTCAGCAGACCATAGATATTATATTTTTTTTGAAACAAGAAACCATACATATTATATACCAAAAGAAAAGAAAATATTCAAATTACCAAAGAATCTAAATTCCTGATGAATAAGTATTCTGTCCTAAAAATATCTGTAGTGACTAGGGATCAAAGTAAAATGCATTTTCGAAATTTAGTGAAACATGAAGAGGTTTTAGATGCACATCCCCAAAAGTGCCATGATATAGCGAATACCTTGGCTGCAGGAGTAAACCGACCAACCCTTCACACCAGACATTCATTTCCTCTCTTGTAGTGGGGGACCTTTTGGTTTTAATGCTAGAGCCACCTCGATCTCAGGTCTCTTTGTAAAGAAGAGATACCTACGACAGTATATAACCTTTTATACTCTAATCCACTGTTTCAAAACTCAGTGGATAACCTTTTATACTCTAATTCAATATTTCAAAACTCCCCATGTCAATCGTCAACTCGCCTGAGCCAACTCCCTCTTATTCTGGTCGAGTTCTTGTCGGAGTCCACATTGTGCACTACCAATTCAACAAAAACTGCTTTGACCATCCCGATTTACGATTGCGTCAACCGAGCACTCGGCTCGACCGCAATGCACCAAGTCGACTAGGATTTGTTTTGGATGTGTTTTGGTCCAAATCCGCATTTTGAAATGTTGCTCTAATCCCATATATATATCACATGTTTATTCAAAAGAGAAGCACATAACAGCTCAAGTATAAGGAGAAATTTCCAATGAGTGCATCGAACAATCATATTTATGTCAAAAGCTCCTTGGGACTCTTTTAATGTGATTGGTAATTGCAAAGCTAATATGCTTGTAGAAATCATTGTCATTGTAGAGAATTAAGGCATATCGATCAAAGTGACAAGATATTGGAAATACCTTGGCAAGAGGAGTAGATCAACCAAAATTTATTTCCTCTCTTGTAGTGATGGACCTTTTGGTTTTCAAGCTGAAATAATCTCAATCTCAGGCCTCTTACTACTTCAGTCAATAAGGACTCAATTAATTAAGGGAAACATATCTATGCTTTGAAACCATAAATCAACATTGTTTCAAACACTTTACTCTTTTCAAATTGCCAATTTTCATGAGTTATTTGCAAGTGATGCAAATTTTATAAAACAAAAAATCTAAAAGTGCAAGGTTTGATGACCTTGGTCGAAGATTAAACCGAATTTGAAGCTCAAACCTAGGAAGAAAACTTACAAAAGAAATTTAAAAGAAAGAGAAAAACAAGGAAAGAGAATATTTACTTGAATTTGTTAGAAGAAGATGATGTGGTGGACAAGTGAGAGGGGCTTCAAGCAGCTCTAATGTTGGTTTTCACAGATCTCTAATCCAAGAGTTGGGGGAATAAATAGACATGAATAAGGCTGAGACGGTGACCGTATAACAGAGTTTCCCGGCTACCAAGGCGTGAATAAAAAGTCCCAGCGGATGCTAGAGTGAGAAGAAAAAGACTTTAGATGGAAGGAGACTGCCCTAGAATCAGCTATGTATACCAAAAGAAAGTGATGTATCATCCCCCTTTTCTTCCCCGGGCCACCCCTCCAGTGTACTTATGAGTTATGTGCTCTCTTTTTTCGGGGCGGGGCGGGGCGGGGCGGGCCGAGAAGAAAAGGAGGAGGAATACTGAGTTTCAACATTTACATTTTTTTCACACCTTGTCAAATGAAATTGGCTTCTGAGGCCAGTACAAGCTGGCATCTTCTTTACTCTTTTCTCTCCATTTCAGCTGAGAATAGCAGCTATCCATGTCACTACCAAGGTTTGAAATTTCAGTTTCGGCCTCAGCCGAAAACTGAAATTTCCGTGAAAATCTTATAATTTCTGCCAAAATTTTTAAATTTTGGTTTCAGTTTTAAATTTCGGTCCTGACAGAAATCCGAAATTTAAAACCATGGTCACTACACATTTCCTTTCATTTTTCCATGTTTTCTTTTTATCATTTTTTCTCTCTTTTCCCTTTTTTTGTTCTTTGTTCCTTAATTTCACAACAGCCTAGGATCTTTCTTTTTTTGTAAGGTAACATTTCTCATTTCATAAGCAAACGATCAGATTACAATCCAAAAGGGACAAGCTGTCCCAACATAGAAATGCAAGTCACCCAACAGCTTGCGACAAAGATTCAGTGATTAAAAATCAAAACAGATCCCAGAATGCAATAAATTACAAAGACCAGAACAAGGGTATCTAAGGCGCCGCCACGAGACTATCTGACACCTTAGGATATTTTCAAACACATCAACCGAAGGCAGGTTCACCCAATCCTTAGCTACGCGATCAGCCTTCTCATTGGCGGATCTTCTCAGGACAAATGACACGAACCAAATCCTAGATCTCAGCAGTGATATTTTCAAGTTTCCACGGTCCCCTTGGAGGCCCAATCTAACGCACTCAACGAGTACAACAGCTTAGGATCTTCAACAAGAAAGAGATGAGGAAGATCTCAAAAAGGGCCAAGCTGACAATCAGTAAGTCACTCAGCTGTCCTGAAGAGAAGAAAGCCACTCTTCCATATACTTCTTGCTGCCTGCATAGGAAACAAAATGAAAGTACTATCTCAGCATGGGTAAGAGAACGTAAAGCAGGCACTTTGAAAATTTGTACCCAGTTTTTTTTTTTTTTTTTTCACTTCTCTTTACCAACTAAAATTGCATTTGAAAACTGAAACAGGACACAATAGATAAGCCAGAAAGAACTCCCCTTAGCAAATAGAAAATTGCCAGTTTTTCATATATATAAGAACTCTCCGTATCAAATTGAAAAATGCCAATTTTTTATAGTCTTTTCAGATTAAAAAAATGTCATTTTTCAGATCAATCTCAAGCATTATATATAATCCCCAAGTTTTACTAGCAAGAAAAAATAAGGGTTTAACAAGAATGAAAGAAATCAAAACAATGTAAAGGAAAGAAGCGTCCAAAAGTATGTTGTGGATCATGAGATGGCAAGGAATAACTGAAAAGCCTGGACAGTTGAACGAGTTTGGTTAGCCAATTAATGAAGCGCACCCTCCAATTTTACAGAGGTTGCTTTTGCACATGGTGACCGCCACAGATGTTGTTTTTTATGTGGTGATTATGACAAACAAAAGCTCCCTGCAGAAGTGCAGGGTGGGGAAGTTGCTAGATTCCCTGTTGTTATATTGACAAGGGTAGCAATAATAATGTAAATAAAAGAAAAATATCAGCCAAAAGGACCTGAGGCCTGTCAATGGAGTGTCACCGCGATGTTAAGATTATTAACAGAAGTCCAGTGAAATTACTAAAAAAGAACTTCTTAATAACATGATGAAAAGTGAAATGTTCGGTATTTGGTGGAAGGAAAGAGCTAGTTCGGTGATGGGGTTCTTTGGCCAGGAAATTGCCAAAATACCCAGGTACAGAACCTTCTTTCATACACAAACAGGTAAACATACCAGACACAGTTTGGCATTTTGGTCATTGATTTGAATCATCTATCTTTGGTGATCAGGTACTACAACAACCTTATAAGAAACTAGCAAAACCTATTTCAATACTTGCCATCATAAAGTTGTTTCTTTCGGAAACCACACACCATACAATGCTATGAGTAGAAAAAAACTAAGCATAATGAGACTAGCATGTTAAATAAAATAGTATAACTCTTAATCGGGCAATCAACAACTGGCAGCATCTTGAAACAACAAACTTGATCTAACGAGAAGGATAGTAAGTATGGCTACAGTGGCTCACCAACAGATCAAATTATTAAAAGCAACCTTCTTGTATTTTGCACTTTTCACAAAGAAACTCCACCTCGTTGTTCTTTGGTTTTGCATAATGAGATTTTCAGACTTTCTTACCTGAAATTTTAAGAGAAGCCCCTTATTTTCATGATTCTTTAGTTATATGATGATTATTCTTTTAATTGATTTATCATTAGATGGCCGACTAAGAGGGATTTGAGTAGGGGTGGCCAGAACCGAACCAGAACCGAACCGGAACCGAACTGTAAAAAAATATTTTTGGTCCGGTTCGGTTCCACTGATGAAGAACCGAACTTATTCGGTTCGGTTCCGGGTCTAATGTTCTCGGTTCGGTTCCGGAACCGAAAAACCGAACTTTGAATATATATATATATATATATATATATATATATATATATATATATATATATATATATATATATATATATAATATTTTTATATTTCTATTATACATATACTTAATAATATAAATTACTTATAATATTAATAAGTAATAGTTAATACTATTATTATAATAAGAAAGTAACTTATATTATAACTTTAATTAAAAGTTTTTATAAATTATAACTAATAATTAATAATTAGCCATTAGAACCGAAGAACCGGACCGGACCGAACCGATTATGTTCGGTCCGGTTCGGTTCAGTCCTACTGTGTACTACGGTTCAGTTCGGTTCTTACGGTTCATGGAACCGAGAACCGAAAAAAAAGGAACCGAGAACCGAACCGGTTGGCCACCCCTAGATTTGAGGTTGCTTATTTAGGAAAGTAGTCTGATTAGACAACTAAGGTTGTTGTTGTTTCCTAGTTGATTTCAAACTTTACAATTTCCTTATAAATATTCTAGAAGGAAAGGGAAACATAGTCCAGCTTTGAAGCAATGTCATTGGGATCATTTTCTTGAAGATTGTAATACAGGATTTTGCACGAATTCTGTTCTGTTTTCTCCATATTATTCGCCCCTATGTAGGACTGTCAATCGGGATGGGCAAACTCAAAGCCCGCCCGTTCGGCCCGCTAAAAGCCCGCCCATAATTAAAATGAGAACAAGCCAAACCAAGCTTGGTCAAAAGTTGAAGCCGTAACTCTAATCTAGGCTAAGCTTGATCAAGGGTCGTCTAGCCCGTTATCGGCCCGGGCCCGATAATATATTTACTATATAATTTTTCAGGATTTTTTATGCCCTTAAAAATAACAGTAGATATTAATTAAATAGGTACTTAAACATTCTATGTTACTCTTTATGATATTAAATGGTTTTCTAATTCAACACTTAAACAGGAATACGTTCAACAGGTTTTTTTTGGATGGAATGCTCAACAGGTTTTTGGTTGTTAACTTGTCTTTGAGCTGGTACCTGGTCTCGTTGCTCTGTGCTTTCCTTATAGTCTTTTCTCGTGTAGAAAATAAGAGGTGATGGGCAAGCCCGAACTCGGCTCGAAGCCCGTTGTGGAGTTTGGGCTGAGTTTGGGCATTCAAATTTTCTAATTTAGTCAGGCATGAACTCGGCTCGTAGCCTGTTGTATAGACATGGGCTGAGCTTGAGCACCGCAGGCCCGCCCAAGCTCGGCCCGATTGACAGTCCTACCCCTATGCAAGTAGGTTGCATAAAGTTCAACAACCGATTGTTTCCTCAAAGTAAACCTAGGGTGCGATCATACCAGCACAAATGCACCGAATCCCATCAGAACTCCGAAGTTAAGCGTGCTTGGGAGAGAATAGTACGAGGCATGGTTTTAAATTTCGACCAATAATTTCGGATTTTGGATTTCGGTGACGACCAAAACCGAAACGTACAGAAACAGAAATTTCGGAAATTTCGTCGAAATCGACATTAAAATAATAATATTTTAATGCCTTGAAGAATTTCGAACGAAATTACCGAAATTTTTCGATCGAAAATTCGTCAAAAAAATCCGGGATTTTGTGAGTGCGTACAAAATTTCGGGATTTCGGCTGAAATTTCGGTTTCGGATAAGTCCGAAATTTTTTAGCCGAAACCGAAATTTCAAACCATGGTACTAGGATGGGTGACCTCGTGGGAAGTCCTCGTGTTGCACCCCTGTCTCTTTCTATCCATAAAAAGCAAGTAAACTTGCCGAATTCAGTTCGTCGGCATTTGGGAGCCTCACTCCTTCACGAGGATAGCGTCACATTAAATAGCCTGAGTGACCCGCAACCCCTGCTGCCCACAGTTTTAAGACCGATTGAGTTCTGCTGGGCAAAGCTTGCAAACTGTACCTTTGAGCGAGTTTTTACCACAATGCCAAATCCTTACTTGCTGCCACAATAGTTGAACTGCTGTTTGGAGTGCTAACCGCAGAAAACTGCTAACTTGTAACCTTCTTAGAGACTGCCCCACATAGACCTGCCGCCTGTTGGATCCGCTGCTCGAACAGCCAAGAGAAATAACCTAACTAACTGTTACCCAGATTTTTAACAAGTTCCAAATAGATCCAGCCTATTGTTCCATACAGATCTCAGCAACTTGCTACCCTGAATTTTAGCTTTTGGTATAAAAAAATCTCACCACTAGCCGTCCGTTTTAACATATCCAGGGGGGTTATTTGCAAGATCGTCAAGATGATCAAGGATTCCCCAAGCACACTGTCTATAGGGTAAAAATTTTCATTGGATAACCTAATGAGCCCAATTTTTTCCTTTTGACCTATTTCTTGTTTCTTGAAACTCTATAGGAGTCCCCCATTGTGTTAAGAATAAGCATGCTTTGCCACAGTTTTTTTTTGCAAACATTTCGACAATGAAAGCAAACAAAACTAATAATTCCTAAGCTACAAATAACCAAATTCTGCACATATAGTATCTAAGACAAATGTGTTGTAATCCATATAGATGACAAAAGATATAGGCATGCCCTAACAGCATCTATCACTTAAAGAGTTTGCAGTAAATGGATACATTGAGACTGAACAACTTCCAAAAGCAATACAATAAAGAGAAATAAAATGGTTGCCAAAAGGAACCTCAGCAAATCAAACAATCTAGAATGAACAAAGTAGCTTCCTATTATGCACTGATCTCGCCAAAGCTACCCTGCAGAATCGGCCAAACCTTCCATTCCTCAATACACATAGCATACATTCACCACAGATGAAAAAGAATAGCATACCATCCCACACAATTACAATATGTAACCACTCCCAGTAACATGTAATCTAGAAAACAGATTTATAGTCTATCTCATTTATTAGGTTTCTGGATGATATAGAAGAGTAAATATTTTACAGTTCATATGAACAAAGAAGACATTCATACAAAACTAGAGTGTAAGGCTTTTTCTTTCTATGCAATATTCACACAAATTCCATGCCAGTTCCTGATTTATATATTAAACATGACAAGAACGAACTAAAAACCAGAAACTTTGCTCACATACCTTAAAAGATAAACCTGGGTAACCAGATACGGACGAAAACAGCTCAATTTAGTTCCTCCCCGTTCATAAATTACAGATATTTAAGCTGGGGAAGACGATCCAGGACATGAAAAAACGAACCCAATTCTCCAACAATGCACCCATCATCATCAGTGTTGAGCCCATTGAATACTCTTAATATCTATCCCCTCCTTCACCATTTCATAAAGTGGGCTCATCTCCCTCAACTTCTCCACCTGCTTCACAGTCAGCTCCACTGCCCTATCAATCTCCTCCTCCGTCGTAAACCTCGCAATCCCAAACCTAATCGACGTATGCCACCCTCAAAGCCCTCGAAACATACGAAGGCTCCAAGCTCGCGCTCGTACTCGAAACCGCAACCTCGTTCAACCCCATCAACAAACTCTCCCCCTCAACATACGCAAATGATAAATTCAAATTCCCCGCGTACCCCCTCTCTACACTCCCATTCACCACTACCCCATCCAACCTAGCCCTAATTCCAGTCAGTAGCCGCTCCTGCAAAGCCGATATCCGCCCCTCATCATACTCCATCTCCTTCATCGCCAATTCGCAAGCGGCCCCCATTCCAACAACCAGCGGGGTCGCCACGGCCGTTATATAAAGCGCCCCAACCCCTTTGGGACCATAAATCTTACGACATCAAGCTGATATTCATTTTTTCAACATCAATTGGACAATTGGGATTTTTCCTAGGGCTCGTGTCGCGTCTGTATGAAAAGGAACATTCTTCTACTTACAAATTTTCCCAATTTCCTCAACAGGTTGTATGACACCAATCTCGTTATTGACCGCCATGACAGAGACTAGCCCGGTATCCGGCCGGAATTCCGACCGGAGCCGATCCAAATCCAGGATTCCATCGGTCCCCACAGGGAGGTAAGAAACATAAAAACCCTCTTGCTGGAGGTACCGGCAGGAATCTAAGACGCACTTGTGTTCTGTTTGGGTGGTGATGACGTGGCGCTTCTTATCACCGTAGAAATTCATGAGTCCTTCGACGGAGATGTTGTTGGATTCGATGGCACAGTGTTACAAAGACGAGTTCGACCCCATGCTTTACTTCTGTCCTAGTTGATCCGGATTCGACATTAGAAGTAGAACTAGTCGGTCCTACTCGGGAAGAATAAATCAGTTGGTATTTTAGATAATAAGATTAGAATACTAATTTAGATTGAGATTATCTTTATTTAGCTATTTCTATGTTTATGTCTAACGGTGTCAATTTTGGCTCGAGCTCGAGAGCTCGGAAGCTCGCTCGAGCTCAGCTCGAAAAAAGCTCGGCTCGAATCCTTAACGAGTCGAGCCGAGCAGGCTCGTTAAGGCTCGTTAAGAATTTAATATATTTAAATATATATATTATATATTAATATATACACTAAAAGGGTTGTCCAGGAGTGAAAGGGGGAGGCAAAATATGTCACTTCATTTTTGGAACCTCATTTGTTACTTGGACCACCCCCCATAGTGTAAAAAAAGTAGTCAAATTACACTAGAGAGGGCTGTCCAGGGAAGATGAGGGGTGTGAACTTAATATAACCCGAGCTCGGTAAGGCTCGCGAGCCTGGCCAAGCTTGGCTCGGCTCGGTTCGTTTACACCCCTATTTATGTCTATGTTTATGTTTATCAGAGATGAGGTTTGGGGTGTTCTTGTTGGTTTGCTATGGGAGAAGGGGAAGGAAGGTATTAACACGAGGAGTATGGCCTTTGGCATTGAATTGCCTTGACACGGGCGCACGTGTGAGTATGTTGCGTGATGAATATAGTTGATAAATACGTATCGACTTAAATTAAGGGAGCTAACGATGATACATTCTCTCTCTCTCTCTCTCCTTCAGGTGGGGCCCACTGTAATGTGACATTCTACAAAAACCACCCCTATAAGCATCCAGCTTGTGTTTCCTAAAATAACAAGAACTGAAACGGAAATAAAACCATTTTAAAGTTATTGTCATCCCCCCTCAGGAAGTCACCAACCACTCAGAATATTGTTCTAGGGTCACCAGCAAATACAATGTGAATCCTACCGAAATTCCAAATTAAGATCCCCAAAATCCATGTATTCTGCTGATGATCCTTGCTCAAACGATCGTAGAATAGTACAGACAATTAATTAGCCAGTAAGGACAAAGTTCATGGAATTCATATTGCGCACATTATTCATGGAAAATTACCAAGCAAAATATAGGTGGAACCACTTGTTCGAGGATCTAAACAGTTCATTTGTAGCCCACAATTGATGGGCTGTGCCCCGAAAATATCCAACACCGGATAATCCTAAACATCCAACCGGTAGAGATATTCTCATTGACTCTGGACCTTGTTGCATTTTAACTTTTTAAACATCGACTCTGATTGGAACTCACAAGTTTCGGTACAATAATGCAGAACAGAAAATAGGGGGGGAAGGGGGGGAGAGAGAAAGAGAGAGAGGGAATCACAATACTAACTGAAAATCAAATGGAGAATAGGTCTTTCTGATGGAACCCCATAATTCAACTGCATGAAACTCAGGCCACAAATCGAAAGGCTAGGATCATCGAATAGGAGATTGGGGACATTGCGATCCAGAGTAAACAAGTGAATTGTTTGGATCATCAGATAAGTAGACCCCAACATGTCCTTTCGACAACTAGCATTTTTTTTTGTGAAACGATGTGCACAAGCACATAATCACATCACAGCTCAATATACTTCGTACTCTATCAATTGATGCTTCTCAACAATTAGGGATTTGCTAGCGTCCATCGCAAAAGGCATTTTGCGGAAGGGCTGTTGCATGTGACAGTAGCCACATAGGCTCACTTTTCAGCTGATTTTGTCTTCATTAATGAGGTGGCTGTTGCAGCCCATCCACAAAAGGCCTTCTGCGACGGACGCTAGCAAATCCCCAACAATTATATTACAATTGCAGAACAGCCATCCATATGTGGCATCCTTATATGCCAAGTTTTAATGCATAATTGCCCTCGAAACATTGAGACCGTACTGAATAAGCTCAAGCTCTCTTTGGTATCTCTTAAGTTTATCAATTCCCTGCAGCATGAAAGAGTAGAGAAACTAATGAGGAAATGGAGATCGACATTAGGTGGGAGTTAATTTGGAAGTAAGAAGTAGAAATAAAGAGAAGGGTGTATCTTGACCTTCTGGGCTTCAGTTGAAATGGGTGGTGATGCAGCCTGGCCCCAAAGTTTCAACCCAGAGAACCCACTTGTCTTCCGTTGCTCCGTACTCTGACTTTCTTCCAGAGACAGCAGTGCCTCCGCCAACTGCTTACTTGTAGAAGCAAACCAGTTCAGTTCATCAAACAATATCTCTTGTCCTGTAATCTGCAAATTATTATCATTTAAAGATTATCATTCCTTAGTATTCAAATTTTTTAAAAAAAAGAAGGAGATTATCATTCCTTCTCTTGAGTCTGAACATATTACATAGTCCACTAAAATAAGAGGATACAGCACAGCCTACTGAAAAAAGTAGCAGCAGTTAATTTTTGCCTTCCGAAAAGAACAAAGTTTGAGGACACAAACTGCAGCATTTCATTATATCCCTTTTTTTTAATGGCCAGCATTACATTCGTGTGTTGCAACCAAAACATAGTCTACATCATATGCACAGCCACAAGATTATGATGTAGACCCGACTCTAAGAAAATGTCTTGCACCTGGAGCAGTCACTCATATATCGAGCTTTCAGTTAGGTAGGAATAATAGTTAGAAAGAAGCAATTGAAAGTGACAGCCCTACTTTTTGGACTCAAATGGTTTATGGAGCATAACATTGGCCTCTAATAGTCGAAGGTGACTCGGCCAATACGTGGCCTGGGCGTCAAACCGGAAGTGTGGACCCTGGTGGCTTGCAAACAAGATTGATGAAGTGAGGGATCTGGTGAGAATTTTACGACCTCTTGTGGTCCATCGGAGGAGATCTGCGAACTCCTCAGCGGGCACGCTTGCTAAGGCGGGAGTTAATCGGGCACACAATTTATGCGAGTCCTTCATCCTCTCCTGGATCTGATTTTTGTTCTTGATTGTAATTAGTCAGGATCCTTTGGGTGAACTGACTGACGTTTAGTGTAATTGGGGACATCTTGTCCCTGCCGTTTATGTTGGAATAAAATTCTGTTACCTTTCTCAAAAAAAAAGAAGCAAGTGAAAGAGTGAACATGGACCACTTCCCAACCCAATTGTTCGATGCTTTAGAAGCGTACTTTGTGTCTACAATCTACATGTATTTTGAAGTGTTATTTGAAAATGGAGCATTCTCTTGTGATTTACAAGTTATGATCATTATAGTAAGGAGTCGACTCAAAATCTCAGTACATTTCAGATATTCTGGTGAAACCTGAACCACCATTTATAGGTATCTCAAGGTTTGACTATTTGAGTAACATCCCATACAATTGAGTAGATAATATATGTAGGCATTGAAGGGAAACAACACAGAGGAACTATAAGCTAGATAACCATTCAAAAACAAAAAACAAAAACAAAAAAAACAAAACTATAAGCTACATAGTGAATCATAGGATACCTATCTGTCACCTTAATTTAAAAGATACTGTCGTGAAAACTAATAGCTCTTACATAACAAACCGTCAAAATATAAAAAACAAATCCATATAAAAATCTCATTGACTTAAAATACAATGGAATTGCTTCCAATGCAAAAATGATTGCAGCTAAACAAATGCCAAACCAAGTACGGCACAATGGAAATGTTGCTACACAAATATATACCTTGAGAATATAAACAACACCAACCATGAAGCCATCATCCATAATTATCTGGTTACCCACATCACGGCTCCTCCTCAGCATCTTGTCCTTGAAATGAACTTTACAATCTACTAAATTGGTAATAAGGGCTGGGATTAAGAGGAAGAAGTCCTTAAAATGGAGATGCTCAGGCTTCTCGAGTTCCTACGCACATATCAGTTCAGATAAATAGTATCAACCAAACTATAGGAGACTCATACACACTTATAGTTTATAAATATACATGATTTTGGGAAATTCATGCTCAGGTGTACATGTTAAAGCTTTGGTTTCCTTTATCAAAGAAAAAAAAATTATGTGCGAATTTTGAATACCGGAGTCCACCAGGAACTCGCCTCAGTCAGCCCGATCTAGCCACAATCCAGGTCATGAATAAAATAGAACTTTTTATCTATGTCAAACAGACCTTTCTTTCTATCAATGACAAACAAAACTTGTTTGCTCCAGGGTTTAAGCAAAAGCACGAGTTAAACTTGTCAACTCAAGAATCATTTCATTTATCATGTTCTAATGAGACATAGAGTTGTCTCTTAAATTATTTCATTCTTTTTTCTTTAAAACAATGGTTAAATGGCATGTATGTGTAGTAAAAAAGGACTCAAGTAATTAAGGCCAACTGTAGTAAAAAAGGACTCAAGTAATTAATGCCAACTTTGGTATTTGAAGTCCAAGCTTTAAAAACTTAAATCAACTTTGTCTCCTAACTACGCCGCGCTCTTACCGTAGGCTCTCCCTCCTCTCTTAGATTAAGAATACTTACTCTCTCTTAAAACCTTTCCATTATCATTCTTTTAAGAACCAGTGGTGGGCTCTAGAACCTTCTAAACTCGCTCTAGGGAATATACATTTCTGGCAATTCTCAGTTTTTTTTTATATATTTACTGTTTATTTCTTCTGCTCTCCTTTCTCCAACAGATACATATACTTTATTTCATCTCTTCTACTATTCTCCACCATTTTCTGTTTCTTTTATTTAATCTCTCTCCCCAACCCCATTCCCTCTTCTCTCTATTCTTTCCCTTGTTTCTGTTGTATAATAATCAGAAATGTCCTCTAAAATGAGCATCATTTTCGATGAGGAAAACGTCTAAGAATGGCATGGACCCACTCCCATGTGGACAGCAATCAGGTCCATGAAGAATATTGCCGGCGACATGATTCCGGCCTATTGCCTTTGCTCCTAACATCATCGGATGATTCTAGACATCAGATCAAGCATGATGAAAAAGGCAACCTAAAGATGTGTTTAAGCTATCAATTTTTGCACACCTCAATTTTGTGAATGAAATCTCTGTTCGGCATCAGACTTGGGCCAATTGGGTCGTCTGTGATGGTATATCAGATCAATGATCCCGATCAACAAGCACATATGCCACATGTGCACTGGATCATTGTTGTTTCCGTTCATCAAGACAAGAGATCATCTTGTTAGTTGATCTAATAATAATCTAAACAGTCCTTTTTCAATTCCTCCTGTTATGCCTTATTCGTTATGTTCACTAAAGATGTATTTAAGCTGTCAATTTTTGCACACCTCAATCTTGTGAATGAAATCTTTGTTCAGCATCAGACTTGGGCCCATTGGGTGCTGTGATGGTATATCAGATCAACGATCCCGATCACCAAGCACATATGCCACATGTGCACTGGATCGTTTCCATTCATCAAGACAAGAGATCATCTTGTTAGTTGATCTAATAATAATCTAAACAGTCCTTTTTCAATTCCTCCTGTTATGCCTTATTCGTTATGTTCACTATGTTAGTCATGGCCCATCAGTAAAATGTATGCAAAATAGTCCAGTCTGTTCACTATCTACTCAATTTTTCTGTCATTAACTTAATGAATAGTATATGTGTTAATTGTAACCATCATGCTATTCTCTGAGTTCATAGCGAAAAAAATTGCCTACATTTTGAAAATACCTTCTTTTCTTAAAAAGTTTTTCCCTTTTTTTTTTTTTGCAAATCATTATTTTTTTGAATGGTATATTGCAAATTATTTTAAGTATCATGTTTGTTTTCAAACTTTCCAATAATTCATGAATTAATTGTTAATTTTTATAATACAAAAATATAGAAGTGCAAGTGAGCCCATGGTTTAAATTGACCCATTTTTTTCTGAAATGATTGAAATGTTTCCATTTCCATCCTCACCGAAATGAAATCTCAATGAATTCTTTCCACGTCATTATTGCCGTCGAAATTTACAAGAGATATTAAGGAGAAGCTCAACCGAAGGCAGAAAACTTACAAGAGATATTAAGGGGGGAGAAAGGAATTGCAAAAAAGAAAACAAAATGAAAAGAAAGATATAGAGAAGAAAACGAGAGAAAAACAAGGAAAGAGAAGAGTTACTTTGTTTGAAGAAGAATCCAACTATGAATATGCTCTGGTAGACAACTCAGAGCTTCAAGCAGATCCAATGATGAATTTGAGAGATCTCTCTTAACGAAGGGGAGGGAATAAATAGATCATGGGAAAATTGCAGAAGAAGTTTGAGAGGGTCATTATATGGCAGATCTTCCTAGTTAACAAGGCAAGAATAAATCCAACTGAATGCTAGGGTGAGAAAGAAACAATAGAAGATGAAATGCCCTCAGCTATAGATATCAAAATACGGTCTCTTAAGCCTCAACACAAATATTGAAAATACCCTTGTCTCAACACATATATTGAAAATACCCTTTCCTTATTTAATCTTTTCTATGGCCCGTCATTTTGTTGTTTCTTATATAAATGGATTTAGTATCTTCTTTTTCTTGAAATGTGTTTCATTTCTTAAATTCATGCATATATTTCATATCATTTTTGAAAAAAAAAAAACATATCCTACTTTTCTAATCTTCTAGAATTTTTTCTAAAAGAATAAAATAAATATATTAAGACAAAGTACAAAGAGACATGAGAGCTAGGTGACTCCAAACCTATAATGACATTACATGAGAACCAAAAGGTCCATCACTACAAGAGAAGAAATGAAATTTTGGTGCAAGAGGCTGGTCGATCTTCTCCTCAAACGATGCTATATGCTATATCATGGCGCTTCTAGGGGCTAGTATGAAGGATTATGCAAATTCTCTACTAAACTCAATGATTTCTGTAACCACATTAGGTAACTTCCATGGGCTTGTGCTTGATCTCTTAGACCAAGCCATCAAGTGACTCCCTAAATCAGCGTTGAATAGGTGTAAGGAAGCCCATCACTCTGCTTCAGTGGAATCTTTAACACAAATGGGCTCAGAAAATACCTTCGCAATATCCTCAAAATAACTCCTAAAAACCCCTCCAATGCCGGCCTGTACCAGATTGCCTCTAGAGATTCTATCAAAAGTTGAGTTTGATGCAATTGGTGTGAGTGTGGGTGTAGGTGTGTGGGGATGAGAAGCATCTACCTATAACTCTATCCAGTTGAACAATGCTAGATGCAATTACTTTCCAATCTCAAATTACTTCTCCAAACGAGAGGTCCAAATTTTTACCTTACCATCGCCCAATTTTTATGAAGGCAAAACATTTATTCAAAAAGAATAAAAAAAGAGTGCCATTTTTTTTTTTTTGAAAGGTGGAGCTTATGTGCTCACTTACGATCTCCCACTTGATAATGGATAGCTTGATATCCAAGACCACCCATCCAAGTGTCTTATGCTTACGATCAAATATCCATTGATTTCATTCATTCCATACACCCGATAAAATAGCATATGACATTTTTTTGGCAAAGTTTTGAAGCAGAGGGTGTTTGGTACCAAACCCAGTGGGACTTGAACACGAGACCTTAGACAAGGTTCATGGCCCCCTTACCACAAACACAACGGTGTGGGATTGGTCATTTTTTTGGCAAAGTATCTTCTCTTTGTCACCAATAAGGCCTTTTGACCATTTGTGAGAAGTTTCACTACTGAACTAGGGTTACTTGCCAAAGTTCTTCCCTGATGGTACCCGATTTTTTCTTGAATCACGAATAATTACTTCTTGATCTTTTCCCAAAACTGAACTTTGTAAATATATATTACTAAAATGAATTGCTAAAGGAATAACTATATGCTAGAAGACGATCTGTCGCCCGTGACATGAAAGCACCCGCAAATGACCATAATTGTTAATACTCAATACTTCAGGTGTACACTACTCAAAGAAGTCAGATGAACATAACTTTGTAACTATAAACATCCAGGATAAATTAATTCTCTTAAATGATAGGTTAATTACAATTACCTAATCTTTTACATAACCCAGTGGATTTTGCATCAGCAGTTCCAAACATGATCGTCTTTTTTTCTTGGATAAAATCTCTTTTTCATGCATAGATGGAATTGGCATAAATTAAATGATTTTCCTTTTTTAGTTTTTATTTTATTTTATTACTTTATTTTTGAGAGAGAGAGAGAGAGAGAGAGAGAAGGGTTTCTCAGAGAAGACAAACAAATAAAATCAAGATGCTGAAACTATATGGAGGACAACAAAAGACTTTGCTGGCTAAAAAAAGTGCATGGGGAGTAAATATTAAACAGGAACAAATGCAGAAAAACAGAAACATCATAGTTACCTTAGAAAATGCAGTTATAAGAAATAAAAAATAATTCATAAGCTCCTCAGGCTGATACTTCTTTTCTATTGCCATGTCCATTACCCTTCCAGCTGTAACTGTTTCATCCATAAATCCAAGCTTCTGGGAATTTTCTCTAAAGCTTCTAACACCTTTAGGTTTGTACACGAACCTATAGTTCATAAATATAGAATCATGTCAGCATACATAAATTTAACAAGAGAAACATATGATTATATGCATGGATTTAAATTTCGATTTTGGCCGAAATCCCAAAATTTCAGACGAAACTCAGGGCAAAAAATGAATTAAATAATTATTTCGAAAATTCGGCCGAAGTTACAGGAAAATTAGTAAAATCTTGAATAAAATATTAAATTTCCGAAATATCCGAAATATTTCTGAAATCGGGGGATTTCGGTTTCGGTCCCAACCGAAATCTGAAATTTCAGTATTTCGACCGAAAATTCAAACCATGGTTATGGGAACTAATGTCACTGAATTCATACCGAGATATACTGCACGCATGACGGGAACAACCTGCTCGTAGACTCCTCACCAACCCTAACGCATTACCCATTTCAGTGATAACACAGTGCAACTGTTCTAAAAAACTCAATTCGTGATCCCCAAAGGTCACTTTGCCAATGGCTGCGTTGAGGTCCTCTGCATGTCCTAAAGTGAACTTGTTTGTAGCTCCTTTGTCACTCTGCAAGCCATTCAGCACAATTATGCTTCCCAAACATGTATAAAACAAGAAAATGGAAGTACTTTCCATGACGAAGTGAATATATCATTTAACAGAACTGTGTTACCATAACAAAGAAAGGACAGAAAAGATAAAGGAAAATATGGGAGATCGTGATTTTCAAAAACTAATCCCAGATCAACTTGGATAGTGGTGCTAGGTTTAGCACACAGTCAAATCCAATCCATGATGTGTTGAGGTGACATGGAACAAAACTTAGCTCTATCATAAAGCTCTCGACTTTTGATGCATGTAAGCTTCCTCTCAATCAGTCAATCCTTAACCATTCGCTCTTCAACCTAGCTCTATCATCTCTCACAAACCTTGACAAATGTAGTACTTACTCTTTCTGGTCCAGGAAATCAATTTCATATTTTGTTTTACCTTTCCTTTCAGATAACGTTGAAAGTTCTCCTTGGTCCATTTTCAAAAAGCTTCTTTTAAAGGCTTTCCAATGCAAGCAAACACCCAGGTTGAGCTCAAAAGAATTTTAGCATAACCATGCTATGACAAAAGATATCTAGATTGGATGGTCCAACCAAATATTTTCAACTTTCAACGTTGAATTTCCTTCTTTTTTTAAAAAAAAAAAAGTGAAATTCAAGCTAGGATCCTAGAGTTAAAAGAACTTTTGCAAGACTACAAGATTTCAACAATTTACATCAGTGATCACACCCATTTCCTCTTTTGTAAAAACTCACAATATTTAAGATAAAAGAAATAATTAATTTAGAAACATAACAAGGAAAGAGCATACCTTCCACAATTTGAATTCTTTCACTAAATGAGATCTGACAAAATTATCTTGAAGAAGCTCCGATAAGGCTGCAATTTTCTGAGTTACAAACTCAAAAACAGAACTTAAAGCAGTAGACATTGTTCCTAGCCCATGTGTAGCTATTGAAGAAGCAACATGCTCCACACCAACAACCCGCAAGGTCTTACGACCTTGACCGCTAGTGACCTTCTCAATGAAAACCTGCAAACAAGTTTTGTTGCAAAATTAGGAGCACCTAAAGTAAGTCCTCAAAGATAATCTACTAAGAAGAATGCATCAAGAAGTTTAAGTAGTGCTTGATAGACCTATCAAAATTTCCAAATCAACAATAGAACAATTAATGTTTTTGTTAAAGTATAAAAGATAAATAACACCTTTCTTCAACAGCTTAAGCTTTTGGAGAAGTTGGTAAGTTAACATGGTATCAAAGCCAAAGGTCTCGAGTTCAAACCTCCCGGATAGCAAAAATCCACATGCGATGGTCAGCCCAAAGTGAGACCACATGTGCCATGTGTTTGCCAAGTGGGCCACACGTGCGGGGGAGTGTTAAAGTATAAAAGATAAATAACGCCTTTCTCCAAAAGCTTAAGCTTCTGGAGAAGTTGGTAAGTTAACGTGGTATCAGAGCCAATGGTCTCGAGTTCAAACCTCCCGGATAGCAAAAATCCACGTGATGGTCAGCCCAAAGTGAGACCACATGTGCCATGTGTTTGCCAAGTGGGCCACACGTGCGGGGGAGTGTTAAAGTATAAAAGATAAATAACGCCTTTCTCCAAAAGCTTAAGCTTCTGGAGAAGTTGGTAAGTTAACGGGTTTTTTTTTTTTCAAAGTCAATCACATACTACCTGGTTGTAAATGTTATACGAGTAGCTTGCAGCGAACTTATGTAGATTTTTAATAATTTCTGTGACATGAAGACCATGATCCAAAGAATGCTCAGGAAGATGAATATCATCTAATAGTAGCCCATATTTCATCTCTGCCAGTTGCCTCATTTCAGTGTATACCTGAAGTCAAGAATGTGAGAATCAAAGATAACTATATAGCTCAGTCCAAACAAATCAGATTAAACATAAACGATAAAAGAATAGCTGGCTCAGCAATAAATCTAAACAATCTTGATAGGTGTTAGCATCATCCAAGACTAATAAATCATATTTATCACCTACTTCTATGATTCCAAACAGGATTATGAAACAAGATACTAGCCTTTACCTTCCAATTATATGAGGACATAGCCGTGTGATTGTAGAAAGAAGAATTCAGATAGCTCTCAACATGCAATTTTATATCAATACACTTGAATGGAAGCCGCAAAGGCTTCATCTGTAGGTACCAAGAAAGATTGCGTACCCCGGTCTGACAAATAATTCCATATCAAAACCCAATTAGAACAAAAAGACTAGAAAATTAAGAATATGACCTTCCCAGTATAGTCAAAAATTCAAAAACCTAGAGCACCTTTGTTGGGTTAATGTGCACAGATCCTTTAAGATGAATGGAATGCACATGAAGGCGGAGATCAGTCTCAATATCTCTACAGAGAGGAGCAATGATTTCCTGTATTTTAGACGGAAAGAAGAGTAATCACTAATCAGAGCCCTGACTAAATGACCCACATGTCCAACTAATTATACGAAAAGACTGACAATTGTAAGTCATCGAGAAAGTTCTAATTTTAATGCTTTTAAAACAAAAGTTGATGAAACAATCTAAGTAACATAAGGAGCAGTGAGAAAATTAGAGACCATGAAACCTACGCTTTTCACCGCGTTCTCTATTTCCTCCTCGCGTGCCTGCAAGGTAGATTTGCCTGCGTGGCCAATTTTGAGAAGCCACAGTCCATCACAAAATGCATCAAGAATGTACCTGATAATCAACAGCCGTCACCATATAGCCAATATTTCTTTGTGATTGCATATGTTGGATCGTGGCTTGCAGCCCATTCTCCCTTCAAACAAGTTAATCCATACAATACAACATATGGATTATTTTAATGCTAATCGGACTTACTGTAGCCACGAGAATTTGTTAACATCCGTATAAACCGTAGCGAACCAAGTTCCGATCAGTTCTTTCCTCCGGAACAAGAAGCTACAATTGGTAACCTCCTCAGCTATGTATTGAAAATTAGCAATAACATCTACCTTAGACATCAGCTTCTTAATCCTCGAACAGTCAATATCCAGATGACCCTGTTTCAGTGGGAAAAGATAGAACCAAGACTAAAATAACTCAAATTTCCTTTTTCATTTCAAAAAAAATAACTCAAAAGGCTGCAGAATCAAGACAAATTATTTTGAATTAAACATGCAAATTCCTGCTAAAGAATATTGTTCAGAGAAAAAACATTAGCTTTCTCAACTCTCTGTATGCTGTTGATTGGTAAAATGAACAGCAATACAATAAAGGGAAATAATATATTCGCCTCCTTTTCTTACTTGCGACAGCCCCCTCTATTGTATTTATGACTACTCTTAACTCTTTTACGCTAGAGGAGGCTATCCCAAGTAAGAAAAGGGGGTGAATACATTTTTTTTTTTTTTTTGAAAGGTAGGTGAATACATCATTTCCCTACAATAAATTTAGAAATGGCCTCCACAGTCAAAGTGGCCAAGAATTTCACTTTAAAACAGTTTTTTTTTTGGTAGGCCACTTTAAAACAGTTGATAGCAGTTGAATCATTCTTTAAAGCTTATAGGTTCTGGGTTTGCAAATTTGGTTATATAAGCATTGCTTTTTTGTCATTTGTAAAAAGAGCATTCACATGCTCTCTAGCTAGCTACAGGATTACAAGCATTCTCATAACATGCACAAGAACAAACACACTCACAAAACCTTTAATTGGGGTATCCATGGTTCTCAATATCATGAGCAGTAATCGAAAACTATGCATCAATAAGTGAATGATGAAATGGGAAATTATCAATAGCAGTCTAGCAAACAACTAAAATACTTACAATACTTTGGATGACATCCAGACAGTTCGAAAGAATGATCTGCCTCGTATTGCTACCACCTCCTTGAAGAATTTGCAATGATAGCATTACCTACAAAGGAATGGAATCAACTGACATTATGAGAAAATAATGACAATGCCTCATCACTTAAAATCATTTTTAATTTTTAAAAGGCAGACCACCACCAAACCAAAGAGACGACCTGTCCATTCACAGGACTGAATGCCAACAAAATAAACAGAATATTATTGGAAACTTTTTTTTTTTTTGGAATGGCAAACAGAACAGGAAACTAAAGAAATAAAAAAAAATCAGAAATACAATTATTGACAAAAAAACTAAATTTATTAAAACTCTGACATTTTAAGAAAACTAATTATTACTTGTTTATTTGTTCTCATTTAGTATTCCAATACATCTCTGCGACATCATATTATGAAATGATTTCCGTCCTGTTGTACATGTCATCAGCGGAGATCCTATTGTGATGAGTTTTCAGTCCTTCCTAAAACCCCTCCTTGGATCCTAGGAGTGAGGATTTACACTCTGGTACTATCCGATTGTACATGTGGACACTGGACAGCCCAAGTGGTGTCCAACAAGCCCACCTTCAGTTGTCCTGGGAATGAGGATTTACACTCTGGTACTTATCCTATTATACATGTGAACACTGGACGGTCCAAGTGGTGCCACACAGGCCCACCTTCAGTTGCCCATACACCAAAGATCGCATGTACAATTCTATTGAAACTACCCACTCCATGGATATTTTCTTGCTGAATGTAGACAGTTGCCTTATTCTGGAAGGTCATCCATTTGCAGGCACTAAATTGGACAGCTATCAGAAGATTAATATCAAAACTCTTCCTGGACTGTAAACCGACCAACTGGCGATCGGAAAGACTACCAATCGAGAGCTTGTTTCCTATGGGTGGACAGGTGTCCTAGGGGAAGACTTTGTTTGTGTACGAACAAAATACAAGTCCAAAGGCAGAGTCCAAAAGGATTTAGCTAATGGAGATATGGACTCTTCTGGGAACAAGTAACATGTAAACCATGTCAAACCAAGACCGATCAATATCCAATTGGAACGGATTCGAACTTCTCCTAGAATAGTTTCCTCTGTGAAATGAAATACATAGTGTACCTATGAGTAATTAAAAGGAGAAATATTTATAGGATTCGATTCATTTTAGTAATGAACAAAACAAAGATGAAAACATAACCTACATATTCAAAATCCACATTACATCAGTTCAAAATAACAATTTATACAAATACATATTTAGATTGTAGACTCTTTCACCATTCAAAAAAATAAAATAAAATTGTAGACTCTTTTACACAAGAATTTATTGACTTGGTTGATGGCCAGTTTATTTCTCTCAGCAACATGTTTGATATTCCATTCATTTGAATACAAATATATAAAAACTAACTAAGTAACTAATGTGAATATAGAGCATCTTTTAAGAGTTCAGTTATTTTCGCCATTCAAAAAAAAGATAGTTCAGTTATTTTCAACATGTATACAGTTGACAAGGACATTACTATATAAAGAAGCAAAGACCTACTTTATATCCTTCTGAAGCATCTTCAAATTAGGAAGCTATTTGACTACCAGTGAGATTGTTGTGACAACTGATATCGCTCAGTATTAGTTATTAATCCAAATTGAATTGCATCCTCATTTATTACCGACCATCATTCACCAATCACCACATTTTACAATACCGGTGCTGTAAGAAATACATGTATCAGCATATCATATTTTAGTATCTAATTATATAGGCACAATCAGATGAGATACTAATGTAATGCATAATTTATCATATGGTAAGATACTAAGATTTACCAATTTATAATATAGTTATAGTAGCATATGTACTCAAGGATCACAACTGTAATGATTAAAGTCCCAGTTCATCTTGAAGGGATTTTGACTCCTTTATAAAATTGTGGCCCATAACAAACTACTAACAATGTTTTAGAGAAAAACTGAATTGGAAAATATTTTAATACAAGATTTATAAATTTACAATAGTCAAGAGCAATAAGCAATACCCAACGTTAATTTTCTAATTAGGACATATGAGATAACAACAAAATTACATCAGAGTTTCTAAAATAGAGGACATTGATCTTCAATTCCAACATCTTGCACGCATTTTTCCTTATGAATGAGAGGAATTGCATGAACGGTCCCAAAAACATTACCAGGGAAAGAGAATCTGCCAGCCTTGCATCCATATCTTTACCACCTATATTGAGATAACTGAATTCAAATTGATACAATGGTGGTTGGCACAGCTAAAAATTGAAGTAATACAAGTGCGACAAAAATAACAAAAGGTGCCCTGGCCTTTGAAAATAAAGTAAGATTAGGTACTTGAATAATAGATCAATTATATTTTAGGAACAAGAAGTTACTTAAATAGAACATCACATTCAAAGTTTATGAAAGATCATTTCTTACATCTCTCTTAAATAACAAATGGACTCATTTACACTAAATCCAAAACAAAGAAACTTAAATGGTTGAATACATTGATCACACATCGTGTTGTCATCGTCACAGTAGTTGTCGTTGTCATCGTCATTGTTGTTGTCGACATCATTATTGCATTACACTCTCTGTTTCTAATCTCAAATGAAATTCCTGCGAGAGGAGTCTCAAGTCTCAATCAGGTGAGTTTCTTCTATAGTGGAAGCCATAGCTCGATAAAATACTTCTGCACTAAACCTAGCCATTGCCTGCTATTTATTATTGCTGTGTGTGTAAAGAATATCTATAATCCAAACCAAGGATGTGAAATAGCATCCCCATATATATTAGAAATAATATATATGTACGTTCTAAAATGCCAAACATGTACGTTCTAAGATGTCTTTCATGAGAGCCCCAACACATAAGATAAAAGTGGAATGCCAGATTCCAAATATTAATGAAATAGCTTCCCATATATATTTTTTTTTAAATTGCTACTAGAATGATATCAAGCGAGGTGAGCAAAGCCTATATTTATGAAACAGCGGGACCAAAGAGTGGGGATTCTTTTTTCGTCGCAATTATTCATTGTCTTAATTTTTTATTTTTTATTTTGAAATGGTTAATTTGACTTAATTATTAGCATTGTATTATCCCCGCAAAGGGTGCAACGGTTCATTTTTCATCACAATTATTCATTAGTCTTAATTACTGGTATTGTACTATTATGTGCTAGGATTATGGTCCATTATATTTGCAATTTATTCATCAATATAAAAACAATTGGACAGAAGGTTCCAGTGCTTTTTGTCACTGAAAAACCCTTTTAAGATTATGTATATAGAGATGAAGATCCTTTTTCCTCTCCTCTCTTCAAAACAGAATCATTTTGGTTTCCTCCAAAGCTCCGCACTAAAACAAAATTCATAAGAAATACAAGAACCACAACAATCATGACAAGCATCATACCACGTGTCAAGGAGCTCAAAAATCTGATCTTGCTCAATTGGCTACCTTTAGCGATTTCCGATTGCAGCACACCCTATAAAAGAGTAACTGATAGCATAAATGAGTTCAGCAGAAAAAAATGAAATGAAACAACAAAAGCTTATTGCACACAGCAAATCGATTACCTTTGCAGGAAGAAGCAATTGTTCAATGTCGGCCTGAATAAGATTTATCATATGGGGAAGACTTTGGATGATATCCAACCCCTTCTTGCGAAATGTTTCCTCAACCACCTACACCAAAAGGGTAATTGAGCGGGCCATAAAGAAAAGTGACAAAAGCTTTTACAAGTATGAAATCAAGAATTGGCCTTCTCACTTTCAACAAAACAATCATGTGACAAAGAGACTTCAACTTCTCCCTTCTTATAGGAACCTGCAAGTTATCAATCAGTCAAATATAGGAAATTTAAACTACTACCTTTTGAACAAATGAGTAGCTATAATAGTTAGATGTTCAAATTAAATGCACCTACTAGAATTTAATGGAAGATAAAGCTAAATGAACACAGTTCAATGGGGACAGCTTGGACAGTGAAATAATTTAATTAACTTTAAAAAATAAAAATAAAAAAAAATACCATGAAAAGCTCAGTTTTTAAAAAGCCCAAATGGTAGAAAAAAATGTGAAGATGAGCTTCTATTTTTTTCCAGCGCTTTCAACATAACTATACTTTCATGAAGTCAATACCTTAAGAGGCAAGACATATATAAACAGAAAAAACCAAGGTTGCCAGAGCAGGAATCGAAACGAGAATCGAAGGCTCCCAGGGAAGAATCCTACTAAAGGTTGCCAGAGCGGGAATCGAAAGCGGGAATCGAAACGGGAATCGAAGCGGGAATCGAAGGCTCCCAGGGAAGAATCCTGCTTCCTTGGAAAAAACCTTATCTAAGAATGTATTCTGTGGTTGCCCATGCCACAGACACGCAAGTACAGATTCTAACAAAGCAACAAGGCCATATATCCTTTTACATCTATTAAAGCAAGGCAATAAATCTCAATTGCTGTACCGAATATACCATGAACAGCATCAACTTGGACACAACTTGCCTTGCATAGTGTTTCCAATTAGGTACTTGTTTGGTGAAACCGTAGAGAACCAACTGATGAGGATCGTAGACGTGTCGCAAACCCATGGGGCCCGATAAGTGGCATACTAGCCCAATAAGTAGGATAATTGACTTTTAGGGATTTTATTTCTATGTTATTTAGATTGAGGGATTTTATTTCCATGTTTCTTCAATTGCATGGAATAATATTGATTACAAATTCTCCCCTCTTATTTCTCTTCTTCCCTTTTCTTCCTTCCCTTCTTCTCTTGCTCTCCCCCCTTATTCCCCGTATTCCCTTTTCTTCTTTCTACCCCTATTCTTCTTCTTTTCTCCTCCTCTTCTCTTTCTATTCTTCTTCTCTTCCTCTCCTCTTCTTGTTCTCGTTTTCTTATCTTCTTTTCCCCTTTCTTCTTTTCTCTTCCCCTGGCCATGGACCTCCTCTCATCGACGGAATGGAGTTCGCCTACGTTGCGGCGCTCCGTCAACACGTGTATCCACAACAAAAGAACTACCACTTATGAAAAGCATTCAATGAACTTCAAGAAACATGCATATTTTGGTATAGCATAAAACTGAAACTAACCTCGTAGAATTAATAGACCTGAAACATTAAAGAACCACTAATGTAAATGACTTTGAAGCTATAATTGCACCATTACCTCAAGCAGTGAATGTAGATCCAGCATTGAAATTGCCATTAGTTGCATTCTATTTGCCAAGAGTATTCCCTGCACTGGACTAGTAGACAAGCATAAATTTCCACCGTTTGTGTCCAAATCAACAAGACATAAAGAATGTCCCAAAGAAAACATGTAATAGGAAAATAACACAAAAATCCAAAACATAATAAATTTAATATGGCACAAACATAAAACATAACAAGCTACAAAAAAAAGAAACCATAACAGGAACCAATTTTCCAAAAACAACAGGTCATTCCTCTAAATTAACTTTTACAACCCAATGTGAGTCTAGGGCATTATACCTGAATAATCTGTCTCAAATGAAGCCGAAGGCATGCTTCAACCTTTGACAGCTCAGTCTGAAACCCCAAGATAAAATTCAACATCCAAAAAACATTCTAACAGGGCCAAACTCTCGAGCAAATAAAATAATTACCAATGGATGTATAGTTGACTGGAAGGATGCTACCCAACAAGCTAATGCATCACTCATCGCCTGCCAGTCCCTATATAAGATGATACGTCAGATTTTATTCACTATACATGAAATTAAGAATTATGGAATGTGTGAAGAAGTAAAGCCTTGTGTTTCTATTTTAAAAAAAAATAGTTTGGCGGGTCCTTGTGTTTCTATTAATAAAAATAGTTTGCAGAGGCAAGCATCCATAGCAGTGTCATTTCCTTTTTGACATCAAATATTTGAAGGTTGAAGCACCTTTCCAAGTGCTAGTATTATTTATTCAATACAGATTATTTATTTTCACTTTTTGACATCAAGTATGGGTTGAAGCACCTACCATGTACTAATATTTATGTATTCAAAAAAATTATTTATTAAGTGATAACATAAAGATGAGCAAATTAAATGCATGGGAGGAAAGTTTAAACATACCTGGAATGCATCTCATTTATATGTCCTAGATAGTTGCTTTTCATGGAATCAGATTCCCTAGCAGCTTCAGTCAATGTGGGCCATGAGGAGAGAAATTGAGGAAATTGACTCTTTAATAAGTCCAAAAGAATAAATCTAGTACCACCCTCAACATAGATAACAGGGATGACTTGAAGCATCTCCATAATCACTTTCCCTAATCTTTTTTCTGGAGCTTCAGCTGATATCACATGCAAAGAAACTCTCAGAAGATGACACTATTTACACTTGATTTTGATGATGTGAAAATTGCATCAAGTATCTT
This sequence comes from Tasmannia lanceolata, assembly GCF_043159265.1. Lineage (NCBI taxonomy): Eukaryota > Viridiplantae > Streptophyta > Magnoliopsida > Canellales > Winteraceae > Tasmannia > Tasmannia lanceolata. Next base: position 9,489,732 of record NW_027518682.1, on the reverse strand, counting down.
CAAAGTGAAACAATTAAAATGATAATTGGATAACTATTTTATGAAAAAGAGCAGATACAAATCATCCTTTGCATGAACAGTATGTAGGATAAAAAACACAATTTGTGTCCAAAACTAAAAAGGACAGCAGCAAATGCAAATGTTATTTCATTTTTTTCATAACAGAAGATATATTCAAAAGGAGAAGAGATAAAACCTAGAGCATGGACTTAGGAGGTCCTGCAAACAAACTAAAACAGCAAAATCTACAAAATAAATGATAAAACGGGGAGTCAATGTTATCATTTACTGAAAAGAAAACAAAAAACAGGAGTCAGTGTCATATACGCACCAAAAGCCTGATTTAAACCACCAAAATCTGTCTGCCAAACTTCTAGGGAGTGAATGTATCTTAGGGAATAAAATCTACTTTGCATTGGAAGATAAAGGCTGACAAAAATCCCGAGCAAAAAGGTAATTAATGCAACTAGCTCAACTTCCTGATCAGGTGATTAACGCATCTCGTCAAGATCGACAAGCCCGCCCAAGACTTAAAAAGATGTACACCAGTGCCAGAAACAATGTCATTCTAATCTCAAGAATCGGTTCGATAAAGATCAAAACCAACTAACAATGCAACTGAAAGAAAAAAGAACAAGTACTAATGTCTAAAATAGTTATTTTACTATTTAAAAACATAAACTCACATACCAATTTGCCCCAACATAACCTCAAAAACCAGTTGAATATATGAGACTCAATATGATGTTGAATATATGAGAATCAATATGACAAATTCTAATCCCCAAACAAAATAAACATGGAAAAAAGACTTCCAGTAACTTTTATACAAAATATCCAAAGAAACCGATTATAAAATTAACCTATCAAAGAAACAAATACAAACGCATCCACAACCCTCGAACATGCACACGCACATTAAATGAATTTAAAAAAAAATCAAAATGTAGCATACACACATACATACACATAAAATTGGATTTAAATTTTAGCAGCAAAGGAAGCAAGATTTTACTCCCACTAAAAAGCATGAAACAGGTGAAATCAAAAGCAAACAAAACCACGCAAAAACCAAAAGCCACCAGAAGAATAACTTGTCCAAGGAAACAAACTCGTGACCAGATTGTGATTCAACTAAGTTTATGAAAGGAGTCTTGATTGAGCACGGGACAAATGGAGAGAGATCACAAGCATAAAAATAGGGAAATATTTAAGTGAGACTCGAAACGCATACCAGAAGCATAAGTTCCTAATAAAAACAGAGCCACATAATTTAGTGCTTTCCTACGATCAAATGGAAATTCCTTCCAAGTTCCTGTTGTACAAAATTAGAAATTGTTATGAGTGGGAATTTCCCATAGACCAACACAGGAAAGAATTATCATTCTTATAAAAAAAAATAAAAGCGAAAGGAGAAAAGTACTTGATGCTTACCAAGTCGTGAAATGATTTCTGACAAACCATCATGAGTGCAAGAAGTACATGCATCAAGAAATCTTCTATTGCATCTGACTCTCTGGAGTGTGTCTTGCCATGATGATTCCTCCTGCAACAAACGCTGAGAACAAGCAACTAGATCCTCAAATATCTTAAGGACTGACTTCAACATACTGGCTACAATTTTTTTCCCTTTTTGAAAAAATACCATCAGATTGCAAGAAATTACAAAGGGGGCAGAGGTTGCCCATCATAAAGGTTCTCCCGAGATGTTATATGATGAACGAGAAGGCATGGTCGTATTCATCATCCCACCCTTGATATTTGATCCGACAGCAATACAGTTTCTATAATGCTGCTGTTGGATCAAATATCAAGGGTGGTACTTCCGGCGTACGATAAATATGAGCATGTATGCTAGTTCATCGTATAATTTCTCAGGTTCTCCCTTAGCATGCCATATTTAGCTAATTTATCAGCTGCTATATTTGTTATGGTAAACTCAATGCTTAGACAAACAAAGAAGAAGGCATCCTGATAGCTAGAATTCTTACTCGGAACAAGCCAACATCCAAAACCTTTTCTAAGTGATTGACCACTTGAAAAAGGCAGTTTAGGTCCTCAACTGAAATACCAAACTCGTTGACCTCCATTTTCACCTTATTCAACATCCTATGAAACAACATAACAAATATACATAGAATCAACTCTAAACTCTCAAACTTCAAAATAGAAGGTTGTTTGCACAAATTACAATGGTGAAACAAAAAGGGTGATGTATAACAATAAGAGCACACGAAGCTATGGTAGGCATGATGCAAAGTAATATGAAATGCAAATATTGGCAAAACAGTATATTAGGGGAATTGGAGAAGCAGACATCCAAGGAAAGCTCTATTCTAGGCTATTTTTCACAAGCTGTCTACTGTTTTTTTTTTTTGGGAAAGCAGCTGTCTAGGTAGTGATAAATGTTAATCTTGTATAACTCATGTATTAAGCCTTAAGACGATCTCTTTTGTTGAAAACTTGTAATTTTATGTCCATTATAAACAAGAAGCTCTTGTATAGCCTGATCAATAAGTATTTCCTACTGATATGAATTTTAATTTGTTTCATTCTGATAAGAAATATACACTCAGCCAAGTCTTAGATCTGACAAGGTAACAAAGAAAGAATCTCTCCTGTTTTAATTTGTTTCATTTGCCGAAAAAGGCAGGTGTTGTGTTAAAACAGGCTTTCCGGTTGTTTAAGACAGCTTTCGGAAATCATTTTCTTCTGAAAAACACCCTAAAGAGATATTGAGAGAAACCAGACTGGTGCTCTGGGACTCGTCATAAGGTTCGCCCTCGCGACACCTATCATTAGTACTGCCTTGACAAAATTGGGTGTCTACACCCTACTCCATGGAGTTAAGGCTTTCACCACTCAGTCAATGGGCTAGTTCGAGCAAAAAAACTATCCATGATGGCTAAACAATACCAAACACCTAGTTACATGTGTTTTCGCAAGTCTGATTATCACATGTAATTCATATAAATATTTATACATAATACACGTGATACAATTCAAATATAATTATGTAACACATACTGATATTGTGCATTTCGGTTTCAGTATGCATTTCAATGGGGATGGAAATGAAAACATTTTGATCATTTTGCATCAATTTCAGCGGAAATTTAAGACTATGGTCAAGAGAGAAGACCCTCTTTAAGTTCCAGGTGTCTTTACCTTGATGTATTATGCACATAAAATTTGTTTGGCAAGAGTGTCAGGTGTTTCATAGTTTGATATTCGAAAAATAAATAAGGAAAACAAAACATTGTGTCCACAGACGAGACTCAAGGATTGTGCCCGATGCAAGACAGCAACAGAAGTCAGGCCTGGATCGCACCTCTCCTTGTGGAATAATATAAGAAGCCCCAGCAAAGAAAACATAAAGAAAAAAAACAAGAAATGTGATTTTTTGATATGTGGGCTGGCCTTGGTGCCCATAATGAAAAAACTACTTAGCAGAAACACTAACAAGAATAGAAACGACGAGACATCCAATGGAGAATGCAAAAACGATTAAGAAATGGTAATCATGTTGTACTGGTTTGCAAGTCTAAATATAGGATCCGGTGTAATCTTAACCACTTAAGCTTACACTTCTATCATCAGAATGATCTTCCAAAAAGATGGCGCTGAAGTTCCACAATAGTCTTAACTGGCGGCCTCATATGTGTATTGAGAGTGAAGGCAGCCTTTGGGGCTCATTATGCAGTCATTGTATTTATACTTGTTTTGAGAGTGTCAAGCAACTGCCTTTGGTGCTCTGTATGCAGTCCTCCAAGTGTCACTCCTCACTTTATGTGTTGGCTTGTATAGCTTTTGGTTTTATAGGGTTTCTCTTGTGCAACCGCTGTTATTACTTATTAGGAATCTTTTCAGACTTCTTTTTCTCCTCATTTACAAGAGCCCTATCATGGCCTCCTTTTTGGTTTTTTTTTGTTTCAGTTCTCAACCTTTTCGTATTAAAGAACAGCTCACTTTCCAGGAAAATAACATCTACATCATTCAACAAAAGACTGAAAGGAGGACAGATGAGTCAGAGGACAATTGCCATCTCATTGGCAGAAATTATCGTGCACGTCCTTGAACTTCCTCACCCACCGCCCCCGACCCACATCTGCCTCATATGATTTGCAAGAATTCCCAACTGTATGCTTCAGCCACTGATTTTTACCAATGGGATGAGACTTTTAGCCAATTATTAGTGTTAAAAAACTTGGGGTTGGATGAGAACTCGAACAGGTAAGAAGCGTCAAAAAGGATCAACTTGGAAACATACGTTCCAACTTATACACTAGAGCTTATAAAAAAGAACTGTATAAGAACATAATATAAATGCATTTAAAGATTTAAATATCTGCATAATTGAAATGTGTGTAAAAAAAAATTTTAACAGTGAAATGTGTATAAATATTTAAATTATTTAATCAAATTTCAGAATGAAGGTTGAACATCTTACCTTGAGAAGAGAGAGATGTAACTCTTTATGTGGCCATTCTGGATTAAAATTTCATCCAAAACAAGAAACATAGCCAGGCCATCACCAAAGGAAGTAAATGCTGTTTTGAGAGTGACATTCTTGAAAGATTTGTACGGTCTGCCATTCTTGTCTTGCAAAGAGTAAATGGACTCCAGTTGCTGAAGCAAATTACACAACACCGCACTCATCCGACAAGTAATCTCAGATAGTTCCATGAACAGCGATAACGAATAACCGAAAGCCTTCTGTGGCTCTCCTTCCAAAAGTATCTCTTGTGAACTTGAACGGGGGCCAAATAAAAGCAGCTGTCTATATAAATTTCTTGAAGCCTACATGAATTGCACAAAACTATGAGTATAAACCCTAAGTTCCAGCATTTTACAAAAAAATGACTGCATTATTATTTTACAAAACAGTAGTCGAGATAAATTTATCAAAGCCTGCATGAATTGCACAGATCTACTAGTGTAAAACCATAAATTCCAACATTTTTACAAAAAATGACTGCATTATTATTTTACAAAACAGTTGTCGATATAAATTTCTAGAAGCCCGCATGAATTGCACAAATCTACTAGTGTAAAACCCTAAATTCCAACAATTTTACAAAAATGACTACATTATTATTTTACAAAACAGTTGTCTACATAAATTTATTGCAGGCCTACATAGATTGCAAAAAAAAAAAAAAAATTTCTTGCCGCATACATGAATTGCACAAATCTACAAGTATAAACCCTAAATTCCAGCAATTTTACAAAAATAACCATTATTATTTTACAAAACAGATGTCTATGAATTGCACAAATCTACTAGTATAAACCCTAAATTCCAGCAATTTTGCAAAAATGACGTCAATATTACTTTACAGAACAGTATAAATTTCTTGCAGCCTACATGAATTGCACAAATCTACGAGTATCAAACCCAAAATTCAAGCAATTTTACAAAAATGACCGCATTATTACCGGTACTGCTGGAGTATAAAAAGTCCACATATGTGATAAAATGAAAAGAAGGAGATGAGAGGAAACCCTTACATATCGACTGAGTTTCGAAACTTCGATGCAGTCGTAGGAAAGAACCGTGACAAACTTCGAGATTGCGACATTGTCCGATTGGACGAGAGCGGAAACATCTGACTGCTCTAATGGCTCCACAGAAACAAGGATCGGATCGGAATTCGAGCTTAATACATCAAAAATGGAGGATGATCGATACGAATCATGTTGCAGATTCCTCAATATATCGTGGCTTCGGCAGCGCCACGTATCGACAACTCTCCTCAGTTTCTCTTGCTGTTCTTCCAACGCTGCTGCAAGAAAAAGGGATATAAAGATCAGATAAAATCGGAAAGAACGAGAGAGAGAGAGAGGATGTCTTATTCGATCGTGAATAAGGTGGAAAGCCTACCGGATGCCATTATCGGCTAGGGTAGGGTTTGCAGGTCTGTTAGATTCTGGATTTGGGGGATAAGAAAGTACTGAGAGAGAAGGTCGATGAGGGCAGCTTCTCTCCGATGCCGGAATTATGATTCCGGGGACGGAAAGCAAAGCATCTTCCGCTCTGATTATTTCTCACGCGGGTGAGGAGAGTGGAGCTCACACAAATGTAACGATCTTTCTAAAATACGCGCCCTGTCGGATCAAGTTGGATGGTCTCGGTAGTAATATACTAATAGACCCGCGGGTGCGCGTAAAAAACCAAATGATCGAGATTTTATTTGGTGTAACTCCTGACCGTCCCTTATTTTTAAAGAAAGGACTGTACTGGCCACATCATAGGATGATCTAAACCGTCCATGTGATGAAACACACCCTAAATATATCACCCGCCAAAAATCATTTCCATAGGATGATCGTAGTCATCCGATCTATAGAGGTTTCCATAAATAGTAATATGCAATTCCTCCATGGATGAGAGGGCTAGGATCATCCTTTGGAAATGATTTTTTTGGACAGAACCTATTTACGTTAGGGCCCATCACATGAACGGTTTGGATCATCCTATTAAAGTGTGGGAATAAAAAACAGCCAACAAATAAATAAATGGATGACATGCAAGTCCACGCGGCCCGTACGAGTGGGTCCAGGTTCACCATCTGATTCTATCTCTTAGTTCAGAAAAATAAACAGAATCAATAGATGAAAAATGACGCTTGGAGAAATGAATTTCTTATTAGAATATTTTTTAAGTAAGGCCATGTCTGGCAGCCAAGAATTTTTTTTCACAATAAATCAGTGTCTCCAAGTGGTGTGAGAGGGTTGGTGGGAGAAGAGAGGAGAGATTTGAAAGGGCTGGAAGGGCTCGAGGGTGAGAAGTGGTTAAAATATCGGGTAAACGTCAATCACATTGGAGTGTAGTTTTTTGTTTCCTGATTTATCAGCCTTTTCTTGCCCTCTCCTCAGTCCCTTTGTATTCAAGAAAACACTGGAGTGTGACATTGGAGCGTAGTTTTTTGTTTCCTAGTTTTTCAAGCTTTTCTTGCCCTCTTCACTCTGAGTAGTCTCTCGTATTCTAAAAGCAAAATCCCTCTCCCAGCCTCCCTCACCACTTGAAGAAGCTAATTTATCATATACATATATTCACTATATAAAAAAAAAAAATCATGGAAATAAATTCTTGGTAGCCAGACATGCCCTAAATATTTGTTTTTTTTAGGGAAATGATCTTTTCTTTTTTCAACCAAATGCCAGAATTAGAATAGGAAGATGATTGATTCCAACAACCCAAACGCATGGTGGTGGTAATAGTGTCCTCAAAGGTTTCCATGTCGAACTCATTGTTCCCCCTGGGGGGGCTAACATTCTTCTCTCCGTCTTCCCTTCCGACCTTTACGTTAGAAAAGTGATGTGCAAATCTGTAATTTAGGATTCGAGAATACCTTATAACAAATTAACCTCACAACTTGAAGACAGAGATTAATAATACTATTTTCTGCAATAATAATCTGTAAAGGAAAAAAGAAATCGTTAGATCACTTATCGAGTTGGGGCACGAAAAATCTTCGCTGTCCTTAAGGCAAATCTCGCCCCCACTATGACGAATCAACGGTGCAGATGGGCGTCTCGGCGTATGCCTCCAGGATACAATAATTCTCGCTCAAGAGGTGTGCACTCACGCAGCCCGGATGCCTAAGAACTCGCTTATATTTGCCAAAAGCCTTGAGCAGAAAACCAGAGAGAAAACCAGAGAAGAGAAAGAGCAGAAGAATAATCCGTTAAGGATATCTTTCTGTTTTCTCTAAAACCGATTTATATAGAAAGGTAATCGACACGTTATGGTGAAACGTCTCACTCTTTTAGTGCGTGAGAGACGTTTTCCAAACGGTCACTAAACCACGATTAAGGAATCTCAAACGGTAAAAAAAGAGTTAAAACAAAAATAAATAAATTATTGACCGTTAAAAGAAAAAATAAATAAAAAAAAAAGAAAAGCCTTAGGTCCACGCGCGCGGCCAGCCGGCGCACGTGTGTGGTAAGATCAAAAGCCCACCGGACCCAAGTGGGCGATCCATGCGCGTAGGAACCCCGTGACCTCTTGCTTATTCACAAGGTTAAGAGAGTGAAAGTATATATATGGTCACTCTCATCCTCTCACACTTCCCATCTAGGACTAAAGTTTTCTCATGACTTTAGTCTTTTTTGGAGGGAAGCCCAAAAGCATACATATAAAGACTAAAAATACCTCATTGTAAGTTTGAATTACAAAAAGACTTTTTTCACATAAAAAGTCAACACTTTATACAGCTTCACTCTTCTATTTTTATTTTTTTTCTTTTTTTGTTACTCAAGCTGGGGTTTGTCATACCCTTACTAGTTCATTAATTTTTTGAATGGTAAGATATATCGAAGAAACATGAAGTACATCAAAAGAAAAAGCTGACTGAGAGGGTTGACAAAAAGAAAATATAAATACAAGAAAGGAAGAACAATATAAAAAGGCATATCACGGGGGGAGGAAGTCCAACAACTCAAGCTCCTGCCTTCCCACTCCTCTAGCGAGACCGTCCGCATCAGAATTCGCCGACCTTTTGACATGCCGAAATACAACTTCCATTCCACCAATTCAAACTCTAATCTCGTCGATCCAACCGACGAATCTCCAAGGGAAATATTTTCTATCCTTCAACGGCCCTATAACATTCTAAGAATCCCCCTCCAACCATCACCTTAGCCAAGTCAAGAGACTCAACTAATATAATTCCCTGTAAAGCCGCTCTGATCCCCTACCAGTTCATTAACATGATAAAAAATTTATGTTCTTGTACAACATCTATCTGGTCTATTCATTTTTACAATGTTTAAAAGGGACGGGTGTATAATGGGGAGAGGGATGTTCTCTCCCTTACAAGGACAATCAATCTATGATATAAAAAAAAAAAAAAGTATGCCGCTGCAATTGCTTCCCTCCGGACATGCGATATTCTCCACGACTTGAGAAGTCTGCGTTTCTCTTTGATCTTTACTAAATCTGGTAATTTCTTCCACAGATATTTGTTAGTATCTTGGGCGACGTTCATGGCTATGAGGGAGTCTGATTCTAGCCATACATCTTCAATCTGCATTTCCAGCACTAACAGGATTCCTTGATGGAGTGCATCAATCTGTACGGAGTGCCTATCTTCCTTATTGATGGTCAAAGACAATATCCATTGGATGAAGCCTTATGAGTCGAGGATTATTCCTCCCATCTTCGCATCATCATTTGCTAAATATGCATGAGTGTTCAGCTTGTAGGCCTCCTTAGTTGGTTTTGATCCAACTACACCCCCTTGACCATAGTTAGCAAAACTCGGTTTTAAACAACATTTTTCTTTTTTGAAAATAACTCGTTTTTATTGGTGAGCAGTTTAAAACTTTTACAACGAATAAAACTCTGTTTTTTGAGGCAAACGTTTTAAACACGTTTTTTTTTTTTCGCAAACTTCCCAAATTTACCCCCACAATATTTTGTAAATGACAAAATTCTGAACTCATTTCCTTGTACTTCAATTTTTTTACTACATTTTTTTGAACTAGTACCGTATTAAATTCAAATTTTTGCCATCCGTTTTTTCCCGAATCACGTTTTGCTAACCATGTTCTTGAATTTGTTTTAACGAGCCACTGAGAGCATTTTGGGAATTGTAATTTGTAAGTCTTTGACGGCTAGTTAAAACATGTAAAACAAGGTAAGTTTGTCCCATTATCAAAAAAGATCCTGGAAAGCAGTACAGTTCCCTATTCGTTTTGTTCAAGTAAAGGGAAAGGACTCGAGTCCTCTTGATAAGAGAATAAGCTGGAGGCTCTGTAAGTTCTTCGGTTTATTCGGACGAGGGTTAGGCTTATCCCATTTTTTACATAAATTTGGGAAAACATTTTGCAAATTCGTAAGATCCCCTTGAACTAAATCTAGACTATCGCAACCATATCCCTTCATTCCAGATATTGAAATCTTGGATGTGAGCTACAATTTCGAGATTCATCTTGGCTTCTTTTTCCTTTTATCCATCAGCACGTTGTTCTTTTCTCATATTCTATTCTCCACTTCTCCAACCACCCCTTCCACAACTTTCCTCTTCCCTCCCGTGAAATAGTAAATGGCAACCAAACAATGATAGGAAAAGGAAAACAAGTACTGAATATTTTGAAGCTAATTATTATTTTGTCGGGTGAGTATAGCGTTTGGTGGCTATGACTGTTTACTTTCTAAAGCACATGAGCACTTTCCTGAATACTAATTAGTTTTGGACGGCCAGCTTGCCTCCTAGGCGATCTGTTTTATGACACTACGGTTTCAACATGTGAACCCATCCATGAAGATACCATTTTCTGAGACTAATTATCATGCCTTCTACCTGTAAGCACCAGCTCACAAGCAGGTTCTATTTTGAACATTTTACAGCTTTCCTCTTCTTTTTACGGTTTCAATTGGTCCATTGTACAGATTGTAGAACAAATGTTTACAACGGTTGAATAAAGTCCCTGGTGGATGGAGGTGGTGAAGTTGTAATGACAGTGTCACCAGTTTACATTCTGTAATTCACCTGTAGCTTCAAATCAACAGTATACTTGAAGTCAATAAATACATAAGAACTGTGAATAATAGTTAATATGCAACCACTGTATACTTTCTTTCAGTGATGTGCTTGTTCAAGTAAAAGTTCTCACTGCCAGTGCAAATGAAGCAATTTCTTTCCTGAAATCCATCATTCTCATGCCATATGTCTTTTCAGTCCATAGCAACTATGAAAATTCATTGATAATTAAACCCAACATCAATAGTCAACAACGTAGATATTGGTCTCTGTCAATGTGGACATAATCAGTAGCAAAATAGATGTGTTTATCTTCACCTCTATCTACGAATAACAATGTTGTTTATCTCAAGGTTCAAGCAATCCAGTTCCACAGCCAACTTTAGATCAGCATACCATCCATTCACAAAATCCGTGCTACAACATGTAAGTAAATTAGCTCTTGGGGTCAGCCATGTGTTAAACATTTCAAAATGTTTAAAATACAAGCTTAAAGACAATAAAACATATCCAGGTCTCTAATAACAAAATTTGGCTAATAACTTACAAGATTATGTGCCACCCCAAAGAGTTGCTTTAAAACTTGACGATTTTATTCATCAAGCAAACTCTTCGGATGGAGAACAGCATGGGAACAGAGACTAGTGTATGTAAAGTGTAGAAGTGTATGCCAGCATGCTTCAAAGCCAGATAAAAAGATTGCCATACTGTGAGCTTATAACGAAGACTTGCTTAATCAATCAACGATTCGGTATACCCATGTTCGACAGGTTGAAAATCCGGGAGGTCGGAGTTTATGGAGAACCTGACCCATCGTTTTTTCTCAATATATTTTAGAAAAGGTTGCATAACAAGCCCAATAAGCACAGCAAGTAGGCTTATAACCATGACCTTGAAAGAAGCAAGAGCTAAAACCACACAAATCAATACGGTAGGAGGCATACAGAGTAGAATGGCACCGGCAGTCCCAACAGGTATCTTGTAAGGCCGCAAAGCCGTTGGGTACTTCATTCTTAACCTTATAAATGCCAAGAATTCCAAAATCATTCCAAAACAGTACAGGAAATTCTCTGCAGCTACAATCTCTTGAAAGCTCAGCCAAGAGAGCAAAACAACTCCCGTGGCCGAGAACAAGATCCCCATAAGAGGAGTTCCATGACGAGACCTTTTGCTAAAGAACTCGGGAAGCATCCCACGTTCTGCCATTCCGAGAAGTTGAAAGGAGTCACTGCTCATTTCAGCAATAAACATCCCCATATTTGATAGTGCAGAAGCCCCTTGCACCCACCATCTTAGCCAAACCCCGGCAATCATTTTTGCTATATCTGAGAAGTACCCATCAGACCACAATTCCCTATCGAGCCTAATTGCACCTGTACCAATCAAAAGAGGAAAAAAGTACCCAAAAACAACCAAAAGAAGAGCATAAAAGAGTGCCTTTGGCAAAGTCCTCTTTGGGTCTTGCACCTCTCCAGCTAGAGTGCTAATTGAGTCCCAATAGTTCAGATTCCAGAAGAGCGTGTTCAGGTACAAACCCCAATCCACATTGTCCATGTTAACCACAAACCATCTTGAAGGTTCCAATTCTGGTATCGCCACAATTCCCATAACAACAAAAGGGAGGAGCGAAAACACCCCAAGGGACACAGCAACCCATCCAACTATAGTTAAACCCCTATAATTCATGTAAGTAAGCGCAATAGTCAACAAAAGCACGGTTATAATCCTAGGAAAACCTTCTCCTAAAGCAGGAAACCCCGATTTCAGATAGTCTAAAAACAGAACTGGGTATAAGGCATTGTCAATAACACCACTCAGCCATTTCATCCAACCCTGCTGAAAACCCCAATAAGGACCCAGAGCAGACGATACCCAAACGACATACCCTCCATTCTCTGGGAACATGGTGCCCATCTCTGCAGTTATTAGGGCCTCTGGGACACTCCATATGAATGGGAAAATCAGAAACCCAAGAAGGGCTAGAAGGGGACCAGCTGCCTTGACACTATCCTCCACACCAAAAGGGCCACCAGAAACCTCATAGAAGATCAGAAAAACAAGGGGTACAAGTGAAACCTTCCTGAAATTATCTAACCTAGGAGACTCTCCTCCTGGCCTTTGATAATCTAAACCACTGTACTCCCCCATTGGAACAAAAGATTTCTTGTTTATTGCATTCCTCAGTTTCTGCACACAAAATTTAAGGCGGGACGGAATAAGGATACAATGCTTCCAAGGAAAAAAAAAAATACACAAGACAGGAAAAAAAAATTACAGATAGGAACATTCTAGATTTTCATTATGGTCTTCACAGTAATTCAAATTACAAATATCTGAAATGATCTCTATAATACAAAGGTAAAAAAACAGAATGATTCCCGGAATGTATTATATATTGATTACCACAAAAAAATCCAGTCATTTCCGTAAAAATAAATGTGTCTAAACCATAGTTGCTAGGGTAGGAAATGAGTGCAAGAAGCGATGCAGGAAGTGAAAGTGGGGAGCGAGGGGTTCAAAATAGATAAAATAAGGGAAGCGAAAAGCCCTAGAAGAGTAAAAAGAAAATGTGTGGGAAGTGTCATTGAAAGTCTACATAAAACATGTAGAAACCTCATTGGAAGTGAAGAAGAAGTACTTCGGAAAGGATTGTAGTAGGTTAGGGAGGAAGGTTAATATATATAAGGATTAGAAGTAGAAAATAAGACTTCGTGGTGAGTAATTAGAATTACAAGTTTTAGGAAAATGATAAAATATTCTTTTGAGAAGAAATATTAACCTAAATAGGAAGCGTACTTTAATTGAGAGGAAACATGTAGGAAGCGTCTTGGAAGCACTCTTCTACTAAATTTGGGAAGCGAGAAGAACTTAGCTTCCAAAAGCGAGTTTAAAGAGCAGCTCGCTTCCCAAGAGAAGCTCGCTTCCCAAGAGAAGCTCGCTTCCCAACCAACTAGATAGTTTCTAGTAACTATGGTCTAAACTATATATTCTTGAATAAAAAGGAATTATAAAATTTTAACCCAAGATATTCAAATAGCAAAACAATCTCACCATTTTAGGGAGGGAAAAAACGAAATTTCTCACTAATACGAATTTTCCAAGCCGTGGTCGAACGTTTCAGTAACCTAAAGTTCTCCTTTTCCTAGCTGAAGATTTGCATTCACGAAGTAGAATAAGAAATTCTGCAACTCGAAAAAACCCTAAAATCACAACAATTTTGTTCTGCAACAATAAAACCGGAATCTGACCGCACGACGGATAAAGTGAAAGGAGGAGAAAAGAGGGGAAGAATCCTTACCGGAATGTAAAGCTCCGCCGGAAAACTGAAAAACTGCCGGAAAACGTCGGCAGAGGTCGGAGACAGATCTGCTCCAATCTATCTCTCTAAATCCTGCTTTATTTTTCATCCACCGTGCTTTATATACTCGTAGCTGAGTTCACTTGTCAGTTGTTAAAAAAACTACTTGTCCAATACAAGGGAATCCACAGTCCAAGAGCTCCACATGTCGAGGGGAATTGATTCGGTGATGGAGAACGCTGCCCTTATTATACCGATAGGGGGCGGGGGAATTATTTTGGTAGGGCGCAGCCTCACTGTATTATAGTGTGGCAGCCCACTCCAGGATTAATACCTTTGACCGATCTGAACCGTTCATTTGATAGTCTTTAGTTTTGGATCTACTATGACCCAGCAATAACGCATTCCTTAGTCCTAACTAGACCTGGCAAACGCGACCCGTGCCCGCGGGTCGACCCGACCCAACCTCAAATTTGCGGGCACGGGTCTAAGTTTTAGTGACCCGTCAAAACTAACCCGCGGATGACCCAACCCGCAAAAACACGGGTCGGGTCAGGTCAACCCGCGGGCACCCGCTTTTTTAAGGGTGGTGATTTTGTTATGCTAATCTAGTTAGATGGCTTTTTTTCTAATGCCAAGGATGGTGATTTTGTTATGCTAATCTATTTTTTAAGGGTTTGATGCCTGAATAGATTATGGCTAGCACCATAGGTTGATCCCAACCCTCCGATTTGAATGTTAGAGGGTTGATCACTTGATCCTAACCCTCTATAGATCGGAGGGTTAGGATCAACATATTGAAATGATTTTTGGGGCAACACCTATTTAGCCAGTGGGCCATCTAATGGACGGTTTGGATCATCCCACGATGCCGGCCATACCGCCCTCATCAAAATCCAGTGATAACATTTCCTAAAATAAGCAACTGTTTGAATTTGCACCCGCGGGTCACCTAAATTCTAACCCACAAAAATGCGGGTCATTTCCTCACCCGACCCGTGTGACCCGCACCCGAATCACCTGCGGGTTGACCCGGCCTGACCCACCCGTTTGCCAGGTCTAGTCCTAACTAGGGCTGGCAATTTGACCCGTAAAAAAGGGGGATCCGCCCTGTCCTGCGGGTTAGGGGATTCCCCACTTTGAACAGGGATGGGGACGGGGATTTAAAAAATTCCGAGGTGCGAGGACAAGCGGGGTAAAATTTCAAATCTGCCATTTGGACTTTTTTAAGTGTGCGGGGCGGGAATGGGGATTAGGGATTCCCCCGCCATTCCCGAAGCGGGGGCGGAGATTTTTCTTTATGGCAGGAACAGGGACGGGGAATGCAACATCCGGCCAGCCCTGCCCCGTTGCCAGCCCTATTCTTAACGTCTAATAATGTGCATGTTTGTGGTTGAATGTGAACCGTAGCTTAGATTAGTAATTTTCAACCTTGTTAGCCTGATGTTTGGGCGTGGGAGATCCAAAGCGAGGCTTATCAGGTAGACGGTTTGGATCAATGAGAAATGGGACTAACAATGTCCTGGTGTGGGTGCAATTTATAGTACATTGTGGTCACGCCCCACTAAACCATTCTTCATATAAGTATAGCATCTACTCCAAAAATGCTTAACTGGATGGCGACCTCATTATACTAGCCTTTGATAAATCTGAACCCTAGATTTCCTATCGCCAGTAAATCAGGTTAATCATTTTGATTCCAAAACAAGGTCTACCAAACGGGCACTTTAGATCATTCAAAGGTGGGACCTACAATGTGTAGGTAAGGGTGTCAATGGATCCACTTCGGATCAAATCCACCGATGTCTTAGTCACAGTCCATTCAAATCTCGGAGTGTTCTTCAAATCCACCAATGTCTTATTGGTCATATTAGATTCGGAGTGTTCTTCAAATCCTACTTCATTCGTTTTGGTCACTATTCATTTCAAATTGGACTGTCCATCGGAGTGTCCTAGTAGGTCCCACTTGCATTCTATAATGTTAAAATTCTCAAAAGGCGAATGAAGACATGATTCGCAGCTGCAAGGGTGAATCGTAGCAGTGTGAACGCAATGGGCCCAGGGACTCAGGGTCAATGGTTAGAAAAGAGAAGAGGGTGACTGAGACTCGAGAGAGAGAGAGAGAGAGAGAGAGAGAGAGAGAGAGAGAGAGAGAGAGAGAGAGAGATGAATGAAAAATTACTAAAAATAGGAATAGTTCCAAAAATGCATACGAATTATTTTTACTAAAATATCCCAAAAAAATACTTAAAAGTTATAAAATAGGGGGATTTTTGTAAATAGTATAATAAAGTCGGATTTAGGACTGTCCTGCCTGCTTCTTGCTTCTGATCATATCAGTAATAATTTCGGATCCTATGAAAGGGTCTTGAAATATGCCCATGGATCCTATCATTTGACTAGATACTATCCGTTTAAGTATAGATATGTATAGTCAATCGGACTGCCTAGGTCCATTGACAAATATGAGTTCCGCCAAACTAAGGAAATTACACCTAATTTAGGGATAAAGCTTCAAAGTAAAACCATACGACCCTGAGCAGCCGCACACAGCAAACATTGATTGGGAACATCAATAGTCTTAGAGGAAAGTCCGGCAGGGGAAAATAAATCTAAAATCTTATGTAAATATTGGATTGGTTTCTGGAACATACGACCTTTCGCCACCCATACTTTTCTCGGATGTTGTATTGGCCAAGTAGCCCAATGACAACTAGACCTGGCAAACGCGACCCATGCCCACGGGTTGACCCGACCCACCCGCAAATTTGCGGGCACGGGTTTGAGTTTTAGTGACCCGTCAAAAGTAACCGGCGGGTGACCCAACCCGCAAAAACACCGGTCGGGTCGGGTCAGCCCGCGGGCACCCGCTTTAAGGGTGGTGATTTTGTTATGCTAATCTAGTTAGATTGCTTTTTTTTCTAATGCCAAGGATGGTGATTTTGTCATGCTAATATATTTTTTAAGGGTTTGATGCCTGAATAGGTTGTGGCTAGCACCATAGGTTGATCCCAACCCTTCGATTTGAATGTTAGAGGGTTGATCACTTGATCCTAACCCTCTATAGATCGGAGGGTTAGGATCAACCTATTGAAATGATTTTTGGGGCAACAAATGCGGGTCATTTCCTCACCTGACCCGTGTGACCCGCACCCGCATCACCCGTGGGTTGACCCGGCCCGACCCACCCGTTTGCCAGGTCTAAGTCATGCTTGGAAAACCGGTTTTACAACCAAAAGGAAACCGATAAATTGGTTATTGCCACGGCATCACAAGTGACGTAATCAGTTCATTTGGTTTAGGGAACTCGCCAAAAAGGTAGTTGTTTTTAGTACACGTGGTGGATTGTAATAGTTGGTTGCTCGGTTGCTCCCATCAGTCATATTCTCGGTCACCATATCATTTTCATTGGAAATGGCATTTAATTTAAAATCAATACATCATTTTGGGAGCCCCTCTTATTTAGGAGAGGAGAGCCGCATAGCTGAATTCGTCTTATTTATTTAATTCATGTGAGGTGGCACTTCATTTGCTCTTGCAAAATTGCCTAGACATTACCCTTTGATTATTTTCTATTGTAGGTGGTATTTTCATAGCCTTGTTCTGAAAGCATTTCCATTAAGGCAACGTCCAGCGAGCATGAATTTTTTTTTTTCAAGATAAATTAGCTTCTCAAGTGATGAGAGAGGTGTAGAGTGGGTGGGAGAAGAAGAGATTAGAGGGGCATGAATGAGAAGCGGAGTGTGAGAAGTGGCAAGAAACAAGGAAAAAATCAATCATATTTTTGAGTTTGAGTTTTTCGTTTCCTTGTTTTTCAAGCTTTTCTTACCCGCTCTTCATTTAGTCCTTCTCATTTGAATCCATCCCTCACCCTCCGTCACATGATATTACTCGAAAAACTTCATGGCAGCCAAATGTGTGGAGATGGGTATATTTACATGTTAAAAGCCAAATGGTTAGTATCATTGTATTTTGAACAAGGGTGTGAAACAACCAGTTACTCCAAAAGCTTAAGTTGTTCGAGAAGGCGTTATTTATTCATTTATACTATAACACTCCCTCTTACGTGTGGCCCCTATTTCTTTGGGTTGGACTACATGTGGCCCCACTTTTGAGTTGATCATTGCAATTGGATTTTTAACATTAAGGATATTTGAGCTCAGGACCTTTGCTATGATGCCATGTGAAACAACCAATTACTCCAAAAGCTTGGAGAAGGGGTTATTAATTCTTTTATTGAAATGATATTTTCACCCCCTTTTCGTACTAAGGGGGGTGAAAATATCACTTGCTAGGCAATTGATAGACATTAGGTCACGAAAACTCATAAAAAGAAAAGGTCGGCTGCTAGAGAGTAAATCAGTAGACGGCTAAGATCTTTCCTATGGGCAAGTTTTACAAGGCACATGGAAGTTTTGCTAGATTTGGTTAGTCTTGGGGATCAAGCAAACGTGGGTGGGCAAAATCAAATTCGGAGACTCACCTTACCACGCGCAACGCACCTTACCGTTTTGGGCCCCATCGAAATAGAAAATCTGCTGCATCCTTGACGTCAATTGGCCATGCGCGCAGTATTATGAAACCACGCATCCGTGCCCCAGGTTTGGACTTCGGTTAAGAATATTCTGAAAAATCCAAGGGTAATCTAGTAATATCGTCACAGGAATTCAATCTCAACTCTAAAAAATACCCATCACGATGCCACGTGTACAGTCACGAGAATCCCATGACGACCGAAGAAAAAGTGCTGCTCCATCATAGCCGTCGAATGTACTTGATAAAATCACACGGCCAAGATAAATTTAGTGGCAGATGACCTACGCTCATTTTATAAATATCTCCCCTTCAGCTTCTGTTTTTTCCAGTCCACGCGAGCGCAGTTCATTTTTACAGAAAGCTTCAAGCACGAGAAAAATGGCGACAATCAAATCCGTGAAAGCAAGGCAGATCTTCGATAGCCGTGGAAATCCTACCGTGGAGGTGATTTTTCTCGATCTCCTATGAACATCGATCTGTTAGTTTTTTGCATTTTTTCATTTAGATTTTGATCTTCATTGTTCTGATGAGTATCTGCATGTGAATTTTATTATGCTGAAAATGATTTTTTGTTCGGATCGGATTAGATCGGTTTAGATCAGCTTCAGATCGCATGATTTCTCACATTTTTTTAAAAAAAATTCACTGAATTTCATTCGGCCATGGTATTCATATACCATTTTTTCTTTTTCAGGTGGATATTTGTCTCTCTGACGGAACCCTAGCTAGGGCTGCTGTTCCGAGCGGTGCCTCAACAGGTAAAAACACAAACCTAGTTTTGTCTTAAAATGCATGTTGGATCGTTGTATAGTTTTGGAACAGTGTTCAATTTACTATTTCTGTAGTTTGTATTCGAGTTTGATTCTTTCATACCACTTATTGCGAGTTAGGGCTCGGGTTTTAGCAAGTTTCGAATTAATCTCTTTCAGTTTATAGTGTATGTGCGTGCGTGTGTCAAAGAGAGAGAGGGATTTTGCATTCATTTGATATAGATCCTGATCACGAATCTTCCTTTTAGATCTAAAATATGATGTTTGATGTGTCAATCGATTTTTGAGCTTTTGATCCAGATTTATATTAAACAATTCTTTTTTCCTGGATCATGAGCCTGAAGAATTTTTTATCGTGTTTGACAATATTTTAATTTGGTACTTACATTTCTTGAGCTACCAAAAAATCTCCAGAATCTGATCCATGTTATGTCAGTTGTATTTCCATTATTTCAGTACATGCCCAAAAAATTCATTTCACTCCCTTTCTGCTGCCAAATATGCTTAAAAAAGCCTTTTTAGAAATCCAAAAGGTCATTGATGCTTCTATTTTCTTGCACTCACTTGTTTTCCCTCTAAATACTACCTCCCAAGAAGGATAAGTATAAAAGCTCCAAACAGAGAGAGAACACATGTTAGTTAGACGAACATGAAAAGTAGAAGTGAATGTGGAATACACACCTAACTTAAGGTCTATATAACTAAACTCAATAACATTGCATTTAGGATCATATTTGCTAGCTTATCAATCAGCCTTGACATTCCGTTCCCTGTAAATATGGAATATGCACCAACCTGGAAGTCCATCAAGACTGCATCTATTTCTCTAAATATAGATAGTAGTCCATGATAGAGTGAACTTCTTCTCAAGCAATTTGATTGCCAATTTGGGATCCCCTAATGCGCTCCAACCTTGAAGTCCATCAAGATCGCTTCTATTTCTCTAAATCTGGATGAGTCTATTATAGTGAGAACTGAGAATTTCTTAAGCAATTTTTTCGCCAATTTGGGTTCCCCTTCACTCGACACTCTGTGATATTTAAAACCGTTGGGGTACTTTGCAGTTTGCACTACAACCTCCGACCCACATGTCTGATTAAATCATATAATTTTTGTTAGACTAGCCACTAAATGCCAATAACTTTTCTCCTAATAATTCCGCCATTACCAACTGCCGCTGGTTTTCACCTTGTTGATGGCCCTCTGTGAACATCACTCAAATTTTAGCTCTATACATCCATCCAGAAGAGCTATCAAGAAATTGTTGCCCTGTTAGTCTGGGAGTAATCATAGCATCCTCCTTCAATGAAAATTTCATCTGGTCCTTTCTGGTCTGCCTATCCTTGTAATGGTGGAGATCCATATGAAAAAATTGAACAGCTTATCCAAGCAAGAAACATATCTGATGCTGGTTCTTCAGATCCAGAAGGAAATTTTCAAAAACTTGTTGGGTTTAAGTGTTTAACATTGAGTAGCCTGGCCAGATCTGGTTTGGCCCTATTGTTCTACTCAGCTGAGTCAATACAAAATTCATTGGTTCAGTTGTTGACACGCCCCAATTGAGTGCTTTTACCTTGGTTAATTTCTTGTAAGAGTGTGAGTAAACCTTGCTAGTTTTAATTACAGCTGCAGAAGATAACACGTCTCCATGAGGACCAGATTCACAGGTTGTTGCTAACAATTGCACCTTGAAAGCACAACCCACTCCCAACCACCACAAGTTCATACCTTCTAAATTATGGTTGTTAACGCGTTTTAGTTAAACGAAGATGTAAAGTAGAATTGATGTTTTATTTTGAGAAACTAAAAGTACTGAAAAAGTTTGGAAGGTTGGCAACAAGAGAAAATTGTATCTCTGCTTTTGTCCGTTATGCTTTTATTTTTAGTGACAAGTTAACTTTTTTCAGCCGCAAGAATTGATAATCAGAGAAAGTGGTTTATATATGTGGAACTGTAGTCATACTTGCTGTGAGGCTCATGATTTGTGGTTGTGAAATACATCAGCAGTTGTTTTGTATTGCCTTTTTGTGGATATATTGGTGTAGTGTTTTGAGGGAGTACTCACTCATATTCTTTACTACATTTATTTTCAAGGCATATATGAAGCTCTGGAACTAAGAGATGGAGGATCAGACTATCTTGGAAAGGGCGTCCTCAAGGTTAGTGATGCATCTATTTTCATATCTTCAATTAAGTATATGCTTCTGTGATTCAATTATTTATTGAAAAAGGGGGAGAGCTCTATGTTTCTGGCTATCATTCAAAAAATAAAAGCTCTATGTTCCTGGTTCGCCAATATCTGTATGACTGTATCCTCTGGAACCGTGAGAATCCTTAGAGTAGGAATCCTGTTCGCACTGCTGAGTCCAAATGCTAAACAACCCATCTTTCCTTGAGGTCTCAGCAACATCTTCATTTTACTTTGAAAAAATTGGTTAATGTCCATCACTTGTGCATCCTTTTTTTTCCCTGGAGGAAAAATTACAAAAACAAGCAAATTTCATTAACGGCATGATCAATCGTGTTGAAGGGAAAGGAAGTCCCAAAAATTTGGACCAAATGACTTTTTGGGGAAAAAAAACGAACCAAAGGAAGCACGTGGTAATTTTCATGGCACACAATAATCAATGAAATCGCACTACTGGATACCAAACCATCCTTTTTTTTTTCATAAATTTCATTTCATTTATTTGGATGATCTGTTACATAACATCCGATGCCACAATTAAGTTTGTAGACCACCGAGATGGTCAACATATTAATATTGAAAATGTGTGCGCGTGCATGTGTGCGTGTCTATACTCAACTCAATTAAGCCTTTGTCCCAAACTAGTTGGGGTCGGCATATTAAACTAATTTTGTGTGTGTGTGTGTGTGTGAGTCTATATATATAGAGTAAACATTTCCTAAGGTGGCGCTCACAAAACATAGGGGGGGCCACTTTGTTTGGATGATCCAAAGCATTCATTTGATAGGCCCTCACATAGATAGGGTGCCCACAAAAAATTGGGTCCATAGGATCATCCTAACCCTTCCATTTGTGGAGGTTTAGATTTATGGAGGTTTGTACTCATCCATTTTGTGGGCACCCTATCTATGTGGGGCTTATCAAATGAATGCTTTGGATCATCCAAACAAAGTGGGCCCCCTATGTTTTGTGAGTGCCACCTCATATAAGGTAGCGCTAGCGCCACCTCAGGAACCCTTCTCATATATATATATATATATATATATATATATATATATATATATATATATATATATATATATATATATAGAGGAAAAGGATTGTACGCTCGAGTGTACCTAACCTTAGGTACGCTCGAGTGCCAAATCACATGGGTCCCACATTTTTTTTGGTCATCTAAACCATTCATTTGCAAGGCCCCATCATAGATAGGGTGTGTACCAAAAATCAGCACCATTGAATCATCATCCTAACCCCACCAAAACTGGAGGGCAAAATGGGCAGATTTGTGGACAAACAGTGTCTGTCCATTTTGACCTCCACAAATGGATGGGTTAGGATGATCCTATGGAGCTGATTTTTGGTACACACCCCATCTATGTAAGGGCCTTTCAAATGGATGCTTTGGATCATCCTAACAAAGTGGGCCCACATGTGATTGGGCACTCAAGTGTACCATAAGCTTGGTACGCTCGAGCGTACAATCCTTTTCCTCTCTCTCTCTCTCTCTCTATATATATATATATATATATATATATATATAGAGAGAGAGAGAGAGAGAGAGAGAGAGAGAGAGAGAGAGAGAGTAAAGGGTTTCTGCGCTCGAGTGCAAAATCAGGCGTGGGCCCACATTGTTGGGGGAATCCAAAGCATTCATTTGGGAGGCCCTTTCATGGATAGGGTGTCTACCAAAAATCAGCTCCATTGGATCATCTTAGGGTGTCTATTTGTGGGGTGAAAAAATGGCCAAATTAGTGGACAAATAGTATCTGTCCATTTTCACCCCCACAAATGGACATGATCCAATGAAGCTGATTTTTGGTACACCCCATCCCTGATGGGGCCTTTCAAATGAATGCTTAGGATCACCCCAAGAATGTGGCCCCACCCCTGCTTCCTGCACTCGAGCGCAGGAACCCTTTTCTCATATATATATATATATATATATATATATATATATATATATATATATATATATATAGAGAGAGAGAGAGAGAGAGAGAGAGAGAGAGAGAGAGAGAGAGAGAGAGGTGTTTCTACTCGGTCGAGTAGATAACATTATCTGCTCGGTAAGGAAAAACAGTGGGCCCACATTGTTTGGATGGTCCAAAGCATTCATTTGATGGGCCCTCACATAAATAGGGTGTGCCCAAAAAATCAGCCCCATAGGATCATCCCAACCCTTGATTTGTGGAGCTTAAAGTCCACTGAAATCCACAGACGTGCTTTTATTTCAAATTAGGAGGATTTATAATATGCAGAAGCAATCGCAGGAAACTTGGGGTCTTTGAGGAACAGAGTAGCGAGTCTGTGGTGGTCACAGAAAAAAGGAATGCCAACTTCTCAAAGAAGCAGATATTATGTCATGCTTTTAAAGCTCACTGATTATTCTGGAAAATAATTTACTGAAGCTTTGAAGTATTAATTAGCCCAATTTGTAACATTAATATGTTGTTTTTAACATGAGGAATGCTACCGTCATGCGGTAGTATACCCGCTTGTAGTCACACATTGTTAAAATCTATCTTGCATTGTTTTAGTCTACTTTTTGAAGTCTACTTTTTTGGCCTCATTAAATGGGGAAATGACTTTTTTTTGACAGCCTGACAGAGAGTACTTTTCTCTTCACGTCTCTCTCTTGTTTCTTTCTTCTCTCTGGAAGTTCCATCGAACCCACCGTCTCGGCCTCCACTTTATTTCAGAGTTCCGACCGCACGTGCTGTTTACCAAATACAAAAAAAATCCATATGTTCTCTTCCGAATTAGAGGGCGGCACATGATCTTTGGATTTTTATTTTTATTTTTCACCCATCTGTTGCATGGGTTAGATTTGAATATTTTATTTTTTACCCATCTAGCATCACGCTCTTTACCAAATAGTTTCAATGCCCATTAAATGTTTATTTTGTGAATGTGTGATTCGATTGAATTGTTTAGGTATTTTTTTTTTAACTTCTTTGTTGTTTTCACTGAATTTTTCTATCGCTTGGCATCCACCTCAAAAATGCACATGCGATGATGAAATCGATTGTCAAGAGTCATATAATCCATGGGCAACAAGAATAATTCCTCTTTAGGGTTTTATAGTACATGCAGTTTTGTGATTGAATTCTTGGATTTTCGCAGTCTTTCTTCAATTCCATTATTAGGATTTTATTTTCGTTAGAATTTCTTCAGGATTGTAAAGACATCCAAAGCCTTGAGAACAACACCCAGAAGGTCCACCCTCCACCCATGGAAGAGACCTTGGCTCAGACTCAGGAAACCATGGAAGCACGAGGATTGTCGTTTCCGCACATCAAGTGCACCATCTTCAATCTTCCTCATGTCATGGGTACCCAAGGATTTAACTGAGCCCCAACTCAACTGGTTATGGTGGCTTCGGAGAACAAGAGCACGAGAACAGGAGGATATAGGGAGACGAGAAGAGGGATGTGAAAAAATGGGAAGGAGCCGTAGTCTCAACAGTGCGGCATGAGCGGAAAGTGGTTTCCGCATTTAATGTAATATAGAAAAAGTAAACTAACAATGCGAGACGGCTTTCTGACAACCAATAGGAAGCCGCTTGACTACAAGCGGGTATACTACCGCTTGATGCTAGCATTCCTCTATTTCCTATTATGCTCGTGGCATTGAATGTATTTGATATATTGTACACTAGGTTTCTGATGAACATTGCCTTTTGTTTTTTATCCCCTTATTTCTTCAAGGATTGTGGTTCATGATACAAATATTTACGCTATGGGTGCTGTATTCAGTCTGTTATATATGCTTAAATCTTCTTGAAGTGAGTGAGCTTAACATGGGCTGTATTTTGATGGTCCTGAATCCAGGCTGTTGAGAATGTCAATGCAATAATCGGGCCAGCACTGATTGGAAAGGTACTTACCCTGCCCTTCACATATCCATTTGTTAAATATTTTTTGTTTTCCTTTGATTGGTTTGAGTTCATCCATTGTTTGGTAATGGGTGATTGTCTGATTGATGCTTGCAATATATTTTATAGGATCCAACAGAGCAAACTAAGATTGATAATTACATGGTGCAACAACTTGACGGAACAGTCAATGAGTGGGGCTGGTGCAAACAAAAGGTATCTCACTTATAGGTCTTTAATTATTGCTTGATTTAGTGCATTAATTTTTTCTTGATGCTGCAATTTGTGTCTTTGTTATGCTAATCATTTGATTTATTCTTTACCGTGCCAGCTTGGAGCAAATGCTATATTGGCAGTTTCACTTGCTGTTTGTAAAGCAGGGGCTAGTGTGAATAAGATTCCTCTTTACAAGGTATGGGGAGCTGATAATTTTGTTCTTTTTATTGTTGACTATTTGACGTCTTGTTTGTTAAGTGATGCCATTGTTTTGCCCTGCTATCATGCAGCACATTGCCAACCTTGCTGGAAACAAAACCTTAGTGTTGCCGGTACCTGCATTCAATGTCATCAATGGAGGATCACATGCAGGCAATAAACTGGCTATGCAGGTAATGCTCAGACAATCAGAGTATTAGAGGTCCTTCTGTGTTATTGCCATTGTTTTCAATCCTAATGCTTCTCTCATCTTGTAGGAGTTTATGATCCTTCCTGTTGGGGCTGCTTCTTTCAAGGAGGCCATGAAGATGGGCGTAGAAGTGTATCATAATTTAAAGGTTAACTTATCATTCTGTTTAAGAGTTTCACATCATAGCTGTCCTTTTACAATACATCTTATGATTCTCTCCTTTTGCTCTTGCAGGCTGTGATTAAGAAAAAGTATGGTCAAGATGCCACTAATGTTGGTGATGAAGGTGGTTTCGCGCCCAACATTCAGGTTTGCTGGCATTTGATTTGTATTTCTTTCTATAGAAGCATTCTTATTTTGAGAAGTTCAACTTAAAGTTTTGAGCCATTATTAATATATCAAAGCCATGGTGGCTGCCATTGCTATGGGTGTGTGACTTGTTTCCACCATGATGGTGCTGGGAATTTTTAACAGCCACCTTATCATTCATTTCTTCGTATTGGTGGGGTTTCAATAGTTTAGATTTGTGAGACTCATGACAGTTGAAACCTGTGGACATGGCATGCTAAAAAATTCTTGACAATTATCAGCCATGCATAAATGTTAAAATGTTTTCAACCTAGCTTATTTAAACTGTGAAGTCCATCTTATGTTATTGATTCCAAACTCTAGTCTAATTAGTTTGTTAGACACTTTGGTACTGAGTCGGTGAGTCCAAGGCCCTATTTCATAAAAGATTGGCCTATTGGGATTTACTAAGCTGATTATTTATATAACATTATCGGGTTATTTCATGTAAACTTAGTTTTTCCTTGACTTGGATGAATTATTTTTAGAAATCAAAAGACTGACGTCCCAATTGAGTCATAGTTTTTGAACCATGTTGAAAGAGCTTAAGCTAATCAAATCGTATTTAAAGTTTTAATCATTGCTTCAAAGCATTGTTGTGCTTAAGCATTAGGGACTACTTATAGTTTAATGTCCGAATCTGTTGGTATTTAAAGTTTTAATCATTGCTTCAAAGCATTGTTGTGCTTAAGCATTAGGGACTACTTATAGTTTAATGTCCGAATCTGTTGAGGCCAACAATTAACAATTCTTGTATGTCTTTCTTTTCAGAAAATTCCAATACCTACCCCATTTCAGATTTCATTTTTTTTTGTTCCATTAATTCTTCGAGCTTTTTTCTAGTGAGTCATTATCCAGCATGCATTGATGGGTGGTCATTTGTTGTGTTATTTGATTTTCTAACCAATGGAGTTTCTCAACTGAATTTTAAGTGGTGTCTACGGGTGGGTGGGTATCCATTTGTGAATGTAGCTCACTGGACATGCACTATTATTTCAAACACTGTTAATTGGGTCTGCCCCTACACTGTTTAATTGAAAAATGATGGCATAACAGTTTCTATTTTATTTGAATGGGAATGCAGGAGAACAAAGAAGGCCTTGAACTCTTGAAGACAGCTATAGCGAAAGCTGGATATACCGGCAAGGTGTGTCTTTTAATCCTTAGGTTCAGCTTTTTTTTAAGAAAAAATGAGTACTCAACGAGTGCTGCCTACTCAAGACAATTTTTTAATGTTTCCAGTTTGGTTTTTGTGGCAGGTTGTTATTGGTATGGATGTTGCTGCTTCAGAGTTTTATGATATCAAGGATAAAACTTATGATCTAAATTTCAAAGAGGAGGTAAGGATTGATCTCTCTTTCTTATTTTCCTAATTCTGAACCTGTTAGGAAATGCCAAAGGATGCAAAATAGGAGTTAAAATCCTGCTTGTAGTTTCCTCAACCCTGTTTACATGGATTCTGTAAAAGTTAAAAAGTCCTATTCTTTAAATCTCAATATTGTACGTCTTGTTTACAAAAATTGAGCTTGAGTAATCATAAGTTGCTTATTTTTTTCCATGCAGAATAATGATGGATCACAGAAAATATCGGGAGACAGTTTGAAGAATGTCTACAAGTCCTTTGTAACTGATTACCCAATTGTATCCATTGAAGACCCTTTTGATCAGGATGATTGGGAGCATTATGCTAAAATGACTGCTGAGATCGGGCAGCAGGTACAGATTGTCGGGGATGATCTACTTGTCACCAATCCAAAGGTATATATCAATACGAAAATGTGGAAATTTTCTCCTTTTGCCATTCCCAAAAAATGTGGAAATTTTACTGTAGCAAAGTTATAATGTTACTCATATTTTTCAACATTGGCTGCTACAGCGTGTTGAGAAAGCCATCAATGAAAAGTCCTGCAATGCTCTTCTATTGAAGGTATTATCACCACTTCTAATATTTGAGGCAACTATGATGCCATGTTCTATGCTTTTCGTCTGTTACAATGGCGAAATCCCGCATTTCTATTATTCTATTTCCCTTTGTTTAGCTGTTCCATATGCATCCATTCTTATGTCATTATTTCATTTAAACATTTTTAAATTTGAATCATTAAAAAACATTAAATTTGAAAACCTTAATATTGTCAACGAAAATGCTTATTATTTTCCTTTTATGCTGGTCAGGTGAACCAAATTGGGTCTGTCACTGAGAGCATTGAAGCTGTAAAAATGTCTAAACGTGCTGGGTGGGGTGTGATGGCAAGTCACCGAAGGTATACAAAACTTAAAACTGAACAAGCTCTATATAATCAATTTTTTGTTTGTTAATTCAAACCAAACATCAATGCTAAATTTCAGTATTGTTTAATTGATTCAGTGGTGAAACTGAGGATACTTTCATTGCAGACCTTTCAGTAGGTTTGGCCACGGTAAGAGTCGGTCTTTTATTTATTACTCAGTCATGTTTGGTTTGAATTACTTGGGAAGTGGAGTTGCTTTGGAGCTAGACTATCATTGGGTCAGAGTGATCTTCTGCTGGAATTCCCATAGATTTTACTCGTGTTTGTTGTGAAACAGGGTCAGATCAAGACAGGAGCTCCATGCAGGTCTGAACGCCTTGCTAAATATAACCAGGTAAATCCCCTCTACACTAATTTATAGATCTGTTCAATATGAGAGGGAGGTCTGCGTCCTCTTGTTTGTTGAACCACGGTGTATTGCTGTTTTGCTACTTGCAGCTGCTTAGGATTGAAGAAGAGCTTGGGTCAGCAGCTGTCTATGCTGGAGCAAAGTTCCGAACTCCAGTGGAACCCTACTAGGTGAAGGGAGCAGCATTTTGTAAGCTTCATAAATTTTGGAGGCATGAGGAACCCTAACTGAATGAAAAGTAAAATAATTTCGGTAGAAGTGATCAATCAATCCCACAGCTTCACTAGGGTGTTGATGATTACTTTTACTTGCTCATCATCTGTTTTGTTTGTTTGTTTTGATTGCGGAAATGGAGTATGCTAGACTTTATTTTGTTAGATTGTGTATCAGAAGTGAGTCTTTGAGTATGCAAAGTAGTCTCCAGTGAGGTTTCTTGAATTTTCTTCAGGTATCGTTTCTTCTTTTACAGTGGAATGTGCATGGTGTTTCCTTTTTCTTGATCATCAACTTTCAAGATTGCTTGTTTTTCCCCTGTGGGCTTTTCATAATGGTGGTCCGTTAACGGTTGCTTCTTTTTAAGCGTGGTTGGGAGCTGTTTGGGCGGAGGACGTAGGAAGAGAAGGTTGGGTTTTGGTGTTGGGGAGGGCAAGGAAGATGTCAAGGACATTGAAATCTCAGCTCAGCCTTGAGATAATATTATCTAGGGTTTTCAGTTACAAATTTGTTGTGGTGACAGTTTTTTCTAGGATAGATCCATGCGATACATAGATGGAGAGATTCATGCACCCCTCTTTTTTATTTTTTATTTTTTTATCTCTCTCTAAAAATGGTGCCAGCTATTGGACTCAAAATTAAATGTAAATAAACAAGAGGGTTGGAATCACAAACATAGCCTTTGCACGATCACAATCTTATCTCTTTATTTTTAACGATAAAAATAAAAAAGAGGGGTGCATAACAAAACCTAGTACTACTGTCACCAGGCATGCTTAAGTTTAGTTTTGATGGGGTCTAGTGCATTTGTGCTTATGATAGTACGTGGCCTTCTTTTGTTGGTTCGAGAAAATGATGAACCAGACGGAAGAAATAGGGAAGATTCCAAATTCAGGCATGAGAACTAGTTGCTACTTGCTACTCTATAGCAGTATTGTGGTGATTGGGACTTGATCGGTTACCTACTCAGTTTTATTATGGTAAAAATTCAATACTGCTGGCCAATAGGTAGCATAAAAAACAAGGAAAATGCTTAGAGGAAGTCACTTAAAACGGTTCTTCGTGAAAGGCGCACTAATTTTGCCCCACTTCTGCCTCCCCATGTCACCTATTTTAGTAACTCCTGCCAAACTGTTGATCAATAATCCTACGTCCTTGATCCATCAAGCTCGTATAGGGTCCCGCCAAGCGAAGCTAGGAGTGTTCTTCAACTCTTCTCATTCTCTGTTTTTTAGAGTGGAAAGGCAAGAAACTTTCTTGGGGCAACTCGGCTTCACTCCAAGAATTCATTGCAAATCACCACCAAATCCAACTTTAAAGACCACCAAATCCCACTCGAAAGTCCGGATACTACAGAAATGATAGCATTCTCCTTTTTTTCCATTCTTAAAAAAAACAAACACGTGCATAAACACAGTCTAAATGTGTTAAAGAACAAGTCCACTGATCTTTGTAGTCCTTTTGGCCATGTCTGGCTACAATGAAATCTGTTTTCATGAAATATTGGCTTACCAAAGTGTTGAGAGAGGAGTAGGGAGGGTGGGAGAGGAAGGAAATAGAGGACATGAGGTGTCAACGGATCCACTTCGGATTGAATCCACCTATGTCACGGTCACGATCCATTCAAATTCCTTATCGGTCGGATCGGATTCGGATTGTTCTTCGGATCCTACTTTCCACATCCCGATCACGATCCATTTTAAATCGGACCGTCCATCGGAGTGTCCTATTATGTCCTACTATGCCTAATACACAATTAATTTTTATTAAAAAGAATTAGAATGTCAGTCCACCATAATAAAATGAAAAGCAGTGATCGACTTCAAAGAAGTGACTAAAAACAGGGAAAAATATGTATCCACTATCCAGTATTCTAAGAAGATAATAGAAACCAAAAACTTAGCAGTAATTTTCTGTGCATACTGCTCGGATGCTGGGAAGGCAAGGGTGCTGCGATGGCGAGGGTGAGAGCAATGACTAGCGATAGTGAGGGTGAGAGCAATGACTAGGGACAAAACATTAATTAATGTCAATGGAGTAGATGGGTTATGGTTACCGATAGGAAAATGAGATGTTCGTTCCACAAATGGGGAAGGGATACTTACACGGCCACACGGGAAGGAAGAGGAGATTTATTTCGAAAAGGAGATTTCATTCAATAAAGATGGAAACCAGTAGCTACTAAAAGAATATGATTATTTTGACGAGAATACCCCCATTTAACATTGATGTTGTAATGATTTTGAGGGTTTTTATGTAAGATGATTTCGGACGATAGGAAGATGAGATGTTCGTTCCACAAATAGGGAGGGGATACTTACACGGGAAGGGAGAGGTGATTTATTTCAAAAAGGAGATTTCGTTCAATAAAGATGGAAACTGGTAACTACTAAAAGAATATGACTATTTTGACGAGAATACCCCCACTTAACATTGATGTTGTAATGATTTTGAGGGTATTTCTGTAAGATGATTTTCGATCGTGATTGTCCCTAAGGACTTTCGCAGCATGCCCAGATCCAATCCAAATTTTTTTTGATCATATGATTGGGAATCCGAAATATGCCCATGGACCTCTTGGTATGCTTATATCTCGTTCATTAAAGTTTGGATTCGGTTCGGACGGTCCTAGGACCGTCTGGATCCATTGACACCCCAAGACATGAGTGAGGAGATTGTGCCAAGTCGCTGAAAAATAAGGAAAACAAAAACTCTATTTTGAGTATAGTTTTTCTTATCCCCATTTTTCAGCCGCTTCTCACCCTGTCCTAACTCGTGCCCTCTCAATTCTCTCCCTCTCCTACCACTCGATAAACTAATATTCCATTAAAAAAACTTGGCTAATGATAGAGGTACTACAATGTTTTGAAAACCCGTCAAAGGTTATTGCAGATCCAAAAAAGCTTAGAAACCAATTTAAAAAAGAACAGACAAGCTCAATTTGTGCAGTTATTAAAACATGGTAGTGCCAATATCAGTAGCCAAAACCTTTCATGGCTACCAGACATGGGCTTATCTTTCAGAGATGTCTGTTCAGTATCAGCAAGAGCGGGAAATTACAGAAATGGTTCGGTTTTGGCTAAATAGTATTCTCTTCTTCTTCCGTTTTTCCATCTTGTGTAACAGATAAAAAAGATTCTGCTTTTTAAAATTATAAAGCCATAGTTTTGAAACAAATTAATCAAATAAATCATCAAATGTTTACAACGGTGTGGAAACATCAGAAACTCACGTACCAAGTAAAACCAAACCCACATGCCAACTTCTGAACCCCAAGAACCGCCCAACAGAACAAAGTCATAAGGTGCCTGATACTGGATCATCTGCCATGAAAGCAAGCAGGATTCTGAGAGAGCTAATGAGATTCCAAGTTGGTCAAGAACAAGCACACTTGGAAGTAAAGCAATTTTAGGGCACTTGCCGCTGCTGCTCACAGGGTGGGTGAAGAGAATGAGTGATCAGTCATCCTCCAATGCAGTCCAAATCATCCTACAATGAATACATGGAAATTTACATTAATCTACTAAAATGCTGCGCAAAATACAATTGCTTGAAGCAAGAGGTATTAGGTAACAATACCAGAATATGGAGAGGAATAGGAGAATGACAGTATAGATGAGCTTAGCAAGGCGTTGGTTCTTTTCCCAGCTCAGCAGGTTAAATATCTCAGTCACATCTACCAAGTGCTGCCTTCGTGTGTACCTGAAAATCACACCGAGAAAGCAACTTAGAGAACATACATGGTTCCAGGTTTATAAACCAGAAAGACAAAGCAAAAAGGACTGCTTATGATTATATATATATATATATATATATATATATATATATATATATATACAAACAAATATTGAAGTAGCTCCAAATATAAGATTTTACTCAGGACAAATCTACCATCCACATTTGTACCTTATTCTCATGTGTATCAAAATATTTATCGTACTAGAGAGGATACAACTTAACTCAACTCAACTCAACTAAGCCTCTGTCCCAAACTAGTTGGGTCAGCTAATGAATTATCGTACTAGAGAGAATAAAAAGTAAAAATGCATTTCAAAAAATAAGTGAGGGATTAAAAAAGTTTATTTTATCTTTAAAATATGTGAGGGACAGCTGGTAAAGGGATATAGAGAACATCACAGTCAACTGAAAATACAATATAAGGAGGTTGATTCTTAAAATTATTATAACAAAATTGCTTAGTTGTCAACTGTGTTCCAGAGGCTATTTTAATTTTCTCTCGAATTGGAACTAACTGGTGTTTGGCTTTAGAAAAGACACTCCTAAGTGTAAAATACGACAATAGTATGCTAGAAGATAACTTTAAGAGGAAGTACGAGAAAATGACCGGAAAATGTTATCTTCCACCTTGGATTAGGGTTTTGGGAAACAAAAGAAACCCTAAATGCGATCAAAAGACAGGCTTTTTATGGACTTTAACCCTGTATCCGATTGGGATGGATGCAACACCTTAAAGGCCCCTCTCATTTCTTTGGAAAATACAAATAAAATAAAATAAAATATGGAGGTAGCCTGGTATTTTTTATCAGTTTTGGACAGAATTTCTGCAATTCAATCAGAATGCTTCGTTCAGATTTTTGTTCCAGGTTGCGGTCTGGAATGAAATTTCCGGAAATTCAGTCTAGAAGGGAAGAGAATTGACAACTACGCTAGACCACATTACTCTCTTGGAAACAAATACCAAAAGTAAGCCAATGGTAGTTGATTGCCTCTTTAAGACACTTACCTAAATCATCCTACCCACCCTGAAAACCTCCTCCTTTGTTAACAGATAATTTTTTTCTAAATCATCCTGCCCTCCATCCAGAAAACCTCGTCATTTTTTAACAGATAAATTTTCTCTACATCTCCCTTGCAACAGCCGTGACCAATGAATCACAGCTCACGAAGTCAATATTACACCAGAGATAGTATAATCAAGTGAACTGATTATGTTTGCCTTTTGCTCGAAGAGTTGAAAGAAAATTCAACCTTCAAAATGTATTGTTCCAAAGCAAACTGCTTTGCATCCTCCTGTGGACCCGGGCCGCGGGGGTAGGACCGAAAGGCCCTGTGCTGCTGCAACCTTAGCCACATAGGGAGCTTTGTGGCTATCGCCAATCTCGCGCTCGAATTGATGGCAAGCAATACCACCCGATTTGGGGTCAAGTAACCTGAAACTGGACGTGTTCCTCGATTCTCTTTTTTGCAAGACCAAAACCAGAGAGCTCCGTTGACACACCCCCCCCCCCCCCCCCCCTGCGCACCCAACCTGTGAAAATATCTTATAGGTTTTAATCTTAGCCATCTATTCCAAAGCCTTCTTCTTGATTGATCTCAGTCCCATTATGCCGAACCCTAAATTTCTTGCAACCAATGTTTCAAAACCGATGCCTAAATTTTCCAAAAACCAAGCCCCAATTGTGAAAAGAACCGGTTCGAACCGAAAAAATCCCCTTTTGCAAAGCCTTTTTGAAAATTTTCACAACCCAGGCAGTCCCCAAACTCCCATTTGCATTCAGATGGGACTTGTTTTTTTTTTTATAATTCTGATTGCATTTTTTGTGGTTTCTTTGTGTGAATTCAGTAATACAGGGATAGGGTTTGGTCTTCACCTCCCAAAAGAAAAGGATGCAACTTTCTTAAACAGTTCTATTTCCTATCAAAACCTATGACTCCAACTATGGTTGTCCATTAATGATGAGAACGTGACAGACAAGCATACTCTGTTTACTCAACAAGGCGCACCGCTCAAGCCTAAGGTGCCCTTATCTGTATCGAATCTTTGATAATTCCATCATAGGCCAGCTTGTTCCGGGAACACATAAGAAAAAGAGAGAAAAAGAAAAGAAACGTAGCTCATGTAATAACTCAGATATTTGACGTTTCCAACTTCTAGTGCTTATAATTTAACTTCAATTATACTCGATTTGTTTATTAGAGATCAAATCATCAAGCTCCTAGTTTTGCTATCCGGCTTAGCAGTTTAGCCTTTCCCTATACTATCACAGGAGCTAACATTTTCAAGTTCATGGTTCTCAAAGGAAATATATAAAACCTCCAAATCATATCACAACAAATTCTGACAACATGAAAAGAAAATTTTAGATCTTGTTTCTATAATTTGAGTAATATCCACATGCAAATTTTGATGCGGGGTATGGGAGAAAGAACTTACTGTCTGAAATTGTAATAAAGGTTTGGCACACACAATAGAAACATAACCCAGTGCCCTGAGAGAAGAAAGAGTAAGCATAAGACTCCTTGCGAGATGAACTCCGGCAAAACCACACTGTTGATCCGTGACGCTAAATCATAAGGGTTGATATAATCAAACTCTAGGTCTGCCAAACACATAAGCTGCAATAATTTCGTTAGTGTTAAGATAGTGTTGCATAATTTAAAAATTAAATCCATAAAAACAAAACAAAGACAAGAGCGCCAGTATGTAGCACTACTTTACCAAAGGTAATCTATAATGACATGACATATCAAAGATTGAAACAGGACAATTGCACAGGCATATAGCTGGTATAGTACTTTACCAAACATAATCTATGTTAACATAAATTATACGTCAAAAATCGATCATTTCCTGGCTTGCATTCTAGTTAGCAACTCATGAATCAGCTAGTTTGCCTTCAGGTTATAATTTTTCACCAACCCATACAGTAATTTTAAGTAGGAATAGAATGAAGGTTCGAACTCTTATAAAGCAGCTTAAAATATAAAATGCAGTGTGAATATCGGACATTTTTAACTGTAGTACTCTTAAGCAATGAAAGGTAGATGTATAAAAAAAAGGTTAGAATTGGTACAGTAGAGGTTTACAATACTTTAATAAAAGTACAAAATCGATACATAGTATGTAGATTTGTAGCTCATAAAGTAGTAGGCACAACATCAGATTGAAATACACAGATGTGCACAATGTATAAAAATAACTGAAAAAATAACATATGGGCATGCAAAATCCGTGGGTCGATTCGTATCATACATTGTGCATATCTATGTAGCATGATCATGCCTCACAGATATGCACAATGTATAAAGAATAACTGAAAAATAACATTTTGGCATGCTAAATTTCAATTTTTAGGAATTTTGCAGCATGTGGTTAGATTCTACGCATATTTCTTGTCAATAATCAAAATCTCTAAATTTCAAATATTAGATAATTTTTGCAGAGATATGTCCAACTTCTCAAGCTCTGAGAACACCGGGACTAGGTTACAAGTAAATTGATAAATTCAAAATCAAAGTTTAGAAATTCTCCACCCACCTAACCAATTTGAAAAAAAAAAAAAAGTATACAAAAAAACCCAACCTAAAAAATCATAAAAGAAAACGGAACAATCCCTAACCTAAATACAAACCCTAGATTCCCCTGCTCCTTCGTAGAGCATCAAATATTATTTTCAGATACAAAAATCAAACAATGAACAAAAACAAATACAAGAAATCACTTAACAACATCACCAATCAATAGATTTATGAAACTCGCTAATTGGAGCAGGAAAAAAAGAAAAGAAAAGGTATCTAGGGTTTTCTATTTTGTTTGAGAATTTACCTGGAAGACAAGAATTCCGAGCAGAGCGATAAGAAGGAGGAATGAGAAGAGCCATAGGAATAGATCTCCCATCATCCCCCTTTCTCTTCTCTTCCGCCCCCCTTTTTTTCAATCCAATGGCGTGATCCCCCTTTCTCTTCTCTTCCGTCCCTGTCAGGGGAGATGCCAACCCTCTAATGTTTTTCTCTGCCTTTAAAATAACAAATAACGTTAAAAGGGGGGATTTTATCAGTCAGGGGGGGGGAATGGGTGCCCAAACTGCCCACTATGGTTCCCCACTATGGTTCCTAGTTTTACTAGGACTTAATCATGTGGGCCCTGCCCTTCCGACGCCGTGTACGAGTCAGTGGTGACTAATCATATGGGTGTCGGTGGACATGTTTGTGGCAGGACTGCAGCTTGAGTCGGGGCTCCACCATTTTGGTTTAACCTGATTTTTTCTTCTTCTATGATTGGGGTTAGTGCTTGGAAAATTTGGGTCGGATTCAGATGGGTAAAAGGAAACCCTGAAATTATTTCCGAGTCAGGTTAGAGTTAATGGGTTGGGCAGCCCAACTTAGTCCGAACTTTAAATTTTGGTTATTTTTTTTAAAGTATTATTCTTTTACTTAAAAATTCTTGTGTGAAGTTAAAAGTAGAAAATCCTATTGCATCCCCAACTAGGGTTTTAGGGTTTGTTAATATGTGTTTAATAATTTGATAAGGTTTTAGGTATTGGTGGGAATAATAAGTAGAAACTAGGCATTGGTTCATAGTTTAATTTGATTAAGTTTTAGTGGTGGATTAGGTTTTGGTGGGAAAAATAGGTAGAAGATAGGGATTGGCCCCGCTATTATCTAATTCTAGAGAACACAGAAAATGACATAGATGCCCCCTTTTCTTCTCCGGTTTACCTCATTTACCCTATTTGGATTGCAGGAATTTTCGGAAAAGTTTGGAAAGGATAATATTTCTAAAAGGGAGATGATATTTTCACCCCACCGCCCCCTCTGCATTACATGCACGCTAGCCTTTTAACTTGATTTGACGTGACAAGTGAGTAACTTTATGTCAAATCACGTTTTAAGGAGAGCGTGCAAGTAATGCAAGGGGGGGTGAAAATATCATCACCCTTTAAAAAATTCCTATTTTTTTTAATACATGAAAAAGGACAAGCAAGGGCTAAAAAAGAGTGATCACAATAATACTAGAGGTGGGTGGCCCAGTGAAGAAAAAGTGGCGAATGTATCAGTTACCGATAATAAGACAAAAAAAGCGGGCCCGAGTTACTTAAGGTTCCTTGATATCCATTTTCTAATAGAAAAGGACCAGGAAGGAAGTTACTCTCAGGATCGATGGCAGTAGGCATGCATGTGAAATAATAACCGTTGATCTTTTAGAAGATCATGGACCCACATAGTCTTGGCCCCATCCTGAACAGACACATCATGCAAAAGCTAATGGACTACAAAATCAACTGTTTAGCTTTCATTGGTGGTTTCCTAAATGAGGTTTCATGGATCAAAGGGATCATCCCATCAAAGCATATATCCTCAAAGGTATTTGGCCGGACTTATGGTTGTTGTTTGGTGCAATGGATCTGATATATTACAAGTGTGGCTCAATAAATATCTTTTAAGAATGAGCGTTTCAAACCTTCTCTTTCTACCATCTACGCTTAATAGAGGGACGTAATCGCCCTCCTATTCTTCCATGGGCCACCCCCTTTAGTGTAAAGAGAGTAATCAGAGCTACACTAGACGGGTGGCCCAAGAAAGAAAAGGGGCTAATAGATCACTTCCCTGACATAGACTTTAAATGTGGAGCCATCTTGTATTTTGGACCTATCTTTCTATTATTTGCTTGTCCCCTACCACGTGAGATAAACTTAATCCATGCAGTTCGTTTTGTGGGCCCTTCCATCTATATGAATCATTTAAAAGGCTTAAACTCATCAAACAATTCTGATCTTTTATCACTGTTCAATTCTTTAAAGCGTGTGTGCTATTTTCAGTAGGAAAATTATGGGGAATGATATCCTCCCCCCCTGTTTAACGTTTTTCTTGACAATGGTCCACTGCTTGAGGATAAATTCACCCCCTTTAAGTTTTTTTTTATGCCTTTGAAAGTGAACGGATAACGTTAAAGGGGGGATTTTATCCGTTGGGGGGATATCATTTCCCAAAATTATATAGGAATTGTGAATAAGACCATCAGGGGCGGAGCCAGGAATTTACACTTGGGGGCAGGACTAATTTACCCTTGCCTGCATTGGTCATTGTGGGGTCCATGGCCACTAAACTACCTAAGCATGCATGCATCCATTTAGACTTTAGAGCCATGCAACTTTAAAGGGATTTCCCAAGTCAAAGCGGAGGGGGGCCCATGGCCCCCCTAATGCTATATGTGCCTCCGCCCCTGAAGACCATGATATGCGAACAGGGAACAAGACCGGGGGAGAAACTACAATCAACATGTGCCAAGCGGGATAGCCAGTGGGACAATTTTCCCTAAGAGATGGTAAATGCTTACTAGGTTGGGGGCAACTTGGGTCGGGTTAGGTTGAGCTTCTGATAAAAAATGAACGGCCATGATAAATTCACACCACCTGTCCATTAAAAGAGGGTATGTATGCGGCAGATTTGACACTTTTTAACGTCAATTCACATTAAAGCGGTGCCAAGTATCCAACAGGGGGTGCGGAATTATCATTGCCCAAAATGAATTGGAAAAAATTTGGACCTGACCCTATTTAATGGTTAAGGTTAACCTGAAGTCCCAAAAATCGATTGGAGTTTCACCCCTACATCTAGGGACACTGTATGAGAGAATCGGAATACAGTTTTCCATAGCAGGTGGCAAGCAGGGATTTTAGGGGTTCCCAACTTGGTCATTGTATCTAATTTCGTGAAATGACTCTTTTTAGTACGTGATAATAAATAATTGAATGTTCGCACTGCCACTAACCATATCATACTTTAGATGCGGGCCTGCCCTTCACCCTACATAACTTGAAAAATGAAGTGACACTTTTTATGAAAGAGCCGACCGATATGGTCCACTCCATGAGCTTATCTCTTGATGTGATAAGACAACCTTGAGTGCAACTTGAGGTATTACATTCTCATCCTTGCATTTCTCTTGAGGCTCTGTTTTCTTTCGAAGTAAAATGGGCTGAAAAAAATTTACACCCACGTTAAGTTGAAAAAATGGGCTTACAATTTGCTTTACACCCATTTTACATCTAAAGAAACGGAGTAGAAAGAAACGGAATAGAAAGAAACGGAAGAAAGATCTTCTTTCTTTCTTCCGTTGTTAGTTACAAATTTTTCATTAAAAAACTCTTTATTTAATAATTTATCTTGTTTAGGTAGTTAAGCTTGGAATTTTAATGATTTAACTATCTTCATCTTGTACCTCAACCCAAGCACATGAACCAACTCAAGGGCCCAGTAGTTGAGAATTAATCTCACGTCCAAAATTGATTATTAGATTCATAAGTACATTTAATAAGAGTCAACATTTTTGTTGTGCCATGCTTGTATTAGAGAGATTTTATACGGTGTAAGGCCTTACAACAATACCGTAGGGGGTACCGCCCTTGATATTTGATCCAACAACAGCTCATTTTTTGAGGAGCTGCTATTGGATCAAATGTCAAGGGTGGTACTTCCACCGTACAAAGGCCTTATTGTTGTAAGGTCTTACACTGTATAATTTCTCTGTATATGTGAATTAATTTTGATTTCAATAAAGTTATGGAATCAAAATCGTTTTGCAAGATCCAAAACAAACATGGCCTTGATTTTGAGTCCAATAATCATTTTTGGACTTAAAATCCAAAACGAACAAGGCCTAAGGGACCGTTTGGATACACGGATTTTTGAATCCAAGTTTTTACTTTGAAAACAGTGTAAAAGATGGTTCATGATCAAACTGTTGCCGCTGTCCTGGCAGCGTTCTTGGATTTTAAGTGAGAAAACCAGGTTTTAAAAATCTCTCCTGCATCCTAAGATTTCTAAAACCTGGATATATGGGAGGATCTGCTACTCTCTTGCTTACGGAAAGAAGGGCGAGAAGTCAAAGATGAGTAAAAAACGACGGCTTTCGTCTCTTGTCTCTTAGCTACAATTTTGAAGAAATCA
Organism: Tasmannia lanceolata; assembly: GCF_043159265.1. Classification (NCBI taxonomy): domain Eukaryota; kingdom Viridiplantae; phylum Streptophyta; class Magnoliopsida; order Canellales; family Winteraceae; genus Tasmannia; species Tasmannia lanceolata. The sequence continues at coordinate 9,449,056 of NW_027518682.1, read as the reverse complement.
TGGATTCTAAAATCAGCGTATCCAAACAGCCCCTAATTATTTATTAGGCTAGCTACATCATAAATTAACTAATCATATTAGTTTCCGGAGGGCAGAAATGCGAGAAACTATTAGGATGATCCAAACCGTCCATTTGTTGGGCACAACATAGGTTGTGCCAAGACCTGGCAAAAAGTGATCCGGACCCGTAGGTCCACCCTGCCAGCCCATAAATTACGGGTCCGGGTCACCAATCAGTGATCCATTTGAAATGGACCTGCGGTCCACCTGGCCCGTCAAAACTTGGGCCGGGCCGGGTGGACCCGCGGGTGCCTGTAGAGAAGTGCAAGAGGTTTTATTTTGGCAACCTTTTTTTCCCGTAATTGTCATAACTTTTGGTTTTATGTATGTATTTTTTTCCTTAATTGTCATATCTATTTCGTTTTCTATGTATTTTTTCCGTAATTGTCATGTTTTAGAATATTCTTTCGGTTTTTTTTTTCGCAATTTCTCATTTAAAACTTAGTACCCATAAAACTTAGTACTTCTGCCAATCTTTACAGTTTACACCACAAGAAGACAGATCTCTCGAACAATCAACATAAATGGTTGGCGAAGGTGGCTAGCAAATCCCTATACAAATAAAAAAAAACTTAAAAAATATGTCAAAAATCCGGGTGACCCGCGGGTCGACCCTGACCCGTGTGGGCCGGGTCAAACCAGGCCCGCCCGTTGGCCACGTCTAGTTGTGCCCCAAAAATCACTCCTATATGATGATCCTAACCTTCTTATGTATAAAAGTTTCTTCAATGTGCAGCCCTCTATAGATCAGATGTTGGGATCATCCTATGGATATGATTTTTGGCCTAGAACCTATTTACAATATGGCCCATCAAATGGACAGTTTGGATCATCTTATGGAGTGCATCTTATGGAGTGGGCTGTACCGTACTTTTTTGAAAAATATGGGTTTAGACGGTCACAGATCATATAATTTCCCAATAAATGGATACAGAAATAATATACGGGCAATGATTGATTGATTTCAGTGCTGCAATGTTTTGATAAACATGCGCTCCAGATGTTTTGTGGCGTAGTATTTAAGGGCTTTTTGAGAACCGTAATATTCTTCTGACAGGCCGTAAAATACTAGACGACAAAAGTTGGAGCGCAAGTGTTATCAAAACATTGGAGCGCATAAATCATTTCCCTATTTTCGCCCCATTTTATTTGTCTTTTCTAAAAAATGGATGTATTTCGAACTTTTTGTCTTTTCAAAACATAACTTATATTCGGGGAGAGAGGGAGAGAGAGAGAGAGAGAGAGAGAGAGAGTGTGTTAACCTTAACCTTAACCTTGGGTAAGTGACAGAGACCCTTGCGAGATCTAAAGATCTTATTTACTATGAATTCTTTACAGCTTAAGACAACGAGGAATCGATTTACAGAGAAAGGAACTAGAGCGAGAAATTCATGAATCTTAAGAATGAAGAATGGGTCTTTGTAGCCTTGCTCGCTTCATTTGAACACGCATTTGTGGTGCTCTGTTTTGGACAAAGAAAGAAGTTCCGGGATCCCAGATTTATCAACTTCTCCTTAGGATTCAAGCCTGCGCAAAAGCTATAAAATTTTCAAGACACAACATCACACCCTCATTACCAATTCTTAAACAAGAATTCTATTGAGCGAGACAAAATTTAATTGGTTTGTGATAGCTTTTAAGGCATTGCAGCCAGGTCCTTTAAATAGTAAAAGACAACAAGAGTTAGTGAAAATAGTAAAACATGGTTGTGCCGATATCATTTCCCATAATAATACCGTTGCTTCATCTGACAAAACCAAGAAAATTTCAGGGCAAATTATTTCCCAAAGAAGAAGATTTATTGATTAAAGGACATCACAGACGTTTGTTAAAACTTCAGAGTGGCATTTTCGTCATTCTACGCAACCTGAAAAGTATATGCGTATAGCAAAGGATCGAAAGCTTACTTTCTAAGCTGAACTGAGAGTAATGGAGCTCAAAACCCTGAGGATCGGTATCAGTCAACAAAGGCCTTCTTCCTTCCTTCCCGTAAATTTCCACCGAAGCTTTTATCAAATCGGCCACTGTATTTTCCGGCGACATCACGACGTGAACCGGCCCCAAACTCCGTTGAATCGTCACGTTCAGAAGCAGCTTTGTCAGCCTCTTGCTTCCGTTTTCCGACGAGATCGGATTCCCGGCCACCGCTCCGCGGTTCAAGAGAATCTCCGGTTGGCTTTCCGGCCGTTGAAGCTGCTGCGATTGATCGGAGTTCGCCGGAATTCGGCCGTGGAAAGAGGCCGATTTCAGTTTGTCACAAGATTCCCGTCCTAGATTCTGTCGAGACATTATGAAACGAATAGAGATACGGATTTGGTTAAGGTTAGGGTTTGGTCTGAGAGTTTCTCAAATGAAAGTTTTGAGGAGGAGATGGAGATGTTAAAGGGGTTTCGAGCACAAGGGAGAAATTATTTCCGCGGATATACGGATTTTTGGAAGAGAAATGTGCGAAGTTTCGAGGAAGGCGGAGATTATGGAAATGCCCCTGGATCTTTGTTGAATTACAGAGTTACTAGAATCAGGAGAAAAGTACGGACTGTGGCTTATGTTGGGGGAAATTACGTATTAGGGGCACCTTTTAAAACAAGAACGAAATAGGGGCTAATCCTCAAAATTGGGTGGTCAAAAGACCCTGATACAAGTATACAACATTCCCTTCTAACCAAGGTTTAAAATTTCGGTTTTGATACTGGTTTCGGACCGTGAAATTTCAAATTTTCGGTCGAAATCTGGTACTTGACCTGAAACTAATATTTTATTCAATATTAAATTTCGGTTGAAATATTAAATTAATATTAAAAGAACATATTTTTTGGGTCAAATTTCAGAAAAACCAAAATTTTTCGACCGAAAATTTGAAATTTCGGCCGAAATAAATGACCGTTTCGGTTTTGATGCATTTCGGTGTTGGTCAAATTTCGGTCCGAAATCTGAAATTTCTGATTTCCGTCGAAATTTAAAACCATGCTTCTAACATCGACAGAGTCATCCTTTTTCATTACTGCCTATTAAATTGGCACGCTTCACGAGGATTCTTTTGGTTCGTTTGAATGGGTATTGAACCGAAAGAACCTTTGTTCGTTTCTATCTTAGCCGTCGGAAATAACTAGGAATAGATGGATGCTTGACACGTGTTGGAAAACTTAAATTTTTTGGAACGCTAACGTTATTGAATACTTTAGTGAGCAGCATTATCTTTTCTCACTTCTCTTTTGGCTTAGAACGGTAACGTTATTGAAAACATCTCTTTTGGCTTAGAATTTTTCCCCATCTATGTTGGTCTCAATTATTTACGCGGACGTACTTCATTATTTACGCTGGCGTACCCATTATTTTTCTTTTGGCTTAGAATTTTTTTCCTTCTCTTTTAGTCCTTATTATTTACGCCGGCTTACCCAATTATTTACGCTTTCCGCTGGCGTGCCCAATTATTTCCGCGGCGTACCCATTATTTATCTTTTGGCTTAGAATCTTTTTCCTTATCTTTTGGTCCGCATTATTTACGCCGGCTTATCCCATTATTTACGTTTTCCGCCGGCATACCCCTTTATTTCCGCCGGCGTACATCCTATTTTCGCTTACACCCTATTTTCGGCGGCGTTCTCAGCCAAAAAAGATGTGAGAAATAATAAAATATTCAATAACATCGCTGTTCTGAGCCAAAAGAGGCGTATTCAATAACGTTACCGTTAGAAACCAAAATTTAAGTGAGGACTAAAAGAGAAGTGAAAAGATAGAAACGAACCCAAAGCCAAAAGAGACGTATTCAATAACGTTACCGTTCTAAGCCAAAAGAGAAGTGAGAAAATATAATGATTGACTTTGGGTTGTCAATGTTCCAAAAGTTTTTCAACATGTGTCAAGCATCCATCCGTCTCTAATTATTTTCGACGGCCAGGAGAGAAACAAACCCAATGTTCTTTCGGTTCAGATACGCATTCAAACGAACCAAAAGAAGCCTCGTGAAGCACGCTAATTTAATAGGCAGTAATGAAAAAGGAAGTTGAATGACATTTTTGTCGATGTCAGAAGGGTATCAGGGTCTTTTTCCAACCTGATTTTGAAGATCAGCCCCTTTTTTGTTCTTGATTTAAAAGGTGCCTAATTACACCAAAGATTAGCCCGCATTCCGTACTTTTCTCTAGAATTCAGTGTCTTTGACTCTTTGATGGGAACGCGTAAGCAATCTTGGATTCCACTTCAGAGATTATTGTATTCGTAAAGATGCAGGAAAACGTCTTATTTGAGTTGAGTAGAAAAGGAAAATAGGATGAAAAAGGCTACTGATATTTGCACTACTACTTTTTAATAATTGCGCAAACAAAGCTTTCTCTTTTATTTTTTTTAATGGGCTTTTGAGAGCTTTTTGGGAACTGTAATAACTAATGACGTCTTTAACTCTTTAAGCTTTAAATAATAAAAGACAAGATGATTTAGTGCAGTTATATAAACAAGGCAGTGCCAATATAAGTGGAGTAAAAATACCATAAGAGCTCAGCCAATCATTTAACTCAGAAAAGTTTACACTCTATAATAGGAAGCATGCTAAACTGAAGGGCGCCCATGCAAAATCTAGGAGCCACCATTGCATCATCTCACCAAAGTGCATTTATAATTTAGTACATTTATTATTCCAATGCATGCGCTCTTGTTGTAGGTTTTCTGCATGGGCGCCCTTCTGTTTAGCATTCATCTAGATTAAGCTAAGAAAGTGTTAAAAACAAGTTTGCTGTTAGGCTCTTTCCTAACAACAAATTTTTCGGGCCCATGTGCCACTTGGATGTGATCGGATCCGTTGATAGAACAGAATACCACAAGTCCAATTCATTGTTATTGATGTGACCTTAATACGATGATATATACTAGTGATATTCACGCACGCTACCATGTTTTGATAATGGGGCGAACTCAACTTGTCTTTTATTTTTTAATTGGAGCTGAGTGCTTTTTGGGATTTGCAGTAACCTTTTGTTCAGAAAACCGCGAGGCAAAATCCAATTCAATTGTGTACAAATAAATGAAAAAGTGTAAATAAAATAATCTACAAGATGGACACCGAGATTTTAATGTGGTTCGGCCAAAAGGCCTACGTCCGCAGGCGAGTGCACGATCGTCCACTATGAAAAAGCAAAATACAATTCTTAAACCTACAAACATGTAAACCACAACCTTTCCCTTGCTCTATCAACCAACATAAGAGCAGCAAAGAGAAAACCCTCTCTTTTCTTAGTAACTTTTCTCTTTCCCCTCTTGTTTCTATCACCAACCACACAAGGAGACCACAAATAATCCCCTCGCGTTTTTTTTCTTCTCTCCTTTCCATCTTTCCACCTTCTATAGTTGTAGATGAAGAAGGCTCTTTGCACTTAGGTTTGTTTTTAGAAAAAAAAACTAAAGAGTCCTTTGCTTCCTGTCTTGGTTTTCCACAAGGAAACACGTGGAAAACAAGGCAATTTTACCAACACCTTTGACAACTGGTTGAATAATAAAAGACAAGTTGACTTTGCTCCTCGTGAAGCACGCATTCAATCGATATACAAGTATAATAAATCATTATCACATCAATACAATAGATCTAACCAAGATACTTAGGATCTATTAATCTAGTGATCTAACCATGCATTAAATCTAGAATACAAAAGAACGGAAGTTCTCAATCGGCTATGGCAGTGATCGACCGGACTGGATCTTCTATTGCCTCTTTGGCCTGCCTGATCTCATGTGGGAGAGATCTGCGTGGGTCAAGTTACATGGCATCAGAGATTAACCCCATACCCACAATAGAAGTCTATTCCGCTTATCTATTTAACTGACTAAATAGATTTCTAGACTCAACTGACGTAGTTGAAATGGGCTACACTAACTATCCTTGTCTTATGAGGATGAGATGCACTGGTTACCCTTATACTCACTGTGGTCAATGGGTAACTCCAGCTATCTCACTCCCAATCTCATTCTTCAATTTAGGTTGTCAATCGTAGGTCAATGATCACCCACATAAGATCTTACGGGTCATACTACCTCGTAAATCCTTGATCAATGTACTCAAACGCTACATCCATGTGAGGCCAGGGGAGTGTAAAAAGAATTATTACACAAACAATATTAGAATGAGAAACTTCCGAGATGGTTCCCATCCAAACTATTCTGAATGGCTATGGGCTACTACTTCGTGTAAGGACACGGCACCTGATCATGTTGGTTGATTTAACTGGTCACTATGAGTTCAATCCATCACAATCAGTCCCCACAAACGGAGGATTGTAGTGTCTGCCATGGTTTTAAATTTCGGGTTTTGGTTGAGACTGAAACTGAAATCGGGTATACCCGAAATGTTACAAATTTCAACCGAATTCTAAATTTTTGTTGAAATTTCGTCTGAAATTCCTCGTCCTCTTTTCGTGATGCTCTGTTTGGATGCTGGTAGATGTTGGGGGGATTTAGAGAAGAAGAAGTCAAAGGGAAATCAAAAGGAAATCAGTCAACAGGGAGATTGTGAGCAAATCTCTCCGACGTTGTTTGGTTGGGGGTAGGAGATGTGCAGGAGTTTTTTTACTGTATTTTTTAAGATTTTTTTGGGGAATGTTATCAGCACTACTGTTTTTTGATGAGGGCACTCCTCACTTTATAAAAAGTACAGTATGGCCCGCACCATAGGATTATCCAAACCGTCCATTAGATGGGCCATAGCCTAAATAGGTTATGCCCCAAAATTATTTCCATTGGTTGATTCTAACCCTCCAATCTATAGAGGGTTAGGATCAACCCTCTAACATTCAGATTGGAGGGTTAGGATCATCCTATGGAAATGATTTTTGGAGCATAACCTATTTAGGCTATGGCCCATCTAATGGACGGTTTAGATCATTCTATGGTGTGGGCCATACCGTACTTTTAATAAAGTGAGAGTGCCCTAATAAGAAAACAGTAGTGTTGATAACATTTCCTTTTTTTATATGAATTTGCTAGCAAACTTCTCTTATGCCACTTCTCGGCATGTGGTCATCCTTGTGCAAAGATGCGCACATGGGCAAAGGTTGCTAGCAAAAGCAAAAAAAATAATCAATACAAAAAAAAAAGTAAAATAACAGGAAATTACGGAAAAAATACCAACAAAATATAATAAGATATGACAATTACGGAAAAAACTACAATAAAAAGTAGAAAGTTATGACAATTACAGTGAAAAAGAATTTCCCTGAGAAATTCTCCCATTTTTCCTTCGATTTGGAGAAATTCGTCGGGCGAATTTCGAGGGTTCCACGTCACCCGACAAGCGCCCGACATAACCGGAGGTCAAAATTCTAATTTCTGCTAAATCTCTACCAAACATCCTTAGGGTAATTAGGATAATTACATTCCCCGCTATTTTACTCAAAAAAACGTAACCAAACATAACATAAGGGAGTGGCGATCTGGTTATTTTGGAAAACGGCGTTGTCCTTTTGATATTAGTTTTGTGTAGGGGTTGGGCTGTTTGGCTACTTTGGTGACGTTTTTGAGATGGATTAGAGACGGCCGCAGGTGCGTCGTCGGCGAAAGAACTGTGGGCTGTCGTGTCTTTTTGGCTTTTTCGAGACAATTACGCCTGCAACTCCCAACATTCTATTGGACTACCGACTACTGTTTCCTTGATAATGTTGAAAAAGTTTAAATAGGTCATAAATTTTAGAGTAATGATATGGGGACCAAGACCACCACCGACCATAGGACCTACAATAGAAACTTACCACCGGCTTACCTGTTGCTTTTTGACAAATAAAAAATAATCTAGGCGGTTAGCAGGAAAGAGACAGAGCAATTAAGAACCTAATCCTAGTCTGAATCAGTTTGGGCAGATTCTGTATGATACTATAGGAATTAAGGAAATGGCAATTCTCTAGTCTTCTTTGCATTTCAATAGACATATGACTATTTTAATCTAGTTGGGGTGTTAAATCAGATGGGGTAACACCCTTCATTTTATGTAATTTTTTATTTTTTATTTTGGTAGGCAAAGAGAACAATTAAGGCCCTAATCCTAGTGTGAATCGGTTTGGACAGATTCTCCCACTGTTGGCTTTCATTTTTAAAACCCAATCTTTTATTCCATCATCCATTTTTAACACAGACACCTAGGCCAAAAGTAAATGCATATATTTAACTTTAGGGGCCTAATTTTGATACCAACACCCGACTTTTGTTTAACACACACAAAAGAAAAGAGGAATCTCGTCCGAGAATCCAAAATTCACCTCTTATTTCTCTGTTGCTTCCCAATAGAGATTACATGGATTTCTATCCTTGGTGTCTGGGCCAAGGTTGCCAAGGCAGGAATCGAAACCGGGAATCGAAGGCTCCTGAGATGGTTGGAAGTGGGAATCGTGGGAGATTCGCTGGGGATTCGTCGGGGAATCACCGGAGATTCGCTGGGAGTCGCTGGGGAGTTGGGATTCCCTGGGGATTCGCCGGGATTCGCCTGGGAATCGGAGTTCCTGTAAAGTGGGGATCAGGGTTTTCATAAATTGGGAATCGGGATTCCGACGGAATCGATTCGGGATTCTTCAGAATCGGGGAATCGAATCGAATCACGATTCCGATTCGCGATTCAGGGAATTGCGAATCCCCACCCTCAAATATGAATCCTACTTCCCTGGTCTGGGCCACTCCCATTGCTATTTGATTCTCAAGTTTAGATTTTTTTTCCCAGTTGTTTTGGAAATGTAAAACGATGAGATGTTGTAAGAGACTCAAGTCTCTGTTTCCTGAAAGAAAATGGTTGCTCTGGAAGGGCCTAGAGAAACAATTGCTCTAAAGATTTTATAATTTGACACTCATTCTTTTTCATATTGGCACCTAGTCTAAAATTAGGGAGTTTATTATTTTCAGCATCATTTACCGTTTTAAATATCATTAGAGTAACTAATAAAATTGAGAAAGGGATGCAACTGATAAACAGTGGAGATGAGTGCTGTTATGGAGAGATAAGAGAAACAGTACAGAGACCATGTGACATAAGAGAGAGATAAGAGCGAGGAAGAAAACAGGAAAGAAGAAAAAGTACACAGGAGAAGACGTCATAGATAATATTGAAGAGAGAATATTGGTGTGTGGAGAGATATTAGGCATAGATTTCTATATAGGTCCTACTATAGGTCTCCGTAGCAGCACTCTAAATTTTGTGGGGAAAGGATATCAGCTCTATATTTCCGCGCAAGTTTCTCTTCTTTCAGAATGGCTCATCACCAAAACCCGATATTTCAAAATTCATCCGAAATTTGACACACCGATAAAAATACTATTTTATTTAATACCAAATTTCGGTAGAACTTTCGGGAAAATAAACATATAATGTTGATCCCTGAAATTTCGGGAAATTGAGATTACTGGTTGAATTTCTTACACCATTAAAAATACTATTTTATTTAATACCAAATTTCGGTAGAACTCTCGGGAAAATAAGCATAAAATGTTGACCCCTGAAATTTCGGGAAATTGAGATTATTGGTTGAATTTCCTTAAATTTCGGCCGAAAATTTGAAGCTTCTGCTGAAATCCCATAACGTTTCGGGGTATTGCACATCTCGGTTTCGGGGTTAACGTGGCACATCTACCGGTCGAAAGTTAAAACCATGGTATAGACGTGGCACATCTATCGTAGTCAGGAGTCAGGACCGGTTAGAGGTGGTCTCCACCATGATGATCAATGATCCAAAATTCACCTGTATTGGGCAATCTTGACTATCCGATCCAACCAACGTTTGCTATTCAATACAATCCGTAGGGCTTTTAGCCATCCTTATGCAAGGCATTAATATTAGACGGTTTGGATCATCCTATCCCCATCCATGGTGAGGCCAAACCCCTGTTAAAGCTGTGGCACAGGTGATGTTCCTCTCCAATTTTGACGCGACATGGATGGGCCCCATCACTTAGCTTTCCCCAAACACTGCCTCACATGAGCACTACCTCGCTATGGTCCAAAATCTGCTACTTCCAATAAATGGAACCTCACAGGATGTGGGTCTCATCATAGAATAAGCCATCCACCAGAAAAATGCTAAAAATTCAACTATACTTACCGTCTGATCCCTTCCCTGCAATCAAATAAATTAAAACAAAAATTAGCCAAGTGGCAAAATTTCTAACACCCACATGTTGGGCTCTGCGCCTGCCCCATGCATCTACGTGAGCAATTCTGTTAATTAGGGCTGTTCATTATTCGGTTATAACTGAATCACCGAACCGAATTGGTTTGGTCGGTTCGGTTCGGTATTTTCCCTTTTCAGTTCGGTTTCGGTTTTTGTTTTTTTTTTTTTGGAAATTCGGTTATTTCGGTTCGGGTTCGGTTAACTGAATAACCGAAATTATGGATAAAAACCATTATTTTTCCAAAAAAAAGTGCTATACGGGCACTCCGTAGGATGATCAAAACCATTCATTTGATTGATCACAACTTCATTAGGTTGTGCTCAAAAAATCATTTCAATAGGATGTTCCTAGCCCTCCAATCCAACCGAGATTTTGCTTTTTCTCCCTCTTTTGATCCATCAAACCCAATCTAGGGTAACGCTAGGAACACTTTGATGTGATCAGATCTGGTAATCCAATCAACAAGCACGACAAAATAGCATTGAGAACAATTTCATCGGTTGATCCTAGGCCCTTGATCCTTGATCCATCAAACCCAACCTAGGGTACCACTAGGAAGAGCTAAACCGTTGATTTTTGCAGTACTTTATCTTATACATAGGGTGTCCATTCAGCATGGGAACAAAATCGTGGGGGCTGCCTTGTGATGTTCTACAAGATCAACGGTCTCAATTGCACATGCAGCTCCCGTGTCGGACCAAAAAAATTGATATTTGGGTTGATCTTGATGAGGATTTACTTGTTACGAACCTAAATTGGTTCACAATGGATTGATCTTCTTAGAGGGAAGATTAGCCTCTTGATTCACTTCGAGGGAAGCATCCGTCCTCCTTTGTACACAAGACACTTACTGGAACAATTTTCTTCATTCATCAAAAAGCCTGCATACATGAAATTTATAGAAAATCTCTAATCTAACTAACACTTATCAATAACACTCATACGTATCCAAAACAACTAGAAAGGGAATCCCAAAAGCAACAAAATCTAAACAAACTTATTTCTTCCAAGTGGGCACGTAACAATTGGTACAATTACCTCTCGGTTAAATATGACCACTAAATGTGTGCCAAGTGTATGGTGGCAACAACTTGGGGAATATCACTCGACCCATCTTTTTCCTCCGCCAAAACTAGAGGGCCCACCCTCACCCACTCTTGTTTCTAGACCTGGCAAAATGGGACCCGCACACAGATTTGCGGGTACGGGTACAAATCTTTTTACTCGTAAAAAAAAAAACCTGCACCCGGCCTGTACCCGTGACCAGCTAGTGGGTCTGGGTCGGATCCGGGTGCCCGCGGGTTGGGTGCCTGCGGGTAACCCGTCAAAATTTAGGATGGGGGAATCTATTGCATTAATATGTAATTGGGCTATTTGGATTTTCCCTGAAAATCCGTTCTTATATCATATGATTTTAGATGGATATTACAGTAGGCCTTCTAATAATGCGGTGAAACAGAATCCCCACAACCTCTTTTTATGGAACTAATATCACATACAATAGCTGAACAAAGTAATTATTGGGTGAATCTCAAGCATTCTTCGTATTGTCAAAGAAGATCTCATGTGCAAATTGTTAATTCAAGCAAATCCAACACAAATGACGAAGAAATGTAGATCGGTAATGGATGGAATGGAACCAAATAGGGCATTGAAAGACAGATTGGCGAAGGGTGCAATGTTTTTATGTTCTGGTCAGATCCTTTGGTTGCAGGCTGCTCTTTGATTCAGTAGAAGGGGGAGGTGCCCCTCTTGATGGTGAAACCTGTATTGAAGATTTGGTCATGGATGAGGGAGGCAATTAGTAATGCTCCAAATTATTCTAAATGACCATTGCCAAAAAGATTATACACACATTTCATCATGCTACTGCAGAATTGGATGGCATGCTTTGGGCACTCAAACATGACGCAACGTTCATATTTAGATGAGTTTACCGCAAAAGGCTGCGAAATGAATGAATTCGTCGTTGCCGCAAAAGGTTTTTTTTTTAAAAAAAAATTAAATATAAATTTAGTGTGTTACCCGCGGGTTTACCCAACCTACGCAGGTTGGGTACGGGTACATGAAAAACCTACCCGTAGAATCACAGGTATCGTACCAGCGCAGGTTACCTGTTTGTCAGGTCTACTCGTTTCTCCCTTTTGACTTTTCTCGTAAGGGGACCCAAGCATGCCTAATCGAAGAGAGTATCATGCATTTGTTAGTGCCGTGTAGGTACTAGGCAGAAGTAGAACAAAGCCGTTCCATGAGTATGGTATTGGAAATTAAAAGGCACTCTCCGTTTTAAAGACGACACTTACAGGACTTTTAAAATGTGGTTCCGTTTGCATAGAGTAAAAAGAAGCATTGCTAGGAAAACGGATATCCGTTTTGTTTCCAAAACGGGCATCATTCATTGGAGCCATTGCAAAAGGCATTTCGCAGAACGCTGTGGAAAGTGAGCTTATGTGGCTGCTCTCTCATGCAACAGAAGCTCCGTGAGATGACCCATAAAATCCCATACGAATAACAAAGTCTTCTTAACCACCTGTCCAAAGGTTTATCACAATTCCCAAAAAGCTCTCGGAAGCCCATTAAAGAAGGAAAAACCTGGAAGGGTGTGGCTCTTTGGCGTAAAGTCATGGGTTTGCTCCCCATTGACGAGCGTTCGAATCCCCCCTTGCTTACCCGATGCTCGTGGTTTCCGGGTGATTGTGCGCATCAGTAGGGAAATAATCCTACCCTTCTGGGGTGGGGACACCCTTCGTTACCAAAAAAAAAAACAAAAAAACAAAAAAAGAAGAAGGAAAAACAAGGTGATTTAGTGCAATTATCAAAATAAGGTGTAAAGCCAATTTTTATGGATGCTAAACATGGCTTAATTGTAACTTTGAGTTCAATAATAAGTTTTGGACCCGTAATCAGTTCTAAAATTCTATTTACAAACAGGGCCCAAAAACGACACCACTCAGCTTATTTTGTGAGGGTCACCTTTTTGCCCCAACGTGTGCCACTTGGATGCAATCAGGTCCATTGATTTCATCACGAATCAGACTTATAACCATTGGCCGGCCTTGATCAAATGATCCGACTCGTAATCTCCTCGTTTCGGGTTTTGACCAGTGTGGGACCCATTGCTGTTGGTTAGGAATGATCCATAACAGTAGTACTCTTAATCGGACTACTTGAACTTGGGGCCTCTTGTTTATTCATTTTCCCTGTTTTCTTGAGCAGAAAGAGAAAGAAACAAAATCAGCAAATCTTCCATTTCCGAGCTCTAATAGACTAAAACCCTTCCTTCTTCCTCTTCGCCTCATTCTTCTCCTATCATCAGTCAAATGGCGAAGGAACACGCCAACTGGTCTCCTTACGACAACAATGGAGGGTAACCTTACTCCATTCAATCAGATCTAATTTCCACCAAAACCCTAATTTCCTCTCTCTCTCTCTCTCTCTCTCTCTCTATGTTCCAAAAGCTTCAATAATTAGGGTTTCTGTTTATGATTGTTTTTGTAATTTCTCCGTTTCAGGACTTGCGTTGCGATCGCAGGCTCTGATTACTGCGTTATCGCCTCTGACACGAGGATGTCCACTGGCTACAGTATTCTTACTCGCGATTACTCCAAGATCTGTGAACTGTACGTTTTCTCTCACACTCCTATAATTTAATTTCTCTTTTGTTCAAATCCATGATTAGTGAGTTTAGGGCATTGAAGCATGTGTCTGAGATCCAATTTTTTTTTATCATTATTGCGCATTCGCACATTTTACCAAACGAAACAAAAGGAGTTCTTAGGTCACATTTTAGAAGAAACTGAAACGAAAGAGAGCGTATTAGGGTATTGTTTTACATGTTTATCAATTAATTGACTGCCTTTGCAAGCATTTGGAACATAGATTTAAGAACACCTGGTTGCCATTATGTGCGCAAATTTTATATTCAGTTTAGGCTCTGATTTTTCGTTTGTTCGGTGGAAACGGAATATGAGAGTTCAAGTAAATTTTTTTATTTTTTTTTGAAAGATAAGAGATTTCAAGTATGTTTGTATTGTAAAAGCACATATAGATGCATAGAATAAATAGTGTAGTGCAGGAAGCTCGAACAACAAGAAAGTTTTAGTGATCAAAAGCAAGAGCAGAGAATGAGACTTTGGACTATGCTGCTTCGAGTTGGAGTAAATAGCCACAATAGAAAATTCAGAGATGTCTACAGTACTTCCTCAAGAATCAGATGAATTCGTCTTAGACATCTCCTTTTAAGTTCTAGCTTGCACATCTCCCCCCCCCCTACTCTCTCTCTCAAAGTCCACATTGTCACTAGAGATGCCTTAGCGGCTAGATGAATAGAATTCACCTTCGAATCCCTTCGCTCCACTCACCTTAAGGAACTGACAGACCAGAAAGGGACGCTCTCGTCCACACATTCATCGATTTTTTTCTTGGGGAATAGAGGTGAAGGGAGGTCACTATTTCGTATCCTCACCCACTGCGTCTGTGGCTCTGTGGGTGAGCAATGGAGCCATGCCCACCTCCCCTACGGTAACCAATAATTAAAGAGCTATTCGAGATCTCTCTTTATTTTTTGCTCTCCAAATAAAGCTTAAATCAGTCTTTGACTCATCTTCCCCCTGAGAAAAATGTTTGTTGCAAACTGCCAAACAATGAGACTGATGAAACCGTTTCACCCATAGTAATCAAAGGCACGGTCCTCTCTACCAGGTTTGCAACATGTATATTCTTCTCTAGCAACTTCTTGATTAGAATCTCCCATGCCAATATCTGGAGCTCCCAAAGGCTTAGGTAAATGCCCTCTGCTTCCTCCAGTCATCAGCACGTAAAATCCTACACTGGAACAAGGTTTCAATCCCGATCATTATTGAATCGGTACCGTTTAGAACAAATCAGTCTTATATTTCATATTCAATCTCTACTATTAATTATTTAAACTTTAATCGTCGATCCTTGGAAGGATTTATCCGAGCGAGCCCTAATAGAGAAGGATATGATTTCTCAACAAACAATCTGGCAAAGGGCTACAGAATCCCAATAGAGCATGATCTGATTTCTTAACAAACAATCTAGCAATGAGCTGTAGGAACTCAACAAACTTTGACTATTGAACCCAATTGGAGAGAAGAGATTATTAGAATTGGAATAATAGAAAGTAGAAAACTTGTGATGCGTCAGAGGCCGAAGTGAAGGCGGTATATTACTGCATTAAAAGACTTCATAAAGAATGTATGGATCGTACCATAGTGGAGGGGGATTCACTTAACGTGATTAGGTGGTTGAGAGGGGCAGTGGTGCCCCCTTGGAGATTTTCTTCTATTTTTGATGAAATAGAAGATCTAATCTCGGGCTTTGCTATGGTGTTTAATCATGTGCGGCGGTCGGCTAATGGAGAGGCAGATTCGTTGGCAGGGGGGGAGCAGTTGTTTGGTTTTGGAGTGGTTTGATTTCCTTCCTCTGTAAGAGTTGTGTTGCTCTTTCCGGTTTTTTTTTTGAGTTTCTTGTATTTTGTTGTGGTCCTCCCGGCCCACTCCCTTTTTTTCTTTTATAATATTATTCTGCCATTTCAAAAAAAAAAAAAACTTACTAAAATGCAGCAACTAAAGATTCAACTTCAACCTTTGAACACCACAAGGGATTCCCAACACAAAAATTCACAACACAATGGATTCCCAACACAAATTTCATAATGATAAAGCATTTCAGACCTTTAATCCAGAAGTTGGTGTTCCACGAACTTATCCACTTACACCACTTATTAATTCAAAGTGTTTTGTGTGTTTCTTACAATGATCAGTGTATTTAGGCCCACCAAAACTAGAGAGTTCAAATTAATTCATCAACACGTTCGTTACTAGGTTATATACAAGAAGAACCGGATTTGTACTCCACGAAAGGTTGCTTGACCAAATAAAAATCCCTCTACTATTTACTAGTGTAGTGCAACTGAATTACAACATTACAACTGCAAGCATGGTTTAAATTTCGGTTTCGGTCACCACGGAAACGGAAACACTTTGTATTGGTTAGAAATTTTGGTGGAAACCCTGTAAATTAATGAAAACATATGGAAACTTATGCAAATGATAGAATTTAAAGATGAAACTTCAAGAGATGCTAGAATAAGCCGAACACACACTTATAAACCATTACATAAGCAAGACAACCATCCATAATGGTTTAGAAACATCGAACACCTAGTGACATGCAATGTCATGCATGTCTTATAATTTATTATATATCAAATTTCACATGTAATTTATATTTATGTATAATACATGCACCACATTTTACAACCAATTCATATAAATATACTTATGCAATACATATGATATAGTCTACTACTATTACACTTCGATTTTGGTTTATACATCTTGGTTTTTTGGGTTTCGTTGGGGATGGAAACGGCAACATTCTGGTTGTTTCATGTAAGTTTCGGTGGAAATTTAAAACTATGACTACAAGTACTATAGTTGTACTCCACCAACTAAATGAAAGTTGCTTCATACATGTGAGTTACCATCATTCTATTTCAGTGAAGGGTACTGAACCAAATAAAATTATGACAGCACCAGCGCAGGACCCACAGCTACTGATCACAGAGGGGGCTGGATCGTCGGTGCCTGGTGACCTGCCCAAGCAATCAGGCTTCTGCCTCTGCCCAGTGGTTCCCACAATTCCCTCCACAACACCAAGTACTCTGCTATCTACTTTTGTACTGCAACTGAACTACAGCTTTACCACTACAAGGCCGTTACTTAAATTATGTCAACAGAATCAAGCAACATGCTCAACACTTTTTTGTGACTGCTAAATGGGCCGTCTGTGATGATAACTATCATATTCTTACTGAATAAATTCCTTGTTGTTGTGGAATGAAACATATTATTAAGGATGATAGATGCTCTCATAGAACCACATATTTTATCTAATATTATTTACAATGGATTTGCATCTTTTCGAAACCATGTTTCTTGAATTGGATACGTTTCCATAGAGGGCTTATAATAGTTTGGAAGTTCAAATGGAATTATTGTATAAAATTACGCTTTATACTTATCTATAATGATGTGGCTTATGCTAATGTTCTTGCAGGGCAGACAAATGTGTTTTGGCATCCTCAGGATTTCAAGCTGATGTCAGAGCTCTACAAAAGAATTTGGCAGCAAGACATTTGGTAGGTGGTCAGAACTTAGACGATATATGTCAAAACACTTTTTATACACTTCCATGAAAGCCTTAAAGTGGTAAAGTATGTAGAATACTGTAAAGCAAATCCCTGATGTTCTTTTTATGTTTATGTTTGTGGCTAGGATCTAAAGCCTACCCGTTGTTCTTCTTATTTGGAGATTATCCTTTTCCTTATCTTCATCAAAATGAAAATTGGAGGTTTTATTAAGTTTTTTGTTATGCTCTCTCTGTATTTATCTCCACATTAATTTATTTTACAAGTTGAAACTCTAGGCAGTCAAGGAACTGCTAGTACCTCCAAGTTTGATCGATTCCATTTCACAGGAGATATTTTAGAATGCTAATAGTCTGTACTATGCTAGTATGTATTCTCAAATGCAGAGATTTTATAATAAAAGTTTATGGTTAGAAAGAGAATCTGAGGTTGAAAATAGATTAGGCATTATGTAGCTTGAAGACTGACAATGCTCATCCTTACAGCTCTCAAGTAACTTTTTATCAAGAGTTTTGCATATGTTTAGTGTTTATGGAAGTAATTAGGGTGATTCGTGATAGTGTCTTCATAGAGGTGCTAATGCAACATCCATCTCTCTTATCCCGAAGAAGGAATGTTCTAAGAATGTTTGAGATATCTTTTTGGTTACCCTTATGGATAGTTTCTATAAAAAACAAAATCTTGATGGCGTGGTTATAGCTAATGAGTGTATCTTGATGGGCTTTTTCAATAGTGCTGGTGGAATTAGACAATGGGTTTATATTTCTCCTATCTTTTTTACTTCAGTGAGTGAAGTCATTAATCTTTTGGTTAATCTGGTGAAAGAGAGGGTGATATAGGAAGTACCATGTTGATGTGCGAATATATGGAAGGGACGATAGTCGCTAGGGGTGAAAATAATAGCTGAAAATTAGGGTTTTGGATCCTAAAAGATGTGATTAGATTGGGAAAATATTTCTGTTAGGTTTATGGTAGGTTTAGAAGGCTGACATATGCCGGAAAGGTGCATACAGTCGGGAAGGTTCAAGCAAGGGTTTTGGTGAGGTTAAGAGGCGTAGGGATTGAAGAATAATATGTATAGAAGATCAAGAGCTGAAAATAAAGAGGATTAAAGTAAGAAATTAAAGAGAAAGCTCGGAGAAAAGAAATAAAGAAGAGGGAGACAGAGATTACCTCTTAGGGTCTTCTCTTGGGCTATGGTTGAACAAGGCTTGGGAGCAAAAATCTTCTTTCTCTGCTGTGTTATCAAAAGTAACCAAAGAGGGAGAAAGAGGATTACCCCTTAGGGGGGTAATCTACTAATTCTAATCGAGCCCAAATACCAACTTAAAACTTTAACTAAAAACTCTCTACTTGCTCCTCGGTGTGGTTCCCTTCTAGTATTTGTTTCCCTTAAATCCCTCATCTGTAAAAAAGAAAAATTATACACTCGTATATGACACACATGATAGCTATGATTTGGCTGACACTTCGAATTTATTTCCGACTCACATGTCCTGCCGTGTCCGACACGACACACGTGTCGACACTCCTTTGGACACTTTTACTTGTATTTCTGGAAGTGTTAGACTTAATGTGGGTGTGTGGACATGCTTTTATACCGTGTCAAGTGTAACATTGTGTTTTTTTATTGAATATTGTGTTTACCTCATTTAGACAACTCGTATTCATGTTGAAACTGGACACACGAATCCATATCCACAAATCATGATTACATATACTTACTATTTTATCTGTGTCCCCGTTTCTAAAGTTTAGGGGTTTGCCGTGTCCGACACTCCATGTCCGTGTCGACACGAGACACTCATGTCCGTGTCCACAAATCATAGCATGATAGTGAGATATATCGATGGTCTTTTGTTGCCAACAATGGGTATTAATTGCTGATATACTTGCTTATTCCACGATTCAGATCTATCAGCATCAACACAACAAGCAAATGAGCTGCCCTGCAATGGCTCAGCTCCTCTCCAATACCCTTTACTACAAACGTTTCTTCCCTTATTACGCTTTCAATGTCTTGGGTGGCCTTGATAGTGAAGGTAGGTTTATTAGCAAAATCCCAAGATGTAAACCTTAAAATAATTTTTAAGATGCATGCTTATGCCTTTAGTTTCTTTTCCAGGGAAGGGGTGTGTGTTCACATACGATGCAGTTGGATCGTATGAACGAGTTGGATACAGTTCCCAAGGATCTGGTTCTACTCTCATCATTCCCGTCTTGGACAACCAACTGAAATCTCCTAGCCCTCTCTTGTTACCAGCAAAGGTAAGAATCCAAATTAGCTTACTTGATCAGATCTCCAACCCCTCCTAATCTATTTTCTGGGCTCCTACTCAAAACATTTGGGTTGCACAGGATGCTGTGACCCCACTATCAGAATCGGAGGCAGTTGATCTTGTAAAAGACGTTTTTGCATCTGCGGCTGAAAGGGATATCTACACTGTAAGTTTCTGACACCTTACTGCTATAATAAAGATGCATAAAAGGGATATATGCACTAAAGGGCCGTTTGGATACTCAGATTTTAAAATCTTGGATTTCCTCAAAATCCTGGATGGGAGACGAGAAGAAGCAGACCATCCATTTCACTTCTCTTTAGAATCTTGGATTTTAAGTAAGAAATCCAGGTTTTAGAAATCTCTCTCCCATCCTAAGATCTCTAAAACCTGGAAACATGGGATGATCTCCTACTCTCTTCCTTATGGAAAGAAGGTTGAGAAATCAGAATACAACGGCTGGTCTCCTTCTCTAGTCTCCTATCTATGATTTTGAGGAAATCCAATATTCTAAAATCCGCGTATCTAAACAGCCCCTAAGCTTCTGGTATTTTTTATTATTATTAAAAAGATGCATAAAAGAAAATCCTTTGAACAAAACCTATGTATTTTCTTCTGCTTTCCAACTTGTGCATATTTTGCAGGGAGATAGGGTAGAAATAGTTGTCGTAAATGCAGGAGGCATTCGCCGAGAGTATACTGAGCTCAGGAAAGACTAAAATTTCTCTTCAAATGCTAATGGTAACTTCCCTTACTGTACCAGACTTGTGTGGGAAACTTAACATGGCCTAGCATTGATGTGGAACTTTTGGTGTTCCAAAACTGTTCACTGCCACTGTTAGATTCTAAAGGAGTACCTAGAAAGAACTGCCTTTCATTTTTTTCTAAAGAAAAATGTCATGTTTGTGTGCATTTATTGGTGCATACATTTCACATCTGTTCAACTCTGTACTTTTAAAAGGGTGATTTTGCTGTCTTTAGTACTTTCTTTCAAAAAATGAGATTACTCGTTCATAAATGACTCAAAAAACCGAGATCAATTCAATGCATTCATCGACAGGCTCGTCTTTGAAATAAGAGTAATTCTCGAAACGCGAATCCGAATCCATGCAACACAGCCTCGTCTTTGAAATAAGAGTAATTTGTTCATGGCTGAAGCAAAATATGTCGCTAATTATTCTCAGAAGTTAGCATCTAAAACTATTCTCCTACACGCTCTAGTGGTAGAGGCACTAAGTACTCCGTTGCCATGAGGTGAAGGGCTCAGGACTAGTACTGGAAGAGAGTAAAGCCCTTCAAAAAGTTAGCGTCTCAAACCCACTGTAAAACCTGATACACTGTAGTGAACACCATGATACTACCATTCTAAAAAAGAAAACTATGATACTATAATCTTGTGCATTCTTATCAAGTAATTTACCATGTTTTTCTTTTGATTTATATTGGAAAAGCCAAAGCTTGGAGATGCAGAATGGTGGTTGACTAGTGATTCCTTGCCAGGAGGGAACCAAAACTCCACATCATCCACAGACAAGTGCAAACAGCGAGAAATTTAATGTGAATATAATAAATTTAGAAGGTGTTCAAAACAACATAAAAAACAAGGAAATGGAGATTAGAAGATGACTACAATGTAAGAAGTTCTTATAAGTCGTACCTCAATATAGGACTTTCACACTCCGCACATCCTCACTCTCCACTATGTGTGGCATATATTTATCTGGTTTTTTCGACTTTATCTACGAAATAAGCAGATTACATTGGGTTTTGCCACTACTAAACTAAAACATGAGAGGTTACTCAGGTCTTTTGAAGGTTTAATAACCGTATAATGTATACCACTTTGAAGAAGCTCAGACATGACTTACCCATGGTTGTTGGCCACCGATGTTGAATTTGGCAGCCATGGTCGGTGGCAGCCATGTTTGAACTTGAACTTACCCATAAAAAAAAATAAAGCCATGTTTGAACTTGGCAGCCACCTTTTACAAGCATGAAATTGGGTTCACACCCAACAATGGACTCTTCCATCTTTGTTGTCAGCTACCCATCACTGTATCCTGATAAGCATATGGATCTCCTCTACCACACACTGGAGCAAAAGACACCGTCTTCAAAGCCAAACATTTCTGGTGCTCTCACTGTCCTTGTCCTTGCCTGTTCCAAGAGTCTGAAGCTGCTCATCATCTTTCAATTCAACGGCAACAAAGATGGAAGAGTCCCACTCGATAAGGAAGAACCACTAAATTAACAGTCCCAATCATCTTTCAAGCAGCGGCCGATATGAACATTGGCATTGCAAGTATTTGGTAGTAATATTTCAGTATTTTCACCTTTCAACTTTACGAACTTTTTGCTTTCCCTTTCTGAACGCTTTCTTTGGAACTTCCGTATGTGTCTTCTCATCTTCAGTTGAGTAAATAGCTTTGTTGAAATCCCTCAAAGTTGTTCCCAGTTGCTGGATTTTGAAAGGGCGATGATATTTTCAAACGCCCCCCCCCCCTCCTCGGAGTACGCATTCGCCCCCCTTTTAACGTCATTTGATGTCAAAAAGTGTTAAAAAGTTGCCTACTGTTTCACGTTATAAGTGGGGCGAATGTGTACCGCAGAGGGGGTAAAAATATCGTTTCCCTTTCAAAATTCCTCAAATATACAATCCGCCAGATTACATTCTACATAAATCCCTGACTTTGGAAGGGGGTTTTCAAGTCTCTACGATTGAACTTATCAGGTATCAAAATGGGGTAACCAATTTCAGAATGGGCTTATCAAGTCTCTGAAAATTGGCCGAGGGTACTAGAGTTTTGGAATGGGGTTTTCAAGTATTTGGGATTGGGGTTATCTAGTATCAAAATGGGCTTATCAAGTGCTTGAAAATTGGCAGAGGGTACTAAAGTTTTGGAAGAGGGTTTTCAAGTTTCTAGGATTGGAGTTATCTAGTATAAAAAATGGGGTCACCAATTTCCAAATGGGGTGATTAAGTCCCTAAAAATTGGCCAAGCGTACTAGAGTTTTGGAAGGGGGTTTTCAAGTCTCTGGGATTGGGGTTATCTAGCATAAAAATGGGGTTACCAATTTTTGAATGGGCTTATCAAGTCCTTGAAAATTGGCCGAGGGTATTGGAGTTTTGGAAGGGGGTTTTCAAGTCTCTAGGATTGGGGTTATCAGGTATCAAATGGGGTTACCAATTTCAGAATGGGCTTATCAAGTCCCTGAAAATTGGTCGAGTGTACTAGAGTTTTGGAAGGGGGTTTTCAAGTATTTGGGATTGGGGTTATCTAGTATCAAAATGGGGTTACCAATTTACGAATGGGCTTATCAAGTCCCTTAAAATTGCCCAAGGGTACTGGAGTTTTGGAAGGGGGTTTTCAAGTCTTTGGGGTTGGGGTTATCCAGTATCAAAATGGGGTTACCAAATTCCGAATGGGCTTATCAAGTCCCCTTCCTGGTTTTTTTCACTCGTTCATTTTCACATTTTTTTTTCTTTCTACCGTACGATTCATCTTCCTCATCCTTTATTAAAAGGGAGAAGGAGAAATGAAAAACCCTAAAACAAATGAAAAATAAAACCTAGATATTGAAAGAAAGATGGGAATGAACTCACGTTTCAAATTTTTGAGTTTTCCCACCTCCAATGGTGGCTAAATGATGAAGAAGATGACCGGTAATGTAGAAAAAAACAAAGTTGAAAATAAAAAAGTGAAAAAAAAGAGGGAAAGAAGAGAGAAGAGAGAAGAGGGAAAAGTGGCAAAGCAAAACATGTTGCTTAAGAAAAGGGCATTTTCGTCCAGCTTTTAATGACAAGACATATTTTGTCCCCCGTTGATAATTTCTGAAAAGCATGGGTCCGGTTGATAATTTCACCTAATTTTTGTCCCCCCACTGGTAATTGATCCAAAATAATTTAGGGAATGTCTAGGCAGTTTCCATAAAACATTTTTGCAGCCGCTCCTTTTCAGGAGAACTGGTACCTCATATGAAATAGAAGGATAAGACAAATTAAGGGCATGTTCAATTTCAAAAGAAGTAAGAAAAAAAAAGCAAATTAGGGCCCAGTTCGTTTCAGTCCAAAACCGATTATTGGACTCTAAATCACGTTTGATTTTGAGTCCAATAATTGGTTTTTTGAACTCAAAACGGTTGTCAAAATCTAAAACGAACAAGGCCTAAATTACTAAGGTGGCTCCTCTCTCGTAAAAGAAGCCCAAGCTATCTTGACAATGCTTCACTGGGTAGGGGTTTATTCAAGATAAAGTTATCCAAGAACGATAGCCAATCCCATGAATAGCTTGTTCAAGGATTTTCATAAATGTGGCACTTCTCCACAGGGATAGCAAACCAGGGTTTATTTTATCTTTGGATTCCCTACTGATTAGGGTATACTCTACAAACAGGGTAGCCAATTGCAAGGGTTTATTCAAGATAAAATAATCCAAACAATTATCTAATCACAATAGTTTAGTGTGGCCGAGAACGAACCATCAAATTTCAGCTTGCCATATGGCCAACAGTATTTCGAAAATCAAAAGCCCTGCTGGCCACATGGTCAAGAGAGCAAGGGTGATGCATTCATTTTGAAAAATCAAAGCGTACTTTTAGCAACAAAAGAAGATAAAACGTTCATGTGTTCATATTCCTCCTGCCCACGCAACCTAATGTGATTCTTAATTTCAATGTCAGACAGACAGCCCTGTTCCAATATCACCTTCCATCCCAATAACAGCTTACCCAAGGATTTCCTACTAAATGGGTAGTTCTCCATAGGGGTAGCAATCCATGGATTATTTTATTCAAGATAAAATTATCTGGAACAGCTCATATAAGAATCTCTATAAATGTGGTTCTCCAGAGGAATAGTAAGCCAGGGTTTATTTTATCTGTGTATAGGTTTTGCTATCCCAAGAACAAACACAGTTTATCAGGGTATGCTATAAAAACAAGATTTATTCAAGATAAAATTATCCAAGCAGGGTAGCCAGAGTAAAGCCAAAATAGTGAAATGCAGTTCTTTAACAAGAAGAAAGTGACAAAACATTACAAGAGGGGAGGAACTAATGCATACAGCCAAAACTTTTCTTTATATTTTTAAGGAAATAATAATAATAATTGCATTAGTCTCCAGAACTCATTACCACCCATTTTCAAAATTAAGCCGCAAAGGTACCAACAAACATAGAGAAATAGGTAAAAAAAGACATTACTAACTTCATTTGACATCAACCAACTCAACATCAAATACAAGAGTTGCATTCCCTGGTATCTTCCCTGCTCCTTTGGATCCGTAGCTGCATCATGAACAAAATTGAATTACATTGAAAGATCCAAGGAGATTGCAAGACTAGACAATGAAAATTTGAAGAGCAGAGGCAAAAGACAAGAACAAGATCTCCATTAAAAAAAAAAAATGACGACGACGACAAGAACACGATCCAGCATTTGAGAATTGAGATTACATACCCCATGGATGGTGGGATGGTGAGCCTTCTTTTGTCACCAATGCGCATGCCTGAGGATTGCGTAGATACATGAAATTAAGAAATATATCCCAGATGTTTTGGAAAAATAATATGAAATTGGGCTTGTAACAAATGAAGGTTTTAGTCTAATAAATAATTACCTTCAACGCCAACATCCCAACCCTTTATAACTTGTCCTATGCCTGTAATAGAAAATTCCATTTGTTACTACTATGATTGTCTAAAATATCAGCTTTGCGCAAATTAAGTTAAACTATGAGGATACCCAGGCGGAACGTAAAAGGGCTTTGGCCAATATTTGAATCAAAGATAGTTCCATTCTTCTCTAACTTCCCAATGTAGTGGACTGATACCTGAAACAAAGTGACAGTTCAATCACTCGACTCTCATAAGAGATGTATTCTTTGCTTATTGAGAGAGCATGGTACAGAAAATAAATACCATATGTGCGCATAAGCTGAAAAGAGGATGTATAACAATATTTTTAGTTATCAGTAAAAAACCAATATTTTTAGTTCTACATACCATAAACCTATTAAGAGTTGGTACCGAACAATTTGAAGCATAAAAACTGTTAAGATCAGTACTGAATAAATACGGTATCCTGTCCTGTGTACGTATGATTGGTAACACCAGCTAGAATACGCAACCAATGATCACTTATGTGATCTACCTTTTTTCCAGCAGAAGCCCTTTTCCCATCTGGTTTGCCCATTGAGAGTTCCTCAACAACCAGTCCATTGGGGTATGTCCTTGTTTTTGATGGCCGCTCCTCAGCTTCATTTTCCTTAACAAGCTCCTTTTTATCTTCATCAATTTGTCCTGGTTCCTCACCATTTGCACTTGAATCAATTTCATTATTCTTACTCTTCTTCTTCTTCTTCTTCTTATTCTTTTTCTTAGTCTCACTTTGAATATCAGCATCATCATCGATACTCCTGCACAAAACAGCAATAGCAAATGTTTATACAATTGCAAACATACAAAAATATCTTAAAATATCTTCCACTCTGAAAACAGAAACAACAAAGACAGTAGCAAATCTCCAATAATATTGAAGAGAACAGTCCACAAACAGAAAAGATAATGCAATCCTTTCTTCACCCAATAACTTATTGGGTACAATGTGGAGGATTGAAATAGGGCAAATATGTGTCATTTGGGTAACACTTCCAAAGGAACCAATCAATATCCAAATGGAATAGATTCAAACTTCTCCTGGAATAGTTTCGGAGCAAAATGAAATTCCGAAGTTACCAAGGTTAGGGCTCATACTGGTCATCAGTAAATATTCCCGACTCGGCAATAATTTCACTACATAATCATTTCCTTTCTTGTGGCAATTTGCATTGTAAAATTGCAAAAAGAGTTGAGCAAATTTAACAATGTTACAAAAGACAATATAGCTTTCCTTGGGTAGGGTAAATTATCCAAAGAATATAGTTCAACAATAGCAAGAGACACAAAAAATGAATGAACAAGGAAATCTCAATTCATTGGGCTCTATGGGTTATAATAATTTATGAAAGAGATTATCATATTCCCACAACTCAATTAGAAAGAAAATCTGAAGATTCCCTATCATGGCCTGAAATGCGCTGAGGTACGGCAATTGACATATCTAAGGGTAACACTGTTTAGGTCTGTGTCGCAAAAGAAGTGACCGAGCTGCTAATGTTGCTAAAGTCATGATGAATCTCTCCAGTAAAATGTGTCCTATGGGAAGTGCATTACTCAGCCCACACCTCTGTTCTATATTACTTCATTGATAATAGAATTAATCTATAGGAACTCCTTTTAAAAAAAACAAAAATAAAAAGGACTTTAATTAGATTCTCAATGGCGGGAAAAAATTAATCATTATCCAAACATTCTATTCCAATGGCCCAGGCAGGTCATTCTTCGCCACTTGGGTTGTAGTATGTTCCATTCTTGGAAACTACTGGAGAATCAATCACTTCCCTGCTCAATGGCTAATACAGAATTCAGTATTATAAAATGAACAAAACCAAGGTCATAGAACCTAATCCCAGCAACACACATAGCTTCAAAAGTTAGATCACTAGCTTCATAAGTAAAATGATTCTTACTTATTGTTAGGTAGCTTCACCTCCGGTTCATCTCTGACAGGCAGATCATTGTCCATGTTATCAATCTGTGTCCCCTCTGTGTGAGCTTTATTATCAATGGGCACATCACTCTCACTACCATGAAAAGCTTGATCTTGATCTCCGCTTGACTTTTTCTCAGTTCCGCTTATTGATGAATTAACTCCATCTTCAAGGGTTTTCCCCTTCTTAGCACTTTCTTTCTTTTTCTTCTTAGGTTTCCCCACAGTTTCAGCACCAACCTCACTAGATGGTACTGAATCACACAGCTGGTCAGCTTCCCTGATTATAGGATTCAGACAATACACATTTACCATAGAGAAAAACTAATAAAATTGTCCTTAAGCTTTTCACATTCCAAGATAACACCTCTGAAAAAAGTGGTTCATAAGGAAACTCTCACCTGGCTGAGTCACCATTTTGACCAATAGCATCAACCTTCCTTTTTAAGCTTGTAACTTGATCGCTCTCATCTTTTGTCTTCTTCTCCCTCCTCTTACCTTTCTTAGTTGTCTTCTTATCCGTTTCTTCTTCTACTTCAGTATTTTGAACATCATGTTTTTTTAGCATGGGAGAAATAGGAAAACCATCTTCGTCTTCACTTTCCAAAACCACAATGGAACCCTTGATGACAATTTGCTTCTGTGAACCATCATCACCATCAGAGTCACTTATCTGATTCTTCTTCTTAAGACGTTTGAGAGTACCATTCCCGTTTGTAGGTTTTTCATCCTCTATTATCTCCACAATTTTAACTGGAAACAAAAACAATAACATGTCAAATGGGAAGAGTGTTCAACATTTGGAATAACATTAAATCTCAAATCTCAATAACCAGAACATCTGTGAATTTCCATG
This sequence comes from Tasmannia lanceolata, assembly GCF_043159265.1. NCBI lineage: Eukaryota > Viridiplantae > Streptophyta > Magnoliopsida > Canellales > Winteraceae > Tasmannia > Tasmannia lanceolata. The sequence continues at coordinate 9,420,966 of NW_027518682.1, read as the reverse complement.
TCTATCAATGATTCATCAAACACGACTAACATGAATTATGCAACAAGTACAACTTATTTCACCAATCAAACAATGGAAGGCACAATTGTCAACTCAACATAATCAGAGGAAAAATCACACATTCATATATGAGGAATACTAGACTGAAGGGAGTCCTTGCAAAAATGGGATGAAAGGGCTCTCCCATTGGCTTCATACCACCAGAGTTGCAATTAACATTCGTTGACTATTATATTTTAGAGTGACGCGCAGCCAACGGGGGAGCCCTTTCATCTCATTTTTGCAAGGGCTCCCTTCAGTCTCGCATTCCTCTTCATATATACATCCATTTGGGGATACATCCATCTATACATTGCAGACATACACACATTCATAAGTTAATTCAAATACATATAAGCATATACGTATATCCTAATTCAAAAGATAAACCAATTGGGAGCTGGTATACCTCCGCTGTTGGGCCGAGGCGAAGCATGGAACATTCCAAGATCACCATCATCATCATCATCATTGATGAAATCATCTTCGTACTCATCTTCAAGGTCATCATAATCACTGGATTGATCACTTTCGGTCTCGGCAATATCTTCCCCATAAGAATCACTTGAACAAAGTAAAGGAACAAAAAAAGTAAAAGTAACAAGATTTGGGAAACACACAAATAATGGTTGCTAGCTTCTTCCTTAAATCAGTTAATCAATGCCTACTAATGATATTAAAGAAATCAACTTTTCTGCGTCAAAAGGATACATATCATCGCCATCATGATTGATATGAGATCTCAGATAGTAGCCAGAAAGGTGCACGCTCTTTGGACCAAGAACAGAGAAAACAACATCTTCGGACTCCTCGAATTCGAGATTCAAGGGGCACCACTCAGATTTCTCAGGCAACAAAGCACATATTAAAACCGGACTCTTATTGCCTACGTTACACTGAACAACGACCCTCTTTGCCTTTTCCGAACCGGAACCAGAACCTAGTGTTGCCTACAATAACACTACTTTTATCAAGCAAAACAAATCGAACCCAAATCGAAACACCACATGCTCCAATACCCAATACAGAAATTATCCGAAAACCCAAAAGAAACATAAACATCTAGTATATTTCTCAGAACAAACCTGACCAATGTGAAGCCTTCCTAGCGTCTCATCATATTGATGGGTATATGGAGTCCCTGGTTTTATTTCAATCCCTGAGAAAGAAATAATGAGATGGAGCCGTAAAATCCATTTAATCAGTAAGATTAGAAGAAAAGATAAAGAGAACAAAGACACTATACTATGTTCTGTTCCTCGAAAAAGCTATAGAACACTGAAAATTCTAGATAAGAACACGAGGAGATATAAAAAACCGTGAATAAAAGAAGAAACTGGGAGATCTTATGAGCGATTAAGAAAAAACTCACCCCAAAAAACCATTTTGAGATGAGGATCCTTCGACTAGTCGGCTGATTGTAGTGATTTTCAGTAGCGGCGGCTTAAAACCCTTTGAAGAAAGTTCCGTGTCGCCAAGAACCCTAAACCTTCTGCAAAATGCGAGCTGTCTCATTTTATATTGACGGGTATGGACACGGGTTAGTAATTCAAACATTTTTGGGAGATGATTGTTTCGCCCCACTTGTAGGATAATGCGCCCCACTTTTAACGTGGATTTTGGGCAGACTTTTTAACGCTTTTTTACGTCAAATCAGGTTAAAAGCCATCAGGTGGGTCTTCAGATCTACACCGTCCACTGGTGGGACATAATTCACCCTTGGCCGTGGATTAAAAACAAGACGAAAATATGCGATGGGTAGGACTTAGGACCTTCACTCGATGAGTTTCTTCTCCTGGGAAGATCAATGTAATCCCTCTGTTTGGTTGCCGGGTTTTTTTTGTTCCTCGGAGTTATGTGAGAGAAAAAAATACCTTGCGAGATAGGTGGGAAAAAAAAAGTCCTAGAAGTATCTTGGTAAAATAAAAATCCCATGTTTGGTTGACCGGATTATGGTGGGAAAAAAAAAAAACCTTTCTTTGGTTGCTTGAACTGTTGGGTAGAAAAAAATTCTTCTCAAGCTTATTTTTTGTTATTGAGTTTATTTTTTTTCCTGGGGTTATTTTGGGATGGGATGAAAAGGCAATCATTACAAAAGTGGGATTAAAAAATTCACCCCACAAGTAATCATTACAAGAGTGGGATTAAAATAAACCTAATGCTAAAAGGCAACCAAACATGGGATGGGACCAAAATTTAACTTACTCTCCCATATAACTCCTAGGAACAAAAAAAATCCGGCAACCAAACAGAGCAGCTCGTTATAGACCTTTTTCCAAGTATGAATAAAATGATATCCTTTGTTTGGATTGCAAGAAAAATGTTTCCGACAGAAATTTTTTTCTTTGGAAAATTTGTTGTTTTCACAATTTAGAGGGGAATGATATAATTATGGTTAATTTTGAAAGATATCATCATGAAGGTCCCTCTAAATAAAAAATGTTCATATTATATTTTTCCGTGTGTAAAAAAAAAACTAAGAAATTTTAAAATTTTTTTTCTTTCCCAAACTTTTTTCTGAAAATTCTTGCAATCCAAACCGGGCCTCCGTGGAACTAAGGCCCCATTTGTATTTGGAATTTTGAGAATAGATTGTGAGCCAAAACTTAGGCCATGTTCGTTTAAGATAACGACAATGGATTGTGGATGCTAAACCGATTATTGGACTCAAATTTTAACGTAATTTTGAGTCCAGTAATAGGTTTGACACTCACAATCATTTGTCATAATCTTAAACAAACAGGGCATTTTTATTGGACTCGAAATTATGTTAATTTTGAGTACATAATTTTGAGTCCAATAAAAGTTTAACTTAATCTTGAGTATCGGACTCAAAATCAGTTCTCAAAAATCCAAAACAAATAAGGCCCAAGTGCATGGCCTCGACATAGAAGGAGAGATCAAAATTTTAGGCCCAACAATAAGTTTTGGACTCACAATCGGCTCTAAAAAATCCAAAATAAATAAGACCTAACTCCTAAGTGCATGGCTTCGAAATCAGTCTCACATTCTTTGAAGGACAGATTTAAAAAACAATTTTTTTTTTAAATTGAGATTAATCTCAGCCATTCACAATATGTGACAAGTTGATCGAGGGAAACGATCTCTCCCTTGAAAGCATCAAACTACTCTTTCACACTAGAGTAGGCTGTCCCAAGTAAAAAGGGGTGAATATATCATTTCCCTTTTTCGTTATTATTATTATTATTATGACTTCTTCTGTTTGTTTGCTTCTTTCCCTGTTGGAATGTTCCCCCTCCTTACGTCCCTCCATGGAGAATTGGAGACTCGGGTTCTAAGTAACAAATATCCTTCTCAATAATTTCTCGACTAGGTAAACATTGTGGGTAATGTTAGTTTTTATTTTTTGGGTTTACATTGGAAAATGTTAAAAAAATATAAAATAAAAATCTCATAAAAACAACGCACTGAATGATTAAAATGAAAAATATCCTTATATTTTTTATAGGGAAGTGATATATTTGCCCCCTTTTTTTTTTACTTGGGACAGCCACTTCTAGTGTATCTCTGCAAAGAGGCTGATTTAATTCACGTGGGAAGGATTCAATGGGCTTGATTGCCACGTACGCTGTAGTTGGCTGTCCATTGTAAAGAAAAGGGGTGAATATTATTTTCCTTTTTAAAATCTTAAGATCATGATTTTATCGTTCTATCAAAATGGGTTGATAAAATCGCTATATTTTCGTGACATAGCAAGCGTTCCTACTTGGGTGTGAGGTCGTGTCTTCTTTTTCCATCAGAGGTGTTACGCCCAAAAACGGTAACAGATGAGGCAATGACAACAGAGCCGATCTAGCACGTCTAGATTCCTGTGTGGATCAAAAGGCTATGACCTGTACAGGAGTTAGGAGAACACGAGGTCAGAAGACCAACCCGGAGTCGTAGTTTCGGACGGGCACTTCGACACTCAAGTCAGTGATGGGCACAACTGAACAGGTAAACGCTATGCATAGTGATTTTTTGGGATTCGAGTCCCTTACCTTGTCTTTATGAGGGCTATTTATAGTGAGGGCTTTGGGTATTAGTTTACCTTTTTACCTTTTGGGACAGGTGTCAACCTGCTAGTGGACTAAACCTTACCCTTATTTTCATACCCTTGGACAGGTGTATGATAATGGTTGGGTGAGATCTATTCTTGGTCCTTCGTTTTTAGGTTGCGATGAACCTAATACCCTTCGCGGGGCGATGGCTTTATGGGCCGCCATTGGTGCCATATGTCGAGTAGCGATTGGGGCATTCTTTTGTACGCCATCAAGAGGTAAATCATGAGTTTGTTCAACATACAATCGGATTACTTAGATACCCTGCCAGACACACAGATAAATGTCATTAGTGAGGAGCTAAGCTGGAATTGCTTGATTATTTTGTTGATGCAAGTTAAAGAGAAGAGGGATGATAAATTCGCACGCCCTGTAGGATGATTCGCACCCTTTGAAAGGAGGATGTGTATGTGTGGCATACTTTAACCATTTTCCCCTTTATTATTATTATTTTTTTCTTTTAAGTCAAAGGGGTGCGAATTATCCTACAGGGGGTGCGAATTTATCATGCCACAGAAAGAAAAAACAGGCACTGTACTACTGTAGTAGAGTTTTACACTCCAAATCACTACAAATCCATTTTGCCAGAGTGTGAGCAAGAAATTAATAACAGGAGGAAGTAAAGTTTAAGCGATCATTTGATTGCACCCCTCCAATCTCGAAAATACCATTTTTCTAATGGATCTTGATTCTCAGGTATTATTCCCCGTCTTTTTATTCTTCCCCTTCTGTTATTTCCTCTTGCAATTCCTTTGATTTCATTCGAGTTTCTGCAAACTTCTAGAATCTTCTGATTGGATTCCCCTAATTTTGCTCGTGCAGGAACTTTCCGGTATTTCCTCTTCTTCGCCTGCTACAAAGCTCCAGTTATATTCTTACTGGCAAAGCTCATGTTCGTGGCGCGTTCGATTCGCTTTGAATCTTAAAGGTCAGTGATATGTCCCTTACAGATCTACTTCTTGCTTCAATTTTTGAGGTTTCGCGTTACAGTTTGACTACTAAGGTTCAAATTTATCAGTAATTGCTGAAATTTGGAAATTTGAATCATATAGAGCTTAGAGATTTTCAAATCTTAAGTTTTTCCAACTTCGGATTTTCATTTTGTCTTGCCTGAAGATAATGTTTGGGATGTGCATAGGACTTTCTTATGAGTATAAGGCGGTTGATCTTTCGAGAGGGGAGCAGTTCAGTCCAGGTGAATTTTGATGTTCTTTAATGTGGTGGACCCACTATTTTATATCCTACAGGGATATACCCCTTAATGGGTAACTCCAGTAATTTCACACTTAATATATTCAACAATCTAGACCGTTGATCTAAGACCAATGATTGCCAAAATAAGATCTTACAGTTTCAGGCAATGCAATTTTCGAATTAAAATAAAATATTCCAAAACCCATGGGAGATCTTTTCTTTCTCAGTTTCTTTCAGAAGATTTTAGATATGCATTCATGTTCTTAAAATCAACTTATGGCCCGTTTGGATACCTCATATTTTGTATTTGTATTTGGCTTTGGATTTGGAATTGAGTTTTGAATACAAAATGAATAGATCCGCTAGCTCATGTTGAGGGAGGCAGAGAGGGAAGGGGGTAATTCCTAGTGGAGGGGAGAGGTTGAGGAGCCAAGAGCGTGAAGGAAACTGTCAGTTAGTTCTGTGGATTTCCAATTACTTATTTCCACAGCATATTTGGAAATCTGATTTTTTTCACTGTCAGCCGCTGATTTGGAAATCAAAGGATTTGATCCGGATCCAAATCACAACACAGAAAGGGCTGCAAATGTGAGAAATTCAAATCAAAATCTTCTCGGCATCCAAACGGGCCCTTAATGTATCCCCGTCCAACATTTTGGAAATTGTTGTGCCATAAATGCTGTTACCTCCTTCGTGCGGGCAACCGTGAGGTTGTGGGTTCAAGACAGCTTATGCTTACCTACCAACAAAATGCATGTATACATGCAGTGCCTTGGCAACATACTAGAAAAGTGTTAATGTGTCATTGTGATCATGAAATACTTATTTTTTAGTTTGTACTTCATAATTATTTTTCATTTGACTACCATTTCAAAGAAAAAAATTATTTTTAATTGACCTTGATTTGAAATAAGTTGATAATTCTTTCTTTTTTTTTCTATTGGGATTTATTTTTCATTAATTAATTAATTTAGTTTTGTACGGGAGTGCCCATGTGTCTATATTTATAGTGGTAGCCGCGCAGGACACTTGGAAAAATAGTACAGGTAACACTGGCAGGTAACACCGATCCCTTATGACAATAACGAGGTTTGAGATAAGTATATTGTTGCATGTCATTTGACTTTGATCAAACAATATCCATTTTGACATATGTCGTCCTTGAATTACAGAGTTTGAGCATCTCAACCCTATTCATTACGTTCCAGCACTAGTAGATGGCGATTTGGTGCTTTCTGACTCGTTTGCAATCTTACTGGTTAGCAATTAAGTTGAGCCTGAAATTTCTTGTCCAGTATTATGAGGGTTATATATGGTTGCAATGGCTACTTGCTTAGAGCTCCTAATATACTATCACTACCTGTTCTAGAATCTAGACATCATGGCATTCTGAAGCTATGTAGGGAATCATACCAAGCTTCTGCATAATACTTGTTATCTACTGTGCATGGGATGCTGAATTTGCACAGTATCTGGAGGAGAAGTTCCCCTGGAATGCTATTCTGCCATCTGACCCTAAGAAAAAAGCTGTCAATCTCCAGGTAAATTGTAAAGTTGTTCTTCGCCCTTTTAATGACGACAATAGTAATGCTTTTCATTTATTTTTGTTCTCCTGGAGTCTTGATTGTTCTAATATAATTCATTATGGAATTTTTATTTATTTTATTCAACGCAAGTTTACCTATAAAATAGATAATTCAAGGATAAAGAAGCTAAGCACATATTTTTCATTCGTGCTTATTTAACTGCTTTGACTAATTTTTAACCTGGTGTTAACTAATTGGTGACTCGTGCCAATTTGATTGAGTAAAAAGAGGTGGGGGCAGACCGAAAACAACTTGGGTAGAAACAGTGAAGAAAGAATTGAGGGCTAGGAACATAAAAGAGAACATGACCTTGGATATGAGAGAATGGAAGAAAATGATCCATGTAGACGAACCCAACTAGTGTCAGGATAAGACAGTCATTTGAGCCAAGTATATCCTTTCACCTTTCTTCATGAAAATTTTCTAATGGATTCATTTGCCGACCCCAACTAGTTTGGGACAAAGGCTTAGTTGAGTTGAGTTGAGTTGTTATCTAATTGGTGTTTAAATTTTGCTTTCCTCTGTGACAAACCTTCGTTTAATAAGGCGAAAGCGGATATGAATCCTTACCTCTCCACTCATTGAAATTCCTCATGATAAATATCTAGTGCCAAAATTAAACAGGCTAAATCTACGATTAAAAAAATGAAGGCTAAATCTCTCTGGATAACTTTATGCATTTGTCCGCTACATTTTATGTTGGGCGACTGAAATATTACACCTAATACATGACTGAATTATTACGCCTGATGTCAGCTATATCAGGCTTCAATTTTAGTCTGTTTCAATAAATTTTAGTAGATTGTAGTACTTCTCCCCCTTCTTGTGTTGTCACGAGTCTTGGCCCATTAACTTCTTTATCATGCATTTGTTCATACTCTAGGTTATGCTTTTCACTTGGTTAATTCATCCCCATGAAACTTGAGTTTAAAACTAGTGGGGTGGATCCCAAATGGGAAACATTGTCCACATTCTGAATCGTTTCCCTCCCATGTGGCTGGTCGAGCCACACACACTTGCTTTCTTTTCCACTCGCAGCACCTTTCCCGCTGATATGGTTCCCTGCCCTCATTCCTCCCCATGTTCCCCTTGCCCTGTAGGTTCTTGTCATCCCCCAAATTTGCAATTCAAATGCTCTGTCTCATTTCCTGGCCCATTCGACGTCTGTCTCCTGTAGAGCTACTACTCTGCCACTGTTATTCAATTCTCCGATCTCCAGCTTTCCCATTTTGAGCTAGGAGCCCCATGAGTCCAATTGGCTTCCACAACAGCTTTAGACAAAGCAAAAAAATAAAAGTTGCTTTTCTTGATTTCCATGTTCCCTGTTGGGTACTTGGCTACTTGCAGTTGCAAGCATGATATCCCAAGTTGGAAATATTTATAAATTTTCTTTTCTATTATTGAGGCAAAATCTTCAATGCCTTCAGATTACTTCCTGGTTATTGACTTCTATTATAGCAGTGCAGCACTTCTCAGGATTCCCTTGTTGGCAGAGGCAAATTTGCAGTTGAGTTTCTTAGTAATCATCAATGACTTGTTGGCTTTATTTGTTTGTTTAGTCCTATTGATTTTGAGGATTATGAATTCTACTTTCTGTGTTCTATATTAATGTTACTGTTATTTATTATTTGCAACTTAATGTAATTCCGTCATATTGTAAAAGAGCTATTTAGTAGTATGTTTTTTACGGGGATCCTCTTTCTTGATTGAAGTAAAGAGTGGACTCCTGTAATGAACTGTATTTCAGGATTAGAACATATCGAATTCTGATTTCTGTACTGTTTCCCAACTACTCTAACAACAATATCATGTTCTAGGTTGCGAGTATTGTTAGCTCGAGTATACAACCTCTTCAAATGCAGTCAGTGCTGGTATGTTCTGTTTATACTTGATGCCTCTTTACATAGTCTATATCATGGAAGCAGGATTCTTCCTTGGGAGCCTTCGATTCCCGCTTTCAATTCCCGCTCTGGCAACCTTGAGTAGGATTTTTTCCTGGGAGCCTTCGATTCCCGTTTTGATTCCCGCTTTCGATTCCCGATCTGGCAACCTTGGTCTCTATATACTTGATGCCTCTATACATATTTTATGTTTTTCTGTCTTTTTTATTACTGCTCATCAGTGCTGTTTGTGAACATTCATGGCAGTTTACTTATATGGTTACCCATTTCTGCAGAAATATATTGAGGAAAAACTTTCCCCAGTTGATAAAATGTCATGGGCTCAACACCATATACTAAAAGGTTTTACAGGTAAGCATGGTTCCTTCATATGCTTCATCTTGTGTTAAACAGCTGCTTTTCCTACACGTTAGAAACATTATTACTCATGATCAAGAACATTTAGTTTAACATCTGTCTTCTCTGCATGCAGGAAATCATGAGTATGTATAACTGATACCTAGCTCATGCATATAAATACTCAATAAACTAAGAGTGACCTAACATCATTTTCAAAATTCTTCCCTCAGATGTGGCATTTCTTACCCAAAAAGGATATGTTTTACTGCTTATTATGAAGTAATTTTCATTTATACAAGATTCTAAGTCGTTATGTTTGACATTGTTTCTCAAGTTTATCTCCTTTTCAGAATGCCCTATAATGGGTGGTTCTATTGCTTGTTGTGATCTTGGATTTGATTACAACATGCAGCTCTGGAGAAGTTGCTGAAGGACTTTGTTGGCAAATATGCTACAGGAGATGAAGTATACATGGTCTGTTTTCTGATGCTTTTTTGAAAGAAAAACTTTTGATTTGGTTATCCAATAGGTGCGCACTAACAAGAAAACTTGTCACTGTCACCATGACGGAAGCTAAACTTTATTTAGTAGCTCACTAACCACTTTTTTTCTCAAGGCTGCGTATGGCCTTTAAGCACATCAAATGACACCATCATTGATATCCTTTTTCCTTTAGATTTGTGTTTCTGTTTCTTTTTAAAAATCCATGAGCTGTTTGAATGCCACCAATTTACTGAAGAATGAGAAGGAAACTACCAAGATGGCCATCAACAGAAATCAAAATTGGCATCTCAAAGCATACTAGGGTGGACGATAGGACGATGGGTATCCTGAAACACGACAATAGGATGAATCCTGTTGGTAATAGATGTTCGTGGAAGGGGGGGGGTTAGCAGTCTGCGAGTAGGACTCCCTTGAGAGGGATGACCTTGGCTCTGCCCAGGTTGTAGCTAGTGCTATAGAAGGCTTGGCCATGTTTGATTGTGCCCCTGTTGTGGCTGATTGGGGACCTACTCTTGTTGCTTATTGGCATAGTAGCCTCAACCCTGACAACGGCCATTTACACAGATCCTACCACGGTCATGAATGCGAGAGGGAGGGGGGGCGGGCAGCAACATAAAGTGTCTAAAATGAACCCTGTGATGAAGAATGTGGTGTTGGATGCTTCACAGAGCTTTTTGCGGTAGATATAAGGTCTTCATGCTGGATGAGGAGCACACAATTCAGCAAACATAGGTAGTGCTGCATGGACGAGTACCATGGTGTTGAACGTGACGTAGTCATCTCCCAAGGAACTGAGTGTGTAGTGGATCCTCTCTTGCTAATTTAAGGGTATCTGAAAGGCAGCAGATTGGTCAAATAAATCCTTGGTTTTGTTGAGAAACTCAGAGATGGGTATGTTACCCTTGCGATAGTTGTGAAGCTCCATACGGAGTTGGATGATAACTGATAAGAGACTCGGACTGTTGTTGAGTAGAATAATATTGATGCTTGTCTTTATTTTATGGCATTATCAAAATGTTTAATTTCACGAAATTTTCCAATTAAAAGACTTAGTAATGGATTTAATGTTGTCAAACTAACTAGAGAGTTTTGTATGCAGGCTGATGTCTTTTTAGCCCCACAAATCAATGTTGCCACTAGGAGGTTCAATGTTGATATGGTGAGTTTTTATTCATTTTCTTTTATCCTTTTCCTTTCGTACTTTTGTTCATGGTCTAGTTTTACGTAGCACTTTTCAAATGCTTCATGTCATCTTGAACTCAATCCATATTTTCATTGCTTGTTCTAACTACTCGTTAGAACAAGCAAATCTCGATCATCATTTTTATAGGTATACACCTCTTTTTGATTAGTGCCATTCAGATCTAGACAGTCTGACAGACATTTGGAGTCCAAATTGGTTAAATTATGGGATTTGCTAGGAAGCACCACAGAAGGCATTTTGCGGGCTGGCTGTTGCATGAGAGAGCAGCCACTTCAGAAGCGATTTGGTAGTTGACAACTGTGGGATGGCAACTTTAAACTCTTATGGAAACCTCATGCAAAATTGCTAACAGGAAGAGGAAAAGATATGGTATGGTTAAATGCTTTAAATCATGTTGAAGTTGGAAGGAAAGTCTATCCAATCTATGAAGTATAGTTGGGGCAAGATCTCTAATTCATAGTCAATTTGAGGGCATTGCAGTGTACCTTTACTTCCAAATCTGTTTAATATCCACAAGCATCTATACCATCCTCTTTTTACCACAGTTCTCCCATTCTGAGGCAATGAGAAGCATTTTGTTTTACTGGATACCACAAAATGTTGCAAGAAAGTGTATTATTTCTTTTCATTCACCATAGGCATTTCCACATGGGCACTTCCTCATCATCTTCCATTTTATCATAGACGAATTTAGGATCCCCTATTTTGTCATCTCCTCATGTAAGGTATCTTCCGTGCAAGCTCTACATAAGGGAAGCAACTTGATGTCCAGCATGATTATTGAAACTTCATATGGTCGTCTGCTGCTATTGATTAGTCTGTGTCTGAGAGCGTAGTTTGTGTTGATAATGATTCCCCTCATATGCTGGAAATTGAATAATTTCAATTCATTCTTTAAAATCTTTCTTGGTCAATCTTTCGGGGTGAGTCCATGTCCTAATTCGAGCTTTTAGACATTGACCGACATGATAGAAAGCAATGATAAAAAAAAAAATTGATGCTTGTACATTCTCAATGATATTATAGATACTGTGTGTATGCGATCTTTTATGTCGGTAGTTAATTTGGTTCAGGCAGACCAACTAAGGTTAATGGTCATGTGACCTTCCTTACTAGTGGTAGCCCATCCCTTGGCTACTGAGGGCATTGGCACTACAATTTGCTCAAATAGTTGTTACTCATGCAAATGCTGCTATGATATTGCAAAATGTGGTCATCACTTTTCCTAATTGTTTATGCAGTCCACATTCCCTACTTTAAGTAGGATCAATGAAGCATACCAAGCTCTACCAGCATTCCAATCTTCTCTGCCGGAAAGTCAACCTGACGCTATACTACTCTAAGGCTAGTTTCTCCTCCATATTTGTGACTTTTAAAGTCTCCTGGAACGTGATATTCACAATTTATTTTAATTAAAAAAAAAAAAAGATATTCACAATTTATTGCTAGACAGTCCAGATAAACAAAATGAATATGTGGGCCTTTTTTTATTTCCTTTTTTTTGCTTTTATGGAAAATGTTCCATCTAATATTTCAAAGTGATTTACATGGTCAAGCTTTGTCTAGAATAGTATTAATGCATGTGATCGGAAAATCTACCATCCAATATTTCATAAGGTGACTTATATTACGAGCCTTAAACCAAGATTCTTGACAAGCATCTTTTCTTTCCCTATAGAATTGACCAGCACTGGTTTGCATATTATTGAATCTATTACCTCCTTTTTTATGAAAATAAATAGTACCGTATTACTTTCCGTGATCTGCATAGTTTAATGAAGTTTTTGAAACTTCATTTCTAAGTGAATATCTTTATGTAAAGTGGCAGTTGTGGTTAGTATACTTTAATATGCCATAGATGCTTCATCCTTTTTCACCATTAATATGAGATACTATTACCACTATAAAGAATAAAGAAAAGGCAAGCGAAGTCCTTTCATCTTCCTGATTCCCAGAACTTGTATCATATCATTACATGGAAGAATATATCAACTACTCTTGCAAGTTGGAGCCTTGTTTTATTTCCTTGTTTATTTGCTTCTGTAGATAGGCTTATGAGATGGGATCCACATCTTGCTTGAGATGGAAGCTATTTGCCTAGTAAGGTCGAGTCTTTCTTTCTTATCTAGGAGCCAGAAATCAAGCCATGGAATCTCAGTCTGAAGGCTTGTGTCCCACTCATTGATGCTATTTTTTATGGCTTGCTATACTATTGTTTAAAGGCACATTGCATGTTTGAGTGCAACAAGAACAAATTGTCTGTCTTGCTATACATTCTCCAGATTGGCCTGTTCAGTAGCATTTGTTGCTTGGATAGACAGCCACATGAGGGCATGAAACTTTGGAAGCTAAGGTATGACTTGTGAAGCTCTAATTGTTTAAATAGACTACCTCAATGGACATGAAACCTTGGAAGTTATGGTTTAACTTGTAAAGCTCAGGTTGTTTAGATAGACTGCCTCAATGGGCATGAAACCTTGGAAGTATTGGTGTGACTTGTGAAGCACAGGATGGTACATGAATGTGGTTAATTTAGCCTTGGCAGATGGTTTTCAGATGCAAGTAAGATGGCAAAACGTAATTTTGAGTCCAATAATCAGTATCAGACTCAAAATCGGATTCTCAAATTCCAAAATGAACAGGGCCTAAGCCCTGTACGTTTTGGATTTTGAGTACTCATTTTCAGTGCAAAGTGATTATTGGACTCAAAATTAAACTTTTTGGGTCTCCCCTTCCCCAACATAGTGGTCTAATAGCCAGATTGTTTCAATCACCCACCCATGTAATGGGATTTTTGAACCTCAAACCCATGAAAATGCCAAAGCCGCCTCCTTCCCTTTGTTGTAAGCCCTCACTGCATCTTTCTAAAACTGAAGATTAACAAGAACAACCCCATCTTCAAAGTCCTTAATCTGTAACGGGTCGTTCATCCTTCTCCTCTGAAGAATCCTTGTATTGCTAACATCCTCACCTTTTTTTCCCAATCAAGATTTTGTTTAGGCATCTTTCTCTCCCTGCTGCGTTCTTCTCTACAATCACTCTATGCATCAACCTTCTTGGTGGTGGATGTACTTTTCTTCTTCTTTTTTCACTAGGCACTCCCTACAAGACCTTACCCATCTGAAGTTAATGAATTTTCATGAATGCCTATGTTTTTGTTCTTCCGCCTTCTTCTATATGTGGTCTGCATCTTTACAGAATTTCCTCCATCAGAATTCCAACAGCCACAATCATTGCAGTCTCAGTCACCTTCTCAATGTTCTCTACCACCTCGCATCAGCATCTGATGGAGTAATTCCTTTCATTTCATCGTTTGTTCAGCTATCAATGATTACCTTACACATCTGAATGATAAAAACAATGCACATTGTTTATCAATGTTCAAAACTCTCCATGTCAATCATTAACTCTACGCGAGTCTACTCAGTATTACTCTGGCCGATGTCGTCGAAGACTGATTTTTGACTAAATCATTCAAAAATTTCTTTGGTTAACCCAAGTTAATAAAAAGTTGATCATGTCAAAATCATTGACTTGCCCAGGCTGACACTTTTCACCTTGGTCGAGTTCTCGTCGCCAATGATTACAAACTCGGACTCAGATGAGAAGTCGACCAAGTTAAAAACTAAAAATGTTGTCAACTTGGGAAAGACAATAGTTGATGTGGTCAATTTTTCATTAACTTGGACAAGTCAAATACATTCTGATTAACTTAGTAAGGCAAAAGGAGAACCGGTACAAGAACTCAATCAAGGTAAAAGGGAGTCAACCCAGGCAAGTCAATCCAAGGGCGCATATCCAGACGGAAACTAAGTTCATCTACACCAAGTAAGGTGTAGAACAATTAGTTCATAAGGATCACCATTGTATCTTATGGTCTGAAATATCTGAACCCCATTTCTTCCATTTTTTTCACTCATTGATTGGTGCATCGTTAAGACGATTGACTCGGTTTTTTAAACAATGGTTCATATTATGGGTTTAACCATGAGGGAGGCAGGAGAAGTTTGCAAACATAAACAGCATATTATCCTTATCAAAAGAATCAAAGATATTCAGAGTCTGATTCAATCTCGTAGGGTCATAACTATAACTACACTGTTGGCAATCTGTAAATTTAACAGAAAAACCTTTAAAAAAATTGGATAGGTAGATTCTCAAAAATAGATAAGATCTTCCTAATTTTGGTTTTTGTAGTTGTTCTTAAGATCCCCGTGTGAAGATCGCAAAGGTTTAGAAATGACCATTGTTTTGTTGGATTCAGTAGGGGGTGGATGGGTATCATTATAGATCTATAGCAGTGGAAGCATCGCTAGATATCTCACGGAATTCTTGAATCATGGTGCTGATGGAGCTTTTTGGGATGCAGGATTATTGTAATGTACAAAGAAAATGTCAACCATAGCATCTACAGCTGATAGTGGCCCTGTGGATACTTCTCTTTTGTTGTCTCATGGTCTAGGGTTCACCCTGACCTCTCATGCTATGTAAATGCAAGTTGGGACTCCTGGTCCCCAATATAATTCTCATGCTATGAATATAATTGCCATTTTTCACAAAAAAGAAAAAAGAAAAAAGGATAAGATCATCCTAATGAATCTCTCTACACAGTCACTAACATGGATTAGTTCACAAAAAAATGAATTGTCAGTGTACATTTATGATATTGGGGACCAAAAAAGAAGCACTCACCCCCTTAGGGATTTAACCTATCCAAATTACCAGAGATAGAAGCTGGCCATGGCCAACAATTTCCCAAAATGATGATAGAAACACCTCAAACATCAGTCATGCCAAGAACCTTGCCACGATGTTACTCTACCAGCTGCCCACAGCTCTTCCATCAATACCCAAGGTAGCAACAAGAATTTGCCTTCATTAGTAGTGGCACAAGGAATAATATATGATGAAGTGAATGAAAGAGAGCTAACCCCACAAAGATCTAAAATCATGGAACTGATGGATAGCTGTAATGTGGATTATGATCTTTAAAGGACACACTTGAGATGTAGACGACTTCGAACCCCAACCGATTGATTTTTTTTTTTTTTAAATTGACATATTTTATTGATATTATGAGAGTTACATCGGGGACCAGGGGTTCGCATTCACAATACATAACATCAACAAGACTGGCTGGGAAATAATCCAAACCACCAGAACCTCGTAGGTAAATCCTTACCTTTTTCCATACCACAATCAGCTTTTTACTATCATCTGGCTTAATACTGGTTTTCTAGATCAGCAAACACTTCTCCCATGCTGCCAAAGCTCCTCTATAAACCCATTATCATCTTCACCTTTTCCTTCAAGAAGAAGCCCTATGCTTCTTGGTTTACCACCATATCAAGCCATCAGTCAATGTTAGATAACCGGCATCATTGCCTCATAGAACGAAAGACCATGGTCTCTCAAGCTATTCGAGGGTCTTCTGCTATTGATAGCACACCAGAAATTGACATTAGAGGGCTAATAAATCCTACTATTCCATCTGACTAATTAACCTATTTTGCCATGTTAAAACTATTGACAACTAAAACCTATTTCATAACTACTATTAGATCGATCACCTGCTCCCTGGAAGTCCAAAAAGAAAACTTCCTTACCCAAAAGTCCAAAGTTCGGACTTCCAAAAAAGCTTCCTTACCCAAGATCCAAAGTAAAATTCCCAAAACACTGCTTCTACAGCCTCAAGCAAATCAAATCAGAGAACACTTGCTCACTTGCTAAGTTTGCCCAAGAAAAATTCCACACTATCTTTCAGCCTTCTGGACCTTCGAAAAGAAAACAATCTCAAAACCCGGGGCAGGAACTTCCTCCATCGGATCCTCCAGACATGCGAAAACGTACTACGCAAGTAACTAGGCTTTAAATGAGGTTATAAAAACAAAGCCACCGCCCTCTGCTTAATACGGCGGTGATAAGACTATTCGAGACAGAAACCGAAAAGGTAATTATTCTTTACCGCAGACACTCTTCCCTAGAAATCTGTATTGCGTGTACTGTTTTCGGAGTGGAGCCCATTACTACCTATAATGATCATTATCCATAAAGTTACACTTGGAGAGAGGATAGGGCTTTTTTCCAGGCCCTGGCGACCCATCAGGTGATGTAAAGCCTGACACACCCGGATCAGCCCATATTTTGGAGAGGATATGTAAGAGTTGCTCAAAAAGCTCCCCATTATTTTGAGTGCTTTTGATTTACGGAATTTTTTAATATGTTGATCTTGACATCCCCTCTAATGGCCTTTCATGATTATAGAAGTATCTATGCTCCTTTCCTTGGGCTTGTCCATGACAAGTGTTGAAACCACCTTGTTTAGGCGGCTGATTTTGAAATTTAAATTTCAACGGTAGCCTAAAGGACTCACCCTGATCAGAGCCACCCGGTTGACCCAACTGAGTTGGTGCCGAGTTCTTTTGCCGAGTCCCTCCACCATCAACTGTTTGTAGATTAAAATGTTCGCTCTTACCCAAAGGGCTCTACTTCTCGGACAGCACCACAGGCTGACGGTCATAACGCTTGACCAAAAGATCCGAATCCAATGGATCAAACAGGGAAGGAGAAACCCTATTCAGTGAATCCATTCGCTTAGGAGAACGAAGGTCAATGTCAATTTTGAAGATGGTGTCTTGGACCCGAATGTGTACGAAAGTCACAATCTCATCCGTTTTCGAGCAAATGACCAAAACTGAGGCAAGAGTCATTCCTTCCAATTTAACACTTAATACTTTTTCCAAAAATCCGGCCCAAAGCCTCAACCGTTGATGTCACCCAGACATGAAGAGGGATCCCTGTAAAATTGATCAGATCGCCTTTTCCTCCTGTTTGATAATCGGGCTCCATGCAGATAGGGAGGAGAGGAAGTTTCCACATGCTTTGGCTTCCATCTCCAAGACCCTGGTGGCCATTGCTTCACTGGTAAACATAAATAAGATCATATTTGGACCGAAAAAACCCGGCCTACGGAGAGATGGAATATTCCAATGGGTTTTAGCTCGGTTCCAAATATCCATCAGGTTCCAATTAACCCCTTTTGGCCTGCCAACCAAACAGGATTTGAGAAGGGTGCTACGATCCTCCACTTCCTTCCCAGAGATAGTGAGGGTTGGGATCCCATCAATGGAACTAGATCTGATATTTCCAGAATCCGGCCAAACCCCTTCGGATCTTTCCTCCGATGACTTTTTAGGTCGCCAGAACTTACCTTTCCCTTTTCCAAAATTGCACTGCCTGCATTTACTTCGCCATCTGAAGTTAAAGTATCCATAGTCAGTGCATATCCAATCTCCCTTCATCCCTACATGAACGAAGTGGTAGTATACTTCAAGCAAATTAGAGTGTAGAGAAGATCAATGACATATTTGGTCCCAACCGATTGATTATGAATATTTGCTAAGAGTTAAGTAGATTCCATCCAGCTACATCCAGGTATTTTAGCCAACCTCTTCTCTTCTATCAACTTTCTCAATCTCTTGGCATCATCCCACCTCTCAGCTGAAGCGTATAGATTTGCTAAAAGAACATAGTACCCACTGGCCTCAGCCTCAGGCTCCAGTTCAATGCAGTGTTGAGCGGCAATCTCCCCAAGCTCAACATTGCAATGTATTCTACAGGCAAGAAGCAAGGCTCCCCAGACCCCAGCATGTGGCTGCATTGGCATACTCCTTATCAGTCCAAGTGCCTCTTCCAACCTTCCAGCCCGCCCAAAAAGATCAACCATGATTGAATAGTGATCAGCAGAGGGTGCAACTCGATGTTCACTCATCATGGAGGAGAAACATCTATATCCTTCTTCCACTAAACCAGCATGGTTGTAGGCAGTCAAGAGCCCAGTGAATGTGATTGCATTTGGCCTAATCTTGGCATTCACCATCTCTTCAAACAAAGAAATCGCGGAGCCAACCTTCCCATTTATTCCACAGCCCATGATCATTGCACTATAAGCAACCAAATCTCTCCTCCTCAAGCCATGGAACATCTCATATGCCTTGTCCAAGCTGCCACACTTCGCGTACAAGTCTATCAGAGCAGTAATCAAATGATCGTCCAATTCAATCCCTAATCTATGCATATATGACTCAACCCATGTCCCAAATCTAAAGTCTCCTAACTGAGAACACGCAGATATAACACTAACAAAAGTCATCTCATCAAGTTGCACATTCATATTTAGTTTTCGCATTTTGTTAAACAGTTGGAGGGCCTCTTTAGGTCGGCCGTTTTGAGTGTAACAAGCGATCATGGCATTCCATGCAGTTTGATCATACTCACCCATCTGTTCAAATAGCTGGCAAGCAGAATCAACTTGGCCATATTTTGAATACCCCGAAATCATGGCAATCCAAGAGACATTGCTTCTTTCAGGCATTTCATCAAACAACCCTCGTGCTGCTTCTATATTTCTGGACTCAATATACCCACTAATCATTCCATTCCATGAAGCCGGACTTCTCCACGGCATTTGCCTAAACAAGGACTCAGCCCGACCCATGTCGCCCGCTTTAGCATACCCCGAAATCATCGAGTTCCAAGAGACCACATCTTTGGTAGTCATCTCATCAAAAATCTTGCGACCTTTCGTCAACTCCCCGGCTCTCAAATACCCAGAAAGTATCGAGTTCCAAGAAACAACATTTCTCTCAGGCATTTCATCGAACACTTTCTGAGCAATTTCCAAATCCCCGAATTTGGAGTACAAATCAACAAGAGCAGTCTGTACGTAAACAACGCGTGATAGTCCGAGCTTGTGAACCTGCCCGTGGATCGAAGTTCCGGCAATCTTGGCCGGAATCCGAGCGCAGGCCTTTAGAACGGAGGATACTGCAAAGGTGCTTGGGGAGATATCGGCTCTCTGCATTTGAACATATAAAGAGACAGCTTCTTTGAAGCGCCCGTGTTGGGATGAGAATCGGATCGCGGAAGCCCATGAGAAGACATTTGGGTTTGGCAATTCGTCGAACACTTGTTGGGCGTTTAGTGGGCTGCTTAGAGAGAGACAGCGAGTAGGAATGAGGAGATAGGACAAGGAGGAGTTGAGGGCTTTAGTGAGGATTTGGGGGTTGATTTGCTTTGGTTGGCTGGCTTTCTTATATGTTTTTAACAAGGTTGGCAGATTGGAGACGAACATTAGAAGGCAGAAAAGAAATTAATTGTTCATGAAGAAAATGTTACTGCTTCATAGTTCAAGAAACCTCTTGCTGTGTTACCTTTCCAATATCGGTTAATATACATAGAAACTGGGTGTATAAGCTTGAAATAGGCATTGGTGCTACCTTTTTTTTTTTCAAGGGAAAGATACACTCAGACCCCCATGGTTTCTGAATTCTGACTGTGGTTTCAATTTGTGTAAGGTAGACCCCCTCAGTTGACTGTTGGTTTCTGAATTCTGACTGTGGTTGAAATAGGCATTGGTGCTACTTATTTTTTTTTCAAGGGAAAGATACACTCAGACCCCCGTGGTTTCTGAATTCTGACTGTGGTTTCAATTTGTGTAAGGTAGAACCCCTCAGTTGACTGTTGGTCCACAGATTGAAAGGTTAGGATGATCCTATGGAGCTGATTTTTTGGGCACACTCTATCTATGTCAGGGCCCATCAAATGAACGCTTTGGATCATCCAAACAATGTTGGCCCACTGTGTTTTTCGTAGTGACAAGGGGGTCTATTTATAACTTTTTAAACATCAGGGTTAAGTTGAACGTGTCAGAAACCATAGGGGGTCTAAGTGTATTTTTTCCCTTTTTTCAATGGTCTTATCATCTCACGTTTGCAATATGTGAATTGTGGAGACATTCTAATTTTTGCAGTGTTTCTAATGCCCAGCTTTGAAACTTAAGACAGGTCCTTTGGTGGTTTGAGGGATGGGGCTAAGGGCGCAGATGGGCACAAAAGCTATTTGGACGGTATAAATAAGGAGGGAAGTAGGATAGTGAGATTGCAGGGTCCTTTGATGGAACATATCCAAATTACTTATCCTTCTGTTGTATCTTAGTCTCTTTTCAAGATACTAATGGTGCTTGCTAAGACGATTAACTTCAAAAAGACTTCCTCTAGGTTTCCCAACTATGGTTCAAGTGGTTAAATGTTTGCTTCACTAGCACTCCTCTAAGGTCCAAAGTTTTTGTTGGATGGCTGGTAATGAAAAGATTAGTGCCAATTAACTGGTGTTGTTGTATAAGAAGACTGAAGAACCATGTACGATATCACCATCTATTGCAAGATGGAGGGGTAGAACTAATTCCCAAGGATGTTTGGTATGACATGAAAAACTGTAAATACATAGAACACTCATTATAGGACAAGCCTAATAAGTGCTTATGTAGAACACTCAAGAGGATAAACATAGAAACTAGTATCACAAGATTTATGGAAAGAGATTTGACAAGATATGAGAAGATAATCCTAATACTTAATCTAGCCTCCCTGCATAATCTTCCCCAATTAATCCAAATCAAATCTTGGAAGATGTGACTTCTTGAAAATAATATTATTTTAACCCTGGTTTGCATAGGAAGGGATGGGAAAAAAGAGTTTCCTAAGATGAGATTTGCTAGGGACCATCGCATAAGGCATTTCGTGGGCTGGCTGTTGCAAGAGTGCAGCCACCTCAGATGTATTAAATGAATAAGACAAAATCTGAGCCTACGTTGCTGCTCTCTCATGCAACAGCCGAATGCCTTCCGCGTGGTCCGTAGCAAATCCCTTCTACGAACTAGGACAAGCTAAATGGTAATTTTTCAGTGAAACAAGTCCTTGTCGTAGAGTCTTGTTAGTTTACCTTACAATTACAACATGCTTTGGCTTTGCCACCTACCACAAAAAATAAATAAAGAATTTATTTTCCATTTCAAAGCTGCTTTAATAGTCCAATGCAATCTCCACCCTACATGTAAAAGATGAGAGTTGATTGAAAGAGGTCATTTGCTGGGCCCTATACTGGATATGCGCGGTCCAAAATATCTTGCTACCGATCCCTACCATCCAATCGATGGTTCACGTACACAAAAATAGGGAAATGATCGGACAAATATCTAGGCGTTGGTGGACCCGGCTGGATGACCGGTTCAAGTGACTGTACACTTGGCAAGCGTATGATTGAGATTGAGATTTGCCTTCAATCAAAATGTTTTCATGTGATGCGGGGCCAACGATAACTTGAAAACGATGTGACGAAGCAAAGAGTTAGCCATGATGGGAGAGCATCCCAACTATCTCCCAGTGCATAAACTTCTTTCTACCATCATTCCCCTGCTTCATAAAGGCAGCTTGAAATTCAATTCAACGGTCACAATACAGTAATTTGATAATGAAATTTACTAATAGACCACTGTCAAGCTATGGTACAATGGCAGTTAGTCGAAATGCTTGAGCTGTTAAGAGTTAGAGTTGGTGTTATTTAATCATTTATACTTCAACACCTGCTCCAAAATCTTCCCTATCGGATGATACTAACCCTCCGATGTATCTAGTTTAAATAGGCTACTTTGAGAGCTCCAGGTATTGAAGGGGTTAGATCATCCTAGAGAGATGTCTAGAGTCGGCACAAACAAATGAATGCATTAGATCATCCGAATATGTGAGCCCATTATACTTTGTGACATTTTCAACCTTTTGATTTAAACATTTATTGTGTGTCCTTTTTTTCTTCGTTTTTTTTTACTTTTTTTTTTTTTTTAATTTTATTTTAGGTAAGCTGGGATCGATTGAACCTACATGTCAAGCCTGAGATTCAAACTAAGCCTTAATACATAATAGGCCTAACACCTGGCTCGATTGTTTCTTTACGGTTCATTTGTGAAACACCAAGTCTAATGTTCAGAATTGCTCGATCCTCGTACCTTCTAGACAACAGCCAGGGGCGGAGGCACATATAGCATGAGGGGGCGATGTGATTTGCAAAATCCCTTTAAAGGTGTATGGGCTATACATGCAAGCTTAGGTAGTTTAGTGGCCATGGCCTCCCAAGTGTAAATTCCTGGGTCCGTCCCCGACAACAGCTCCTCGTTGGAGAGGCTGAGGCTCCCAGGTGAACGGTTTGGATTGTGCTATCTTATATAGTGGACCTAATCGTTATCGAATTTTCTTCTTTAAGTACGGTGCTTCTGTGATAATTTGATAGAATGGTTTAACGTAATGTCACCTCGCATATGAAATATAAGCTGTGTTCTACCAAAATTTTGTTCATTAGAGCACGTGCATGTCAGTGTCACTATCTCTGTCATGCTTTGGACTGTAGGAACCCGCAACACGTGGCCTGTCGCACCACCAAATCATCGACTGGATAAGAGCACCACCAAATCATCGATTGAAATCCGATATATTCACCCCCTTTTCTTCCTTAGGCTACCCCTTCCACTGTACAAAGAGGAGTCTTTAATATATACTTGAAAGTTGCAAGTACACTTCAGTGGGATGAGCAAATCTTGAACTTTCCTGGAAAAGCAATGCATGATTTGCCTTTATGGCCTTTTGACTTCCTTTTCTTGCAGAAGCAAGTGTGGTGGTGGGTCCGGCAAAGGGCTTTTTATTATTTAAAAACACATACAGTAGGGCCCACATTATTCCGTGATCCAAACCATTCATTTGTTGGGCCCCAACTTGAATAGACACTGCCCCAAAAATCATCTCCACCTAACTGTCTAACATATGGAGATGATTTTTGGGGTTCTTCCTATTTAAGTCAGGCGCAACAAATGAACACTTCGGATCAGGGATGTAATATATTCAACCCCTTTTCTTCTCCGGGCCACCCATCTAGTCTATTTATGACTCCTTTTTTACACTACAAGGGGTTGGCCTGGTGAGAAAAAAGGGAAGGATATTGTCGATTCAACCTAGTTACTGCTGATATGGTGGGCCCAGACCAGACGATTTTAGTTGTGTGGCCTTCCAAACGAAGTGATAGATAGGGTGGCTTCCAGTTTATAAAATCTTGGTTTTAGCTTATAAAATTTAGGAGTTAAAGTTTGCCGCACACCCTCCTTTAACGGGTGCGAATTATCCTACAGGGAGTGCGAATTTATCACACCCCCTTGAAAATAATGCTCCGCTAAAGATAGTGATATGCATCTTTTTCATCTTTCTTACCTTCCTTCCCAGAATACAACAATGCAAAAGACAATGAGTTCCCACATTATGTGAATAAAAAGATTAGGGTTCTCATATTTAAGTGAATACAAAAAGATTCCGAGATTCCCAGCCGAAACTCTCTCTCTCTCTCTCTCTCTCTCAAAAAACAAAACAGCCTGTTCGTTCGTTGCCCACCACTCGTTTGCAAGAATGCAGTTTGCATGTTCCCTTATAAAAAACGAAGGCTTCTCAAAACTGATTGTTGGGAATTCAGACATACCATGTTGCCTTTCCAGAGCGTTCAAGAAGCCGAGGTGGCTCTGGGGAGGTCACTAACGTGGGCAGACAGGGTATGGTTTCGATACTCGGCTAATACCGATGATTTCTATCTCTATTGTCACAACATGTTCTTCCTATTATTTTTCTTCTCCATTGTTCCTCTACCTCTTGTGTTCATGGAGCTAAAGCGTTCCAAAACTCTAAACAAGTACAAGCTCCAGCCCAAGGTTCGAATCCCCTCAAATGACGTTTTAAAATGCTACAAAGACGTCATGAGCCTCTTCATCTTCGTTGTTGGACCCCTCCAGCTCGCTTCTTACCCCACCTTCAAGGTCATTTACCATTTTACCCCTATATCTCTATCTGTATATTTTTCTTTCTTTCTTTCTTAGGGTTTTGAATTTCTTTCTTTCTTTTTTTTTTTTGGGTTTGAAATGATGCAATTCAATTGATGAGAAAAGAATACAATAACCGTTTGAAGACATGGATTTTATAATCCAATTGAGATTTTACAAGCTAAAATCTTGATTTTACAATCCTGGATTATATAATGCAAATTTTACAACCTTGATTTTATAAGATTAAACCTAGATTTTACAATCCTGGATTATAGAATACAAATTTTATAACCTTGATTTTGTAAGATAAAAACTAGATTTTACAATCCTGGATTATAGAATACAAATTTTAGAACCTTGATTTTATAAGATAAAAACTAGATTTTACAATCCTGGATTATAGAATACTAATTTTAGTTTATAAATTCCAGCTTTTAGCTTGTAAAAACAATCCAACACTATAAAATCCATGTATCCAAACGGGTCCTAAGGGTTTTGAATTTCATTATTCTATATTTTGTTCTTCCTATAGTGGATTGGGATTCGAACGGGATTGCCGCTTCCGTCGGGGTGGGAAATCTTTTTCCAGCTTCTGGTGTATTTCTTGATCGAGGATTACACCAATTATTGGATTCATCGTTTGTTGCATTGCAAATGGGGGTATGAGAAGATCCACCACGTCCACCACGAGTTCACAGCGCCGATCGGGTTTGCCGCCCCGTACGCGCATTGGGCTGAGATTTTGATTCTCGGCATTCCATCGTTCCTCGGCCCCGCCTTGATCCCCGGACACATAATCACGTTCTGGCTTTGGATGATTCTGCGGCAGATTGAAGCCATCGAGACGCATAGCGGGTAATGCACCCTGTACTTTTATCTTTTATCTCTATTAATTAATTTAGTTTTAAGGATTTTGTGTTATATGTTAATTGTGATGTTATTTCTATTCGGGGTTGTAATTGTAATTGTTTCCTGATGGTAGACGTTGAGTTGTTTCTAGCATCTTTATATGTAACTTGCTTTTAACAGTAAATATTCAAATAGGGAAAGAGGAATTCATAGGATTGCTGTGCGTTTAAGTTTAAAAGGTTGATAGTGATTACTTTAATTGATTAGTTTTTGTATGCAGGCTATTGTTAGGATCCTAAAAGCTTAGATGGTGATATGGAATGAGAGAACGACCTGCTTTTTTGTCATTATCTTGCCTTGGCACCATTTTAGATGGTTACTTTATGCTACAGTCCAGGATAGTGATTGACATTGTTGAACTATATTGATGCAGGTTTTGCTTTTTGTTAATTTTCTGTAAATGGTACTTTTTTTTGTAAGTTTTGGCATATATCTTGCTGCCTTTTTTTATATTCTGTCTAGAATTAATTTATTTTAGTTTCTTGATTTTATTTTGCTTTCCGTCGAGCAAAAACATATTTTTGTGCAGGGAGTACTCTTTATCCCGTTCTCACTCTACATGTTTCACAGAATTGATGAAGAAAAGCAGTGTTTAATTATCTCCTATATCTGTTGAAGCACGCATCCAACACCGTCAACTGGTAGCATTGTGAACAACTTTTATGCTATTGTTGGTAACTGCAACTTGATATGCTATGTCATGTTCTATGTCTGTTGGCTGCAGATTGGACTGGATGCAATCATGGGTTAGGTATTTTATATTTGATCCTTCTCGAATAAGGATCAAACACGACCTGCAGCAAATGTCAAGACACGATGCAAAGAAACACAATCACACAATCACACAAGATTTACATGGTTCGACAGTGTGCCTACGTCCATGGGAGAACAATTTTCACTATTTTGGTTCCAGGGTTACAAATTCTTCTTCTTGGCCAATAAAACACAAAGTAAATCTCACAACCCGTAACCCTAACATGTGGCTTACATATTGATTCCACTATACAAAGAAATCTATCGAAATATCCTTCAGTGTAACACGAAAAACAAATTTTCCTTATGGGGCGCTGCCTGCATGTGTCTCACGCACATTAGTCCACCAGGGTCCTGTAAATGTCAAAATACAAGACATATGCACAATACTTTAGTTGACTACTACTAACAACTTACAGACTGAAAACCCAGAATGTCCATTCTGAGTGCAGGCTACCCAATTTTTGCCACCACAATTGCTACATTGTTCATGTAACTCTCTACAGTGGATTACAATGGCTGTTGGGAACCCATTCTACTATTGGTGGGAGTTAGGGGTTGACATATGATGTATAAACAATGTGTCTAAGCATGAGATATTTACTCATCAAGGCATATTTGCCTGAATGGCTGGTAGAGCGACTTTATGTATCTATAACTCAGCGCTGGGAGCCTGCTCAAGGCCACATGTTGCCTTCTTTAGCTTGCAAACATCTACTGGAAGCTAGGATCTTTAAACACTTATCTATATGTTCTTCAAACCTCCATGCATCGGTGCATTTCTTATTCATCCAGTTAATAAAAAAGTACTGAAAAATGGCTCCGATGGTCCCTAATTTGGACAATACCAGAACATATTATCATATGATCCATTCTATATTCTCGACTGGACTATTGAAGCTGTCATTTTATTCATTCAAAAACTACTGTAAGTCCTTTCACAGCCAAGATAGCTTGAAACCTTCTATAGATCCATGGGATTTAAGTTTTGATGTTATAAACTTATATTCTATATTCAGCTAACAACATTTTCATATAGGGGTAATTCAGCCAGACCTAATTGATTATTCTTATGGAATGCCTTCATTTCTTCATTTGTAGCATTCACACAATTAAGCTAATAGGACCTAGAAATATGTCCTTGTAGGAAATATGTTCCTGATTTTTTATGTTCTGCTAACAATACAATATGCTGATGATGAATCCATAATAGGAGGCAAACCTCTGAATGAAATGTGTGGTTTAGATGAACTTTTGAAAATGCTTTTTCTAGTGATGCTGATCGTCTAGAAGAAAAAAGCACGCCTGCTGGCAAATGTGAATAATTGTTGTTCAAGAAGGATGACGGTATGTGCTGATCTACAATGTCAATCAAGAGCAAATCATAGTTGTTTGTATCACAGTTTTTTTCAATTTGAATCTGGTTTGTAGGTGATGGACTCAAAATTTTACAAAATGGGGATAATAGTAAAATACTCAACTCAACTCAACTAAGCCTTTGTCCCAAACTAGTTGGGGTAGGGGTTGGCTAAGGAATCCTTTAGAAAATCTTCATGAAGAAGGTGAAAGGATCTACCCAGCTCAAATTGACTAAGTCTAATCCTGACACTAGCGGGTTCGTCTACGTGGATCATTTTCTTTCATTCTATCATATCCTCATGTTCTCTGTTATGTTCCTAGCACGCAAGTCTTTCCTCATTGTTTCTACCCAAGTTGTTTTCGGTCTGCCCCTACCTCTTTTTACTCCATCAACGTGGCACGAGTCACTTCTCCTCACTGGAGCATCCAAAGGCCTACGTTGGATATGCCCAAACCATCTTAAGCGGTGCTCTCTCATCTTCTCCTCAATTGGTCCCACCCCCACCTTTTTACGGATGTCTTCATTTTTAATTCGATCTAATCTTGTGTGGCCGCACATCCATCTAAGCATTCGCATCTCCGCTACACACATCTTATGCACATGCTGCTTCTTGGTAGCCCAACATTCTGAGCCATACAGCATGGCTGACCTCACAATTGTCTTATAAAACTTTCCCTTCAACTTGGCAGGTATTTTACGCTCGCACAGAACTCTTGAATGGCTATTCCTAAAAGTAAAATCCCTTAGTAAAATAAGGAGAGAGAAAAGGAGTAGTTACACTTCATGCTATTCCTAAAAGTAAAAGCGATGAACATAAAAGTTAAAATACTTTAATATATAAGAGGGAAAGAGAGCCCACGAGTAAGGGAAAAGAAATCCCTAAATTTAAGGGAAAAAATAACTCACACGAAAAAGGAAATAAGTCACCCATGTTTCAAAAGGGAGATTACGTAACTCCCCACAAAAGAGGAAGTTGTGATCGTGGAATGCCGGATAAGGGATGAGGCCCACAACGGCTCAAAGATAGGAAATTTGAGATTGTGAAGAGAAATTAAGGGATGTGGTGGCAGTTGTCAACCAATTCAAGGGAGTTCTATAAATAAAGGAAAGACCCTTTGGAGATCCGGATCCAATCTTGGTGAGAAAAAAGATATGCAAAGGGGAATCGGATCGGATCTTCTGGGAAAAAAGGTTGCAGGAGAAACAAAAGAAAGATGAGAGAAAGGTAAGAAAATATTTGGCTAACAGTTTCTTTTTCTTATTCTTTTTTTTTTGAGTAGATTTTATCTGGGGAAGAAGACCATTCTCTTTCATGAGAAGGATGAAGAAGATCCTTTTAGAATCTCTTCCAGAGACTTTCTAAAGATCTCTTTAGGATCTCTTCTCAAAGACTTCCTAAAGGGAGAAGATCTTTCTCTTCCGGGAGAAAGACGAAAAAGAGGGTGGTTTCCCCCCAATAGATAAAGATGACGGTTTCTCCAAAAGAAAAGAAGACATTTCTCCTTTGGGAGAAAAAAAATCCTTTTAGAATCTCTTTCCAGAGATTTAAAGGTGTCCCTTTAGGATCTCTTCCTATAGACTCCCTAAAGGGAGAAGACTTTTCTCTTCCAGGAGAAAGGTGATGAAGACGGAGGTTTCCCTCAAAAGATAAAGACGGCGATTTCTACAAAAGAAATAAGACCTTTCTCCTTTGGGAGAAAGAAGAAAATACCTTTAGAATATCTTTCTCTCTAAAGGTCCCTTTAGGATCTCTTCCCAGAAACTCCCTAAAAGGAGAAGACCTTTCTCCTCCGGGAGAAGGATGATAAACATGATGGCTCCCCAAAGGGAAGATGAAGAAAGTTTGGGGAGATAAAGAAAGTCCCCAGGACAAAGAAATTCCATCCAAAAGGATCTGTTAACAAAAATCAAATCTTTCCGGGGGATAATTAACTAAAAGTTGTATTTAGATAGGGAACCTCTTGATGGATAATCGAAGGTATTTTCTTTCTTCAAGAAATGAAATTAACGGTCGATAAAGCTGGAAGTGTACGATCCTTATGAAAATTAATAAAACCTCTTCCCACAAGAGGAAAATTTGATCCTAATATGTTTTATGTGTGTGATTTCCCTTTTCATGCATGTGAATTTTGTTGCGAACAATAGGTCAATTTGCAATGGGGCCAATCAACACAGTTCAATGGGAGTGGACGTAGTTTGTCATTTATTTGCTCTGACTTTTACATTATTTTACTTGATCTGTGGAATCTGTTTCTTTGTATTATGGAACCAATTCAATCATTTTGCACATTATTGATTACTGACTGAATGGTTGAGTGTTTCTTGTATCAATTATTATCTGAGTTCATTATGTAGGTCTCGGTTGTCATTGATTATCACAATCTTTTTAAGCTGTCATTGGTTTTTTGGGAGCTGGAAAATCTATCCCTTTTAATTTCTGTGACCACCCCCTACTACTTGGAGGGGGTAATCACCCCCCGCCCCCCTCGCTCTCTCCCGTTCATACGCAGGCCCCACCTTACCTTAGCAAAAGTCATACTGACATAAGAAACCATCTTCTTCCATTCTACGCCCTCTCCTCTACTTCCCAAATCAAAGGGTAGAAGACTATTTCCTTCATCTCTCTCTGAAACTCCTCTCCCTAACCCAACTTCTCTTTTTCAAGATTTCCTATCTACCTCAATCCTGTTTCTCCACCATCACCACTCCCTTCTTTCCTCTCTTTTTTTTCTTTTCTAAAATCTCAACAAAAACAAATAAAAAAGTATACCCACAAAGTCACAAACCCAAAGGAGAAGAAATGATAACAAAACAAAATAAATAGAAAGGGAGAAGAGAAGAAGATTGATAGGGGACCATGATGCCAAGAAAATAATGAAATTGAGTAAGTTGCTAATTGAGAGCAGCTTAGAAAATAAGAGGTGGCTAGTTTGGAATTGCTAACTTAAGAAGTTGCTAATTTTAGCAACTAAAGAAATAGAAAGCTACTAATGCTATGAATGACATTAGATTTAGAAGGGATTTCTAAATCTAATGCAATTATCAAGACTAGAAACATGCTCCATGGGCATTTTTTGTAAATTGGGCAAGGCCAACCATGTGCCACATCACCCATGTGAGGTGATCTAGTGATGCCATCGAATGATGTCACCCACGTGTTTTCTCTCTCGTCACTTCAATTCTCTTGGATCAAGTTGAGCCATCGATTTGGATCTGTTGAAATCGCCTTACAGCCTTTGGATGATCCATTGGTTGCTGGTAATTTTCTGCCAACTCTTCAACCCGATCATTGATTTGAACCATCCAGATCATTGATCCGATAGATTTGATCAGATCCACCTGCACCATCATCCCCTTTTTGAAAAGAACTCGTCCACATGCTTGAATCATCTCCATGGAAAGGATACAAGTGATGGATATTGAAGACATGGATACTGATTCTTTTACTGAGAAAAGAGCTTGGGTGCCATTGATCCCAATTCTTTTATCATGTTCATGGGGGACACATGCACATAATCTAACGCTAGCGAGACCTAATCTTCTTCTTCTTCTTCTTCTTTTTGAAATCCAGCTTTCATACCAAAAAGAAAATATCTTTTTTTAAAAAAAATCCGTTCTTACAATCAAATCCCAAACTGCCCTCGCCTCCCTTACCTAAATGGTCTTTACCTGGCCATCAAGTCCCTCGGACACGTAAGTCCATTGGCGAGCACCTTTTACAATAGAGGTAATGCTATTGACAATAAAGGTTTCATTGTCCTTTTGATGAGCCCTCTAAATGTTGCATATTGATAGACCATATTAGTCTGCCTAAGACTCAGATTTGTAACATCAGGGTGCCATGTGAGTGGCTAATTAGGTATAGAAGTCATTACTGTAACCTTGGCACATGGTGGACAATCACAAGCACTCAAATAGTTTGCAGATGTGCCATACCCCATTGGCCAATTGGTCACTAAACTCACCATTATTGTAATGTTATGTAATGATTAAGAAGGATTAAAGACCAAGGTTCATCAACCTTTGTACATGTAACCTTACAAAAAAACATTAGTTCATGTGGGTCATTGATAGGCACTAGTTAAAACTCGAGACTCCCATATAAAGCCGTATGGGTTATTGATCTAGCAATCTTTTCTTAAATGTTGAGCGACAAATGGCATTAGCTTGGTGGTCTATTGTGGAAAGTATAAACTGTCTTTGATTATATTCTTGACAAACAGCCTTTATGCCATCCAAGGATGTCTTTGCAAGGGTAGTGGTTTATCCATTCATGATTGACCAATTCAATGTAGAGTTGTAGACGCCCCCCCCAACCCACCCACACACACAAACACCATATTATGGCCTATATGACCTACTCCTTTACTTGTTTGGTGATTTATATATTTGGTATCCTTTGCTATCCTATTGTATTATAGAGTGTTGATGCAAGACTGTATTTGTCTCTTTGCTGGGATCTGCCTTAGATACTGAATTCTATGCCGCCTAGACTAGATGCAAGCCTGTGCAGGTTGTTTTGCTTTCTTTCTGCTGATTTGAGATGAACATCTGGACTTGGTGAGTCATGTTTGTTGTTTGGCTTGGTCATCAATCACCAATAGCCGTTATTATGAATACCGTTTTGTTAGGTGTTTTGTTTTGTTTCGGAAAAAAGCACTATGACATGAGAATTTTCTTCAATAGGTAATATATTAAAAAAGGAGAAATATTTAGAAAAATATAAAAAAACCATTATATCGACCAAATTTTAAAAATGAAACATTTAACTACTTAAAACATCTACGATAGGTCTATAGTCATGAAATTGCGTCTTCATAGGCCTAATTAATATGAAATTTAGTGCAAAACATCAATGGAGCTAATCATTCAACATGCCAACTATGAATATTACAAATAGAAATCAAGTTTGAAAGCTTAGGAAATATGAACACATATTTTTTTGACAAAAGACATTCTCTTAAAACTTTTAGAAGAATTTGAGGAAGATAAGAGTTTTGAAGTGATGAAAATAGGGCATTGGATGTGTTTTATAGCTCTCATTCGCTTGGGATGGTAAGAAACATAAAATGCACGTTATAAAGCGAGCAAAAATTAAGGGTGAAAGACTAAAATGACGAAAACTAGTCATTTCTGAATTTTTCCATAATTCTGGATCTCTTCCGGTCACAACTGGGCATTCTGCTCTATTTCGTCCGGTCAAACAGAACGAAACAGGGCCAGAATTTCTGTCCTGTACCGGTTTTATCACTGGTATGGTAAGTTCCGTCCCTTCCGGATGAAACTGAACGGATTTCATCACTATGCTAGTAACACTAAAGGGAACAGTTTCTAAGTGGGCCTTCTGCAAATGTTGAATGCCAAGTTTCTTCTTGTAGTCAGTTGATCTTTAGACCTTTCATGCCACGGTCCATCCTGGGTTTGTGCTTCATATATGCCTACACTAAAGATCCTTATTTGCATGGGGTCTTAATCTGCGTCAGACCTTTTCCATCACATTTGAGCTCCATCACTATCCTATAATCAACACCATGTTCAGTTTGTGCTCTAGTGATTATCATATGATGTAATTGTCATGTGTCCAGCTTTCTGTATTTTATCAGATGTGTGTTTTTCTCATAACCTTGTGCATCCTAACTCTACTCACTTGGACATCAACCTATAAATGAACTTCCTCTTCTAGTGCTGTAATAGTGAATCGGGTTAGAGAATAATATGGCATGTATGCAATATTTGTGTGATATATGGGGAGATTTTTGTGCTGCAATAATTCTGAATTTTGAATGAAGTTCAGAATCAACTTTTCCACTGCATTTTTTTTTTATCTTAGAGCTTTGTTGACAACCCACACATTTCAGAAACTTCAGCTAATTCACAAATTCTGATATCTTTGTCAATTATGCTATCCAAATTATCATTTATGTTCTATACCCATTCAAGATGTAATAATCAATATCATGGTCTAATAAATTTGATATGCTTCGGATTCCATTCCATTGTTTGATTTAATTAGTCTTGACACATCAGGATGAAATCAAAACACATACCATATTGATTATTGCGACTAAAAATCATCACTGAGCCTTTCAAAAAGATGAATCATCACTGAGCTATAAATATGTACAAATTTCTCTCTTCATTTTAAGGAATGTTTTCCTTCATAGTTCTCGGAGACTAGGCGATATTTTATCTGTTTGGCATGAGACCAAGTCCAAGTGTTTTGAGTGTTATTGCATCAAAAATTTCGTCTTTCTGCAATTTGTCTCTAATGCCCTAGTATTATGCAGTTATGATTTCCCTCGAAGTCCCACAAAATATATTCCCTTCTATGGAGGAGCGCAATACCACGATTACCATCATTATGTTGGAGGGCAAAGCCAGAGCAACTTTGCTTCGGTGTTTACCTACTGTGATTACATATATGGAACCGACAAGGTTTGTCAATTCTTCCTGGTCATACCATTCATTGAATGATTCAAAAGGAACAGCAGCAGGGTATTTATTAATGCTTGTTTGCAATCATCTCAGGGCTATCGATACCAGAAAGAGCACCTCGCAAAGGTAAATCAAAACCCTCTCCTTTTTGTGTGATTTCCAATCTGATGTTTGTGTGTAGGATTGCATCCTTATTTTTATTTTGAATCTTTCCCACTGACCTATTAGCTGAGGGAGCAATGGAAAAGTGGCGAACAAAATGGAGTGGATCACGATTCGGCACAGGATCAGAAGTCCAAGTAACCATGATCTTAAAAACCCATCATTTCAAAAATCCATTCTTGGTATGCTTATCACACCATGCATTAACTTTTGACGCCCGGTTGCCAAGCTGAGCTCAATGATTGTTGCTCATAGGACCACTTCCTGTAGACAAATTCATATTTTTTTAACTTGTATGGTTTGTCTTTGCCATGTCTTCTCTGGGAAGCATCTTGTTGTCTTCTGGGTAGTCAAGATCCAAGACATGAATGTATGGAGTAGCTGTTTCTTGATATTATGATTAAAGCTGTTTTGTTCTGGAAAAAACGTGAAATGCTTGTTTTATCAAAGAATTGTGTTAATCTTCATTATGGCAAAGCCACCACATGGAAAATTTTGGGGATTTGGACTACAGGAACTGTTTGATCATGTGTTTTTTGCCCATCGAGTGTAATTTCTTGCATGTCTTTAGCTTTGTAATTGTTCGTTTGAAGACAACAAAGTTGGGATGGCTAATATTTTCTAGTCATTGTGTTTTTTCGGCTGTGGCCAATCCTTGTTTGTGGTTTTGCAGGCAACCCGAAACGCGCCATCTTGAGTCATCCCTTTAAGATTTTGGCTGAGAGAACCAGCCCCTTTGTGTCCAACCCAATCTCCATGTCTATTGTAGACTTGTATAGTACTGTTTGTAGGTATGGATGTTCTGGATCATCGGACTCCTTCGCCGCCTTATAAATTATAAGATATTTAGCTACCGTTTGTATGATATTAAGAGTTCATGTCACAAAATAATGAAAAGCTGAGTTAATGATTATGGGTTCTTACCCGCCCACTTCAGATCGGATTCTCCTATGACATGGTTATGATCCATTCGGTTCCTATATTTGTGTGTTGGGATCCTTTCGAGTCTACTTTCCAAGTATGGATCACAATCCATTTCGAATTGGTGTCCAGAGTCCTACTTATGTTGTACACAATAAAAGCTGAGAGAGACCAAGTCCATGTTTGTAGATCTCAATAAGAAAGTTTTGCTAGAAAGGGAAGACAATACTCAGTTAAAGTACCCCAAGTACTGAATTCCACAATAACCACTCATAAACGAAATGAAAAGAAAATCATATCTATACATTCATATAAATCATATTTCACCAAAATTTCGGCCGAAATTTAATAATGAATAAAATATTTGTTTCGATTTTTGTACCAAATTTCGACCGAAATTTCAAAATTTCAAGGTCCGAAACTGGTACCGAAACCGAAATTTTAAACCTTGCATTCATATAATCATATATAATGGGAAAGCCTCCCCCCCTCCCGGTTTCTGGGAGCCCTTTAACACTTTTCTTTGCCTTAAAAACTTAATAACGTTAGGGGGGGGGGGGGGGGGGGGAGGGAATTATCATTTCCCTATATAATATACAATCTGAGGCGGCCTGGAAAGAAAACAAGAATGGAAATTGTTTTGAGTGCATGAGGTAAGAAACTAATCTTGCACTTAATTATACAATGATTTTTTATGTATATTTGGTTTCTAGTGATTGTATTGTCATCTTCAATAGAAAAGAAAAATGATTTTATCCTGTCATTTGCTCACACCCTTTCTCCAAGTGCCTGGAAAACAGGGAAAAGAAAAACTTAACTAATAGAATTTAATTTTTCCTGTTTTACAGGCACCTTAGCATATTCCCTGAGATAAATTTCATTGTTGCCAAACATGATGTATTTTGTTACGATTCTCAGTTGGGATTGAGAGAGAAGATAGCATGGGAAAAGTCGAGCCAATTGCTGTTGAGAACACCTTGATCAGATGATCCTACCCTTTGATCGGTCATGCTTGTTTACAGCTTCACCTAAAAAGAGCTTACATAGGGATGTCCAATCGGTACGAGATCAAGGCCATGTGGGTCACCTAGAGATAATGATAAAATCTGCATTTTCATTATTCTTAATGATATCTGATCGGAGTCTTGCCTAACCCCAGCTTACTCATAAAAGAATAATGATAACATCTGCATCTGACCATAACCTGTTTGGGGCCAAAAAAAAATGGCCGCTCGATGGCGACTGCTAGCCCATCACCCAAATCTCCATGCATAGGGTGGGGCCACTATTTTACACCCATGAGTTAGCCCACCGTCTCCACCCAAATGACCCTAGGCCCTAGCAAATGTTTTAAACAGGGTGTCCCTAGTAATGAAAAGGGGCGCATATATCAGCTCCCTAAAACCCTAAAAAAACCCCACACCAAACTTCTCCACTCTCCCTCTCTCCTTCACACCACGTTGCAATCTCAAAATGCCCTCATTAACCACAAAAATCCCCCCTAAATCCCTCTCCAGGCTCCTCTCCCATGCCAAAATCATCCCCCGCTCTCTCTCCTCATCATCTCCGGCCACCGAGACCCGAACACAGCAACTCGAGCGAATCGCGGACGAGCTCCTCGACCTCACAAAGCTCGAGAGGTATGATTACTCCATCCTCTTCCGCCATAAAATGGGTTTAAACCGGTATGGCCCCGCGATCTCCGGCCTCGACACCGCCGGAGGATCATTAGGCTCATCGGCGGCAGCTGAGTCATCAAAACCTGCTGCCGAGAAAACGGCATTCGATATAAAGCTCGAGAAATTTGAGGCGGCCTCGAAAATCAAGATTATAAAGGAGGTGAGGACTTTCACTGATTTAGGGCTTAAGGAGGCGAAGGATCTGGTTGAGAAAGCACCGATTGTATTGAAGAAAGGCGTTACGAAGGAGGAGGCTGATAACATTGTTCAGAAGCTCAAGGATTTGGGAGCCACAGTTGTGTTGGAGTAACCCTAATTTTTTATTTATGCTCTATTTTGAAATTTTGTGTAGGATTACATTTTGCTTGGATTTTATTATGGGGAAATGAAAATTCGGATCATTTGGAGTGACCTAGATCTTCGATTTATACTCTTATGTTAAAAATTCTCTCTGCTATGGTTCGTGGGAATAGGTATGTTCATCTCCTTCGATATACTCTTTAACAATGATCCTTTATCTAAGTTTTTTTTGGAAGATTTTATGAAGACCTCTAGTTTTTTGTTTTGTTAATACTACATTGATGCAGATTTTGCTTCTTGTTAATTTTCCATAAATGGTATTTTTTTTTTGTAAATTTTGGCATATATCTTGCTTGCCTTTTTTTTATTCTGTCTAGAATTAATTAAATTTATTTTGTAAATTTAGTTTCTTGATTTTATTTTGCTTTTCCTATATCTGTTGAAGCATGTATCCCACACCATCAACTGGTAGCATTGTGGCCAGCCTTTATACTGTTGTTGGTAACTGCAAATTGATATGCTATGTCATGTTCTCTGTCTGTGGGCTGTGGATTGGACTGTATCCAATCCTGGGTTAGGTTAAAGTATAAAAGAATAAATAACGCCTTCTCCAACAGCTTAAGCATTTTGAATAACTGGTTGTTTCACATGGTATCAGAGCAAAGGTCTTGTGTTCAAACCTCCTTGATGAAAATCCACATGCAATGGTCAACCCAAAAGTGGGGCCACATGTGCCACATATATCTAAAAGTTATATATATATATATATATATATATAAATATATATAAAAGAGAACGGTTCCTACACATATGTGTAGAGAGCTCTCTACACACTAGCTTAAAATACAGTGGGGGCCCACATTGTTTGGGTGATCCAAGCCATCCATTTTAAAGGCCCTCACATAGATAGGGTGTCTACAAAAAATCAGATCCATAGGATCATCCCAACCCTACGATTTGTGGAGGTAAAATGGATGTCTTTAAACCTTCACAAATTAGTCCATTTTTTGCCTCCACAGTTTGAATGGTTAGGATGATCCTATGGATCTGATTTTTTGTGGACACCCTATCTATGTGAGGGCCTTAAAAATGAATGGTTTGGATCACCCAAATAATGTGGCCTCCATTGTATTTTAAGGTAGTGTGTAGATGACTTATCTACACATGTGTCTAGGAACCGTTCTCTCTCTCTCTCTCTCTCTCTCTCTCTCTCTCTCTCTCTATATATATATATATATATATATATATATATATATATAGAGAGAGAGAGAGAGAGAGAGAGAGAGAGAGAGAGAGAGAAGTGTAGCTACACGATCGAGTAGCTAACTTAGCTACTCCGTCAGCTTAAAATACAGTGGGGGCCCACATTGTTTGGGTGATGCAAACCATTCATTTGATGGGCCCTCACATAGAAGGGTGTGCCCAAAAAATCAGCTCCATAGGATCATCCCAACCCTACGATTTGTGGAGGAAAAAATGGACGTGTATAAACCTTCACTAATCTGTCCATTTTTGCCTCCACAGTTTGAAGGGTTAGGATGATCCAATGGAGCTGAATTTTTTAGCACACCCTATCTATGTGAGGGCCTATCAAATGAATAGTTTGGATCACCAAAACATTTGGGCCCACTGTATTTTAAGCCGACGGAGTAGCTAAGTTGGCTACTCAATCGAGTAGCTACACTTTCTTCATATATATATATATATGAGAGAACATTTCCTACACACTTGTGTAGGTAAGTTACCTACGCACTAGCTTAAAATACAGTGGGGGCCCACATTGTTTGGGTGATCCAAACAATTCTTTTGAATGGTCCTCACATAGATAGGGTGTCCACAAAAAATCAGATCCATAGGATCATCCCAACCCTACGATTTGTGGAGGTAAAATGGACGTGTATAAACCTTCACAAATTAGTCCATTTTTTGCCTCAATAGTTTGAATGGTTAGGATGATGCTATGGATCTGATTTTTTTCTGGACACCCTATCTATGTGAGGATCATTCAAATGAATTGTTTGGATCACCCAAACAATGTGGGCCCCCACTGTATTTTAAGCTAGTGTGTAGGTAACTTACCTACACAAGTGTGTAGGAAATGTTCTCTCTCTCTCTCTCTCTCTCTCTCTCTCTATATATATATATATATATATATATATATATATAGAGGAAAGTGAAGCTACACCACCGGTGTAGCTAACTTAGCTACACCGCCCGCTTAAAATACAATTGGCCCACATTGTTTTGGTGATCCAAAGAATTCATTTGATTGGCCCTCACATAGATAGGGTGTCCACCAAAAATCAGCTCCATAGCATCATCCCAACCCTACGATTTGTGGAGGCAAAAATGAACGTGTAAAAACCTTCACAAATTTGTCCATTTTTGCCTCCATAGTTTGAAGGGTTAGGATGATCCTATGGAGCTGATTTTTGGTGGACACCCTATCTATGTGAGGGCCAATCAAATGAATGGTTTGGATCACCAAAACAATGTGGGCACATTGTATTTTAAGCGGGTGGTGTAGCTAAGTTAGCTACACCGGTGGTGTAGCTTCACTTTCCTCATATATATATATATATATATATATATATATATATATATATATATATAGAGGAAAATGATTGAGAGCTTGAAGCTCATATAGCTTATATGAGCTTGAGGGTCCAAACACATGTGGGCCCACATTGTTAGGATGATCCAAAGCATTCATTTGAAAGGCCCTTACATAGATAGGGTGTGTACAAAAAATCAGCTCAATAGGATCATCCTAACCCATTCAAAAGTGGAGGGCAAAATGGACAGACACCGTTTGCCACAAATCTGCCCATTTTTGCCCTCCGCTTTTGGAGGGGTTAGGATGATCCAATGGAGATGATTTTTGGTACACACCCTGTCTATGATGGGGCCTTGCAAATGAATGGTTTGGATCACCACAAAAAATGTGGGACCCATGTGTTTGGGCCTCAAGCTCACAATCATTTTCCTTATATATATATATATATATATATATATATATATATGTGTGTGTGTGTGTGTGTGTGTGTGCTCTTTTAAACCTCCGTGCAACAGAAAATTTCTTATTCATCCAGTTAATGAAAAAATGTACTGAAAAATGGCTCTGATGGTATTTAGTTTGACGATGCCAGGACATATTATCATATGATCCACTCTATATTCTCGACTGAACTACTGAAGCTATCATTTCATTCATTCAAAAACTGTTGAAGGCCTTTCACAACTTTTGGTAGCTTCAAACCTTAAATAGATCCATGGGATTTAAGCTTTGATGCTATTAACTTATAATCTATATTGAGCTAACAACATTTTCATCTAGGGGTAAAATTCAGCATACGCAGTTGATTATTCTTATGCAATGCCTTCATTTGTCACTCACACAATTAAAATAATAGGACCTAGAAATATGTCCTTGTCCGAAATGTGTTCCCAATTTCTTGTATGCTGCTAACTATGCAATATGCTGATGATGAATCAATAATAGGAGGCAAACCTCTAAATGAAATGTATGGTTTAGATGAACTTTTGAAAATGCCTTTGCTTGCGATGTTGATGATATAGAAGGAAAAAGCATGTCCGCTGGCAAATGTGAATAATTGTTGTTCCATTTAAAAAAATGTGAACAGTTGTTGTACAGCGAGGATGGTGGTATGCCTCTCCTCTACTTCCCAAATGACAGGGGAGAAAATGATTTCCTTCATCTCTCTCGAAAACTCCTCTCCCAAACCCAACCTGTCTTTTTCAAGATTTTCTACCTATCACAATCCTGTTTCTCCACCATCACCACTCCTTTTCCAAAATCCCAACACAAACAAATCAAAAGAACGCCCACAAACCCAAAGGAGAAGAAATGAGAAAAAAAAAAACGAAGTAAATAGAGAGGGAGAAGAGAAGATAGCCTCATAAAAAAGCCACTACCTGGAAGATGGTAGCGATGTCAGTGACAAATTTGCCCCATGATTATGGAGGTGGAAATAGTGTCAATAAGGGCAACAGCTGCAAGGATGAAAGTATGGCGATTCAGTGATAATTAGGGCTTGTTCGGCAACCATTCAGTGACGGGATTCTCCCCTTTTTTAGGTGTTGAGAATGAGAAAAGCAACGATATCTAAGAAAATCTTGTTCGGCTAACTGACCCACAAGAGTCCGTTTCTAAATAGTTGCCTTCTTTTTAGGCTAAAAATGAGGATTCTTCGGAGCGACTAATAGTTGTTTCCAAAGATTCTCATCAATCCGTTTCTCGCCCGTCTAATTAGGCGAGAATGAGAAGCCTTGCCGAACACACCCTTAGTTGTTTCAAAATTGATTCCTTGATTATGTAACTGCAGAAGGCAATCAGTGATGAAGGAGTGTGAATATAACTCCCATTTTCTGCTCATATATTGGATTTCGTTAAGAGAAAATAAGAATATAAGACCATCTCCGTGGTCCTTGGAGAAGTAAACCCAGGTTAAGGTCCGCTGAGTATCTCCTAAATTCAGTAATGGAAAAGTTGTGGGCTGTTTAAGAGACTAGTGACAATTAGACTTGGTAGATGTTGTGAAAAGTCCATAATGAAGGAAAATTCTTTTACTTTTATTTGCCATGTAGACCAGTTGTCACTAATTAGTAAAACATGCCAGCCAAGGGAGTTCTCAGGAAACCATACCTTGGTATCCAACAGCTCATACATCTGAACAAGAAAACTGAAACATCTGTTGATGACCACAGTGAGAAATAAGAATATGGAAGTATGAAATACATACAGCAAATGATGGAAGGACTAAATGCTAAATAATCTATACTAAATAATTAATCTCATTTTTGCTTTGGCTTTACCCCTGTATCCCAACTTTAATCGTCTTAAACCTTTCTATTGCAAACCATGACTATAGTGCAGGAAACCTAAGGGTGAACAGGTTGATTCATCTTCGTACACATGACAGATAAACACATATCTAATGGCCGCAGTGAAAAATGACAGAAAGCCCTCCCACCATGTGGTATTATTCGTACATGTGTTTCTTCCTATGCCTAATTTCAGGGAAATAGTCTACTCGACAAGCTACATTAGAAATTCCTCGTCACATTTTAGTTGAAGCAGTTTTGTTTTCCTCAGCAGAAAGACGGTATTCAATATTCTTTGCCAGAGGTGTACCTTAAAGACTGGAACTAAACAATCTGTTATTTTATTTGTTTCTCTCCAGTAAATGTGGAAGATTTTTTCTGTTACAGCTATATTTGGTGGAATTTCTTTCCTGATACATGACGAATAGCTTGGTTTTATCTTTTTCTTCTGTATGATGTATTTTGATTATATGGGTTTGTTCTCTTTCTCTCAAGGATGGTGAGCTTGGTGATAATAACCGTGATGAGGATAGGCCTCCTGATGCAGATCCTGAGAGAATGGTTGAAAAGTACATAGGAGTAAAAGTGAAGGTATGTGTCTGACTTTCAGAAGCATTCATGCCTCTTAGTCTAATTCATCACTAGAAACAGCATAGAGTACTAGAAAGCAGATTTTACAGCGAAATGAAAATGAAAATTATTCAAGTTGATATCAATAAGTAGGACAAATAGAATAAACAAAATAGAAATGATAGCTAAAGTCAAATAAAGAACTGAATACATAAGTTTGTGACTTTGGTATAACTCATAACCTTGAATGTTCTAAAAGATGTAAACATAAGTTCACAATGCCAAAATATTTGTATAAAGAAAAGACAGCGAATGAAAAAGAGCATTGCTTACCTTGTATAGTGTACCAAAATTTATTGGTAATAGCTTGGAAGAGGCTTCTTGATTTTGATTTGGAGTAAGAATGACAAAGGCATATGCTTTGAGTGAAATAAGTCACGCACTTTTATTGACTACCTTGCAACTCTGGGCCCACAGTATCTAAAGTAACCTGAAAAGAGACATTGATATTCTCTAGTATACTCGTTTTTTTCAAGTGAAAAGAGCTATTTCTTAGCATTTAATTGAATGTTCATTGATCAGAGAGAAACAAAGAATGAGTAAAAGAAAAGCACAGCCCCACCTGACATGCAACGAATCTTTAAAGTATTTAACTTCAAAATTATCCATATGAACATTCATTCAAATGGGCCATCGTGGAAAAGGCCAAAAGCAAAACATTCAGAGAACACAATAGAGGGAACCAAATTGCAATCAGAAGCCATAAACCGTCATAACAATTAGAAGGATTCCAAAAGAAAACAAGGAATTGAATGATATAACTTAAAGGCACATAGCTTCTTAGTGTTCTCGGCAGCTGTCTTCAGGTATTCCAGCATTTCTTGGTGATAGTATCTCCCCATGAAAAAAAACCCCACTATCGCAAAGTAAATTCTAACAGTGTGGTAACTCTCCACCACCCCATCTCAGAAAATTTAATAAATGGTAACGACAAAATGTCAAACTGAAACCTAAATTTGGTGAAACAAGTTGATATGAAACTATTGCGAAGTTCAAACTGCCCATCTGAAATTTCTACAGAGCTGGAGATAAAATGGAAAGAGAGAAAAAAATGAATAATGTGATGAGCTCAGTTTAATGAACAGTGAAATTTCTGAACTTTCTATAGATCTGGAGATTGAAACAACAGAATGCCTCCTTGTGTTAATATTCCTACATGTGTTGCTTCCTACACCGAATTTCATGGAAATAGTCTGTTTGACAGACTACACTAGAAATTCCTCATCACATTTTAGTTGAAGCAGTTTGTGTCCCTACGTAGAAAGATAATATTCAACTTTCTTTGCCACAGGTGTGCCTTGAAGACTATTTTAAGGTACCAATTTTATTAATGGTAAACCCAGCAATACATCTGCGGGGACAAACTGTCCCACATTTCCATTTAATAGCAGCACATGTTACTTTCTTCTTCCTCAAGAGTTTTGATAATTTCCACCTCCCTATTCTCCACCTCTTCTTTCACAGCTTACCCACTTTTCATTGGCCGATCTCAACATATGCTTAAATTGAGGTTTAGTGAACCTAATCAGTTCATGAATTGCAGAAATAATGCCTACAACTTTCCATGATCCATGCGCTTTGTTTTAAGCCCACGCCAATACACTAGCCGAATTACCCTCAATGATGGGGTCCGAGCCTTTTTGTCGCATACCATTTTAGCCCCCATAACAAATCTCTAGTTTCTATCTCATTCGCATCACAAACCCCTATTGGACCTGAGAATGACATCAAGGGATTGCCGTTTAAATCTCAGACTGCTCTCCCCGGTTGTCATTTCAAACTTCTGTCAAAGTTAAACCTAAGCCCGCCAAATGTTCAAGGGATCCTCTCAGGAACACCTTTGCCCTCTTTTTTCCGTCGCAACCGTTTGCGATTCTTTTAGTCCGTCAGTCACTTGATAAATTGGCTCCAGCTTGTTTGCTCTTCCTTAGCATATGAGGTGCATTTTGATATCTATAATATCTTCCCACGGTTTTTTTGTTTTTCTTTGAATGTGTGATTGTATCCATCCTTCCATAGGTGTCCAATGAACACATATGAAACCGATTTTCACAATGTTTGTCCTGCCTCACCAAATGGACAGACCTGCGAATCTCGTAAGATCTTTCTAATGGATCTTTGGAATACCCAAGATATCCCAAAGCACTTCAGCATCACTTGCTACAGCGTC
The DNA here is from genome assembly GCF_043159265.1 of Tasmannia lanceolata. NCBI lineage: Eukaryota > Viridiplantae > Streptophyta > Magnoliopsida > Canellales > Winteraceae > Tasmannia > Tasmannia lanceolata. Next base: position 9,376,284 of record NW_027518682.1, on the reverse strand, counting down.
TAAGAAAAAGAGCAGTGAATCAATAGATAGTTTAGCATCTTCTCTGTCTTCCTGCGAAAAATGCACCAACTTGCGAGCTGAAACTTTCATCTTTTTATCCCATCATTGATGTTCTTATTCACCACTGTCCAAGTGAAAGTCGTTACCCTCGGTGGGACTCTTTTGAAGCTGGGTGTCGTCCCCAGAACATGATCCCACATTTCGTTCCTCCGCAAGGCGCTCATCTCCTCGAGCCTGGCATTCCGAGAAAAAAGGGCCAGTAGCCTTTTCCAGAATATACATATTCTTATTAGGAATGGGGCACAAACAATTCTCGTTGGAAGCCTTTATTTAAGGCGGTTTGGATTCGAGGAAAAAAGTAGTAGGGAGGTTTCACCTTCCTCACGAAGATCCATGTTTTTTAATCTCAGTCCTTCACAAAAAAAGTAGAAGGCTGATTTTCTAGGTGACGAACTCAGCGGCAATGTAGTTGAAACAGGCTCCCATAGTAGGTGCAATTTTCTTATAAAATAGGGTAGTTTTTATTTTTGTAAAAAATGAGCTAAACCAAACGGTGGAAAAATCATTTTCCTGCAATTAAGGTAGGGTTCTACCAAGAACAAAACTGGTGATATTTGTAGGCCTTTTATCTCATGGGTGGAAAGTCCACTTGGCGTGGGATCAGGACCCATGTGGGTCGCCTCATGATGGCCTAAAAGATCAACGTCTCGAGTAAGCTTGCATGTCTCTGTGGAACCCATGAATCGATGCTTACCGTTTATCCCGAGATAGATTGACCGCCTGGTCAGTCTGTCAAAGGCTATGCATACTCTACTGCATGATTTTTAAGCAAAAATTATGTTAAGAGAAATACATTTAGGCCTTGTTAGGATTGCTGCGAAACCATTTTTGGAGAAAACTTTTTCCTAATCACAGTTAATAGGGAACGCTATAGATAGGTTATTTTGAGGAGAGGGAGTCCAGAGGCGCCTTTGCCAAAAAAAGAGGGGACAAAGGGTGCCCCTATTGGTCAAATCCCATTTAAGAGGGCACCGAGAGTTAAGATCACTGGATTTTGGCCGATAGGGACGCCCTTTGCTCTCTTTTTTGCAAGGGTGCCTGTGAATCTAGCTTTACTCTTTTGAGGGTATCATGATAAGGTGAAGTACCCTCTAAAGAGAACTTGTATTGCCCTGGTTTGAATTATATTTTTTTCAGGTATAGATGAACCTATGGTCAATTCGAGATGGGTAGATTGTTTCACCTTTTTCATGAAATTTTTTCTAAAGGATCCAGTGGCAGAGCCCAACTAGTTTGGGAGAAAGGCTTAGTTAAGTTGAGCTGAGCTGAACCAATGGAAGAAAATGTTTTCCTTTCTAGGGCTGCTTTAGTGGGCATCTTAGCTTGATTCAAAATCAAGAGCCCCTTTTCTAAAATTGGTGAGCATAGTAAGGGACCTATTCCAGTACATGGGGTTCACCTATCATTTTCAGGCTTCCAATCTCTACTTTTTAACTTGTCGCTTTGCTCACGTAGTGGCTTGACTTGGGTGTAGTCTACATACAATGTTAGAAAATTAAACTTAGTAGGTATGATTAATACTAAAGATAAATTCTCTAGTCTCAGACGTTAATAGCGTAGGTCACTTTCCGAGCAGACATCCCATGTGTTAGATAAAGACCTTTAAAAAGAACAGTGGTTCAGCTTTTCAAATTGGAACCCTATATGGATCTATGACCTAGGATTATAACCTAGGATCATCTGATCATGGTATTCTTAGTTGAATTTAGCTGGGTTTGTGCCTGCTGATTGGATCAAGAGATCCGATTGTGAAGATGAGGTACAAGCAGACCAGGAATTTGTCTCTTTGAAGGAGCCTAATGGGCCCAATCTTTTTAGAAAATGCTAAAAAAATAGATACGAGTATGCTACTGTTATGATTCTTCCTAAGAGCCATTTACTGAGCCTTAGTTTTGTTTTGTGTACGTCATCAGATCTTTCGTGCGGAAAAAATCCCGTCGGGCAATTAAACCGATCCAATAAAATTCACAATCAAAGGCAAAATGGAAACAACCACACAAAATATCACTAGAAAGCAATCCACAAAGAGAGAACACAATTTATGTGGTTTACGTGGTTCGGCACAATGGCCTACTCCACTGGTGAGATCACTTCTTCCACTATTAGAGAAAAGATAACAAGATTACAAAAGGGATTGACAGAATCCCATCAAGCCGTAACCCTCTTTGCTCTTCCATGGAGACATCCATCTCTCTCAAATTAACCCGAAAGTCCCTTTTACACAACAAAAGGAAACCACAAGACAAAAAACCAAGAACAACTTCTCTCTTATCTCAAGAGAAAATCCGGAAAAATCCATGGGTACACCTTCTTCACCAAGAGATCAAACCGAACAACACCTGTCTTTCTTCTTCACCCCTTTTCCAAAGAGATTAACCTTCACCCTCTTTTCCCAAGAGATGAAACTTGTCTCTAATCTCTTTCCTAAATTAAATTCCTTGCCATATTCCCACGCACACAACACTTATAAAACTGTTTGTGAAATTTGGGAAACAAGTCACATAACACAACAAGATCCGTTAATTTGAACTGCCACGATAAACCTGGCCAAATGCCCTTGAGAACATCTTGGATGGAATGATCCTAGGGCCCTTGATCCAACAAGCTCATTTATGCTCCGTTTGGATGCTGCAATTTTTTTGGTTATTGGGACTTTTGTGGAATTTCCGCAGGAAACCCACGTTTGGTTGCTGGTTATATAGTGGGCCCAAAAAAATCCCATGAACCAAAATAACTGCGCACGAAATCCAAAGCTGGAAAAAAAATATTCCATGGAACCAAAATAATCCCGCACGAAATCCGTTAATTTGAACTGCCACAATAAACCTGGCCAAATGCCCTTGAGAACATCTTGGATGGAATTATCCTAGGGCCCTTGATCCAACAACGGGATTTTTATTTTACTGGGATTTTTTTTTCCCCACCATAGTCCGGTCAACCAAATATGGGATTTTTATTTTACCGGGATACTTCCAGGGAATTTTTTTTCCCACCAATCTCCCAGGAAGTTTTTTGTTCCACAAAAGTCCCAAGAACCAAAAAAAACTCCGGCATCCCCCCCAAGAAAATTCAAACGATTGATTTTTATATTCATTTATTGTACGGATGGAATGTCCATTTGAGGTGGAAACAGTACCATGAGGGTTGCCTGATGCTCTACGAGATCAATAGTCTTGATTTTACCAACATGTTCTCTGCAGGACATAAAAATTGCCTGTTAACATTCACGGTGGAAGAGACTGTGCACTCTTACAATCAATTTTTGGGTCCAATATGGGGACGTATCTGTGAATAAGGCCTCTTGTAGAACATCAAAGGACTACAAAAGTCAACGAGGTGTCAGTGGACCTCCACAGTCCGATGGGTCCGAATCCTAACGTCCAAAATTATTCCGGATCATGACAGCTACAAGATCAAATGTAGCATCCTAGATCCAAATAGAGGGTGAGCCAATATATGAAAATACTAGTCATATTTTTATTCATTTATGTCTACTGATGAGTATACGAGAAGAAGTTACTCGTGCCAAGTTGATGGAGTAAAAAGAAGTAGGCCAGACCGAGCAAAGACATGATGGCTAGGCACATAACAGAGAACATGACCTTGGATATGAGAGAATGGAAGAAAATGATCCATGCAGACGAACCCAACTAGTATTAGGATTAGACTCAGTCAATTTGAGCCGGGTAGACTCTTTCATCTTCTTCATGAAAATTTTCTAGAGGATTCAAAAGGCACTCTACAAAGGATCCGTACAACTAAAAAAGATACCGGATGGCTCGTGATCAAGACCTGGGTGGTGAACTTTACCCTTCTCCCTCTTGATCCTTTATTTTCTTTATCTTCGTACTTCCCTTTCTCTATCCTCTCCCTTACTGTGCTCTCTCTCATAGCTAGACAGCGTAGTCTGGATTTGGGGCAAGGGGGATGAAGGTAGACTTGGCTTCGCCGCAAATTTCAGAGAAGAAAATGAAGAAGAAGATAATGGATGGGGGCTACAAAGTCAATAATCCCTTGGGGAGTTTGCTGTGTGTTTCAAACCTTCACATATCCTAAACGACTAGTTATATAGGGAATCCATTAGCCTTAATTCCTACTCTTATTCCATGATTGCCGTTACACCCCTATTCTGTTACGTGCCTAATCGGCCGTAACGGAAATAAACAAAATAAAAGAGAAATAGAGGAGGGAATGGTTGATTCGAGACAACCGGACCTCCTAGCGGCTCGATTCGAGAGGAGCCATGACTCTCCAAAACAAAGTCTCTTTTGCTGTAAATTATCTTCTCTTTCTTTCATTAGATTACTACTACATAAATACAAGCAAGAGGTAGTGCCACATCACAAATACACTTACCCACTAATAAGACACATCATAAATAACTAACACCAACTACTTAACACATACACCATAACTAACACCCATAACTCTAAAAACACATTCCCACAACTAACACCCACACCATAATTGTTATGCGCATAACATTCCTTCCCCCTTAGAATCGACCGAATTTAGAAAATATTGTATTCCGCCAGGGTCCCAAATCTTGTTGGGCACACTTCGATTGAGAAACGCAATCAACTTTAGACCTCCGTATTCTTCAAAAGTAACGAGCGTGATCTTTCGAACCCCGCTTTTAAAATTTGTTGCTCTCAAAGTTGGAATGGAATAAAAATTTTCATCCTCATCACCATTGATTTTCACGATTTGCTCTACGTGAGCATCAACTTTCTCAAGATATAACTTTGCTCCTTCTTTACGCATTTCTTTGATCTCTTCGCTGATTTTTTCCAAGCCTTTGGTGATTCGCCAGTACTCCTCCATCATTTAAAAAAAATTCACTTTGATTTGCCGAAAATCATTGCGTAGGGATTCCAAAGTCTCTAACGGCACAACCATGGCGTAGGATCTACCGCTTTGATACCAATTGTTACGTGCCTAATCGGCCGTAACGGAAATAAACAAAATAAAAGAGAAATAGAGGGGGGGGGGGAATGGTTGATTCGAGGCAACCGGACCTCCTAGCAGCTCGATTTGAGAGGAGCCATGACTCTCTAAAACAAAGTCTCCTTTGCTGTAAATTATGTTCTCTTTCTTTCATTAGATTACTACTACATAAATACAAGCAAGAGAGAGTGCCACATCACAAGCACACTTACCCACTAACAAGACATATCACAAATAACTAACACCCACTACTTAACACATACACCATAACTAACACCCATAACTCTAAAAACACATTCCCACAACTAACACCCACACCATAATTATTATGCACATAACATTATTCCCATAATGTTTCCATTCACTTCCGTACGTGTTTTTGTCTTGGTTCCTTCTCTAAACCTAATCTTGACTGTGTCGAGTGCACTGTCCTCGACGGGTGGCACTCCACCAGACTTGTTAGAGCGTAGTTGATGAATGCAAGAGAAGTAGAAGATTGACTCACCCACGGCGGCAATCATGCAAGCCATGACCAAACGATTGCTTCAACCACTGTTCTATAACCCACTTGTTGTGAAGGTCGACGGGCAAAACAGGTCCGATCATGCACAAATGAATAGAAACAAACGATAATATTCACACGTCCATTTTTTTACATGGTTCAGCCAAGATGCCCATATCAATTGGTTAGGCAACGACGTTCCACTGTGAAAAATAAATAAATGGATGACAACGGAATTAACCTGTATCCCACAAACCACAACATTTTTACTTCTTAGGTATATGGATAAAACCAACCTTATGTTTATCACAAACAGGGGCGATGCTAGAAATTCTGCACAAGGGCGGCAAAAGTTATAGTAATTTTTTATCTATCTTAAAATTAAGATAGAAAAAATTTCTATCTGAAATTTTGCACAACGGGGCAAAAATTTTGCACAAGGAAGGGAGATAAAAATGGTAAAATTAAAATTTTAAACTTATTTTCTATCTTAAGGATGATTGGAAAATGGGGCACATTTTTTTAAAAAGGGGGTAAATATTAAAAAATATTAAAAAATAAAGGTATATTTTTTTTCCCAAAAAATTAAAGGGGGCAATTGTCCCCCTTTCCTTTCAAGTGGCATCCCCCCTGATCACAAACATTATATTTTTAATGAACCTCAACCCATAAGATCTTACCCTTCGATCTTTGCCCAGGCCACATCTACGGCTAGGTTTAACCTAACATTGACACCCCTATATGCAACGGTGATTGGAAATTTTCTTCTAGTGGGGCCCATTATGGGATGTGCATGCTCCAAATGGTTTCATGAGAATAGGGCTGCACAAAAAACCGGCCAAACCGATAAACCAAACCGAACCGGGCCTTTCGGTTTGGTTTGGTATGGTTTTTCTCGGCATTGGTTCGGTCACAGTTTAGAATTTTACCAAACTGATCCCATCGGTTTGGTTCACGGTTTTAGAGTTTTAATCTGAAAATTAACCGAACCGAACCGAGAAATGGAGGAAAAGACGAAATGATTTTGTGTCGTTATCAAATCTAAGATGAGTTAATATCATTTGCAAAGAGAAGAGGGGTGATTTAAACAAGGGAGGTGTGTCTGTATCAATTCCCTGTATTAAAAAGTAAAGAATACATTCACCCCCTTAGACCACCCCATAGAAGTATAAAAAGAATAGTCCTAAATACTTAAAGGGGCTGTCCAAGAGAAGAAAAGGGTGGGGGGCGAATATCTCATCCCCTTTATAAGGCCCTCGATTAGGGTTAGAGAGGGAGGGGTCTCTTCATTTTTGTTTCATGAGAGAGAGCGAGAGAGAGGGAAACATATTTAAACCTTTTTTTTTTGTATAGATAAACCTTTTTTTATAGATAAACGTATTTAGCTACTTGATTTGGATTTCTACCGGATAAACCGTGAACCGAACCGAACCGGTCAAAATCGGTTCGGTTTGGTTCGGTTATACCCCCGATCGGTTTGGTTACAGTTTGGATTTTCTCCGAACCGTGTGCAGCCCTACATGAGAACTAATCCTACGGTTGAGCATAGAGAGAGAGATCATAGTTTTGGTTGCTCAGGCGAGCTACCATACCTTTCTCTTAAAAAATATTTATTTAATGCCCCTCAGAGAGTCAAGAGTTCATTTATAGCACGTGAATTTATTCTGACTTGAATAATGGTGAAAAAAAAAAAAAAATCTAAACCACTACGTCCGTACAATAGCGTCAGACGAGAGACATCATCGTGATGTCATTGTTTTTCCTCGTCAGACCTGAGTCCAACCATATGCGTTTGACCATATCACACGCGCGTCTCTGTATCATTTTCAGCTTCAGACTCTTCAGCCCTTCTAGTTGTAGAGTGTAGACCCATGAAAATTCCAAAAATACCCACCAACTAGATTCCAGATTTCCCATTCTGCCCCTTACACGTGCATCACACCCATCCAGCTAATTAGTGCTAATAGATTTGTTTTCCTGCGTAAAGAGATTCTCAAATACGACGATTTGAGTATCTCCATACGTGACCGCATTGAGATACGTTTTTCCTTTTTGTAAAAAGCCAAATGGTAATCCAGTCATCCCTCCTTTTAATAATGGCACTCCCTTTTAACCCTATACAACTGGCGGTAATTTGGATTCAGTGGGTTGAGGCCGAGTCAAAAATGTTTTCTTCAACAGTCTTCCCACTGGGCAAACGAATGACGTGAAATGGGGGCCCATTTCTGATTTCAATACCCAAAAAAGGTCTCATTAGACCCAGAACGCTCTCATACTTTTCCATTCATTGCATGACCCAAGAGCCACAGTACAAACATGGATATTTGCAGTCCCTACTTCGTGCATAAAGTCACTAATTTTTATCATATCGAACTAAGGCCTTTTCTTTATTTCTTTTTCCTTATCTCAAAAACAGAGGTGCTTTTTACCCTTCATTAATTCAGTGTGACCCATGAAGGGGTAAGCCACGATCTTATGAATTGAGGACTTCAGTGAAAACTTTGGCGAATTAAATTCTAGTTATTTATGCATGCATATTTAATTGCAAGGGAGAGGGAAAGGAACTTTGCATTTTCTCTTTTTGAGGGGGTAGAGTGGCTTTACTTAGACTCTAGGGTCCTATGATAAAGCAGTCTCGAAATGGTAGGTAGATCTTCTATTTTCGTGAGGGTAGAGTAGAAAATTTTCTCAGAGCACTAATTAGATTTTGGGATTCGATTGTCATATTGGAATCAAAATTACGTTTAGTTCTGGGGAATTGCTAGCGTCCATCGCAAACGGCTTTTCGCGGCCGGTCTGTCTCACCTCAGACCAGCCACCTCGTGAATGAAGACAACATCTTTTGTCTCCATTCACTAGGTGGCTTGTCTAACGTGGGACTGACCGGCCGCGAAAAGCCTTTTGCGATGGACCTTAGCAAATACCTTAGTTTTGAGCCTAATGATCAGTTTTAGACTCTTAATCAGTTCCCAAAAAATAGTGGGGGCCTAAGAAGTATGAATTATTTACTTTCTTGTTGCATTTGTATTTAAGCTTTTCTTATTTATACAATTTTTTTATTAGGGCGATGATTTTTTCTCCCCTATAGGATAATGCACCTTACTATTAGCAGGATTTGACGTCAAAAAGCGTTAAAGTCTGCCCATAAATCCACAATTCACGTTAAAAGGGGGTGCATCATCCTACAGGGGCAAAAAAATCATCTCCCTTGTTATTTTTTTATATGTTCTTCACAGTTTATGATTTTTTACGTTTTTAAGATCGTCATTTTGGCTTATTTTTCCTTTATTAAATTATAAATGCGCGGGATTGATATCAACACTACCATATTTGAGAATGGCACTGATTTCTTTATTTTTGCACTTTTGTGATTAGAAACTTGAAAAGCTATGAAAAAAAATCAGTGCCGTTATAAAAAAATTTAGTGCCATTATCAAAATATGTTAGTGCAGACAATTTTTTTGGTCCCACAGGGACAAGTAATGCATATGGAATCAAGACCATTGATCTTGTAGACCATCATGAAGCGACCCACATGGTCTTGGTCCCATCTAGAACGGACATCCCACGTGTAAGATAAAATACTATAAAAATAACGGATTAGTTTTTCTTGCTAGCCTTAAATGGGGCTTGATGGATCCTGAGCCAAGGATCACCCGATCAAGATATTCTAAATCGCATTTGTTAGGATTATTGATTTCTATTCAGATCAACGGATCGGATCACATATATGAGAAACAAGGGGAGACCGCCAATAAGTGTCATTTAGAAAGGATAATAACAGCCCCTCTCATTTTGGCATTTTCCAAATATATGTGTTGTTTTTTAGAAAGGATAACACTGGGGAATGACCATTGGAATCAATGGTGAAGATCAATCGTAGGGTCTCACACAAGGGGACTACTTCAGGATCAATGGCGAAGATTAAGCGTAGGGACTCACATTGGGGGACTACCTTTGGGATCAGTGGTGGCGACCAAGTGTAGGGACTCGCGGTGGAAATGTATGTGCAGTCAAAGCTGTTGATCTTGTAGAACATTGGTCTTGGTCCCATGCACGAGATAATGAACTACAAAAAATAAGCAATAGGTAAAAGAAGCTTGATGGATGAAGGGCCTAGGATCATCCAAACAATGTACGTGTTCTCGTTGGCATCTGACTGTAATTTTGGTCGCTCATCGGACCAATGGATCCGATCACATAAAAGTTGCACAAGCGGGTCCAGAGACATACTGTTTCAAGGTGTCAGCTTACGACTTGAGCGAGTTGACGAGTCATATAATACATAGAAAAGGCAATGTGACTTTCTCAACAACAGCGTTTGAGTCCCCGACTATTTCCTTTTCTTGATATTTCTCTGTTCATTCCCTCCATCAAAGCGTCCCATTTCACGAATCAAACAAATCATGACTTTTTTCTCTTTTTCTTTCCTCCTCTCCCTTTTACTGTTTATGGAAATCATTGGAGTAAAGGCTGCAACCCCATTCTCCTTCATATTTTTTGTTTTAAAATGATTCCAACCTTGATTTGGCATGATAAAGCTTTGGTTATTGAATGTTAAGGAAAATGTGAGAGGATGAGGAATTTGTCTAGGAATCCTTTATGAGCATATGTGAGAACGATCCCTCCTTACTTCTTTTTGTTGCTTCCTTGGCCCATTTCCTTTGGGAGCTTATTTAAATGAAGGAAAGAGGTTTGTAGGCACGGGAAGCATTGTTTTCGTTATGGCCATATATGATATATGGACCCATTGCCATGTGTACAGTGATCTGGTCCGTAGATATAGTTGGATCATAAAAAATCCAGCATATTGACCTTGGTATCACTTTAATTGGATGATTCTAAACCTTTGATCAAACAAGATGAAAGGCGATGTCTTTGTCATTGATTTTTGTATGTCTTAAATCTAGGCAATGAGATCTTTTCTCATTGTCCGACTTGAATGAGACTCAGTAGTAATCTCTTTATGAGAGTGAGAGAAGTATCAGCTTTTTCATTAAATATAGGAATGTTAATGTAAGAGAGGGACGTGAGCAACAGGAAAGAAAGCCACCATACATATATAGATACTAAAAAAGGCTAATGATAGTGGCACTACCATGCTTTGATAATTAACTGCACAAACTCATCTTATCTTTTCTTATTTAATTACCTTCTGAGAGTTCTTGGGAACTGTAATAACTTTTTGACAGCTGGTTAAATAATAAAAGACAAGGTGGGTTTGTGTAATTATCAAAACATGGAAGTACCATTATCAGTATCCTAAAAAATGCTAGTATAAAACACACTCTTATCAAACAAAGGGAAAGGTGAACGCATGTTAATGCTTATTCCTTTTATTGTAATTGGTCAAGTTGCGAAAATATTTTGGTTTCTTTCGTCAACTGGTGCTAGGGGTCCCTCCTCAGTCAAAAGTCATCAATGTGGTAGATGAGAAGCTTTTCCCATGTAACCTCCATTACCTCCACCATACCTAACTCTAATTGTGATCTAATAATCATTTTTAGATATATATTTTCCGATGTTACCTTGGATGCAAGTACATTATGGCCATGTTTGGCAACATGAATTTTTTTCCCTTGAATATAGCAGTGTTTAAAAACACGGATTTGATGCGGAATGCGGCCAAGAAAAATCCTTGTCGACTCGGCGCGGATGCAGCCAAGAAAGTGGATGACACGGTTGACAAGGTCATAACTCGGGAGAGTTAAAGGAGTTTATTGACTCTGGAGGGCAAAACACGGAACGCGGATGTGGCGCAACGCGGAACGCGGCCGAGGTAAAAAGGAGTCGACTCGGCGAGTTCCTTGCCGAGTCAAGGAGTTTCTAAACACTGGAATATAGTTTTTGAAGTGGTGAGATAGGGTTAGGGAGGGTAGGAGCCTAATAGACTTGAGATATCATGATTATGAAGAGGGTAAGAAGCGACTAAAATGCAGGGAAAGGATAAATTGTATTTTGGTTGGAGTTTTTCTTTTCCTTGTTTTTCAGAATTTTCTCACCCTCTCCCCACTCATACCCTCTCTTGTCTATCCTTCTCTCTCACCCTCTCTAGCCCTCTCTCACCACTTGATAAACTACAACTCCATTGAAAAAAATTTCATGGCACCAAATATCGCCCCTAAGTCTGAATAACAATTTAGGAGACCATAAGAACCAATAATTTTTTAAAAAAATGGCGATGGAATTAGCTCCTCTGCGGACAACAAAGCCAACAAAAACAAGCCCAAAAAAAAAAAAAAAAAAAAAAAGAAGAAACCAAAATAAAGATACAAAGCTACTCAAGAAGGTGAATCATCAAAAACAAAAATGACATCAGATCCATCGAACCCTGATCGATCAAGACGATCATTTACAGTGTGCCAAATTTGACGAATCTATGATCATTGATCTTCTAAACAATTTCTTCAACAACGTGCCCCTTTTTGTTACCCATGTCACAAAATTAAGTGCTTCGCCTTCCACTAATGATAAGAAGAGTCATTGCCTAATGAGCCAACAAAGAGAAGATTTGCCTCTGGATGCTTTTTACACCTCTAGAGATGTCTTTGAATACTCTTCTATTCGTTTCCTTCCCAATAAACCAAAGTGAAACAACAAAGAATAAGAACTACAGAGTTGTACCTCTAGAAGATCAAAGGACAAAGAGCCAATTTTCAAAATGATCCGTGAAACAGTTAGGACGAACCTAATTGATCTAAAAAAAGCTCAAAAAATGAATGACCAGATTGCATGGGCATAGCTGTAGTGAAAGATGAGATAATCAACCCACTTTAGAATCCTCAAGACATAGAGCACAATGATTGACATTGATTTTCTTCTCTCTTTTGCAAAGATTATTCACAGTGCAAGTCTTATCTAAATACGTTGCCCCACAAAAGACTTGCACTTGATTGTTGGAGCCCATCTAGTTCATGTTTTAGAAGACACTGTTTTTTTTTAATCTTGCTATTTTTACTTAGTCAGGTCTTTATGGAATCTTTCTATTTTGTGTTATTTAGTCAGTGCTGTGTGTTAGCAAGTGAGTAGTGTTTTTAGCAAGTTGGTCTTTTGTCAAGTCAGTTGTTAATAGCTTTCTATTCTTATAGTTAGAAACGTGAGTTTTGTTAACGAGTAAAAACAGTTTTATAAAAGGGGACTTTGTGGTTGTGTAAACATACAGTGAATCAATAAGAAAAAATAAATAAATACACTGACTTTTAATCTTTTTGTGTGTGTTATTTTATTGTTCTTCTAGTTGTTTGTGGTTTATCAATCCTTCATTGATAAGGGGCACAAGAACTCCAAGCTCTCCAAGTGAGGGCCTGATTCGACAAAAGAGGAAATCTAATCTAATCTAACTACTATATATAAAGGCAAAATGATGGCTTAATTTCTTCCACCCTTTGCCTTAATTTCCCATTGTATCCCATATTTTTCGGCACGTTCTTTCCGTCTATTCCCTTCCACGTCCCGCCTTGAATTTCGTTAAACTTCCACGTATATCCTTTTTCTGCTACTTCTTTTTCGTCATTTTCGCTTCTTATATGCCCTTGCAGATGCGTCAAAAAAGATGCAGATGTGTCAAAAAAGACCCTAGCTGTCACCTTTTTTTAATGTATTTTATCTACTACAATATTGCGGGAGGAAAAAGAAATTTCTTTTCTTTTACCATTAACCCCTTTGCTGATATCAACATCTATCTCTATGAGAAATTGTTGAGGGTAAAATCATCAATCTACATACAAAAAGTACTGACACAAGGTAACTTTCTATGACAATTACGGCAAAAAACTACCAACAAGTGGTATAGACATATGACAATGACGAAAAACTATTTTATATTACTCATGCAAGACACTTGCAAAATATTAGCGGATTCCGGGCACCTGAAAAGGAACAACAATTATGAAAACCTCTATCGATTGGAGGGCTAGGATCAGCCTATGGAAATGATGTAACGGGCACAACCGATTGATGTTGTGTTCCATCACATGGACGGTTTGGATCAACCTATAACCCTCTATCGATCGAAGGGTTAGGATCAGTCTATGAAAATTATTTTGGGGGCACAACCTATTTAGGCAGTGGCCCATCTAATGGACGGGTTAATTTCTTCCACCCTTTGCCTTGTATCCCATATTTTTCAGCACGTTCTTTCCGTCTATTCCCTTCCACGTCCCACCTTGAATTTCGTTAAACTTCCACGTATATCCTTTTTCTGCTACTTCTTTTTCGTCATTTCCACTTCTTATATGCCCTTGCAGATGCGTCAAAAAAAGACGCCAGCTTCACCTTTTTTAAATGTATTTTATCTACTACAATATAGCGGGAGGAAAAAGAAATTTCTTTTCTTTTACCATTAACCCCTTTGAAGATTTCAACATCTATCTCTATGATAAATTATTTGAGGGTAAAATCCTCAATCTACATACAAAAAGTACCGACACAAGGTAACTATCTATGACAATTACGGCGAAAAACTACCAAGAAGAGGTATAGACATATGACAATGACGAAAAAACTACTTTATATTACTCATGCAGGACACTTGCAAAATATTAGCGGATTCAGGGCACCTGAAGAGGAACAACAATTATGAAAACCTCTATCGATTGGAGGGCAATGATCAACCTATGGAAATGATGTTACGGGCACAACCGATTGATGTTATGTTCCATCACATGGACGGTTTGGATCAACCTATAACCCTCTATCGATCGAAGGGTTGGGATCAGTCTATGAAAATTATTTTTGGGGCACAAACTATTTAGGCAGTGGCCCATCTAATGGACGGGTTGGATCATCCTATGGTACAGGCCATACCGTACATTTTAATAAAGTGAGGAGTGCGATCATCAAAATACGGTGAGGGCAATATCAAAATATGCGATTCCGTGCCATTATCAAAATATGCGATAAAAGGTGTTAAGAAGTTGCAGAATTATCCATACAATGAAGACAAAGGAACCAATAAAGGAGCAAACATGTATCATTTAGCACTGTTCAATTTAGATTTAGAGAATCTATTTTCGCCCTATTCTAAAACACATTTCTTTAGTACATGCGTTAATCCCTCTCTCTTTTTTTCTTCTATTATAAGGGATTACTGGACAAGTTGATCATTCCCGTGCTTAGCAAAAAAAAAAGGTAAGTTACAAATCATTCAAAAAAGCATGTTTTCAAAAAAAAAAAAAAAAATTTTATATTTCTCAGCAACAAAAGATCCTCTTTTATGTTATTATTTAAATTTTAAATGGATAGCACGTGCATTTTTACTAGTCATTTATAATAGGAAAATTAACCGAGAACTTTTCCATTTTCAAACTTTATAACCCGCCCCATTTCTCCTAATGAATACTGTGGTTAATTTTTCAGTAAAGAAGCAAACAAGTCTATCTCCCAATCGAATAAATTCCTCCTGAACTACACATTTAATGATTTTCGTACAATTGTATTACATAAAATGAAGGAAAACAATAGAAAAATCATGAATAAAATAATTAATGCATACTTGATATTTTTGCCTACAAAAAAGAAATAGACTAAATGAAATTGTGCTCTATGTCTTGAGGATTCTAAGTGGCAGGGTTGATTATCCCCAACATACTGTAGTTATCTATTTCATCATCCCCAACATAACTAAATGAAATAGACGATCCACTTCTGATTCCGAACAGATGTCTCGAGGGGCGGAGGGACATATAGCGTGGGGTGGCCACGGCCCCAATGACTTGCAAAATCCCTTTTATAGTACTTATATGGGCAGAAATTATTTCAGAAAGTTATTAAGCTGCCCCTCAATGACCAATGCAGGCCCGGTGTAAATTCCTGGCTCCGCCCCTGGATATCTCATTTTGCAAGATTGAAGTGTGAAAATTAATGACTTAAAGACATCTTAAAAAATGGTAGATCAATAGTCTAGACTTTAGAATCATTGGATGAGGGAGGGACTAAGGGAAGTGGGCCTAACATGCAATGTCCAACAGTGTTCATGGACCTGATTATCGTACATGTGGCAGTGGGTCCATCTAGATGATTGTTTTCCTTACTAAACAAATGATCATTCAAAAAGGCCGGTTTTCTCTGTAACTAAATATGGTTTTATGTGAAATAGAAACAGAGATGGATGTAAAAATAATTCTATACTAAAAAACAAATGATGAAAATGGTTGAAAGGTAAGCCATGTTTGGCCACCATGAAAACATATTCCATGGAACATTTGTGGGGCCACTTGTTAGAGATGCGAGGCAGATGGAGAGACTTGAGAGGGTGGGAGTTAGACCCGGCAAACGGGTGGACCGGGTCACAAATGACCCAGAATCTTACGGGTCACAATTTGGTGAACCCAAACCCCACCCGTATGGGGCAGGTAGACTCGTGGGTCACTCGGGATTTTTTTTTTATTGCTGTTTTTATTCCCACACTATATGATGATCCAAACTGTCTATGTGATGGAACACAAGGTAAATAGGTTGTGCCCAAAAATCATTTCCATAGGATGTACCTAGCCCTCTGATCTATGGAGGAATTGCATATTATTATTTATGAAAAGCTCTATAGATCGGAGGGCTAGGATCATCCTATGGAAATGATTTTTCGGGCACAACCTATTTACCTTGTGTTCCATCACATGGACAGTTTAGGTCAACCTATGATGTGGTCCGTACAGTGCTTTCTGAAAAATACAGGACTATAAGGGCTTTCACCATATAAAATCTCGATCAATTTGGTTTTTACGGGCACCTGTGGCCCGGCCTAGTTTTGATGGGACCCGTTCGGCGCAGGTGAAATTTCAACGGATCACTAATTTAGTGACCTAGACCCGTAATTACAGGCGGCCCAGGTGGACCCACTGGTTAAAAGTCTAGTGGGAGTGAGGGTACACAAGAAAATATCTTAAAAACCAGGAAAGCAAAAAAACCAATTCTAAATAGGTATTTTTCACTAGATTTTAGGGATTTTTTGTGCTATCTCCACTCCTCCCTGCCCACAGGGAAGAAAGCCAATATTGAAGGCAGATGTTCAATTCCAAACTTACCAAAGTACGAAGTGAATTTACTTTTAGGTAGGGAAGTGATATATATTCACCCCCTTTTCTTCCTTGGGCCAGCCCACTCTAGTATATTTATGACTACCCTTTTACAGTACAAGAGGCGTTCGAAAGGAAGAAAAAGGGACAACACAGATATGATCTCCCATGCTTTAATACTTAAGTGTGTATGTATGCATGTGTATTTCTCTTACATCCTTTGAGAGTTCTAAAAGGAGAATCTCTCACTCCTTTGCAACCCCTTATTACACGGTGGTCAACCCATACGCAAAGACTGGGAAAAAACACAGGAGGATAGGAACATTTCGTAGAATTCCTAGATTGCCCTTTATATTACCTTAGCTTCAAAGACAGAAATAAAAAGGTCAGAACAAAAACATGGGACTCTCTCTCTCTCTCTCTCTTTCCATAACATAGGACACTCCATTTCTGTTTCTTTTTCTCCCCACAACTGAGTTCTCTACTCCCTCTCTCTCCCTATCCCTACCCACTGAGAACCCAAAAAACCAAAAGCCCAAAACCCAAAACCCAAAACCACACCCCTACTCTACTCTCAGATCGCCGGTTTCCGGGATGGAAATCCGGCAACCCCACAGTCTAGAGCCACCGGAGGGGAAACCCACTTAAATGCAGGGCGAAAAAGAAAATAGTGGAGCTGAAAATGGAAGAAAAAGAATAGCAAAAACCCGAAATCACACTCTTAAGAAAGAAGAAGAAGAAGAGAAAGCGAGAAAGAGATGGATAAATCCAACTCCACCTCCTTGGACGTGGTCTCAGTCACCGATGACTTAACAGCAAAAACAATCCAAAAAAGGTACGAAGGGCTAGTGACGGTCCGATCAAAAGCAATCAAAGGCAAAGGAGCTTGGTACTGGGCCCACCTCGAACCCATTCTAGTCCAAACCGATACCGGAATCCCCAAATCAGTTAAGCTCCGATGCTCTCTCTGTGACTCTGTTTTCTCTGCTTCAAACCCTTCTCGGACTGCTTCTGAACATCTCAAACGTGGGACTTGCCCTAATTTTACTTCCCTCCCAAAACCCCTCTCTTCAATCCCTCCTTCTTCCCCTTTAATTTCACCCCCTCAACAGCAACAACAACAAAACCCTTCACGCAAACGAAACCCTTCTTCTTCTTCCTCTTCTTACCAAATTCTACCTCTCGATTCTTCTCGATTTTGCACTGATATTGTCTACTCTGCCTCTCCGGCCGCCGCTCCGGCGACTGCCCATTTGATGCTTTCCGGCGGGAAGGAAGATTTGGGTGCTCTAGCCATGCTTGAAGACAGTGTTAAGAAGCTTAAAAGCCCGAAAGCTTCGCCTGGGCCGGTTCTTGGAAAAACCCAGATTGATTCTGCCCTTGGCCTACTCGCAGATTGGCTTTATGAGTCATGTGGGGCAGTCTCATTTTCTAGCTTAGAACACCCCAAATTTAGGGCTTTTCTTCAGCAGGTAGGGTTGCCGCTGGTTAGCCGGCGGGAGCTCGCTGGAGCTAGGCTGGATTCAAGATTCAATGAGGCGAAAACAGAGTCCGAGGCAAAAATTCAGGATGCTATGTTTTTTCAGATTGCTTCTGATGGGTGGAAGCAGAAAAATGGAGAGGGTTTTGGAATTGGTGGTGAGAATTTAGTGAATGTTACTGTAAATCTCCCTAATGGGACGAGCGTTTTTCGGAGGGCGGTCTTTACGAGTGGACGGGTTCGGACGAATTACGCAGAGGAGATACTTTGGGAGACGATTACGGGGATCTGCGGGAGCTTTGTGGAGCGTTGCGTAGGGATTGTGGCTGATAAGTTTAAGGAAAAAGCTCTGAGGAATTTGGAGAACCAAAACCATTGGATGGTTAATTTATCTTGCCAGTTACAAGGGGTAAGTAGCTTGATCAAAGACTTTAGTAAGGAGCTTCCTCTTTTTAAGAATGTGACTGGGAATTGCTTAAAGCTCGCGAATTACTTCAATACTAAGTCTCAGGTAAGGAACAGTTTTCATAAGTACCAATTGCAGGAACTTGAGATTTCAGGTTTGCTTAGAGTGCCTCCTGATTCTGGTGGAAGTTTAAATTTTGCGCTTGTTTATGCAATGTTGGAAGATATAATGAACTCTGCGCGGGCAATTCAGTTAGTTGTGCTTGATGAGTCGTATAAGATTGTCTGTGTTGATGATCCTGTTGCGAGGGAAGTCGCAGAGATGATTAGAGATATGGGGTTTTGGAGCGAATTGGAGGCGGTGCATTCGCTTGTAAAGATGATTAGGGTAATGGCTCATGAGATTGAGGCAGAGAGGCCTTTGGTTGGGCAATGCTTGCCCCTTTGGGATGAGCTAAGAGCGAAGGTGAAGGACTGGTGTGTGAAATTCAATGTCGTGGAAGGACCTGTGGAGAAGGTGATTGAGAAAAGGTTTAAGAAGAATTACCATCCAGCTTGGTCGGCCGCGTTCATACTCGACCCGCTTTATTTGATGAGGGATAATAGCGGGAAGTATTTGCCACCGTTCAAGTGTTTGACGCCCGAGCAAGAGAAGGATGTTGATAAGCTGATAACCCGATTGGTTTCGAGAGAAGAAGCCCACATTGCATTAATGGAGCTCATGAAGTGGAGGTCAGAAGGGCTTGATCCACTCTATGCGCAAGCAGTTCAGGTGAAGCAGAGGGATCCGATGACGGGGAAGATGAAAATTGCAAATCCTCAGAGCAGTAGGCTGGTGTGGGAGACGTGTTTGAGTGAGTTCAAATCTCTTGGAAAGGTGGCGGTGAGGTTGATCTTCCTCCACGCAACGTCTTGTGGGTTCAAGTGCAATTGGTCGTTCTTGAGGTGGGTTTGTGCTCACGGGCACTCGAGGACGGGCATGGACAGGGCTCAGAAGATGATATTTATTGCGGCGCACGCTAAGCTTGAAAGGCGGGACTTCTCCAATGAGGAAGAGAAGGATGCAGAGCTATTTGCAAATGGTGAGAATGATGTGCTCAATGAAGTTTTTGTGGATGCTTCTTCAATGTAACTCTTGTAGAATTGAATTGTAGGATTATTGAATTCTTTCTATGCTTCGCGGTGTCCTTGTTATTTGCTCACTCTCTTCTGATAGAGATGTTGAGGGGAGTTTGGAAGGGTGGGGGAGGACAAGGACATTGGAGGGATAGAATTGTCACTGTATGTCCGCGCGAATTGAATGATTCAGTACCCGCCGCCCGGACGTGATTTTTGGGCTTATTGGATTTGCAAAAAAGAAACTCGGGGTCACTAGAGAGATAGAATTATCACTTTATGCCCTCGTGATTCAAATGAATCCGCACCCACCGCCCGGACATGATTTTGGGGTTATTGGGTTTGCAGAAAGAAACTCTTCTTGTTTATAAAATAGAGCGTTAGAGGAACAAAACAGGAAAATTGTAGCATTTTGGGTACTAGAGTAATTGGATAATAATATTATGAAAAGAGGAGGTATTTTGGTTTGAATTTCAGAAACTGTTCTCACTTGGGCCGATCTTTATTTTTTGCTTTCAATCATATAACTTTAGTGAACCAACCATAATATTATGTACATTGATTAGCTTTTGTCTTCTTCGTGTATGAATAATGCGTGAACAATCCTGGTTGAAGGGAAAATGATCCAGAAATGCACAAGAAGCCACTTTCTGATGTTCAACATGAATTTCTTTCATAGCTTTTGCTTCTCTCTAGAGCTTGTAGATTCACCTTATGTTTAAACATTGAAGTCTTTGAACTCAAGAACATTGAAACCATATAATATTTCATTCCTTCAGTTTCATCTCTGAAATTGTTTAGACAGTTTTTGAAGAAGCTAGAATGTTTCATTCACTTTGGCATGGTTTTCAATCCCAACCATGCATGGCAGCACCCAGTAACTCTGCCACGAGGATAGGCTAGAAATATATATTGGTTACCAAATATGTTAATCACCATCCTAACATCTGCTTTGTTTTAGATAATGGTTTTATGGAGACCAATATTTAGATTTGTTGGTGCTTTTGATTTCTCATAACCAGTTGGTGCTGAAGTATGAGCGCTAATTTTATGCAATCAGAAAGCTTGTTAGAATTGTACCTAGGCAATCCCATCATCAGTAGGTTCTTCCAGGGCTTTACAACTAAATATCTGGCTGCTTGATATTTGACTTAATAAATTACTTTTTAGTTTTGTAATATGAATGTTATTGCATAGTGGTTTCGTTTTTTCACGATTAAGACACGCATGATTGCCCCCGAAAAACACTTTAACTTGGTGTCTCTTAAGCATTTCTCACAAACTGGATTAGGAGATCCATAACTTAAGTGCACCTTTCCAGTTGATGTAAGTCGAATCATCTTACCTTTATTGAGGCTGAGCTCCAACTGTCAGATGGTGTCCTCTATCACAGCATTCGAATAAATCACAGCTCTTTATGTAACAGCACATTCTATAATCTCTTTACTGTATCACATGTCTATTTTTGCCATTACGGGAAAGATGGGTGAGTTGAATATGTACGGAAAGGAAGTATTCAAGCTGTTTATATGTGAATTGGTGCCACTAAAATTGTCACCATAGTGATTCTGTAACAATGAACTTTGTGCTTCAATCGCTCCTCCCTTTGCAAGTACATATGTTGCTTGTAACTAAATAAATGTGGATGGGGTCTTGAAATTGGTTTCAGAACCCACCATGGGAAAGATCTATACTAGTATGGACCAAACTTTCCCACGATCTTCTTGGATTCTCTATCCGGAAAAAAGATTCTGTTGCTTATGAGTTTTAAGGCTGTTGAATTCAGTTCCTTATTCGTGAAAAAGATTTATGAGTTCCATACATAGTTATTCGCTGACCCGAATGCATAATTATATGTAAAACATTATTGAATCTCCATTGTATTCCTTTGAACAATCACCATCAATTCCACAATCAGTTGGTAACTGCTAATAACTCAGCATTCTGAAATGGGACATTTCAAATTTCTTGCACTACAAACTTGTTTGAGGTGATTGCTTTTCATGTTTTCTGTACATACTCTACAGAGATTAAGACATCTACTAAGGAAATAGAAGGAAATATGTTTGACCTAGTGAGCATCTTCGAGTGTAAAACAATTGCAGAAATGAATCTGTTTGCTGAAGTGAAAGGATCAAAACAATTCTTGGTGTTGCCCCCAGCAATAGATTGTTTTTATGTAACCTTTTGTTTATGAATGTTCACTAGATGACACCAGCAAGTGATTAGATATGGTAGACCATGAAAGCCACTAAAAGAGACATGTTCTTAGTAGAGATTGCTTGATTAGGTTGAAAAGGAAGTTGCAGGACAAAAGAACTGAATTGATTTGGAACTCTGAAGTGAAAGTTTATGAAATGTGGGAATGGATATGGGGAAGTTTGGTAGGGGTCTCAAGCTGGCTGGGTGGATGGAAAACCAGATGATACCTTCATGGTCAACCTCGGAAGAAAATCGAGGATCTTTGTAACTTTGTAGCTGGGGCACGTCGGCTGTTACCTGTTTTCTGGTCTGGTGATGGTGGTGGAGACCCACCACACACCAGTGGATGTCAATCGCAATGCGTTGTCATGGTAAAAGAAAAGTGGGATCAAGGCCTTTCTTTTAAATCATCTCTGGGTGACTTGTCTTCTAAACATTACCAAAGCTTGTTGCAATTGTCAAACTCTACTTGGGTCTTTTTACCTTTTTAATCTTGAGGTTAAAAATTCAGATTTAGATTGTTTGTGACGCTTGCTGATTTGCCATGATTGATAAAAAGTTGTAGAAGGACCATAACATAGGCAGGTTGTTGGCATTAAAAAGCTTCAAAGATGCTTGATAGTGATCCTACAACGAACGAGAACCCGAGATGCTCCAAGAAAAACCCAGCTTCCAAATCAATGAGCTTCAGAGCTTCCTTTTGAAGGTGATGATGCTATTTTTCATTCATACACATATAAGTCTTCATGTTTATATGCATACATACATACATACATTACATTACATATACATGTACCTATGTTGGGAAAAAGGCAGGTAGTTCATACTCCATACTGTTTCACCATTGGTGGGAAGGTATTTACCTTGTTAATTGGAATTGGCAATGGGCCCCCATTTTTTGTTTTAAATAAAGACATAGATACCAGCAGATTAGCAGGGGCCACCTTTATAAACACTATTCTACTCCCAAATGATACATTGTTCTTCTTCCATGTCGTCAATTTTCTTTCCATCCGCTCAGCAACAAGGTCCCAAAGAGAGGCTTTTGGAATTCCAATACTATAGTAATGAATGGGTCCTCCTGAATTGCACTCAAGTGGTCCTCTACTAACTCTTTTTTTTTCTGTCTATATGTGTATTATTTTGTGCAGGTACATTCATAAATCCATCATTTCCTTCAACATATTATATATCCACGGAAAATGGGCACAAAAGAGAGAAAATGATACAAAAGGACAAAAGAAATTCTCCAAGTGTGAGACCCATATCATATGGGTCATTGGCTTTTCATCAATCCTTTGTAGAAATAGTAAAGGTGGTGCTTCCTCTTTTGAACACCCATCTCTCT
This sequence comes from Tasmannia lanceolata, assembly GCF_043159265.1. Lineage (NCBI taxonomy): Eukaryota > Viridiplantae > Streptophyta > Magnoliopsida > Canellales > Winteraceae > Tasmannia > Tasmannia lanceolata. The sequence continues at coordinate 9,353,212 of NW_027518682.1, read as the reverse complement.
TCTTTACATCAAAATAGTAAACTCAGTAGATCTTCTCATTAGCCCATGACCATCATTGTCTCTTATCATAGGAAACCCAAAAAGAAGTTTGAACTTTGAATTGCATTGCCCTTTTCATTTCTTCACAGATTTAAAATTCAAACAGAAAATATCTTCACAAGAGTAAGGAGTAAAAGTGTAAAACTGACGAGAGTAAGGAGTAAAAGTGAAGTGGTAAAAAATTTGTGTCCTTTGATCGAGCTTATTTTAAGAGGATTGGACTGTTTTACCCTTGGTGGAGAGACAGTCTCCTGTCGGCAAGCCCTTGCAATGCTGACTGCTTACCAACCTCAATCCTTTTTCTTTCTTTTGGGGACTAAAGCTTTTTCTATCGTATGTGTATATGCTTCCCCACTCATGTCTTTGTAAAAGCATCAACACATATAATGATTAGTATTGGACGACAATCTCTTTCTACGAGAATCTTCATCCTTTCTATGCTCCTAACTCAACTTTTCCCCCCCTTCCTCGCACCTGATTTTTTTTCTTTGATTTTTCTACACTACTTGTATTATCTCTAAATATCAGCTGATATTTCATTTATATTGATATTGGCACCCCTCTTAAATGCTGATTTATTAGGAATATTCAAGAATATTGTCAAAATTATCCCTATATATAAACTAGTAAAAAACCCCGTGCGATGCACGGGCCGACAAAGAACTGTACGGACCACGTCATAGGTTGATCCAAACCGTCCATGTGATGGAACACAACATAAATAGGTTGTGCCCCAAAAATCATTTCTATAGGCTGATCCTAACCCTCCAATCTATAGATGTTTTCATAATTCCTCTTAAATCGGATGGTTAAGATCACCCTATAGATTTTTTATTAAAAAACCATAAAAGAGGGGGGTAAGATTGAAATTATATGGCTTTAATGGGTGCCTTTGTTAAAAAGCATAAAGGAGGGGGTAGGATTGAAAATATGTGAGTTGAATGGGTGCATTTGTTAAAAAAAGTCAAAAAAAGTGATGTGTAATTCTCACGGATTTTTCAAAAAATTCGTAAAAACTCTCTCTTTTCATCCCGGATTATTATAGTAGACTAGTAAAAAACCCGTGCGATGCACGGGCCGACAAAGAACGGTACGGACCACGTGATAGGTTGATCCAAACCGTCCATGTGATGGAACACAACATAAATAGGTTGTGCCCCAAAAATCATTTCCATAGACCGATCCTAGCCCTCCAATCTATAGATGTTTCCATAATTCCTCTTATCTTAAATCGGACGATCAAGATCACCCTATAGTTTTTTAATAAAAAAACCATAAAGGAGGGGGGTAAGATCGAAATTATACGGCTCTAATGGGTGCCTTTGTTAAAAGCATAAAGGAGGGGTAGGATTGAAATTATATGATCTAATGGGTGCCTTTGTTAAAAGCATAAAGGAGGGGGGGTAGGATTGCAATTATATGAGTTGAATGGGGGCATTTGCTCAAAAAAGTCAAGAAATGTGAGGTGTAATTCTCACGGATTTTTCAAAAAAATCGAAAAAACCTCTCTCTTTTCATCCCGGCTTATTATATATATATATATATATATATATATATATATATATAGAGGAAAGTGTTTCTACTCGGTCCCCTAGATAAGCTTATCTACTCCTCCCTTTAAAAAAATACAGTGGGCCCACGCTGTTTGGATGATCCAAAGCATTCATTTGATAGGTCTTAACATAGATAGGGTGTGCCCAAAAAATCAGCACCAAAGGGTCATCCTAGCCCTTCGTTTTGTAGTACCTTGTGGTGCCCAGAATGGACACATATAAACGTCCACGTTTATATGCGTCCATTTTGGACACGGTGTGCCCAACAAAACGAAGGGCTAGGATGACCCTTTGGTGCTGATTTTTTGGGCACACCCTATCTATGTTAAGACCTATCAAATGAATGCTTTGGATCATCCAAACAGCGTGGGCCCACTGTATTTTTTTAAAGGGAGGAGTAGATAAGCTTATCTAGGGGACCGAGTAGAAACACTTTCCTCATATATATATATATATATATCGCTTAAGCGGGACCCAAACTTTTAAACGAATGGGAGGCGTTATAACCACTTAAGCGCACCAACACCTCTGTGTGTGTGTGTCTATATATATATATATATATATATAAGTGAAGCTACACATACGTGTAGCTAACTTAGCTACACCAACGGCTTAAAATACAGTGGGCCCACATTGTTTGGGTGATCCAAACCATTCATTTGATAGACCCTCACATTGATAGGGTGTGCCCAAAAAATCAGCTCCATAAGATCATCCCCACCCTTCAAACTGTGGAGGCAAAATATATATGAGAAAAGTGTAGCTACACATACGTGTAGCTAACTTAGCTACACCAATGGCTTAAAATACAGTGGGCCCCACATTGTTTGGGTGATGCAAACCATTCATTTGATGGGCCCTCATATAGATAGGGTGTGCCCAAAAAATCAGCTCTATACGATCATCCCAACCCTACGATTTGTGGAGGCAAAAATGGACGCGTAAAAACCTTCACAAATCTGTCCATTTTTGCCTCCACAGTTTGAAGGGTGGGGATGATCCTATGGAGCTGATTTTTTGGGCACACGCTATCAATGTGAGGGTCTATCAAATGAATGGTTTGGATCACCCAAACAATGTGGGCCCACTGTATTTTAACTCGTTGGTGTAGCTAAGTTAGCTACATGTATGTGTAGCTTCACTTAACTCATATATATATATATATATATATATATATATATATATATATATATATATATATATATATATATATCGGTATCGGTATCGGTATCAGACATGAGCGATATGACCAATATATCACCGATATATAGGGTCCTTCAAACCTTGGCCCTACATTGATGTTTATCACTCGTCGTTTTCTTTATATTGTGCAAGCATGCATAGTCCAGTATTTCTGAAAAAGTTTTGTACAGCCCACACCATAGGATGATCCAAGCTGCCCATTTTATGAACCGCTACGTAAATAGGTTGTGGCCCAAAAATCGTTTCCATCGGATGATCCCAACCCTCTGATCTATAGAGATTTCTATAATATGCAGTTCCTCTATAGATCGGAGGGCTAGGTCCTCTATAGATCGGAGGGTTGGGATCATCCTATGGTCGTATGCAAATGATTTTTTGGTCACAACCTATTTACGTTCCGGCCCATCAAATGGACATTCTTTTAAATAAGATCCCATAAAATAAAGCTCAAGAAAACAGCCAGAGCTTAAATTAGTGAATTAACTAACTAAAGAACCATTGATATGTGGTGGTCTTACTGATCAAACTAGAATCCCACACAGTAAACATGTATGAAAATTATGTGATCAAGACCATTGATCACACATGTATTGACCCATCCGGTATGAATATATATACTAAAGATGCCTTATTGATCAACGGTTAGGATCATCCAATTATGGTGTGCCCACCTACAAAGGTATAATAGTTGGGTATGAACTTCTCGGAGCACATTACCTAGACAGTGTATTAAGGTATAATAGTTGGAGAAATGCTAATATTAGTCTCTCGACTGAGATTTACATGTTTCAGTTATTTGTTGATTTTGGGTATGGCGTATTTGAGTAGTAATTGAGCCTAACTGAATCTCTGTCTACTTGATTTTGAAAGAATCAACGGTCAGAATTTTATAAAGGAAAGCTCTTGAATTGAGGGGCTTGGATTGAATATTTGGTGTACTGATCTCCTCTGATCAGAGCTCCCAAATGTGGCCTATAGTGTAGTTTGCGTAGGAAAAAGGCACATAATTTGAGCAACTGGGCTTATCAATTCCAATTGATAGCCACCTTCGTATTAGGGCTTTTATCTGCACTAGCATATTTTAACAATGGCAGTTAGCCTTGATCATGGCTTTTCCAATCTAATAAAGGTTTAAAAGAAAATGGCAGTACTCACATTAGGCTAGTGTAGATATCGGTGTCCTGGGGAATATTATTTAGACTACCATAGTTTGATAATGGCACTACTCAATTTTTTATACCCTTTTCTCATTAGCATTATGGTGGGTAAAATTGGAAAGTTGACCACAAAACGTGTTTAAAATGTTTTCCTCGAAAAATTTTTACTGTAAAATATTTAAACAGACTAACAGAGTATTAAAAGGAGTTTTGCTAAGTATGCTGATTAGATGCTGATAGCTTCTTTAGAATTGTAAAAGTCATGGAAAGCTAATTAAAAAGTGTAAAATAAAGTAGTGCCATTATCATAATATGGTAGTGAGGATATCAGTCCCTTTTATTCTGCCCATCCTCACAGAGAAACTCCAACGAACAACGACCTCTTTCAGAGAGGACTCTTATTCATCTTCTATGACTAACCTACTGGCAAATTGGGACAACTATCCATATAAAACTAGCAACCTTTTCTCAAAATATGAGAGAGAGAGAGAGAGAGAGAGAGAGAGAGAGGTGCGAGTCGTCCAATTTTCAGGTGACGCATTGGTTTTCACGCACGAGGCCACCGTGAGCGGCATATTAAATGTGATACTATACCATAAATGATATCCACACACTTCCTTTTGATAATGTAATTCTGATAATGGCACTCCGTATACACAAGCTGTCCCGGGGGGAAATAATGGTCCAACCATAGGCTGACATGTGGCAAAGGGCAACTAAGTAATCGTACCCAATTTGGCAAGTTCTAGACCAAGCCCTTGCCCTATCACAAATCGACACGTGTCCAGGGGTATCAAGGTATTCTCAGTCCTAATCCTCTTTTTAGCCTTCAACCATAAATAGCCTTCTAAGACTCAAAGATAAAGATTCGAATTTTCAAAACTTTACTATTCTTGTGCAAATTTCGATTATCAATTGCCGGTCACCGACTTAAGCTTCGGAGGGTCTTCCCGGAGTCAAACACTCCTGGTGGGCCTTCTAACTGTTTGCTCCAGTGCGCAGGCGATTTCTGCTCTTCCAACACTAACTCAACAAGTCACCAATTTTGGAAGCAATAGGGACATTGCAAGCTCACTTTTGCAGGAGAAAGCAACTACATCAGATGAATTAAATGAATAAGACAAAATTTGCTAAAAAGTGAGCCATTGTGGCCGTTGTTCCCTCATGCATAAGTGAGCTGCAGAATGGCTATCCACGAAATTGGATAGCAAATCCTTTTTTCGTAGAGAGAGTTACTACATAGGTTTGAAATTTTGGTGGGATCAGTTGGAGCTTTTGCTAAAAATTGAATTGGTATCTGCCGGAGACTCAATCTTATGGTAAGACTGACATCAAGTGCCAGGCGATGGCACTTAACAGTAAAGGGGGACAATTGCCCCCCTTAATTTTTTGGAAAAAAATATATATACCTTTATTTTTTAATATTTTTTAATATTTTTTTATACTTATCTCATTTTTAAAAAAATATGCCCCCATTTCCAATCATCCCTAAGATAGAAAATAAGTTTAAAATTTTAATTTTACCATTTTTATATCCTTTCCTTGTGCAAAATTTACTATAATTTTTGCCCCCTATGCAAAATTTCAGATAGAAATTTTTTCTATCTTAATTTTAAGATAGAAAAAAAAAATTACTATAATTTTTGCCCCCCTTTTGCCAAATTTCTGGCATCGCCCCTGACTGACATGAAGCATGACTTCCTTATTCTCTGACTCTTCCTCAGCTGAACCTTTGGGCATAAGAGTAGGCTGTTGGTCAGGCATGAATATGGCATTTTAGAAAAATGACCAAAGTACCAACTTAATCTGAGACAAAATTGGGTTGACCCGTAGGGTTCGTATTGAGCTAGGCCCAAGTTGCACCCCTATTTTATAGTGAGTATGATCGGGGTGCGATCACTTACACCAATCTTGAAGTGTTGGTAATGGGAGTTTTTATATGGTGTAAGCCCTTATAGTCCCTTATATTTCTAAAAGTATTGTACGGACCACATCAAACCGTGCATAAGATGGAACACAACGTAAATAGGTTGTTCCCCAAAAAATCATTTCCATAGGATAATCCCAGCCCTCCTTTATAATGTAGCTTTTAAATTTAAACATGTTTCCTAGTAGAAATGAGTTGTGAATAGAAGAAAGTCTGAAAAAATTAAAGAGGAATGTTAAACTCAAGGGTGCCCTTGCATAAGGTGCCCCCATCCATTGGGTGGAAGTCACTAAAGCGCATTTATGATAGCACCGGACCCAATCACATCCACATGCAACATGTGGGGCCCAGAAATCGGATGGTAAGAGAGGAATTTATATGTGGCAGATGGCCTGACCCTGAGATTTATAGTGGCTTAGAATGGATAGCATGGTATAGAAATTCCACAGAATGGAGGGTTCCGTTCATTCGAAAATTCTGAGTATAATTGATTATTAATGTCCACCCAATAAAAGATTAGAAGATTTCCGGGTCGGCAATCAACGTTCCTGATTCGGGTCAGTGTGGGCCCTCCAAACATCATCTGGTGGTCTTCACTCAAATCATGAAATTATGAACTATCAATAAGAGTTCAAGACTCGATTTGCAAGCAAATTTGGAAAACGGGTCCTTTCTCTTTCCCCCATTATTTCCCGAAAATAACATAACAATCATAAGAAGACCACTTCTTTGTGGTGAAAGGGAGACACAAACACAATGTGGTCACGCGTCTACACGTGGCTTTTCTCACGTGCCAGGTAACAAAGACTCAGCACTTGCGGCTTCGAACACGGAGCAGTTGGAATCTCTTGCTACATCACTCATAGCCCAAGGTGAGTGGGAGTGGTTATCAAATCTTTCTCATTTCATGCAGAACCCCTCTTCTTATTTTTCTTCTCTCTTTGTCAATCAGTTAGGACTTCCCTTTCATAGACAACAAGCCGAATCATTACACCCATTCTCTCCACTTGATTCATCTAATGACTGTTATTATTGTAATTAAAAGGAGTTGCTAGCTACAATACCTTCATGGGAAAATCCATCCATTGCTTTGTTATTCTCCAACCCCAATACCTTTACAGGCTCGGACTTATCATTTCCCCTACCGAAAATACGGAGTTGATTGAAATAATAACAACCGTAGTTACCGTAAACTTTCTAGTTGGATGGGAAGCTTACTTCGAAAGCTGAATTCTCTTCTCGTTTCTCAAATTTAAGAAAAGCGAGCTTTTCATATGTTTCCTTGTTTTTATTTGGGTGATTATTTTTTTCTTAAAAGAACGGTTTTCCTTATGATAATCTTGAAAGAGTATATTTAAAACTTAAAATTTTATTAAATTTCAAAAAAAAAAAAAATTATGCAGATTTTTATTGAGAAATTGAACATTAAATATGCATTCATAAAATATGAAAAACTATAAATCCCTAAAAGTCATAATTCTAATTAGTCTTGAACTCTTTGTTACTACTTATAACCTTTAACTTATATTAACCTTTCCTCCTCAACCTACTATAACTCTTATCTCTTCCTATATATGTTTCTTGTTCGCTTCCTGTGAGGTTTGCCACATGCTTCAAGTTGACTCTCGATCTCAGTTTGTGCATGTTTCCACTTTGCTTTCTTTGAAGATTTTTGCTTGCCACAGTTTCACTTTTCTAGACCTCTCACTTCCCTCTTCTATTTCCCCTGCTTCTTGCACTCACCTCCTACTTTGACCACTATGGTTGCAACACTGGTTTTACAATTTAATACGGAGGATTATTGGATGAAAATAGAGGAGAAATGTAGAACAGTATCATCCTAGTTCGTAGATAAGAAATCAGACAATAGACATTCAAAAATATGAATATCATTGTCCCATAATTTTAATTGCTCTAAAAATTTGTCCATACATCAAGGTATCCATAAACTATATTCAAATCCGAACTTGAGTCCCTACTCCTAATCAATAGTTGAAATAAAGCAAGAAGTATTATAAATAAAATGATAACAATGCATGATATTCTTCATCAGCCATTGTCATGTATCATATTCCTTCATTTTAACCATTTTCTAGGTGGTTACGGCACATAGATGGACCCCTTACCCTGGTTGGTTGAGATTCAACTTTGACGGTTCTAGCTTCGGCAACCAAGGCCAACGGGTACTGGAGGCCTTCTTAAAGACAAGATGAAGGACGAGACCTTGGACATTGTGGAGGGCCACCCAGTTAGGTTCCATCATATCTTGAGGTAGCTAGGCTAACAAAGAGGTGGACCACCTTGCTAGAGCCGGTCTGGATCGTCCATCTCTAGAGATTTTTTATTTCTTTCCCTATTTATGATTAATTATACTTCTTGTATCTATTTGATCCTCTTTGTATTCTCTATGTTCTCTAGACCGCTTTGTATTCTCTATGTTCTCTAGACCTCATCAGTCGTAAGATCTTTTCTTCCTTTTAATAAAACTAGTAAAAATGCACGTGCATTGCACGTGCAATAAATTTCGCGTAAGAATAACTACAAATTAAGTAATGGCCTAAAAATAGCTGTAAAACCTATAGAAGTGAGATGTATGCATTTAGATAGGCATAAGCACAAATGAAAATTTTTTTATGATAAAGACCATTTGGCATGTGAATTGGTACAAACATTTAGCATAAGTACACCCTAAGACAATGTGATTAAGAAGACTTCACAAAGGAAATTTATATTAATTAACCTACAATAAAGTTGAGAGCTTATTTCTTAGATGGATGCATATAAATAAAAGAAAAAGAAATAAATCGAAGAGAAAATGCAAGTATTGGCGTATTTTCAAAAGAAAAAAAGAAGAAGTATGAGAGACATACATTGGCAAGTCACTAAATAACTAAATGATGTGTTAATATGAAGATGACAAATTAAGAAGAAAGTAAATGTAAACTATAAAATATACATTCTTAGTTTTGCCAGAAAATAGAGTTTCACAATCATTCATTGCCAATGCATTGACCGATTTTTTATCCCCTTTGACAAAGATTGGACTGCATCTATGTCAATGAATCTATGTCATTGAGATATGGTACCAATTGTTGACCACCTCAACTATAGCCGGGTTGTTTTGGATTTTGAGAAGCAATAGTGAGTCACCAATAATCAGTTTGTAACTTACAAACGGTTCTCAAAATCCAAACTAAATAAGGACTAACAATTAACAAAGGGAGCTGTTATCCGCACTACTATATCCTGATGATCACACTCGTCACTTTATTAAAGTACGGTATGGCCCGCACCATAGGATTACCCAAACCGTCTATTGTGGACTGTGGAGACTATTTCAATGTTGAACCCGTCAGGTTCGGGTTGAACTCGACCCGCGTGGGAACATCCAAGTAACAACGATGGTTTCAAATTATATAGTGCTAATGTCCTCACTACCATATTTTGAAATGATACTACACCGTATTTTGATGATCGCACTCCTTACTTTATGAAAATGTACGGTATGGCCCGTAACATAGGATGATCCAAACTGTCCATTAGATGGGTCACTGCCTACATAGGTGGTGCCCAAAAATAATTTTCATCGGTTGATCCGAACCCTCCGATCTATAGAGGGTTATAGGTTGATCCGAACCGTCCATGTGATGGAACACAACATCAACCGATTGTGCCCATAAAATCATTTCCACAGGTTGATCCTAGCCCTCCAATCTATATAGGCTGATCCTAGCCCTCCAATCTATAGAGGTTTTCATAATTGTTATTCCTCTTAAGGTGCCCGGAATACGTCAATATTTTGCAAGTGTCCTAAATGAATAATATCAAGTAGTTCTTTCGTCATACTCATATGTCTTTACCTATTCTTGGTACTTTTTTCCGTAATTGTCATAGACAGCTACCCATGTCGGTACTTTTCGTATGTAGATTACGATTTTACCTAAAGAAAGTAGGTAATATCATAACGTCTTATTCAAGAGAATAGGCATAATACAAGTGGGATATAGATGGAATTTTTGGCAAAGGGTGGAAGAAAATAACGCAAGATTATGCCTTTATATATGTAGATGTAGATTACGATTTTACCCTAAAAAAAGTAGGTAATATCATAACGTCTTATTGAAGAGAATAGGCATAATACAACTGGGATATAGATGGAATTTTTGGCAAAGGGTGGAAGACATTAACCCATCAATTTGCCTTTATATATAGTAGTTAGATTAGATTCCATTATTTTAAAAAAGAACATTTTCTAAAGACATAAAAACTTGCAAAACTAAAAAATAAGTAACTCTAATCTTCTTGGCTAATTCTATCAATTTTGGTCCATACTTTAAAAATCCATAGAAATACTTGTAGATCTTGAAAATATCTCCCTCTAATATTAATGTAGACCTTTGAGAAGTGTATGCAGCATCGATTGCATCAGGAACTCTTATGGTACATGGAGCATTTTTTGCAACTGGTTGTTTGTATAAGAGAAACCCTAGTGAAGGAGCTAACTTGGTGACTGAAAAACTTTGTGATGAGACACCTTATGATATCTAAATCCTTCAAAACCTAGAGCATTTAAGTCCATGTTTAGCAGCAATGAATAATATTTTACATGGAATATTATCTTACCCAATGGTGAGGATGACAGAAGATGGAGAGACCTGAGAGGGACTGAGCAAGGAGTGGGTAAGGAAAGGCTGAAAACAAGAAAAATAAAATAAAACTCCACTCAAAACATGTTTTTTTTCCTGTTTTTTAGCCACTTCTCACCCTCTCCTTACTCATGCCCTCTCAAATCACTCCTCTTCCCAATCTCTCCCTAACCCTCTCTCACCACTTGATTAAACTAATGTTCTATGTAAAAATGTTTCATGGGTGCCAAACATGGCCCAAGTATCGGATTAGTGGACATGGGTAAGAGATAAACCTCGTATATTCCTGATTTATATCTTATTATAGTTTACTATTTGGGCAAGTAGATGACGCTAGATTAATGATTCACAGGTTGACAAAAGAATATAATGTCCTAAACAAAAGCACATCATATCTTAGGATATCTCTACTCCGTATCTTAGGTTTCAATGATCCTTACCCACATGTCCACAAAATGATCCTTACCCACATATCTTAGGTTTTTGTTGTACATGATCCTTACTTAATTTAGGGTTATGTGATCTCATACTCGATTCCTACCGCCCCCACATGTATCTAGCTAGGAAGCATACGAGACATGACCTTTCGAGGTAACCCTTTTGATCGATATAGAGACAATCGACTATAAGGTGTGGTCAAGGCTAAATGATACTATTATTTGTTTAATTAAATGAAACATATTCCCTTAGGCCATATTTCGATTACAAGAAAACACTTCTGATTGTGAGAATAAATTTCGTTTACACAATTTTTCAGATAATTCCAAGTAACAACTTTCTATTGTTTGGTTTGCCAAGCTTTGAATGTAAAAAAAAGTCTTGGAAAAATGTTTGGTTATTTACGAAGCCTAGAATTGAAAAAGATTATAAAAAAAAAGGTTTCCTGCGATTTTTTGGCCAATAGGCACTCCATTTGAGGCCACATTGAGATTCAATTGGTCAAAAAGTTAAGATGGACCCACATGAAAACGCCAATGGAAATAAGTTTAGAGTGGCCCACATGGAACGGTCCAATGCCAAATAAAGATTGTCCAAACACTGTGCCTATGACCAATCCTTAGGCCATGTTCGTTTTGAATTTTGAGAATTGATTTTGATTCCAAAACTGATTATTGGACTCAAAATAAATGCAATTTTGGGTCAAATAATTAGTATTCGTCTGAAAATTAGTTCTCAAAATCCTAAACGAACCGGTCCTATCATTCACCCTGGAACGAGCATGCATGATGCCAAGTCACCAAAGGCCCTGTTCGTTAGTTTTAACTCTGGGACCAATAATCAGTTTTGAACTCAAAATCGATTCCAAAAATCGAAAACAAACGGGGCTTAAATTTTCTCCCGGGTTGCTATATTTAGAAAGAAGTCAGCCAAAGGAACAAACTGGAGACCATTAATTCAATAATCACTTCATTAGTGATTAGAAGGCTACCCACTCAGTTTGTCCCTTTATTCATCTAGAAGATTTGCTCCTATATGAACTCTAAAGTCTTTTTTTTTGGTTGGGTTTGTTTAGGGTAGTCCTGGTTTAGGGCTTCGTGGATTCGTAGGACACCCTTCATGGATTCGAAGGTTTATTTAATCAGTCTTGACGGTGATCAACCCCCAACCCATTCTTCGCCAACCAATTAAGCTAGTGGGCCCACGTGCTACCAATAGTAAAAGGGAAATGATAGTCACTCCTTATTCTTGCCCAGGCCACCCATTGTATTGGACAAATAATAGTCATAAATATACTTGAGGGGTTGGCCCATGAGAGAAAAGAGAGCGAATTTATCACCTCCCTAGTGAAATTACAAATTGTAGGCCCAACTAATGCTTCCAACCTGCTAACAAATGGTAAAAAAAGTATCATTTATCAGTCTCTCTCTCTCTCTCTCTCTCTCTCTCTCTCTCTCGTATTATATGATGCACACAAAACCTTGTCTTTGCTAAATCTTAACCGTTAAGAGGTCACATGCCATTGGCAATGCACTGTTTTTTTGTAGCATCCCAACTGTTAAATGTGTTTGGGACCAGATCGATGAGAATATGAATAGAAGTAGTTCAAAATCCATCATAAAAAATTGGCATTACAGTCCAAAACTACTATAACAAGACATTTGGGGAAAATGGAATCTCGCTTTTTAAATGTGAAAAGGCCGTACTTGGTAGTTCTGCTGGTGCCTGCTCCCATTTGGCAAATGATTCCTTTTGATTTAGGATGATCGAGTTTGTCGTGTGGGATTTGCTAGGAAATTCGCCTGGTTGTTGTATGTGAGAGCAGCCACCTCATATGAATTAAATGAATAGACAAAATCTGCTTAAAAGTCGTTATGTACGTTCTCTTCCAATTTCTTAACTAGTTTTCTGCCTAACAGCAATCATTTACCATGTGATTTGCTTGTTACCTATTTTTGCCCGTCGTGTTCGATTGGTCTCTTGTTTCCAAGTCATTGGAGACTTGGTTTTCTTATTCGAATAGGAAATACAGAGGAAATAGAGTCTTAGATTTTGGCTGGGGGTGGAGGCATTGTAAGAGATTATCTTGGCAAGGTTGGTTTTACTTTTGCTCATTTCTATGGTATTACTTTAAATATGGTAGCTGAAACTAGAGCCTTATTAGGCTTTATCAATATCTGGGCTGAATTTGATAACCATCTCCCAAGAGACACGAGAGGGGCTGTTAGATGTGATGAGCTCTGGTATTCCCAATATTTGAGTTAGATAAGTATTTTATATCGTGGTGTGGTTTCTTTAGTATTTTGTCTGGGTTTTAGAGGCAAGGTGACATGTCTTCTTTAAATAGGGGTGGCCCAGTGCACAAGTCTCTCGCCATTGCAAGGTCTTGGGAGGGCTAGATGTACACAACCCTACTCCTGCTTTGCAGAGATCAAGGCTGTTTTCGTGACTCGAATCCGTGACCCCATCTAATTAGAGACTTAGAAAACTGTGGAATTTCTCTTGGAGTTTCAGAGTAAGAGAGAGAGAGAGAGAGAGAGAGAGAGAGAGAGAGAGAGGACCCACCCACATGAGAAGATGATTATCAGAGCCATGTAATTACTGAGAGAAATAAAACAGATCTTGTTTGATTGGGCTTATATCGTGGGAGGCCCCACCCACATGAGTTCAACTGTCACTGCATCCGACTGGGCTCCACTATGCGCAAGCGATTGCATTGCTTCTATTTTGGATTTTCTTTCCATTGGGTCAGATGAGTCTGGCCACAGCTAGAGAAATCAAATGAATCATGGCAAGAAGTTCCCAAGAAAAGTTACCTCAGGTGCTCACAAAGAGCCTAATATAGTCCTATCAAATTAGCTGATTATGTAACTCACAAGTATTGATCATTTCGATCTCTTACGTAGTGTTCGTCTATCCTATATTTTGAAAGATCACCCTCGATCTCATATGTTCCGAGTTAAGGATGGCATATCATGCCCATAATTATATCATCTCTCTCTTTATCAAATAAACCGCGGGTAGGGGTCCCAGCCAAACCCCATCTTACCCATACAAAATGAGTCTGACCATAGCCTTCTCCTAGAAAGAATATAATCACTGGAGCGGATTATCTTTTCTACTGTGAGGGTGAACGGTGGTTGAGGGACAAAAGTTGTCGTCTTTAGAAGGTTGGAGATACAGCATAAAGATCTTAAGAGATTTAATGCGTCTTTCAGGGTTAGTTCACTTTGGCTTACTTGGAATCCGGTCTGAGACCACAATAATTTTCTTTAAAAAAAAAATAAAAAAAAAATTACCCGTCCAAAGTGGACCCCACCACTTGCCTTGAGTTTTCGTGGGTGGAATCTAGTGGGCCCACTCCCTATCTCAATCTATAATATGATAAAATTCAACCATAGAGAGAGGGTCTTCATCGTGTGTGTAAACGTTATTACAATATCTAATACAGAAAGATACAGACTACCAAGACAATCTCGTGAAGTTTACAAGAAAATCAAAGTCTCATTTTTTTTTAATAGTCAGAAAACCTAACTGTCAATTTTAATTAGGTTCAAAGACTATAGGAAGTTGCATTCCTTTCCTTTTCAATGTTGAGAACCTAGAGTCCTAGACAACACAAGTAAGTGACAAGTAGCCATGTTATTTTCTTTCTTCTTCTACATTGTTTCTTTACTTCTTTTCAAAGACCCCACACAAGTTCTCTAGATTTCAAACAAGGATTAACATAGTACAATTTTAATAAGTTATTACATCGGTCCAATGGACAGGTCTGCCTATAGAAAACGATGGTAATGCAGAAAAGCATTGCAAATCTTGTGTATATTAATATTACTATTAGCATAAAATGTGTCTTGTTCATTCGCAACAAAATATTTTCTTTCTGTGTCGGTAAAAAAAAAACATGTTGTGTATTACGCAAGTTACAAGAATAAATCAAATCCCTAAAGTGTGGGATTAATAATGAAGGAATAAATGAAAAATAAATCAATTTCTAAATACATACTGCACACGAGTTGACTTTTCAATATTGCATGAGATGACTTTCTAATATTGTTGTTGCCAAATACGTGAAATCGATCTTTCTAATATTGTAGATGCGTGAAATCAAGTCTTCCAATATTATTGTTTCAAATATTGCCGAGCTTTCCAATATTGTAGTTGCCAGTATTGTCGAATGTGTTGTTGGTGGTGCAAGGATGTTGATCATGCCCGGCTTCCAAATGAGGCGATGAGAATTGTCAATTTCGAGTGACTTCGTAAAGACATCGTCCAGATGTAAAGGAGCGAGTTCGGTTTGGAGCTATCCAAACTAAACTTTTTTAGATGAAAATCAATTTTGATATGTTTGGTTCATTCATGAAACAGGATTAGCGGCGATATGTAAACTAGCCTGATTGTCACAGTGAAGAAGAGATGGGTGGAGATGAGGTACGCTTAAGTCACAAAATAAATAGGGCAGCCAAGATAATTCACAGATAGTAGAGGCCATTAAGCGAGACTCTGCTTCAGCTGAGGAACGTGAAACTACCAATTGTTTTTTTTGTCTTCCAAGGGAATGGGTTGTCACCAAGGAAGATACAAAATCCGGTAGTAATGTGATTTGGAGATTTCCATTAGAAGGGAAGAAAATGTCTTTGCTAGGAGAGTTCTTCAAGTAGCACAAAACACGTGTGGCAACATCAACATGTTGTTGGTGAGACATGTGCATGTATTGACTCTTCAAATTAACTGAATAAGTAATACCTAGCCTCATTATACTTGGATAGATAAGCTTACCAACTAACCTTCTATAAGAAGAGGGGTCAGAAATAAGTTCTCCATCATAAACATTCAATTTCAAATTTTGCTCCATTAAAAAGTCACACACTCACACGTATGTATTTATGTTGATTGAGAGAAATACCCTTCGTGTAGAGAGCAACCTCGATGCCTAAAAATATATTAACAAGTCGAGATTCTTTAAATAAAATTTGGTGCGGAGAAATGATTTGAGATCTGCAATGGCGATAGTGTTGTTTCTTGTGACAACAATATAACATAGACCAAAATGAAGGTGTTGTTTCCAGAAGCTCAGCTTTTGGAGGAGTGATTGGTTGTTTCACATGGTATCAAAGCTATTTGCCTTACTGTATGTTTTGGGTTCAACACCCAACAACTCCTTGATATTAAAAATCCACGTGTAGATTAATTAGTTGTTTGGCAGTGCATAACAGTATAATAAGAGTTTTATAACCCCTTCATCTCTGAGGATACCATCTCCCTACATAAGAAATGATATGTGCATTCCCTTGTTTTTATAATAGCACTCCTTTCTTTATTTGGCACTTCTCTGAATATCTGGTGATAGTCTCTTTGGGAATTATAAGAACAAGAGAGCTTGGAAACTAATTAAAATTAGAATTTTTATATGGTGTAAGCCCTTATAGTCCGGTATTTTTCAAAAAAGTACTGTACGGACCACACTATAGGATGATCCAACCGTCCATGTGATGGGTCACAATGTAAATAGCTTGTGCACAAAAAATCATTTCTATTGGATGATCGCAACCCTCCGGTCATAGAGGTACTTCATATTATGGAAACTTCTATAGATCGAGGGCTAGGTTCATCCTATGGAAATGATTTTTCGGGCACAACCTATCCACACTGTGACCCATCATATGGACGGTTTGGATCATCCTACAGTGTGGTCCGTACAGTACTTTTTGAAAAATATGGGACTATAAGGGCTTACAACATATAAAATCTTAATTAGAGTTTTGACACCAAGTCATTCAGGATATTAGATGTAGAGCATAAATAGGTAGATTTCTCCAGTTATTTCCACTCTGCTAGAGGGCCCACTTGGCCGGAAACGACATTTGGAACATAGTTCTTCAAAAGTACTGATTGTTTGAGAAGCCAAGAAAGTCAGAATCGTCGGTGCAAGTCATAGTTGAATCCAGTTCATGTCTACCAAACCCCGATGAAAAATATAAATGATAGAAGAGAATCTCATCATCAGCAGTAGATATGAAGTTAACTCGATCTGCCACTCTCAGTACACATTAAATCACCTTGCAAGCAGATCAATCACGAAGAAATAGAAAGCATACAACTGCATTTCTATGGAAAGTGAGTTCTACAAAAGTGACAGGATCTAATAGTCTTGCTCATGAAAGCCCACAAAACATTCTCAATAGAATGAAACAAACATTGAAAATTGCCTTTTTTCATCATAACTTGAACAAACTTTCCTCTGAATGCTGACAATTCACATCCTATAACTACAATCCGTATTTAAAAAAAAACAAGCACAAAATGCCAAACACATCTTGAATTACAAGACTGGAAAAGGAACAGGAGATTCCTGAACTCGAAGAAATCTCCTCGTTCATGATCCAATTTGGAAATTGCCAAACAGTTTTTCATCACTGGTAGATATGGTGTTGATCTAATGTCTGACTACAGTGTAATATCAAGCATAAAAGCTGCACCCAAGATGTAAATGTGGGGCAACAGAGATTACAGTGACAGCATTTTCATAATTTTTTATAATTCAAGGCATTTGGGTTTCCATGAGTACATGACTGGCTAAAGTTATTTCAAACTTCTGTCTAATATTTGTCATTTGCATTGAGAACATTTATACCTGAAAATATAATTTTTGAAAACTTGATGATTATAAAATTCTATAGAAACAAACCAACAAAGAGAAAAAACAAAAGATTGGTTCACACACATATCTAATCCACCACTCATGCAGGTGAGAGCTTCCTTTACATTTCAATTCTGGATGGCACATGAAAATGGCAAGAGATAACAATAACAGAATGGTGAGTCATATGAGTATCAGGCTCAACGCATACCCATTTTTAGCCATGTACAAAGGAAAGATAAAAGAAACCACTTTGAATTTCAAAATTTTATAGAAATGCAATTGACGGCATACAAATGCTCCATGTTTTGGCTCCCTTTCAGCAATTAATCTCCCTAATTAGAAAATTTTAACTGGCCCATACAAACCATAGTTACCGGAAACTTCTTGGTTGGATGGGAAGCTAGCTTCCCCAGAAACGCGCTTCGGAAGCTAATTTCTTGGAAAGCTTACAAAGAACTTCGCTTCAGAACTATAAAATCAAGAGAGCTTGGAAAGTATTTAATTTGCTCCTAAAAAGCTAATAATTTCTCCTTTTTATAATACCAAAGAAGTATATTTAATAAAATAGTGCATTTAAAACTTGAAAACTCATCTTTTGTTAATTTTCTAGTAATTTCACTAAACTTGGATGTTTTACAATGAAGAAATGAGTGTTTAAATAGAACACTCAAAAGGATAAACATAGAAAGATATAATCTCAATCTAATCTACTTTCCTAACAAACCTACCTACATCATTTTGCCCCCAAATCAAACCTAATATTCTAATTTATTTAGCTTGCCCCATCTAACCTACTTACTAATTTGACCTAATTTCCTCATCAAACCAAATTACCACATTTAACCAACATGCCTAATCTACCACCATGAGAGTAATCTAGCCGTCCGCCCGGCCACCATCGCTCCTACATTCTCTTTCTCAAATTAACACCACTAGTACTGTCTTCCTTACCAGCTTCATTAGTTTCAATCTCCTTGCATCCTTAGCATAATTCCTTAGCATTCATGTTCAATCTCCTAGCATTCTTTTCTCATCTAATTTTCAAGACTTTTTTGGTTGCCTTCAATAACCCCTCATCTTCTTGAA
Source organism: Tasmannia lanceolata (assembly GCF_043159265.1). Classification (NCBI taxonomy): domain Eukaryota; kingdom Viridiplantae; phylum Streptophyta; class Magnoliopsida; order Canellales; family Winteraceae; genus Tasmannia; species Tasmannia lanceolata. The sequence goes on along the minus strand of NW_027518682.1, from coordinate 9,334,520 downwards.
TGCACCCCTCTCATCATCTTGTGCCAATTACACGGTCTCTTTATTTTGCTGTCAAGACCTTTACAAATTTTTTAAAAAAAAGGATTTGCATTTTCAAAACACATATTTGATATTTGCACACTTTTTCCCAATGTCCAATTTTCTATCGATAATTGTTGCCACCACTCGTAGCTGTTATTTGTCGCTTTCTCTTCTATTTCTTTCCTCTCTTTCTTTATATTTTTGTCTTTCGCCTATTTCGGTTGAGGTACCTCTTTATGGTGCGTGCCCGAAATAGGAGCTCTACTCAGTTGAGGGGCCTCTCTCCTTGAGGTTCGTGCCTGAGAGAGGAATTTCTCTCTTTCATAAGGATCAGTATCTCATGCTGACCGGTGAAGTATGCCCATTGAAGCTTTCTTTTGCCCATAGAGGCCATTTCTTGCCCATTCCGGCATTCGTCCATTGTGACTCATTTCTTGCCCATTCTGGCATTGGTTCATAGTGACCCATTTTCAGAAGGTTCGATATTCTAATCGGCCTAATGACTCGCCCATTCAGGCTTGAGTCCAATCCAGTTCATTGAAGCTCTTTGCGGCTCACCTTTTAATGCAACACATTCTTCAACTACAGGCGGCCATCATCTTCAACAATATTGGCAACATACATCAAGCAGACATCAATTGTGATAACGTGCAATAAAATTGGCAAATTTTTACATTTTTTGGGGGATATTCATTGTAATCAAACGTATATCAATTTTCAAACCATATACGTTTGAGGGGGGCATGTTAGAATATGAGAGATCTCACCAATAGGTTAGATTAGGCAACTATGGTTTGATTAGGTAGAATAAAATCTCATCTTCTAAGATTTGATTTGGATTAATTGGGGAAGATTATGGAGGCAGGCTAGATTAGGTATTGAGATTATCTTCTCATATCTTGTCAAATTTCTTTCAATAAATCTTGTCATACTAGTTTATATGTTTATCCTCTTGAGTGTTCTATATTATATAAACACTCATTACGCTTGATTGTAAGATAATATTTTACATCTTTACGTTATAAATAAATATTATTTGGATCTTTTTCAAAAAACTTAATATTAAATATACATGAATTAAACATGTAAAACTGTAAATTCCTAAAACTTATAATTCTAATTAGTCATGAAATGTCCGTTTCTTTTTGTAATCCGTAACTATATTAACCACTCCTCCCTAACTTACTATAATCCTACTCTTTCTATGTACTTTTTCACTTCCGATGAGTCTTATTATATGCTTCATGTTTACTTTCAACGATGCTTCTCATATGTTCTCCATTTACTTTCTTTAGTTTTTTGCTTCCCGCATTTTATCTTTTCCAAACCCCTCACTTCGTGCTTTCACTTCTCGCAATCGCATCCCACTCTGATAACTAAGGTACAAACCAATAGAAACATTGTACCAAAAATTGATCCATGGAAAGTACTCAAATAAGTGGGTGGCAATTTTTGCACTTCTTCACACTTTGTACGACTCTCAGACTGTACCCATACCCATCTTTAGCCAAGCAAAAAGGATAGATGAAACAAACCACTTTGAATTGCAAAATTTTACAAAAATTCACTTGATTTTTTTTATTTACAAAAATGCATTTGATAGCAAACAAATACTACATGTTTTGGCTCCCTTCCAGCAATCTCTCTATTTAGAAAGTTTTAACTGTCCCGTGCAATTCATTGTGAATTGTACAAACCAATAGATTGTGGCTAAAATTGATCCATAGAAATCATTGTGAGTTGTAAAAACCAATAGAAACATCGTAACTATAAATTGATACATGGAAAGTTTTCAAATAAGTTGGTGAAAAACTATCGTGTTCAATGGAGATGAAGAATGAGATGCTTCAAGGTGCGTTACAATTATCGTCTCCCTGAAGACAATTTTTGCACCCACCAGTTGAAGAATAAGTGTGTAAACTGTTTCTACGGAATTCCCTCCAAGATGCATTGAAGTCTAGTCACAATTGACTGATATCTATCGACATAATGCACTAATGACAATAGAAGTGAATAAAACAAGCCTAATGATAAAACTAATCTTTGTTTCTGCAGAAAGATGCAAAAGAATGAATCAAAAAGACCTCTGAAAGCTTTAGAAATCACAATCTTCGTATTGTGAGTTCGTATTCTATTTGCAATGGTGAATTTGCAGTCTTAATATAGATTATAGACGTACTGTGGCTTTTCACCATCGATTGGCGTGGGTTCAAATCTGACCGCTAGATCGCAACTCTACAGTCCAAATCGACTCCAGATTGTAACCTTTGGCTAGATTCCTAACTGTCATTAAGTGGCAAGTTCCTATAAGCCTTTAAACCATGCACCTAAAGACATTTCATATTGCCTCCTCAAGGCAAATGACTTTATTAAGATTGGATGGCACTACCGAGATAAACGCTAGAGTAGTTGTAGAAAACAATTGTTGTTCGGAGATAATTTGACATCTTAAGAAGAATTATAAGACAAAATGAGTGTAGTTTTTATTGTTAATTGTTATAAAATGGGTAGGGGAAAAAATACTGCGGACAATATCCCTCCCAAATTGTTCAGTGTAAAACCCCGCAATATATAGGTGACAATGTTCACACCAAAATAATAATGATAAATATCCTCTAAGACAAAAATGAAAGTATAAAACTTCAAGACCCTAAAAAAATTCCAAGGTCTTGAACTTAGTCAGTTCATAAGTGATCATCAAGTTGTGTAATTTCATGTCACAGATTCCATTCATGAACAAATGTCATGAGAAATAAGACACTGTTGGTTGATCATGCCTCTCTTGAGCATCTTGTTGGTTGATCATGCCTCTTATGAGCGACTTGATTATTGAGAGATACTCCCAAACATCATCAAGTGGGTGGCGAGGGGAAGGGGGTACGTATAGAGAGATTTGCTGATATGATAAGAGGGGATTTTAGATCATAATGAGGTGCATGCTCCTTGCTTTCATGCGTATAGGTCGGCTAATGAATTGACTCATGGTGGTGTCACCAGAGGGGATCTTGTTATTCGTGATAATTCCCCCTTAAGTAGCTTTTGTCATAACACCTTACTCACGCCTTCGTTTTTTCTATTTCTTTTGTGTAAAACGTTTTCATAGTTAAAATATAGAAATAATGCAAGCCTTAATGTCCCATCTACCAATCAATTCCGTGGAATATTTCTTCATGGTGGACAGACATGACCTTAGACTCTCTTTCAAAGACAATGAACCTCATCATAGCTGCAATTACGTCCACTTATTTCACCTAATGACAATTATTAGTGCAATTAGCATGGAGTTGTTAGCTACCTCTGTGACAAATCCATTTATTGTTTTGTTATTGTTCTCCTAAGCCCGTCCTTTTTTATATAATTAACATCGTACGGATTCTTTGATATAATCGATTAGTATTATATTTCTACAACCACCTCATGGGTCCAGAAATAGAGTCATATCTAACAATACAATATACTTTTGCCTTTTTAATATGTGGAATGGAGAAATTTAGATGATCTTGTCAAACTAATCACCAATTAACGTTATGTGATTGCTGACCAAATGGTAAATCATGCTAGAAATCTATTCCTCTTTGAAAATAAAAAAGGAAATTTGGTCAGATGGTACCTCAAAATATCTGAAATAGTGAGATTGACCCCTTGAATTTCAAACTTGTCATAGGGTTCCATTTTGCTTTTCCTGACAAGGTTTTTGACCGAAATACCTTCCGCCCTCAAAATACACGTTAAGCCATTAAAAAAAGGGATAAAAAAGTGTTGCCTTCTTTTTCTACCAACCCTTTACCTTCCCCAATCCCCATTAACGCCTGGAACAAAAAAAAGGAGAAAAATGTGAGTTTTATTTTTTCCATCTTAGTTTGTGCTTGTAACCCCTAATATCTCATTTAATGTGTTTGATAACTCTGTCTTTTTATGATGGTGTATAAGGGTGTATTAAAGGTTCATAAGTGTTGTTAATGTTTGATAGCCCTACCATTGAGTTGAACCCTTGCTATGTATTTAATAACTGCCGTGATTAGGGTTGTCTAAGGGTTTATAAGGGTTGATAAGTGTTATTAATGTTTGATGGCCCTACCATTGAGTTGAACCCTTACTAGGTATTTCATAACTGCCGTGATTATGGTTGTCTAAGGGATTATCCAAAAAATAATCCGTTATTTTTTTGCTTTGATAATCCCATAGAAAACCCCCGTTTAGGTACTAGAAACCACCTTTTAGTCCATGACCCTATTTTATTTCAATCTGTCATATTGAAAACACCCTAGATAAGCTCCATTAAGCCATAACTTTATAGCCCCTTTTAGAGTCTTGAAGTTTATGTTAGAGAGTTTAGAACCCCTATGTAAAATTATAGAAAAATGCTCGAATCAATGGTTTCTCTTCTTTTACACTATGATAGACATTTAAATGATGAGGTTTCTTGGGACTATGTCGGGGGGACGTAGACATTGTTATCGATTTTCCGCCGAATTAATTTTGATGAATTTCTAAGTGCAATCCAAAGAAGAATTGGTATAATATAAATGAATGTTTTACTATCGATCAAATGTCGATACGTTGTTGATCCATATATAATCACTTTAATCGACGTTAATGATGATGATGTCCTTCAAACAATGTTGAGGAAGTTTGACAGAGACATGCAATTCTGTGATGATATACATAACGAAAATCATAAGTGAGAACGGTATTAACTCATTGAATTCGTCAATGCTTCTCCCAAACAATGTTTGTATTAGTAGAACCTCTATTAATCCTAACATTCCATCTACTTCGATTCCGCTCCAAGAACGTGCACGCGAACAGAAAAATGTCAAACTTCGCCCGCGTTTTGAAGTGGACTTGCAAAAAGACTATGAAAGTGAATTTGTAAGTGAAGAGATCCTTGATACCAGTATAGGAGGTGGTCCAGGAGAACCCAACATAAGGTACTTTTGTTCTTTGGTAATCTTTCAAGACTTCCGTAGTTCAAATTATGAATTAATTATATGGATTGATGCTGATTATATATTTTCGAACTATACATTTCTCGATTTGACTTAAATGAAACATTGGTAAGTAGTTTGCGTGTTAACCATGTTACCGGAGGTATATATGAGTTACAAAATATTGGAGATCAACGCAGCATAAGGTATTTTTGTTCTTGTAACGACCCGATTTCCAGAACCAAGCCGTTACACCTATTTGACAAATTCACCTGATGTTCTTTATGAGCAGCGGAAGTATTCTCAATAATGAAATCCATTTAAAATTTTAAACTCACTCTGTTCTAAATTAAGGACCTAGCATCCCAAATAAAATTTATTACAGTCCGAAATTAAATACTTAAACTGAGTCTAAATACGACAGGTGACCCATCTGTCACTCCACCCTCTCTATTTATTTCCCATTCCCGCTTTATTTATATGTCTTCGTTTGCGAAGGCTCCCTCTTCTACTAATCCTGTGGAGGGAAATGTAGCAACGTAAGAGCAAGGAAAAAGGCTCACGACATAAAAGAAACAGTACAATAACCATAAAAATTTCAATGATCAACATTAGAATCCATTTTAAACTATACAGTTTTTCAAATAAATCAAATTTGGAAATAAATCAAGTAATATGAACTCTCATCCTTACTGTGATTCCCAATATGTTCTCTCCCCCAATAGTCATACGGTCATTATGGCCATTATGGCAATTCCCCAATTACCCTGACTCTGGCCGTCAACTATTGACCATCAAGGAACCTCCGCCCCCTAATGAGACGTGCTCCTTTCTAGGATTTCCTTTGGGTCACCTTCCACCCGAGGATTTTCTTTGGGTCACCTTCCACCCGAGAATCTCCCCAATAGTCATACGGTCATTATGGTCATTATGGCAATTCTCAATTACCCTGACTCTGGCCGTCAACTATTCTCTCACCCTTCATTTCAACCTAGAATGGCATGCAGAATTTATGCAAATTTTGCTTTCTGAATGAATATGAAACTTTGCTTTCTGAAATGAAATTCTAAAGAAATATGGTATTGAAGATACTTTTACCTTCTAACACAGTCACATATCAAATAATCATAGGAATTACACTGAATTACCGTTATGAAGCGAGTCCATATTCACTTGCCTGAATGTACGTGGAAAGGATCGTGCAGATGAGAATTTCACGAAAGCAACGTGAGAAGTACCCTTTTCACACGAAAGCAACGTGAGAAGTACCCTTTTCAAATTCTGATGTTTCCTGTGTTCAGTGTTCTTTCTATCAAATTCCTTTCTGATAATATTCCCTGTGTTCTTTCTATCAAATTTAAGATCATGTGGGCCCCGCATGCTACTATTCATGTGGGCCCCGCATGTCACTATTCATGTGGGCCCCGCATGTCACTATTCATGTGAGCCCCATCATGTCACTATTTATGTGGGCCCCGCATGTCACTATTCATGTGGGCCTCATCATGTCACTATTTATGTGGGCCCCGTATGTCACTATTCATTTCACCATAAGTTGATAAAGTTTACTTTACGGTTACTATGCTAGCATTTCACCGTTAAGTATATAGGTGGTAGAACCAACCATTACTTTATCCATATAGGTGGTAAAACCAACCATTACTTCAAATAAAATATAGGTAGGTGGTAGAACCAACCATGAAAGAGATCATTAAATAATTTAGGTGGTAGAACCAACCATTGAAAGAGATCATTGCTTTCAAATAATTTTAGGTGGTAGAACCAACCATGAAAGAGAGACTATTATAAAAGACTTACTTGGTAGTGGATTTCCCTTTTCCTTCTTTTCTCTCTCTCTTCCCTCTCTTTCTCTTCCTCTTCCTCTCTCTCTCTCTCTTTTCCTCTTCCTCTCTCTCTCTCTCTTTCCTTTTCTTCTTATTTTCTTCTTCTTCTTCTTCTCTTCCTCTATTTATAGACATTTTTTTGCATAGTACTTTTGCATAGTACTTTTGCATAGTAAAGACTATTTATTATTTTAATATTATTTCTGTCGGTCAATAGTATTTTTGCATAGTACTTTTGCATAGTAAAGACTATTTACTATTTTAAATTATTATTTTCGTCGGTTAACAGTACTTGCATAGTAAATAATATATTTTTTTATTATTAATTTCGTCGGTCAATAGTATTTTTGCTACTATTTACGATTTGTTTATTATTATTTTCGTCGGTGCGATGATATTTCCGTTTTCCACTAGATGTGGGACCCGTTGATGTGGGACCTACTTGTGTGGGACCCGCTTGTGTGGGTCCTACTTGTGTGGGACCCGCTTGTGTGGGACCCGCTGATGTGGGACCCGCTGTTGGTGGGACCCGTTTGATGTGGGGCCCGCTGGTCGTGGGACCTACTTATGAATAGTACTTGGTGGGTCCTACTGTGAATAGTAATTATGAATAGTCTTATTCTGAATAGTACTTATGAATAGTAATTTGCATAGTAATTTTGCATAGTATTTTTAATATATATTTTTACCGGTTATTACATTCTACCCCCCTTAATGAAAATTTCGTCCCCGAAATTTACTATTCTAGAAGAACAAGGAAATGGGGCGTCGCATAGGCTATCAATTATCATAGCTCACAAACTTGAGCTGAATATGGGATGTTCTTGGTCTCTGAGGTTTCACTCTCGGAGTCACTATCTTCTATTATGATGACCTAAAGTTCCTGCCTTTTAGTTCCTGCCTTTTTACCCTGAGTGACTCCTGAACAGATGTCCCAAATATTTGCCTCCTATCACTTAACTAGCTTCTTTCCCCCCCTTACAAATCCTACCATCTCATATCTAACTTTTCGCAGGCTTACTTTTCGCAGGCTTACTTTCAGTTATACGAATAATAAAATTGTAAGGAGAATAGTAATTAAAATCCTGACCTTCAGTTATCGCAGTAGATGCCTTAGCACTGTCGTTAACGAGTGCAAAGAAACGATTTCCTGACCCTCCTTGCGCTTTCTCATCTTGACTCAGAGGGCGATATTGGTTTCTCTTCTCTTGATTTTGCGGCTGGTTCTGATTACCCCTCCACTGATTCTGCTGAGGGGCAGACTGTCTCAGAGTTTGAGGCTGATGTTGGGATGGGGTCCCATTTTGCTGTCTGCCCAACCTAGGGCAGTTGTACTGTTTGTGGTTAGGGTCCCCACAGTAATAGCATACATCCCTGCCCCTCAAGCATTGACCCGTATGTCTCTTTCCGCAAGTTGGGCATACTGGAACAGTATAACTCACATTCTCATTCTCATTCTCCGACTTCTGCTTCTTTAGAGGTGGTGGTTGATTTCGGTTCGCAGAGGATTGTGCCCTTGCAGCCGAAACAATTCTTTCGCTTCTCTCTGCGACTTCCGCCTTCGCACAGGCCTCTGCTAAGGTCTGAGGATTAAGGATAATAATGCTGGCCATAAGGGTGGGGCGGAGCCCGTCCACAAATTTCCTTACCCTATCCTCCTCAGTGGCGGCATAACCTGGGGCATAGCGGAATAGAGTCCTGAATCTTGCCCCATACTGGGCCACCGACATCCTTTCTTGCTTCAGTGCTGCGAATTCTTCAGCCAGTGAGTCCTTTACATGTGCAGGAAAGAACTGGGCATTAAATCTCGTCTTAAATTGGCTCCAAGTCTCGGTGGTCGCCGTCGGGTAATTCTGTACAGTGGTTCTCCACCAGACTCCTGCCTCGCTAGTGAAAAGAAATGAGGCCAACCTAATTTTCTGTTCATCATCGCACGCCATGACATCAAAGATGCGTTCCACGCTCAAGATCCAGCTGTCGGCTACCATAGGATCTCCCACCCCAGTGAATTCAGGAGGGTGATAATCTCTGAACTGACGATGGAGTTTGGTAGGATCTTCCCTTGGCTGGTGCACGGCCAAATTTGCCGCAATACTTCGGAGGGCCTCTTGACTCGCTGCTTGGGACTGCACTTGACTCCTAAGTATTTCCGTAAGCATGCGCAGAGGGTCTTGCTCCTCTTCCTGGCCATCCCTCCTAGCTCCTTTTCTCTGGTAAGTATTCATCTTCTGTCAAGACAAGCCTACAATTAATTTACATTTTCAGCAGGGTGTGTTGGTCAGCAGGGTGTGTTGGAAGATGCCATAACTTTTAATTACTAGGTCTTCGTATCCCATCTTAAGACGTACCCAAGACTCGTTCACCAGGTTCCTCACAGCTTAAACCTGGTGCAGCTCTGATACCACAACTGTAACGACCCGATTTCCAGAACCAAGCCGTTACACCTATTTGACAAATTCACCTGATGTTCTTTATGAGCAGCGGAAGTATTCTCAATAATGAAATCCATTTAAAATTTTAAACTCACTCTGTTCTAAATTAAGGACCTAGCATCCCAAATAAAATTTATTACAGTCCGAAATTAAATACTTAAACTGAGTCTAAATACGACAGGTGACCCATCTGTCACTCCACCCTCTCTATTTATTTCCCATTCCCGCTTTATTTATATGTCTTCGTTTGCGAAGGCTCCCTCTTCTACTAATCCTGTGGAGGGAAATGTAGCAACGTAAGAGCAAGGAAAAAGGCTCACGACATAAAAGAAACAGTACAATAACCATAAAAATTTCAATGATCAACATTAGAATCCATTTTAAACTATACAGTTTTTCAAATAAATCAAATTTGGAAATAAATCAAGTAATATGAACTCTCATCCTTACTGTGATTCCCAATATGTTCTCTCCCCCAATAGTCATACGGTCATTATGGCCATTATGGCAATTCCCCAATTACCCTGACTCTGGCCGTCAACTATTGACCATCAAGGAACCTCCGCCCCCTAATGAGACGTGCTCCTTTCTAGGATTTCCTTTGGGTCACCTTCCACCCGAGGATTTTCTTTGGGTCACCTTCCACCCGAGAATCTCCCCAATAGTCATACGGTCATTATGGTCATTATGGCAATTCTCAATTACCCTGACTCTGGCCGTCAACTATTCTCTCACCCTTCATTTCAACCTAGAATGGCATGCAGAATTTATGCAAATTTTGCTTTCTGAATGAATATGAAACTTTGCTTTCTGAAATGAAATTCTAAAGAAATATGGTATTGAAGATACTTTTACCTTCTAACACAGTCACATATCAAATAATCATAGGAATTACACTGAATTACCGTTATGAAGCGAGTCCATATTCACTTGCCTGAATGTACGTGGAAAGGATCGTGCAGATGAGAATTTCACGAAAGCAACGTGAGAAGTACCCTTTTCACACGAAAGCAACGTGAGAAGTACCCTTTTCAAATTCTGATGTTTCCTGTGTTCAGTGTTCTTTCTATCAAATTCCTTTCTGATAATATTCCCTGTGTTCTTTCTATCAAATTTAAGATCATGTGGGCCCCGCATGCTACTATTCATGTGGGCCCCGCATGTCACTATTCATGTGAGCCCCATCATGTCACTATTTATGTGGGCCCCGCATGTCACTATTCATGTGGGCCTCATCATGTCACTATTTATGTGGGCCCCGTATGTCACTATTCATTTCACCATAAGTTGATAAAGTTTACTTTACGGTTACTATGCTAGCATTTCACCGTTAAGTATATAGGTGGTAGAACCAACCATTACTTTATCCATATAGGTGGTAAAACCAACCATTACTTCAAATAAAATATAGGTAGGTGGTAGAACCAACCATGAAAGAGATCATTAAATAATTTAGGTGGTAGAACCAACCATTGAAAGAGATCATTGCTTTCAAATAATTTTAGGTGGTAGAACCAACCATGAAAGAGAGACTATTATAAAAGACTTACTTGGTAGTGGATTTCCCTTTTCCTTCTTTTCTCTCTCTCTTCCCTCTCTTTCTCTTCCTCTTCCTCTCTCTCTCTCTCTTTTCCTCTTCCTCTCTCTCTCTCTCTTTCCTTTTCTTCTTATTTTCTTCTTCTTCTTCTTCTCTTCCTCTATTTATAGACATTTTTTTGCATAGTACTTTTGCATAGTACTTTTGCATAGTAAAGACTATTTATTATTTTAATATTATTTCTGTCGGTCAATAGTATTTTTGCATAGTACTTTTGCATAGTAAAGACTATTTACTATTTTAAATTATTATTTTCGTCGGTTAACAGTACTTGCATAGTAAATAATATATTTTTTTATTATTAATTTCGTCGGTCAATAGTATTTTTGCTACTATTTACGATTTGTTTATTATTATTTTCGTCGGTGCGATGATATTTCCGTTTTCCACTAGATGTGGGACCCGTTGATGTGGGACCTACTTGTGTGGGACCCGCTTGTGTGGGTCCTACTTGTGTGGGACCCGCTTGTGTGGGACCCGCTGATGTGGGACCCGCTGTTGGTGGGACCCGTTTGATGTGGGGCCCGCTGGTCGTGGGACCTACTTATGAATAGTACTTGGTGGGTCCTACTGTGAATAGTAATTATGAATAGTCTTATTCTGAATAGTACTTATGAATAGTAATTTGCATAGTAATTTTGCATAGTATTTTTAATATATATTTTTACCGGTTATTACAGTTCTGTGGTAATCTTTCAAGACTTCCATAGTTCAAATTATGAATTAATCATATGGATTGAGGCTAATTATATATTTTCGAACTATACAGGTCTCTATTTAACTTAAATAAAACATTGGCAAGTAGTTTGCATGCTAACCATGTTACCGGAGGTATAGATGAGTTACAAAATATTGGAGATCATGAAGTGGACGTCAAGTCGTCAATAATGTTTTTGAAAATGATTTTTGTGTAAGGGGTTTAGATTATGAAGAAGAAAGAAATGATGATGATGAGGAGGAGGAGGAGGAAGTGGAGAATGAGGATGATCATCATGAAAATATTGTTGTTAGTCCAACCGCTCAGCCTATCAATGGAGGCTACAGCGGTTCTGAGTGACGGTAGTGAGCCAATGGAAGTAGATGGCATGTTTGTTAGAACCCAAGAAATAGAAGCTGATACATTAAAATTTGACCAGTTAATAGTTTGGGCAATGTTTTATGACATGAGACACTTCAAGAAGGTTGTTTGAGAATATGCTATTCGACAGAGATTCATCTTCAAGAAGGCAAAGTCATCACGCAAAAAGTACTCCGTTCAATGCAAGGAAGATGTTGCAAATGGCTTATAACAGGTGTGAATCATATGAGTTTTGTGGTAGTGAAGTCGTTTGTTGCCGACCATACGTGTACAGCTAAAATAAGAGGCAATAATCACCCTCTCATTACAGCAGCTTGGGTAGCTGAGACATGTTTATGTTTATTCGCTCGCCCAGAGGACGTCCGTATAAGGATCATAAGAGAATATATCAAGATGCATTGGGGTATAACTATTAGCTATTGGAAAGCGTACAATGCAATTAACATCATACTTGAGATTAAGTGTGGGAATGTCGATGACTCTTACCGCATATTGCCCACATTTGCAATTGAGATAATGGGCAGAAATCCTGGAAGCTACATGCGTGTTTTTCGACATAAAGATTTACGTCCAAGGGGAGATGATAAATTTGCTCGCTTATTCTGGACATTTGGTCCCTGCGTATGTTCTTTTCGAACATTGAGATCTATAGTTTTGGTGGACGAAACACATCTGCGAGGAAAATATCTAGGAATCTTATTGATTGCAATCGGTGTCGATGGTAACAACGGTTTATATCCATAGCATTTTGGGTGGTGGAGACGGAGAATAAAGATAGTTGGGAGTGGTTTCTAAAGTTGTTGAAAAGGCAAGTATTGCCAGAGCAGATGAATGTATTCACTATATGCTCCGATCGGCAGAAGGGGTTGTTGCAGGCAGTACTTACAGTATTTCCCAATTGTGATCATAGTTATTGCATGCGTCACCTCGCTGCCGACTTCTAGTCCGACTTCAAAGATCTACTTGAGAGATTGTTCTGGAGAGCCGCAAGGACATTGAGGGAGAATGTTTTCAAAGAAACAATGGAGAAGATTAAGGCAAAGAATGAACGCGCACATAAGTGGATAAGTAACATTCCGAAGGAAAACTGATCTAGTTTTTATTTCAAAGGGGATAGGTATGATGTATTGAATACGAATAGATCGGAGTATTTCAATACTGTCTTGAAAGATGCCAGAAAATTGTTGATTGCATCATTGGTAGAGCACACTCGACATCAGACCACCCAGTTCATTTACAAGCATCAGAAATTATATAATAGTTGGCACACAAAGTTGACTCATTATGCAGAAAAACGTATGGAGTCATCACTGAGGGAGAGCTGCCAATATACAGCTTATCGAGTAGGGACTCATAAATTCGAAGTAAAGTCCCTTGAAACTACAGATTCCGTCGATTTAATAACTCGAACATATAATTGGCGTGCCTTCCAAACATATGGGCTTCTGTGCGGACATGCAATCGCAGCCATTAACATCACAGAATTCAATCCGTACGATTACTGCGACGAATGTTTTCATCCACAACCAATCCACATAGCAAAAGAATATCTTATTCACTTTTATCAGAGTTTGCAAAAATGACCTAGCCAAAACAATCTTGTATTTAAACCCAAATAATCATATACTCTGCAAACACCAATTGCAATGAGAATATCCGAGTCCAAGACTGTTTTGGACCACTTGGGTGTTGGGTCCCCCAACACCCAAGTGGTCCGGTAATGGGAGGCTTTGGACTAGGACGCTCGTGGTAGCTTTTTGATACAGTCGTTGATTAGTTCTATTTGCTAGTTCTATTTGTGGGATGATGATTCCACCTCTCCAGTGGCTAGAGATAAGAAAATTCCAGTTCTCCAAGCCATTGGTCAGCATGAAGTAGGGCCCGTTCGGATTGCAGGATTTTTCTCTAAAAGTTTCATGGTAAAACATTTCTAGAATTTCTTATTTTTTTAAACACCAAAGAAGATAAATTGAACCGGCCCTCCAAAGAAGATAAATTGAACCGGCCCTATTCAATTTTTATTTAGAGGGACCTTCAATGATATCCCTCTAAATTAACCAAATCATATTATTTCCCTCTAAATTGTGAAAAGAAAAACAAAATCCGAGAAAAAATAAAAAAATTCCGAGAAAATGTTTTCTAGCAATCCAAACGGAGCCTTGCTGGAAATATCTACATGCCTACAGTTCTTGACCAGAAAATATATGCACGCTGTGTAGGGAGGAAAAGGAATGCAGCAACCACATCCCTAGAGTGCAAGGTAACAAAAGGGTTTTAACAGTGGGTCGCCCACAAAATGGCCAACATATCATATTCAAAATAGGGAGCTGATTTTTTCGCCCACGCTGTAGGATAATACACCCCCCTGTTAACGTAATTTGACGTCCAAAAGCAGTAAAGTGCCCACAATTCACGTTACAAGAGGGGTGTATTATCCTTGGGGGGGGGGGAATCAACTCACTTCAAAATATTGCAACTTACCAAATTCTATTGGAGCACATGAAGCAAGCAAGAGAGAGATTTATTGACATAGTTGATATGCCATACAAGCAGATTGTGCCCTCTTCGTTTTTCACTTTAGCTAGATCAAACAATGTGGTTGCATATTCTCAGTACAAAATATCAAACCTGAAGAGCCTGGATACAATCCTCGGAGCATCAGAATGTGCTCTTCTACAAAATTGGTCTATTGTTCCCTTATGAGTTGATTGTGATAGATTGGATCCATTCACTAAGGATGCAGGTCTGGAGCCAACCACAGCTTCACTTTCTTGTCAGCACCTGCCGTAGCTAAAACCATGGCAGGCCCACTCCCTGTAAAAAGAAGGCACAAGGTGGTTAGCACAGAGGTGATTAGCTGACACCCAGCTCAGAGAGAAAAATGAGTTTCATTCTGATCTAAACTGACTCATGGGTCATGACAGATCAAGATTACTCCGCTAAGCTCGCAATCAAGACTTTGAACCAGGCTAGAAGAACATTTGCCCAGAGTTTTAAAACTGTGAATAGTTCATCGGGCAACTCCCCCAAATTGAGTCACTAAAGTCACTGAGGCAGAATTGGCCCCAGTACCCTACAAGAAGTCCTAAGAGGCAGAGCTTCAAAAACGTAAGTTCTTTAATTGGGCTCACTTAGGCTGCAGGCCTAGATAAAAAGAACAGCAATTTCCAAACTCGAATGCTGTTCAATGTAGATCCAAAGCATCAGTTTCCACGTTGGTTAATTAGAAAAATGAGTAAGATGGGACCAGCAGGTCAAGCAAAAAAGTTATAATGATGGTTGCAAGTTTTTATAACAGTTGGAGAAAGTTTATTACCCGTCTGAATGAGGCCAGGGGCCCAAGCAATGCCCATGATGTCACCTGCATGATAAAGATTATTAGAGACAGTCATCACATAAGCAAGACAGTCATCCGTAATGGTTTAATAGCATCAAATACCTAGTGACATGCGTGACATGCAATTCAAATAAATATAATTATGCAACACATACTAATATAATATTACCGCTACTGCGCTTATGATTTTGGTTCGTTATACGTTTCGGCTTCGGCATCATTTCGGTGGGGATGGAAATGGAACAATTTCGGTCATTTTGAGTCGGTTTCGGTGAAAATTTAAAGCCATCCATGTGTGGAATTACTGGATTACAAGATACCCAAGGTATCCACTGCTTTGAATTAGAATTTGATCTCTTTCCATACCTCACAAGAAGCAGCAAATTCAAGGCTCCATTTGCAAGCTTAACGGATAATTTCATTACCTTCACAACCAAGATCACGTATGAAAGATTCTTTCAGGATTTGTTTATTTCATGGAGCTTCCTACATCTTTATGTTCTATGGGTTAGTTCGTGCTCAAGTATGAAAGATACTTTCAGGATTTGTTTATTTATTTTGGTCGGAGCCTGTTATATGTTGGATATGCTTGGTGTTGATCTATGGAACAATACAGTTGCACACACACACATGACTCATATGCCATAGCATAGATTCAAGCTCCAAGTTCCAGTGCCAGGGAAAAAAATATTCAACATTTGCATCATTTGGTTGCAACAAGATCAAGATAGAAAGCTACAGTCTAGTAGAAGAACAATCAGACATCGTCACATAACTTGCTAATTAAAAGATCGTATTATTAGATGGACCCACTTTCCTAGATTGAGAGCTCCTAAATGACTATCACCATTGACTAGATACGGCTGAAATTTCAGCATCAACATTTGCTAGAGATGATGACACTTTAAGAGAAACCACAAACCATGGTATTCAAATATGCAAAGTTTTTCTCCGGGCATTTCATCCAAGCGTTTCTGTGGGGATTTCAAATTGCTTTCATAGAGAAACCATTGAGAGAGAGAGAGAGAGAGACCGCATGATTGAACGGAGAGAACACCAGGATAAACCCACAATTATGCCTGAATTAACTTTCCAAAAAGGTAATTTGTGATTCTTTGAAGAGGAATGTCAAAGATACAATTCTTGAATAGAGAGACCACATGCTTGAATGGAGAATACACCAGACTCAACCCACAGTTTCTTTTTTTTAAATGGTCAGAATCAACCCACAGTTGTGCCTAAATTAACTTTCCAATAGGCAATTTGCGATTCTTTGAAGAGTGACGCCAAAGATACGCTGCTCCATTGAAGGAATACCAAGAGAGCATAGTGTTCCAACTGATCTAATCCGGTATGAAGCTCTAACCATAAAAAAGAAGACAACGGAGATTTCTTTCAAGATTGAGAAGCATTCATATTAACCACTGTGGACCTTCTAAATCAAGATTCCTCTGCCAGAATCTCTTGGCATATGGTTCCTTATCAAAATGACGTAAGAAAAGAAAGAGAGAAAAAGTCAATATGTGAAGATGAAAAAGGGAGAGAGGGATGTGGTTTGATGTGAAAAGAAAGAGAATTGTAGGATCTTGGAGACACGCATGCACACACAGTTATCAACAGAAAGGAGGGGCTGGTCCACTACTTATTTTGGGACTTGTAGAAGAATATGCGGAGTGGGCCCATCATTGTAAAGCCACAAGACTAATATGTTTATTTTCCGTGGCTTTAAACTTGTAAAGGGGTATTTTGCAGATTTATTTATGTTTTTGTTTAAATCACTTAAGCGACTTAAGTGGGCCCTCTTTGGGTTTTTCCCCTTTTGTGTGAATAATAAAAACAATTTGTGGGAAGGTTTTCCAATCACATGCATTCTCCTCCCTTCTCTTCCTCTCCTCTCTTTTTCTTCTCCTCCCTTCTCTTCCTCTCCTCTCTTCTCTTCTCATCTCAATTCTCCATTACTTCTCTTTTCCTTTCTTGCATCCTAGGCTATTTCATACCCTACCATGGGGTAGATTATAACAAGACTCTTAAAGCTTTTGAATGGTTCAGATGCATCTCAAATCCAGGCAAAATTTTATTATAATGGAGCAGGATGCATGTGATCATTTCCCTATATAAAGACATCTCTTTCAAGTTTAAGAAGTGTTCATATTTACCATTCAAAAAAAAAAGGAAGAAGTGTTCATATTGACCACCATGGACCTTCTGAATCGAGAATCCTCCACCACAGTATCTTGGCATTAGGATTCCTTATCAAGATGACATAAGCAAGGAAAAGAAAGAATAAAGTACGGGTCACGTGAAAAATGAAAAAGGGAGAGAGGGATGCAGTTTGATAAGAAAAGAGAAGTGTGGGATCTTGGAGACACGTACTGTTACCAACAGAAAGGGGGGAGCTCTCCCCATACTAATTTTGGGATTTGTAGAAGAATATGCGGAAGAATAAGTGGGCCCATCATTGTAAAGCCACACCATTCATCTTTCTCTTCTCCTTTATTTCTCTTCTCTTCTCGATTCTCCGTTACTTCTCTTTTTCTTTCTTGCATGCTTAGGTACCCATATCTGTGTTTGTACCTGGGTATCATAAGGTGCCAGGCTGAAAGAATTGGTGGTTCATGTGATTGATGCCAAAAATTTCTTCCATTTAGCAACATGTCTACTAGATATCACTCAATTGTTTGCAATTGCTATGGCTCGTCAGTAAGAAATACTTATAATTAGAAATCAAAAAGAAAATCAAAATAAGAGGACCACTGAAACGTCCCAAACTGAGGCTTCTACAATCAGGTGTTGAGATTACACAGTAAACGTTTTCATTGCGTTTTATGTGCATGTCTTTACTCAAATTGCGTGTATTTTCTCAAAACGGAAAAGTCCATCCGCAGTCAGTAACTTAGTGGAAGCATTAACTCAGAAATATGCCATCCAGTTTCCGATATCCCCCCGTCAAGTAAATCAGAAACTCTTCATTTATAAAAAAAAACTTCCAAACTCATGATCACCTATGCCGGTTTTTTGTAAATTCAAGTTTGGACTCCTTACATGGTGGCCATCCAAGCTTAGTGAATAGGCAAAGTTTCAAATCTATCAGATAGGTTATAAACAATGATTCAAACAACCAGCATAATCATCCTGTGATTGGAAAAATGATTTGTTTTTAACAGAGAAGAAGTGAAAGATATATAGAAAAAGTGAAAAGGGTAACAAAAAAATAAAAACCTCATGTACCTTCATGTGATTTATCAGCCGTATCCAAAACCTTTCCAGTTTCAACACACAACCATTGCAACATTGAGCCATGGGTAGCTGCTAGTATCTTTCCATCAGGTGAAATACTAAGACGATCATAATGCAAAACAGCTCCATTGACATCGTGAAGTGGGATTGGAAACACCTTCAATGTCTTTGGGTCCTCATCAAGATGATATCGAACTATTCACAAAATGATAAAACAACATTCAGTAACACAACGAATAGGGAGTTCATTCAAACAGTGATAAGTTGGGGAGAATCAATACAATTGTATCAGGGGCATAGAGATTGCAATGGAACAGGACCATTTAGAAAAGAAAAAACGCATCCCTTGCCCATACCCAAAATCACAAGACCATGGGAATGGTAGTTGATCATTGTCCATACAAATCCGACCTTATGCTTGATAAAAGAAATGTGTGTAAAACACTATAATATATATATATATATATATATATATATATATAGAGAGAGAGAGAGAGAGAGAGAGAGAGAATAGAGTTCCTAAGGTGTCACCTCATATAGCTAATATGAGGTGGCGCTTAAAAACATAAGGGGCCTACTTTGTTTGGATGATCCAAAGCATTCATTTGATAGGCCCTCACATAGATAGGGTGTGCCCAAAAAATGAACTTCATAGGATCATCCTAACCCTTCCATTTGTGGAGGTTGAAATGGATGGGTATAAACCTCCATAAATTTGCCCATTTTTAACCTCCATAAATGGAAGGGTTAGGATGATCCTCTGGACCTGATTTTTTGTAGCCACCATATCCATCTAAGGGCCTTTCAAATGAGTGGTTTGGATCACCCCAAAAATGTGGGCCCCTTATGTTTTGTGAGCGCCACCTCATATAAGCTATATGAGGTGACACCTTAGGAACTCTATATATATATATATATATATATATAAGCAAAACAATACAATTTTCAATCCCATATGCAACAGAAAGTACATATAATATATAAGCAAAAGTACTTTATCGAACAATTGTCTGCTACCCTTATTAACAGCAATGCCACCAAAGTAGAGTTGTGAATTCATAAAACACATAAGAGCTTATTGTCACAAGAAAGTTGGAACAAGGTGGATGAAATGAATAGCTTAAATGATGGCAAAACTCCAGTTCTGGACATAAATAATTCCTCTGAACAGGCAGGAAATTCCATGAAAATGATAAACAAGAGATTTGAAGTGGTAGGTTGGCCAAATAGAAATGATCCAAGAGAAATCATAAAATCATGCAAAGGCATTCGTCACTTTGAGAACATATGACCAGGAAATATGCATGTGGAGAGGTAATCCGAAGGTCCCTTTTTTTTCTTTTTCTTTTTTAAAGATAAGGTGAAGGTCCATTACAATTGGGAACTGACATATATACAACTTGCATGACACAACTTGACAATTATTTGACAATTATAGGATATGCTAAGGCCAAAACACACTTACAGAAGATAAGGTTAATTACAACAAACAAACAGCCTAATCTAACACAGTTAAGCTAGAGAATATAACTCTGACAGTCCCAGTTTACTAATTAAAACCTAAAATTTATTATTCCCATGAACTTGTGTGTTTCCTAGCCAGTCCTTGCTTCAAGTTAGAGTGCCATTGGTGTATCCTTGCTTCACCAAAATGAGCTTACTGGCTTGGCTGAAATGTTTGTCAGACTCAATTCTGACATTCAGTTTTAAGTATAAATCTCTCAACTGACAAGTATTGGTATATGTTGCGATGTCCAGCATGGATTTTGAGGTTAGCAATGCCCCCTTCATCAAAACCTTCAATGCATCTTATATTCAACCTCGAACTTCCAAGGGAGATTTTCCATCATTGCATAAATAGGTTCCCCAAAGAAAGCAACAAATCAGGTCTAACATAGCCACG
This sequence comes from Tasmannia lanceolata, assembly GCF_043159265.1. NCBI lineage: Eukaryota > Viridiplantae > Streptophyta > Magnoliopsida > Canellales > Winteraceae > Tasmannia > Tasmannia lanceolata. The sequence continues at coordinate 9,314,143 of NW_027518682.1, read as the reverse complement.
TACATGAGACAACCCACAAGTTATCAAGAACAAAAGGGTCGTCCAGAAGTATGTGTTCCATTAGAAATTTGCATGCTTATATAGTCGAGAGTTCCACATTTCAAGACAACCACTGGAATGAGAAAAATTGGTTCCTCAAAACCTTCATATCACACTTCTCTCTTAGTTGCTAATTGATCCCATAATCTTGTGATTATCTTTTTGCACCTAGACGAACATTGTATCTTTGTGTTGACTACAGACTGACTGCCATCTTGACTACAGATTGGCTGCCATCAACAAAGTTTCAAGTTCTGGTTCTAACACGTACATTTCTTTGTGTTGCCTATTGCCAACCAAGGTTTGAGGTTTCAGTATGTGTTTCAGGCATGATGAAAATGGAAACATGTCAGTTTCAGATGGAAATTTCAGTGAAAATCCAATAACATCGTGAAAACGCATGGAAACATATGCAAATGTTGGACGTTTAAGATGAAACTTCAGGACGTGCTAGAATAATCACAAACACACACTCAAGCAATAGAAAGCAAGAAATTCTGGAAAAAAAATTACTTTTTCATACCATGGATACGACTGCACATCTATATTCCCAAATGGCGGGGAAAATGAATCCAAGCCATATTGTATTTGTCTAAAGCATAGTTACCAGGGTGGGAAACGAATTCAGGAAACGAAACGTGAAATGGAAACGAGAAACGCATGAAAAAAAATACAGGGGAAACGAGAAACAATAAAAAATCGTACAAGAAATGTCTTATGTGTTTTTTCCAAAATGATTTTCGTAAGTTCCACACATGTTTCCTACACGTTTCATATGGGTTTTCTACGAGCGTCGCATACGTTTATCACACGTTTACACATTATTTACATAAGTTTTCCATATGTTTCCCACGTGTTTCATAAACATTTCTCCAATTTTTTATCATATTTTGGAAACGTTTCCGAAATGTGTTTCCCTTATTTAAGGGGAAACAAGTTTCCCAACCGCGAGAAACGCGTTTTAGGGTAAACGGGTTTCCCACCCGCCCAAGGAGTTTCCGGCAACTATGACTCTAAAGATACAAAGACATGAAACTTGTATTCCCTCCACAAAGTGGCCATCAGAAAGAGCTATCAATATGCACATGGTATGCCATATATCATTCAGGTACATTCAAGAACTTCCTACGAGATATACATCATCAATACCACCCCAAATAGGCCTTTGTAAAAGTAGATCACACAGTATGAAATTAACACTATGATTTTCATGGTACTAGTTGGTAAAAGCAGCCAGTGCATGGATGCTTCTAAAGCTTCCACGGAACAATCATTAAAACTTGCTGGTAATGTAAATCTGATGGGTGACAACAACCATTAACCAGCTGAAAACTAAAAAAGGGAGTGGTATATTATCTTGCATAGCGCATACAATATTTTTCAAGAGTGAAATGACCATATTTCTTCCAAAATCATGCTCAAAAGGATTGAAAAGATTAAGAAAAGCTTCAGAATAAAAAATCATCAGATCAAGCATACCATTGATATTCCACACTCTTATGGACCCATCCTTAGACGCTGTAATGATCTGTTCTGAATTTGGAGCAAAGCATAACCAAGTTACGGCACTCTGAGAATCAATAGAGAAGATTAAAAGCATGAGCTGTAATGGGAGATCCATAAGGACCAATAACGTACTTCAACAAAGCAGTCTAATTAATCATACAATACGGATTCAAAAAATGTAAACCAATAGTATGGAAATAAAAAAGAAAAATTTAGATAAAAAACTGAAGGAACTGTCATTTAGAATTCTTGCTCACAACTTTTAAATCTTACGAAATCAAGATGCATCTATATTTAGTCCTACTGGATGCATACAGTAGAAAAAACTGGGAAAAGTTGTTCAAGTTAGCTGTTTCTTTTGCCACTCAAAAAGAAAAAAAGTTAACTGTTTCTTTTAATTTAATCCAAGAGGAAGATGTAGAAGCTAGCTAAAATGCAATTTCTATCACATTTTCACACTAATCCCATTCAAATCAGTCTCTTGTGTACATTGACCACCTTGGCCCTATGCCCCCACTCGTCCTCCCTCTTTGTTTTTTTATGAATAGATTCCCATGCCATTCAAAAAAAATCCCACTAAAAACAGTTGGGATAAATATCTCTGAGTTCCCAAAATTGAGAGCCCAAAAATAACTAAACTATATGAGAGGATTGTTGCTGCAACCAGAGTTCATGAGCAAGCCCAAACTTTGGCAAAGATGATTCTAGATTAAAAAAGGGACAACCAAAATACAAAAGCAAGCCTTAAGGTGACCGAAACAACATGATAACAACAGGTATTGGACCCCACAGATCTCATCACAAGAACTGGTAGAATAGATCTTTATGATTTAATGGCGATTACTAGTGATTTTTATTCAATTCCTGAGTAAAGTTGTAGTAGATTTTGGTGAGTCCTGTGAAAAGAAAACCCGAATAGTATTTGCATACAATAGGAATCTAATCTTAGAAGTTGTACAGTTTTTTTTTTTTTTTCCGAAAGGTAAGTTGTACAGTTTTAGAAGTAGGATTTTTAAATTTCTTTGCCAGCAAGATCAAATGCACTGTTTTTTAAAGGCTACTGATATTGGCATTAGCATGTTTTGATAATGGACCAAACTCACCTTGTCTTTTATTATTTAACTAGCAGTCAAAAGCTACTACAATTCCCAAAAAACTCTCAACAGCCAATTCAAGAAGAAAATACAGGTTGAGTTCAGCCCATTATCAAAACATGGCAGTGATAATTTCAGTAGCCTCTTTTAATGGTGACAAAAGTATTAAGAATGGATCAGAAACTACATGACAAGATGGGCAAGCTACTCCAAAAAGGGGGGAAAGGGAAAAAGAAAACCAAAAACAACATCAAGGAGGACGGTGACCAATATCGTCAGAGAAACACTTTACTCTGAACCGAAGCCGATCATCGGCCTCACTATTGACCAATTGAAAAACAAACTGAAAAACTGTGTCATCAGCCTTAAACATGTCCAAACAACCAAAAACATCATCAATGAAAAGGGCGAAGCAGCAGATGTGGCATTGTTTGTTAAAAGCAGAGGTCTGTGGCTTTCTAGTGGTATGCAAATGGCCTACGGGAACCAAAATCCTGTCATATTTTGGTAAAGGATTGGTGTACACCTCTCATACTTGAGAATCATGGTCAGCCAAAACAATCGTTGGAGAAAATAATATTACACAAATCGTTCCGTAGCTGCCTCTACGTCAATCTTTTCCAAATTTATCTCATAAATTTAACTTGCATAGATAAAAGCATCTCACAAATCATACATAAGGAGAGATTGAAGAGGATGTTAACCACAGAATAAGAGCAGGTTGGTTGAAGTGGAAGCATGCTTCAGGAGTTTTGTGCGATCGTAAAATACCTACCAAGTTGAAAAGAAAGTTTTATAAGACAGTTGTGAGACCAGCTATGCTGTACGGCTCAGAATGTTGGGCCACCAAGAAGCAGCATGTGCATAAGATGAGTGTAGCGGAGATGCGAATGCTTAGATGGATGTGCGGCCACACAAGGTTAGATCGATTTAAAAATGAAGACATCCGTAAAAAGGTGGGGGTGGCACCAATTGAGGAGAGGATGAGGGAGCACCACTTAAGATGGTTTGGGCATATCCAATGTAGGTATTTGGATGCTCCAGTGAGAAGAAGTGACTCGTGCCAAGTTGATGGAGTAAAAAGAGGCAGGAGCAGACTGAAAACAACTTGGGTAGAAACAGTGAAGAAAATGATCCATGTAGACAAACCCAACTAGTGTCAGGAGTAGACTTAGTCAATTTGAGCCGCGTAGATCCTTTCACCTTCTTCATGAAAATTTTCAAAAGGATTCATTAGCCGACCCCAACTAGTTTGGGACAAAGGCTTAGTTGAGTTGAGATAAAAGCATTTCCTCGTCCTGTTTTCTTTTTCTTATTTTTACTCAGTCTAATTGTATACCTTTTCATGGAGGAACTCTGTGAATTCTGCCTATTTTCAGATAATCATGTCCAGGATTTACGTAGACAATATCTATCACTCTAATCGAGAACAAACAGCCAAAAACGACATGAACTAAAAGAAGGAAGCAGCAGATGCACCATTTGTTTGTTAAAAACAGCAAGTTGGCGGTTCCCTATATGAATGCAAATGAATTGGAAGCAACCTATAAACCAAGGTTCCCTCATATTTTGGTTATGGCTTGATGTCAAATCTCTAATGACATTAGGCGAATCTTGGTCAACCAATATAAGGTCATCAAAGAAAGTAATATTCTACAAAATCCTTCCATAGTAGTTTCTAGTTTCTACCACAACCTTTTTTTCCAAATTATCCCATCCATTAACTAACATAAATATATGAGGCACCCATTTGTAGTGCTCCAGTCCACACAACCCACCCCACCATCGTATGCTAATTTAAGTCTAAAGTCTAAACCACCCTGAGGACAACGACAGGACCAAACCTATCAAAAGGAAAAGGGAAAGGAGTCAAAATATCCAGAAAAAGGTTCCCAGTCCATTACAAACTGAGAGGCAGGAAATTCATGAGAATATCTCTTTCTATCACACTAAAGTAATCCCTCATACAGAGGTAGGAAATTCATGAGAATCACTCTTTCTACCACACTAAAGTAATCTCTCATACAGTGTTAACATAATCCAAGATTTGCTCCTGAAATATGCTTCTTAAGTTACAGAATTTGAAGCCTCCAAATACACTCCAATCCTGGAATGCACATGGGTTCCATGAAAAAATAGGTACAAAGTTGTATTTGATTTAACACAAAATCGCAAGCTCTTTCTGCTTTAAATGTGAATAAAAACTTCAAGAACCCAAACATGATAAGAGTGACACAATTAACCTCCCAAAAATATGCAAAACACTTAGTAATGAAAAATGATTAATTCGCGTGTCCTTTAAGTAACCTTTTGAAGCACATACAAGTAACCTATCAGAAAAATATGTAACACATTTAAGAAATGAAAAAACGAACAATTACCTTATGTCCTTTAAGTTGCATAACTTTCGAAACCTCCTTCACCGAACCATCCTTAGCATATACAATCTCCCATACCTATCAAAACAAATTGTAATCAAGCAAGCATTAATAGCCTTATCCCAGGGAGGTGGTAAAATGAAACATTAAAGAGGAATTTTCTAAAACATTGCATCAAAGCTGCAAAGCATTCATTCAATCAGGGCATTCCCAAGATGAAAGCAGCTGACGATTTAGAGAGAGGTGGCAACAAGTACCAATTCATCAGTTACCAAAGATAATATGAAGATGGCATTGCCAAATGAGAAGAGAAAGTCAATATTGAGGTAAAAGGAATCAACATATTAATTAAAAAAAGTTCCTCGGTACTATAAAGAAGAAATGAAATGACCCAAATGCAAAAAAAGAAACATCGAATCACAGGTTTAGGATCAATGTGAATCTTCCCAAGTTAATAGAAAGGTAGGGAAGCTGGAGAATAAATTGAAATATTTAAAGTGAGTACTTTAAATAAGAAGATGGAAACTAAGGTTTAGAAACTCAAAAACTCAAAACATACCTTTGAGTGAAACTGGTGCTAAGGTTTTTCCCTCTTGAAATCGTGTAGATGATTAGAATGAGGATTAAAAATCAATTTTGAATAGAGAAGATCGTCAACTGATGATTGTTAAGTAATGGAAGCTACCACCCAAAGTCAGTTACAAAATTCAACTTCCATAGTAGTTCTCCCAGAAAATATACCTATTATATGAATACAGGGAAATATACAAGGAGGGAATTATATAGATGAGTCTACATATGTGCGCATGTACATGCATGTGCAGAGAACCAACAACGTTTCTTTAACAGATCCATAATGAAATCAAATAGCAGATATGTACACATACATATGTGGTCATATACATATGATACATACATGTACACATGCACACAGACATGCACGTGTTCACGGATCATTGTAGTTACTAATATAATCAAAACATTTAGAGACGACCCACCTTCACATCTGCTGTGAAAGCTGCAGCAGCCAGGAAACGCCCATTTGGTGATATAGTAGCCATGGTGTTTTTGAGCTGGTTTGTATCAACAGTCCCCAAGGTTTTCCCACTTTTTCCATGCCAAAGTTTAATATCAGTGCCTGAAAAAAACAAGCAATTCACCAATGTTGAAAGAATTAACAAGGAGCAAACTGTTCAATATATATGTATATGTATATACTAGTAAAGCACCCCGGGCGATGCGTGGGCTAGAAAAAAACTCAATGATTATAAACAGATAACTTAATATTGTTCTATAAAAAAAAGCATTGATTATAATTATTTCAATAAGAAAAATATAACAGAAGGAAGTTTTGATCCAGAGAGGTTAAAAGGGGGCAAGAAATCTACATATTCAGTATCAAAATTCCTTCTCATACCAATAGAATCGGTAAGTCACATACACAATCTAATTTAACAGAATAAAAGAGAAAAACACTCATATCCCTTCCTAATAGATTTATGAGTTCTTTCTTTCTCATACCTGTGCCATGATTCCCAAGAGACTCCAATCCAACTACGGAAAAAATAAGAGAAAGAAAACAAATACTCTTATCCCTTTCTAATAGATTTATGAGTTCTTTAAGGAAAAGATTCCAAACTAACACAAAAAGTGGAGTGCCAGTTATTTAAAGAGGAAAAGTTGGATTTTGATGTGATATTGAACTCAAGAAAATCATACAGTGTGTTCAGAACCTCTCCTGGTCAGCTACGCTCCATCAAGATGCAAGTGGACCTATGGCTAGCTCAGTAAAAACTAGAAAATAATTCAATCTAGGCCTCGAAAAAACTTGATAAAGCAGCCTAGAAACCAATGACCGTGCTGATATGGTGAAGTGCAAAGGAAAGGAAGGAAAGAAAAATAATTCAATTTCGTCCATTTCTGATTGCAGTTACATAAACTGCAATTTCAAAAAGAGCCAAATTGACACAAAAGAAAGAAACGGCAACCGATATCTTTCATAAAAAAAGGCTGCATTTCCAGCCACTTTTATCTGATTTTTTCCTTCAATTTCCATAAAATTAACAAATAAATAGGGTACGTCGTCAATTTTCAATTTCCATGAAAATGAGGATTGTAATAGTAAAAAAGCGGGGTGGAAGATTTTGAAAAAATAAAAATAAAATCAAATTCTAAATCAAAATGTGTATAAAATATGTACAAAACAATGAATGAGCAGTTTTTCTGCTTATATTTGAAGCAAAGAAAATTTTCAGAAAATGTCTGAGAAATTGCAGGATAAGAAACATCAATTCTCTGTTTCATGGATAATTGTTCTTAATATTGGTGATTTCATCGGAACAGAGGCTGTTGGTGCTAGCCACCCATATGTTGCTTCCGTCCCTGGATGTAAATGAGTGGGCTCATGACTTTAAGGACTGTGGTCCCGACTTTAACGCCTATGGTCCTGTGGACTACAATATTATTTTATCCTTTTTTCTAACTCTGTGTGAAAATACATGAATTTAGTGACATTCGCAAAAGTCATTTCGCGGGCCGGATGTTGCGTGAGAGAGCTGCCACATCAATGAATAAGACAAAATCTGTTGAAAAAATAAGACTCTGGCTGCTCTCGCTTTTGTCCCCTAAACGGGTTTTGCTAGCAACACTTTTGAAGAAAAAGAAAGCTTGCTTCTTTTTTGTCTTATTGGCACGTGTCAAGAGGGATTGATGATTTTCTAGCAACCCTCTTGAAGAAAAGGAAAGCATTGAGTTGCAAAACTCATAAAATAATAATATTGTACCATATTTGGAAAATGAAAAGGGCGATGATTTTTTCGCCCCCCTTGTGGGAATGATGTGCCCCACTGTTAACTTGATTTGACTTAAAAAAGCGTTGAAGTTGCTCACAATCATGTTAAAAGGGGGGCGCATAATCCTACAGGGGGTGAAAAAATCATCTCCTTAAATGAAAAGCATTGAATCGGAAAACTGACAGAGAACATAAAATAATAATATTATATTCTCTTGCTTCCTAAAGATACTGACAAAAAAGATAAAGTAAAAAATATAATTTAGTAATAAGCTACTGACAACTGACGAAAATAATTAATTTTTTTATTTTTTTTTGAAATAGCAAGGAGCAGAAGTGCTGCAGGGAAAAAATCCAATTAACCCCATCCCCCAGTATTCTAAGAGTGAGGCAGAAAAATTCTACCAGCACCAACAAACAGAAATGAGTGGAATAATTATGCATGTGTAAGAGGTAATAGCGGTATTCAAAAGCTTCTCAAAGTATTTTTAGTGAGTTATTTGGTTAGATCTATGCATGAATGTGCAAGATCTATTTGTTTCTGTCATTTTGTTATGTTTTTTTCCAACTTTTCTTTGAAGTATTTTCTGTGAAATGATTGAGTGGTATGTAGTTTCTAATCAATCATACTCATCGATCATAGAACCATAAAGAAGTGGACAATAGTTGAATCCAACAGTTTGTTAGGTAAGAACCAAGTGGGAAGACCACGGTTTTCATATAGGCATAGCACACAATTAATCAACGCAAGAAAGGGCTCCTATTTTTAACATATTCAATACCTTCTGAACACGACACAATGACTGTACTCCCATCAGCACTGCCATATCTTGCAGTAGTTCCAACTAGAGTTAAGACATTCCTTTTGTCATGGACTTTGTGATGTTCCCACTTAATTTCAGGAAGAGGGGGCTTGGTTTGCTGCCAAGTTTCATTGGAAGCTACGTCTCCATACATGTACAAAGATGAACCCAAAAGGGTTTGAGCTGCCACAACCACAGATGAATCTCCCTCAGAAAAGGTAATTGCTGTTGGATGACTCCCAGCGGGCAAGTTAATCCTCAGAAGCCTGCAGATTGGATCATCATAAAGGAAATAGTCTGCAATGCATCAATTACCAGTGTATAGAAATAATGGAGAGTGAGGTGATAACTGATAAAACGTCTAGAAATGCATGAAATTTCATACTTGAAGCTTTTACTGGAAGCATCATCCAACCTAAATACCCTAACCACTCCATCTGCACAAGCTGCAAACAGAAATATAAATCTCAAAAATGGAATGAAGAGGAATGACTAAGATCTCTGCTGAATAGCTAGCATTGCTCCATTCTAAGCAGTAGGAAGAACAAACAACAAATGCATCATCAAATAAAATAACCAGTTCAAAGGTCTTTTTTTAAATAAGTAAGCTAGGATTGAACCTACGACCTCATGGTTGAAGTACAAAGCCACAACCAATTGAGCTACAAGGCCTAAACCCAAGCAGTTCAAAAAGTTGAAGAAAAGGCAAAGCCAAAATGCCACAGGAAACTACAGCCAGAAAAGAAGGAAAAGCTTCACGTACGAGGAATGAAATTACCACATCATGCTACAAATATACATTTCTGGTTTCAGGTTTGCATCCAACAGATCTCACAAATCAATACATGAGATCATTAATAATTAACAGCTCAGGCATCTGAGATGGTGAATACTTATTTAGAAAAAGAAAAGCATAGCTCGATATTCATGCATACCATGATGCCGGCCAGAGCCAACACCATGAGAATAGGTTCTGGTGAGAATAGGCCAAGTTGATACGTGATACATTCTGACATTGTGCTTGTCCAATTCAACAATCATAGCCAAAGTAATTACTGTTTTCCATCGGAGTAACTGAAAGAAGGCACCTGATGGCTGAGGAAAATCCCTTTAGTCTTTTGGCAAGTGAAGCAGGGCTCGGATTATCCTTGAAATCATATAGGTAGCGGATTTTCAGTGAGGATGTTGACGATTTTTTTTTGGGTTGGTTTTTTCATATACAATATATTTATTAGGAGGTTAGATCAATTAACTCCGCACTGGCAAACCAACTTTCGGAATATCAAGTACATCATATTGGGAATCATTGTTGAGCCAAGAGTTCAGGTCACAGCCTTGCCCTGGTTGCTTATTAGCATTTGTTTTATTTAGCTGTGTACAAAGAGTTATAGTTATTTAGTTTTAACGCTGTATATCACTTATAAATGAATGAAATGCTGAAGTGAGACTCAAAAGGACGTTGAGGATAAGTCTATCCATTTCCAAACATATTGTGATTCGAGTGACAACTTCAAATGAAGAAGAAACCAATTGGATTCAACAATGGCATGAAATGCAAATTCTCAACTAGATCTTAGCAAAAAGTACACTGCATACTGGAAATTTATACGATATTTAAGAGGCCCACCGTCCATTTCAATTTCCACTGCATGTAATAGTACCTTCACAGCGGCAACGAAGCTGAACAATCAACAATCAAGAATCCTCGCCAACTAAAGCTAGTTGTCACATGTCACAGATGCAATTAAGTGCAAACAGACAGCATTCTTTTGTGCTAATTTACATACTAGAGTTCATATGATCACATGTATTTTGGTTGGAATAACACAATTTCCCTGCCTTATTCATCTACAGCTTTAGGGTTATAATTAGCCTTATATGCATCTAACAGTTGAAAAAAATAGATTTCATAAGAATTAAGGGGAAAATAATAGAGAAATAGTCGACGATGGAATCTACCCGTCGCTAAATTCCGACCAACGGATGAGAAACAGAGGGCAGTGACCGAATCCCCATGGCCTTTCAAGGTATTTGCATCCAGATGATGATGTTGTTTGATATGATCCTGAACTCAGCAAGACCAAAAATAAAAATAAAAAAATAAAAAAGTAAGGAATTAGGAATCCATATAGAGAAAAAGACCAGACCTAGAAATCTGAAACTTATGAAAAAAAAAAAAAGATACAAAAGTCAGCAAGACAAAAAGAGAAAACGACATGACCTAGAAATCTGAAACTCCTGAGATTCATTACCTTGTCTGCGGCATGCGATTGAGATCTCTGATGTGGTTTCTTAGAGATGGAATGAGTAGGTTTTGGATTTTTCTGATGAATAGCATTCGTTTCTGGTTTGGAAATCGATCGAACTTCGGTCCTCTTTCTGCGAAAGTAATCGGCGAAGAAAAGAAGAACGAGAAGACCTCCGAGGAGAATCGAAAGGATTGAAATGATCAAAAACCCTAAATATGAAGGAGATGGAGGGAGCATTTTTATCGCCGATGAAACGCGGAGACTGAATGGGAAATGAGTGGGATTGAACAGATTCGTCGTCTACTTAAATTTTGGCAAGGGGCTTGCAGGAATGCGGGGAGAAGCTTTCATGGCTGTATTTATTCTAGGGCGATGATGAATTCGCACCCTCGCTAGGATAATTCGCACTCCCCCGACGTGAAAAAAGCGTTAAAGTCTGGCACATACTCTCCTTTCAAGTGGTGGGAATTATTCTATATGGGGTGCGAATTTATCGCTGCCCTTGTTCTATCAGTATCATCAGTTCTATGATTTCTGTATGGCACGGTATCCTCATGACGTGTCCTTTCTTCTACCTGGCACGCGGCTTGATGACTGCCGTTGATTTGACCATATCACAAAATTTGCTACAATCTGGTGATCTGAACCGCTCAATATAATTTTGGCCGGTTGAATGCCTGCCATGGCTCGTCAATTGCTCAATAATAATGGGTAAATTGATACAGGAAGTTCTAGTAATGGAATTCCTTTCTTTGTTTTATACTTTTCAGTTGGTGGCTAATTTATGGATAAATGATGAACCGGAGGGCACCCTTGCAAATAGTAATTGGGATGAATGATAAAAATTAAGGGCAAAAATCAGCGGCAAGGGCGTCTCCATTGGTTACACGTCATATTTTTTAAACCGCGATTGCATTCTTATCTCGTTTCTATATTTCCCTTCACTAGCATGCTTTCATCTGCAATCACATACTTTCAGCTAGGGGTGGCCAAAACCGAATCAGAACCGAAGAACCGAACCAGAACCGAACTGTAAAAAAATATTTTTGGTCCGGTTCGGTTCCACTGATGAAGAACCGAACTTATTCGGTTCGGTTCCGGGTCTAATGTTCTCGGTTCGGTTCCGGAACCGAAGAACCGAACTTTGAATATATATATATATATATATATATATATATATATATATATAATATTTTTATATTTCTATTATACATATACTTAATAATATAAATTACTTATAATATTAATAAGTAATAGTTAATACTATTCTTATAATAAGAAAGTAACTTATATTATAACTTTGATTAAAAGTTTTTATAAATTATAATTAATAATTAATAATTAGCCATTAGAACCGGACCGGACCGGACCGAACCGATTATGTTCGGACCGGACCGGACCGAACCGATTATGTTCGGTTCGGTCCTACTGTGTACTACGGTTTGAGAACCGAAAAAAAAGGAATCGAGAACCGAGAACCGAACCGGTTGGCCACCCCTACTTTCAGCTATAATCACAATCCTCTCTCTCTTTCTCTCTCCTATTTTTCGGGGTCTTGTTGCTGATTTTTCCTTTTTCCTTTTAAAAATTAGTCTTGTTGCTGATTTTTGGAGGTCTAAGAAATAAAAAGAGTTATGGGTTTCTACCGCCTCTTTGATTGATGAGGAAGAGTGGTCGTGAATTTCCATGGTAACTTCCTCAAATGGCATTATGGTTTTTGCAAATTCAAATCCTCTTTGCATTCATTTCTGGATGAATTTGGAGAATATTTTGATTGATGAGGAAGAGTGGTCGTGAATTTCCATGGTAACTTCCTCAAATGGCATTATGGTTTTTGCAAATTCAAATCCTCTTTGCATTCATTTCTGGATGAATTTGGAGAATATTTTGAATATGGGATTTGCTAGTCCAATTCCTGCCCGGAAGTGACACCAAACGCCTCTGCCCTTCCATCCCTTGGATCGATGGAGAGGGAGGGCAGAGCTTTTGGTTTTTTCATGTTGTCAAACAGTTGTACAATGAAAATAGATGGCGAGTGCCCGATCGAATTGATCGGGTCATATAGGAACAAGGTTCAAATCTCTCGGCCTGTTAGGATACCTCAGCCGCATACACCACTGCACTTCTACTTGACACCTATCGTAATGATAAATGGCTCATCGCAGAAGGTGTCTTGTAGACCGGCTGTTGCATGAGAGAGCAGACACCTCAGAGCAATTAAATGAACAAGACAAAAGCTATTGAAAAAGTGAGCCGGTGTGCTGCTCTCTCGTGCAACACTAGTCTACAAAATGACTTCTACCAGTGGTCACGAGCAAATGCCTTCGAATATTGGCGGTGGTAAATATGTTTGAAGCCTAGTTTTGTGTTATCTTTGCTTTTGTTTCAAATATCAGCATATTTTGTTCGAAATACGGATTTTCATACTGGTGCATTTGCTTATGATCATTTACGTTGTATATAAAGAAAAATGTTGTTGAATTTGGAATCAAGTTGATTGATTTTTAAGGGACTTCACATTGAATTTCTACTCACTTTGTTCATTAATTATGATTTGTTTATGTTGTCTTTGTCTTCTGATTTTTTCTTGATTTATGTTTTTTCCTGAGGTTTTGTTGGAGATTGATGTTGAATTTTGATGGACATCGATAGATTTATGGGTTCACATCGGTCTGGTGTTTGGTTTGTTTTCACTTTCATATGAAAAATGCCGGTTAAGGGTGAGAAAAAAATTGGATGGGTTCTGATTTTGTGGAATCTTAATGAATAACAAGAATTATGTGTCGACCCTTGATTATCTAAACAAATGCTGACGGCTATTATTAGATCAAATAAGAACCGGGATAAGAAGGCAATTCCGGTTGCAAAATATGACGTGTAAGCAATGGGAGCTGATTTTTTGCAAAGATGATGGTGTATCATTTCATAACATTGCACAATAAATCCGAGACAACAACACTCGCTTGCTCATCTAGAACTGGTAGGAGCATGGAATAAATGTGCCCCCTAAGGTGCTTTCTTCAAATCATGTGCTACATTGATATATGCAGTCGATTTGGGTGTGGTTTATTTACCCTTTCTTGAAGAGAGACGAGGGTGCCACTAACATTAGTTGAGAAAACAATGCTGGAAGATAAATGGCTTCTCTCGATCCAACACTGATCCATTCGTGGCATTGAATGCTCCTTGTGCAAATCCAGCACCATTTTTAACTCGAGAGTGATTAAGCAGACAATTGTGATGATTTTTGGGCCCATATTTGGTCTATGATTGTTCGACGAGGCAAAATTGAAAACCCAATTCAAGAAGTCAACGGCCGAACATTTTCGTACCCCGAGATTGAATTAATTTTAGAGAATTGAAAAAAAGAAGAGAATGACACTTCCTTGGGCTCCTCTACCTTTACATGGATGAAGAGGACCGTTCACAATAAAGATGCGACGTCAGATGGGAGATTTCAAGACATGCAGAATGCGAACAATACATCAACATGCGCATAATGTGAACAATATATCGACATGCGCAAAACGTAAATGACTCGCGAATAAAAATGTTGATGCACTCAGAACACAAATGATGCCGCCAGTGTGTGCAAATCTAGCATATCATCCTTAAGAAAGAAAAGCTCTAGCTGCGGAAAGTAAGAGCTACACATAAAACGCCGAAACATGCTTGGATTTGATTTTGGAACATATTCGTTGGATACATTTGTCTCCTTACACAACTTTATTCGGGTAATCACTCCTCAACACAGTCCAACGGGGTAGCTATTAAGTAACTCTGTCCCACTTACCGATTGGGCTCAGAGATATGTATAAGCAGGAGGGAACTCATGATTACTATTTAGTCTTCTAGGTTCGATTATACGCGGGTTATGTTTGCCAACTTGACGTTTAACTCTTTTGACCCGGTCTATCCGAGTCATCACTTGATAATTCGGCTTTCTACGACCGATCGTGCCCAAAGCAAATGAGTGTAAGCAGCCCCACAAGGACCACAGGAATCAATGGCTTATATTTTCTTAGAGATAACCAACGCAACCGTGAACAGCGAGAGCCAGTTTATTTGATCACACGAGCCAAGTGCACGGCTGAGATTTGTCGGGTCTCAAGAAAAGCTCCTCCTTTTTCTTCTCTTTCCACCAAAACCCTAGCTCATCCACTCCTTTGTTCTCCTCACTACCGACACAGGTGTAGTGGGGCACCATGCCTCCTCGAGCAGCGAAGAAGCCCAGGGTGACGAAGAAGGCGAATCCGAAGACGAAACCAAAGCAGAACGTGCCGGAAAATGAGGTTGTGCCGGGCATCGCAGAGGAGGAAAAGACAGTTGTAGAAGAAGTTGTTTTGTTGAAATCGGAGGAGGACAAAAACATGCCCGAAAATGAGGTTACGGAGGAGGAAAAGAAAGTTGTAGAAGAAGTGGTTTTGTCGAAATCGGAGGTTGCTACAGAAGTTGAGGTTTTTACAGTAGAGGAGACGAAGGATCCGAAATCGGACGAGTTTTCGGATTCAAAGGATCCGAAATTGGAGGAGTTGTCGGACTCGAAGGATCTCATTCCCGAATCTGTGGATGCTGAGGGCGAGGCTTCTGAAGAGCCTGAAGAAATTGCCGGTGGAGTGAACGAAAGCGAACTCGTCCAAATGGATCAAGCCCAAGGTATTTCTTTTTTTTTTTCCTCCCCATTTTTCCACACGGTCATGGTTCTCATCGAATCAGTGCACAAACCTCCATGGGATTGGGTGACTACCCTTCAGCCATCTAATGACATTGAGAGAGTCACCTTCAAACTATAAGATTACGAATAAGGCTCCACTCTAAATTCCTCAACTCCTGATGAATTGCCCTCACTTCCGCCTCATTAGAGTCTTCTACCCCAACACAGGCCCTGAGAATGCCCATGACATGGTTCCATTCTCACCCCTTAGAACACCATGCTCGCTTATCCAGGATTAACTAAACTAGAGCTGTCAAAGTTGAGCTTTCTCCATCCTGGACCCTGCAGCTACCATTTTGTGGATCGGCTCCCAATATGCTCACTACTAATAAAGATTTCTCCCCAGCAATACTATAGATCGCGGGTTGAGATAAATCTGAAGCTAGGAAGGGATTTGAGTCATTTGACCCATGCAATAGATAAGGCTATAACCTTTTTGTATTCAGACATAGAACTCTTAATATAGCCTTCAAAAACTCTCCTTCCATAAAGCCCATATACTGTTAGAAGGACCGCCTTCCACAGAGTCTTACCTCTTTTCCTCCAAGGGGCAGAGGTCCAACTTTCTAATAAGTGAGCAGGCCTAGACAGGAACACCTAGGAGATGCTGAATCTGCTCAAAATTCTGCTCCACACCTCTCTGACCACTTTATAGTGGATGAACTTGTGATCCGCCGTCTCACCTGCCTCTGCACATAGGCCTGTTAGGTATATTAGACTCTACTAATAAGGAAGTGTAAGCTTCTGATCATCATTTGATTAATGGAGGCGGCGAATTTGGACCATCTCATTGTGGAAGTGGATTCCTTTATCGTGATTCGCTGAATCGGGTCATGAATCTCTAATTCGTGGAGGTGTTCGGATGCGATAGAGGAGATCTTGGATAGGATGGAAGGTCATGTAATCGGTATCCAACATATTTGGAGATTTGCTAATAGTGAGTCATGCAGATAGGCTTGCTAGTGCTGAGGTGGATATAACAACTTTGGAGATTTTCGACTCTCTTCCACTTGGATTATCTTGAATTTTGGTCTCTTTGCTTTTGCTTAGCTTGTTTCTGACTATCTCAGTCTTTTCCTCAATAAAATCATTACCATTAAAAAACACTAAGAATTCAAAAATTGGTCATTTGCAAGATTGCTACAAGATGCTCATTTACTGCTGCGCATTATGCACAGAGGCAGGAGAATTAACGGATCACATGTTTATCCACTGTAGATTAGCCAAGGAAGTGTGGAGTAAAATCTCGGTCAGATTTGGTTTGGCTTGGGTGTTCCTATCCAAGCTTGTTGATCTGCTGAATGTTGGTCCTTGGTCCCGCGACTAAAGAAAAGGGAAATTTATATGGAATGTCTCCTTACTAGCTACGTTGTGGGTCTCATGGAAGGAGAGGAATGCAAGGACTTTCAGAGCCATGGCAAAAGCTGCCCATTATATATTCTTGAAAGTGATAGCTTAGACTATTTCATGGTTTAGGATCCTTCCTAGCTTCAGGTTTGTATCGGCAAATGACCTGTGGAATGGATGACAGGAGATCTGCAGCAGTGCAGAGCGGGGGCCACGATCTCCTAGGAGTGGGCACTGCCAAATCCAGGCCAGCTGGAGCTCAACTTTGACGGGCTAAGTATGAGGAATCCGGGTCCATCTGGAGTTGGGGGTGTCCTTAGAGACGAGTTCGATGCGACGTTATGGGCGTTCTTGGGGCCCACTGGGATTTCTGATCCCAATGAGGCGGAGGTCAGGGCGATATTGTGGGCATTAGGCTGCTGGAGAGGAACCTTATGGATCCCCTTGGAGATCTGACTCTTTTTTTGATGAGATTAGGGACAGGGTTGTGGGTTCCTCTATCTCCTTCAACTATGTCAAGAGGTCTGCAAATAGCGATGCCGATAGACTTGCCAGAGCAGACGTTTCAAAGAAGAGCCTAAAATTGTTTGATTATTTCTCCCCTTGATTGAGGTGGTTTCAGGAGACACCGAGATTCTCTTTTTTAAGCTTATGCTAGCTCGCTTGTCTTGTTATGTTGTGATTGTATTGACCTCCTCGGTCATATTCTGTTTTGCTATTTTAATAAAATTTTCGCCATTCAAACAAAAAACTGAGAACTTTTAGTGATAAAATAAGATAACATATTGCATAGATTCTCTGAGCTCACGATGGTGCGTGATTTTTCTGTCTCCGGAGGGAGAGTCCCCGGGGTGATTTGCCTGGGTAGTACTATCGGAAGGGGAATTTGTAGTTGTGGGTACAAGATTGAGGGTCTGAAAGGGGCTTATCTTGATTTCATTGAAGCAGGGTTCTCTATTTTTTATACCCTTCAAGCTCGGGAGATTCATCGAGACTGCTGTAGAAAAAATCTCATCTTAATCGGTAACGAGAAGAGTCTTAGTATTTCTACACGGTCCTCGCCGAGAAGCGTCCATGAGACTACCTACGGATCGGGGAGCGAAGGTGAGAGGCCTACCCTCGATTGAAGAGTCTTGCCAACTGGGAAGAGAGATGGGCAATGGGTTGATAGTTGTAAACCAATCATTATATGCCTTTAGAAAGATCATCAAGGGTTTTTGAAGGTGACTGGAAATGTTTAAACTGTGGTTATTTTAATTTCGAGAAAAGAAGTTGTAGGAAGTGTAGGGTAAACAGAGTCAAAGGAACAACTTCTGGTGATTCGGATGGAGTGGTTCTCGACAATAGATGGGAGGAGTAGGTTAGAGATTCAGGTCTTGATAGGAGATTCCAGGAAATTAATTGGTTGTTCAAGAGATAGAGGATTGAAGGGAACTGCTTAAAATGTGCCTGGTGGGGTGCACAGAAAGGGGAGGCTGGAAACTTGAGGAAATATGGGAGTGGGCTACGAAATTATGGAAGATACCAGGTCTTACAAAACCTCTTACAATCAGCGACAAGGAGATTCTATTTAAGTTCGAATCGTAGAATCAAGCAAGATGAGTTTTGCATAGAGGGGTGATGCGCTGGGAAATAAACTCTCATCCCTGCATCCATGGAACCCGAATTTCCATTCTGGTAGTAAGGCTATCTGGATTAGGTTCTACGATATTTCACTTCATGCTTGGTCGGTGAGGACGATTGAGGCTCTAGGCAAGGTTTTTGGCTTGGTCCTCCAAGTCAAGCTATCGGGTCATCCCGACCATTGTGTGGCTTTTGCCTCGGATAAGGTTCTCACGTCGGACTGGAAATATCTAAGTCCATTTATTAGAGCGAACATTGAAAATAAATGCTATTTAATAGGTGTGGTGGGTGTTTAAGAGGAGGGAACTCCTTATGGATTTAGTAAATATTGTCATTCTAGAATGGGGGGTCCGAGTTCAATTGATGTTAAATCGGCTACTGAGAACTATGAGGATGAGTCGAGTTCAAGGTTCCCGCCGCCAACAAGTTGTTGTCGGAGACGGGGAAAGTTTCTAATGAGGCGGGTTCAGGGAAGCCCGTCCTTCTGAGGGCCGAGAAGAGAGGAAGGGGGGGGGGGGGGGGGAGTCGACTGTTGGAGAAACCTAAATTCAAATTTGAAATGGGGTCTAATAGAACGGAGTGTTCTTTAGCAGGTACGTTGAGGACGGCAAGCTCTGGTGGTGGAGGTGATTGGCTCAATGAGATGGCGAGGATCCCACATGTGGCCAGCGGGGAATAGGTAAGCGGTTGATGGGAGAGGAGGAAGGTCCGGCAGAGAATGATGGAAACATGCTTTCTCCCTGGAAAAAAGAAAAAGGAGGTCAGAAACCAAATCGATGAAGATAAACTTGGGAAAAGGAAACTGGGTGGGCTGGACACGTGCCCAACAGGAAAACATGTCAAGTTTGCGCCTGCTCTATTGTGGGACCTAAGGCAGGGATCAAAAGGTTATCGAGAATGGGATGACTTCAGCATGTATAAAGTTTTTGTGAAGAAGGAAAATAATAAATTAAAGCTGAAGCCCATGTTCAAAAAAGGCAGTTTGTTTCCATATAAAAAGAACAGAAGCAATGGACCTCTCTTCAGTTGAGAAAGAAAAATATTTGTGTCGAGTTTACTCTCTCTGCTTAAAAGATTTGTCCACTTTGGAGACGATGACATTCAGAACCCTAATTTTGAGGATCCTTTTAATCGTAATCATAGGTTGGGAGTGGGTGCTTCATCGAGATTCAAGCGGCTAGGGCAGGGAGTGATCAGAAGTTGAAACGTCGGGAGATTTTCAGAAAGGACGAAGTGGCGCTGGAATACCTTAAGCTCCAATGGAAAAAGCTTCAAGAGGAGGCGAAAGGTAATGAGGAGGAAAAAATGGAAATGACGGGGAAGAAAAGCCTGGAAGAGGCTTGTGTTCCACTCTATGAACTACCTTTTTTCCAGCAAGAGTTGGATGTAGAATCAATGGCAGGTGAATATCAGAAGGGACAGAATATCGAATTCTTGAAGATGCAGACAGAAGCGAATCAAGGGGTCGTCTTAAAAGGAGAAATTGGGACGTTTCGGGACTCAATGGACGTGGATCTTAGTGCCAAGATCAAAGCATGTCTTCAAAGGGATGATGAAGAGTTGGGGAGTCGGGTTTAGAGTGTGGAGGAAGAAAACAATGAGTTGTTGGAAGAATTTAAGGAGATGAAGAAGATGGGAAGTTGTTTGGGGATTGGTTATGAGGAGAATGTGGACGAGACAAAGAGGATGTACTTGGATATCAAGAGGCGTGATGATGTGAAAGGGAAAAAAGGGAAGACTCCTAGTAAAGGAGGCAGGGAGCTCAAGTCCTTGTTAAGTTAATTAGAAGGTTTTGATGGCTGTACATACAGTTTTTTTGGGAGCTTTGTTGGGTCGCCCTATGGATGTAGATGGGAAGGTGTTTCTCTGTTTTACTAACACGTGATGGTGTAGATGGAAAGGTTGAAGGGATGCTCTTTTTTACTCTTGAGTGGGCTTTAGGGACATTAGTCCTTCGCTGCTCGGGTTCTTCTGTTACCTGGTTGGTCAACCTTTTGTTGTCGGGGTAGCATATATGAGGATGGATGAAGATAAGGGGTTAAAGACTCGTCTGGTTGAGAGTCTTGGTTTTAGTGGGTGTTATGAGTGGTAGTATTTTGCACGTTTGAGGAGTAAGATGGAAGGCTACTATGTGGTTTACAGGGTTAATCTGTTAATGTTCTTACCTTTTTGGGCCATTGGAGAAGTCTCCTATGGAATGTTATGATGTAATGTAATGTGGCGGGACAACTTGTCCCCATCACTTTGTACACATTATCCAATATCAATATTTATTTCATTTTTTTTAAATATTACATATCACACGCATATCAAATTCAGACACACACATTATAACAATTTTTTTCGGCCTTGTGCTTTATCTTGTTCTAATGTGCGCTTTTGAGAATCATACCAAAGGAAGCAGCCCCACGTCCACTCATATAGACTAGTCTATTTGGAGTGCCTTATAACTATGTTATGAACATCATTAAGAGTTTAATAACTCAACCTCCATACTTCACAGCTTGCACCCATCATAGGCATACGCCCAAGGAATTTAATTTACACACATCATGGTGCAAAACAATTCATTTAGATAACTTTTTTTCCCACTGAACCCAATTATTGGGATCTTCAATTACCTAGGTTGGGTTTCTATCATTGGTGATTTGATTCAATCAGTGGGCTTCATGTCCATCCCCCTCAATGCAATTATGACCAATTTCTTATATAGTCTGCTGGTAAGACGATTCAATATATCGTCTTGTGACCTTACAAAATCAATTGTGATCACTCCATTCTTGAGTAATTGGTTTATGGAGTTATGCCCCCGCCGAATATGTCGTGAGTTTTCACTCTATATTTGTAGGACTGGTTTATTCCAGTGTTAAATATGCACTAGAAGGTATCAAAGCCGGTGTTTAAAAACGCAGATGTGATGTGGAACACGGCCGAAGAAAATCCTAGCTGACTCGACACGACGCGGTCGAATACTCGGTTGACGCGGTTGAGTACTCGGTTGATGCTGTCATAATTAGGGAGAGTCAAATGAGTTTTTATTGACTTTATAGGGCGCAACGCGGAACGCGGCCAAGGTAAAAGAGAGTTGGCTCGGCCGAGTTCTGAGTCGAGTCAACGAGTTTTTAAACACTGATCAAAGCCTTTCATCTTCTACACTTGTTTTCTCTAAAGCAATGAATTCCTATTTCATAGTGTATTTGGCTATATAGGTTTGCTTGCTTTATTTCCATGATAGTGTGGCTCTTCCTAGAGTAAATATATGTCCACTCCTAGACTTGGCTTCTAAAACGGATGCTCAATTTGCATCACTGTATCCTTCCAATACAACTGGATATTTGGTGAGGTGTAGACCATAACTTAAGGCACCTCTAAGATACCTCAACACTCTCACTAATGAATCCTAGTGATCATATCAAGGGTTGCAGGTGTAGCTACTTAGCCTATCTACAATGTAAGTTATATCAGGCCTGGTGCAATCATGTACATTAAGCAACCTATAACTCTAGAATATTCCAATCGATTCACACCATTCTCTATTTTTACATAACTTTACATTTGAATCTAGGGGCTATTTAGAACATTTGTCGCTGATACGCTAGTGCGGTGTCGAGGTGAGCTAGTTCCTGGGCTATTTTCTAACCTTTGTGTTTGTGTTGGCTTCTAGCCCTGTTCATAGTATTGTGATACTGGCCATTTATTTTTATTCCTTGCATTTGCTTTTGTGCATGCTATATGGCGGGTGTCTAGCTGGGTGCATTTGTGTTTGTAGTGTCTGTTTAGTTCTTCAGCTGTTAGTTGGTGATGGCAGAAGGGTCATTGATATGAACCAATTTATTTGGATGCCTCAGGTGTTGAACAGGAGACAATTGAAGAGGGGACAGGAGTAGGTAAAGTTGAAGATATCAAAGGAGGTGGGGTTGATGGTACTGGCGCTGATGGAGGTGGTGATGAGGTGAAAGATGATGATAAAAGTGAAAGTGACGATGATGAAGAGATGGTGGACTTAGAAGACCCTTCTGTATATATGCATGCACCTCTGACAGAGAGGAAAAAACAGAAGGAATCTGAGATTTTCATTGGTGGGTTGGACAAGGAAGCAGTTGAAGAAGATTTGATTAAAGTCTTCAGTGAGTTTGGGGAAATTCAGGCTGTGAGGATAGCAAAGCATCCTACATCACAAAAAAGCAAGGGGTTTGCATTTATCCGGTATGCAACTGTTGAGCAAGCCTTAAAGGCTCTTTCTGAGTTAAAGGATGGAACAGAGGTTGTACTTCTTTTCAATCCACTTTGAATTTGGATTTTTGCTACAGTCTGATCAATCATAACCACTTTATAAATTCTTTATTATTTTCACCAGGTAAGGGGAAAGCGCATTGGAATTTCATCTAGTCACGAGAATGACACCCTATACGTGGGCAATATTTGCAAGACCTGGACAAAAGATCATGTAAGATTCAGTCACTTCTACTTTGCTGTTGCCTACGTCTCACTGTCCAGTGGCATGCGAATTTGGTGCGTCACTGTCAATTTATCTGTTAAAACTAGAAGAGAGCGTGACTTGTTGATGTAAAATCTTCAAAATGTCTTCAAGTTCTGATCCTGTTTTTCTGGGCTACAAGGTACTTGCGACATTGAAAGGCTACGCAGTTGAACAGATTGATGAAATATTTTTACCCGAAGACCCCAAGAATGAAGGAAAGAATAGAGGTTTTGCCCTTCTGGAATTTAATACCCATTCAGATGCTATGGCAGCGTTTCAGCTGTTAAGAAAGCCTGATGCTATTTTTGGCTGCGATAGGAGTGCTAAAGTTGCTTTTGCACAATCACCGATGCATCCTAGTGAGGAAGCGTTATTGCAGGTTTGGAATTTTCTTTGCTTGTTTCGGTCCCAAGTTGTTTCTTTTATGTCTGCTATATTTCATTGCTTAAATTCTGAACCATACTTGTGCCCATGGTTTTAAATTTCGGTCCAAAATTTTGGATTTTGGTTGGGATTGAAACCGAAATCCCCAAATTTCAACAATTTGATTTTTTGTTTTCAAAAATATATTATTTTTCTGAAATTTCGGCCGAAATAATAAATTAATACTTTTTTTGCTGGATTTCTGCTGAAATTTCAGTTTCAGCCAAGGCCGAAACAGAAACCAAAATTTAAATCCATGCTTGTACCTCTTCCCTTGGATCCTGCTGCCTCTAAGGATCTACCTAGATGATTGGGTGGAGTAACTTCTGTTTCTATACATTCTTGTTTGGTGATAAGATTGTAGTTAAATTTTTAGTGTAAAATTTGTGCTCTGCATTTGCCAACGTGGGTGATGCAAGTACTCCTGATCATTTGATTGCTTACGAAAGTTTGCTTGGTCAAACATTTTATTTTGTATGCTTGCAGGTGAAAACTGTGTTTGTTGAAGGTCTGCCGAGTTCTTGGGATGAAGAGAAGGTAAAGGAGCTCTGCAAACAATATGGGGAAATTGGGAAAGTTCATCTGTCCCGGAATTTCAGTTCTGCTAAGAGGAAAGATTTTGGATTTATTGAATTCACTTCTCGAGAAAGTGCCATTGCATGTGTGGAAGGAATAAACAGTGCCGAGCTTGGGGAAGGAGACATCAAGGTAATTATGTCTGAAAGACCTGACTTTTTTTTCTTTTTTTTGGAATTTGAAGTGGCTGTGTGCCTTGAGTATCAATTTCATGGCTGTGTAATTAAGTGTCATGTTGTGTGTCAGGTCAAAGCAAACCTCGCAAAGCCTCAGAACAAGGGCCGGCTTGCAAAGCAGGGTGCTCGAGGTGGATTCAAGGTTAAAAAGGTCGGAGAAAGTACAGAAGAAGTTGGAAATTCTAAGTTGAAAGGCAATGCACAGTTCAAAGGGGCTGAAGGAAAGGGAAAGGCTCGAAGCAAGCTAAGAAGTGCTAAAGGGGGTAAGTCATTTAGGCAGCAGGGTAGAGTCCTTGAAGGTCAAGGTGGTGTTTCATTCGAAGATCCCCAGAGGAGGGGACAGCCATTTAAAGGTGGAAAACGTGGTGATAGAGGCATGGACAGTGATAACAGTGTGCGGCCATCAAAGAAAGCACGCAACAATCGTAATATCCGTGGTGGACCCAACAATGATTTTGGAAACCAAAGAAACCCTCGCTTTGGGAAGCCAAAAGCAAACTTCACCTCTCGCCCATCTGGATATATGGGTCCATATACATCAGGTTATAGTGCGCCTGCAACTAGCTACCAGTATAGTGATTACGGCGCAAGCTTTGGATCTAATCGTAGCTATTCTGATATGGTAAGTGTCTTCTTGGTGGTGTTATCTCTCCTGCTACCTATTATGTGTCGCTAATGGTGATGCTTCTCAGGAACCCCATGCTGGGTATCTTGAACCCGCTGCCAAACTAGGCCGAGTTCCATATGCTTATGGGCAAAGAAGGTTTGCCTTTCTTGGGCTTGTTGTACTTGTTTCATGCTTTTAACCTTTTCCCACACACAACACACATATAAGTAGCAGAAATTTGTACCTCCTTGTTTTGGTATTGGTACCCATCCCTTTATATTAAACTTCTTTAGTTGGCTGTTGACAGCTTCTTGGGAACTATAACAGCCAACTGGAGAAGCTTAAAATGCGTGCGAGTATCAAAACAAGTTGCAATTATCAGTTTCCACGCACGCACGCACGCACGCACGTTGATTTCCTCCTCTTCCTTAACTTATGTGTTTGCTATTTCCTTTGTCAATTATTGCTGATGGGTACAATAGCGATGTGAGGACTGGTGCTGGTTACATGAGAGGTAGCATCTTGAATCCAATCTCAGTTTTTGTTGGTTCAGCCCTTTGGTATTCTTAAGTGCTCAACTATATCAGCTAGGGTGATTATGTTTTAGTGGCTTAGTCAATGCTCAATACATGTAAACATTTTTGGCATCTGGAGAGAACCAACGAACATAAACATTTTTCAACGGTATTGGTAATTCTGAACGAAAATGTTTTATTTTTTGATCCCCTTTCTAGGATATTTTCCCAAAACACGAAATCGAAACTGATCAAAATATACAGAAGATACAAATAGTTATCAAAACCATGCAGAACCAAATCTCACACCCCAAAACCAATGGCAAAACTAAATGAAGATATACAACACATGCTGTTATTTGCTGGAATCACATATACAGGCCCTGGGAAGAGAATCTTCTAATGAAAGTGTTGTTTTCTTCAGATGCTTGCCAATAACTTTTACTGCATTGCCATTGCTCTTCATTTAATCATAGGATTTTACGTTTCTTCTTGTTTTCTTTGATTTGTTCTTGCAACCAGTGATTATGTTTCTAGCCAAGCTATTCTTTTTAAAATTATATAAATAAGTTCAATTAGACTAAGAATAATTTTTTAACTAATGTGGTGTAGTACATCATTGTAGTAAAACTAAATTCTGCATTTGGAGCATACTTTCCCCTAATAACTGCTCTTTTGAGTCTTGACAAATAAGGCTGATTGACAATAAAATTCTTCATGGACTTCTCTAATAAGCATGCATATTGGCTTCTCGTCATTCTAGTGCTCGCATAAATCTGCAACTCAGTTCTCATAAAAGAACCATATTACTTGGAAGTTTGATGCTCACAGTCACAACTAACGTGACTGTATCTGTATAAATGTGCAATACGTACATTTATCATTATGAAATTGACAAGTACTGTTATTTCTTGGGTCTCTTATGTTAGTTGTGACTGTAAATTTCTCTAAGTTGCGCCAGACCTTCCAGAATTGAAGTTTCTTATTGATGCAGGACAAATCGATGGAAGGGACATTTTAGGGGTAAAAAGGATGGGTGAAAATTAGGTTTCTGGATCCTAAAATATGCGATTAGATTGAAAAAATATTTCTACTAGGTTTAGAGTATATTTAGAAGGGTGTAGTCATATGCCGGGAATGTGTTGACGTATGTCAAGAAGGTGCAAACATATGCTGGAAAGGTGCATGTAAATATTTTTTGGCGAGACTAAGGGGCACATGGATCAAATAATAATATGTAAAGATCAAGAACTGAAAATAAAGAAGATTAAATGGAGAAATACCAAACCTGGAATAATTACAGATCTTGCCTAGGCATCACACCTAAGCTTTCAAGGCTTTGCACCCCGAAGAATAAGTCCGTACTAGAATCCCACTAGCAATCCCGAGGTACCACACCAAGGGAATTCTAGGTACCACACTAAGAGGTCAAGGCCTCTATGATTTGCAAGAAAGCTGGGAAAAACTTATTTTCATTGATTCATTCTTAGCATCTATTAAAGAAAAGTGCAACACGGCTACATTTATAAGAAAGGAAATAGAATTGAAAGTTCTAAAACCCAAAAACAAAAACCTAACATTTTTGGACTTAAATATCCTCTAATGACTTAATTACTCTCTTAACACACTTAAAATTTTCGTAATACATTTGTGGTGCCTATGTAAAATACTCATAACTCGAAGAACTTAACAATGGGCCCCATCTTAACTCCTTGATTATTCATGGTATCTTGTATAGTCCCCCATCCCTCATTCAATGTAATCCAAACTTCTTGTTTTGTGGAATTCTCAAGTGCCTGTTTTATGCATACACATTCTGTAACATCTCTCATGGGATCCACTTGTCTTGACTAACTTCTACGTTTGTGGTGTTACAACAGGGCCTGCACTACCACCTGCTTATGCTCCCGGATACTCAAGCTATGCTGGATATGAGGTTCTCTCTCTCTCTCTCTCTGAGTGTATGTTATATATATATATATATATATATATATATATATATAATTTTTAGAGAGAACATTTCCTACACACTTGTGTAAGTAAGTTACCTACACACTACCTTAAAATACAGTGGGGGCCCACATTGTTTGGGTGATCCAAACCATTCATTTGAATGGTCCTCACATAGATAAGGTGTCCACAAAAAATCAGATCCATAGGATCATCCTAACCATTCAAACTATGGAGGCAAAAAATGGACTAATTTGTGAAGGTTTATACACGTCCATTTTACCTCCACAAATCGTAGGGTTGGGATGATCCTATGGATCTGATTTTTTGTGGACACCCTATCTATGTGAGGACCATTCAGATGAATTGTTTGGATCACCCAAACAATGTGGGCCCCCACTGTATTTTAAGGTAGTGTGTAGGTAACTTACCTACACAAGTGTGTAGGAAATGTTCTCTCATAATTTTATATAATATACGGAACATGGATATCATGATAATATTTTGGTTTGGTTGACATGATCATCTTTATTTTGCTTTTCTGAATCTAGAAGATAAGATCTGAACTAATAGGTGAATGTGAATCTATACTAACATTCAAAATGCCCCACTTATTTCTTATGGGCCAAACTCCTAAAAACTCAATTAAAGCCCCTTTAATGCCTTTTCTTTGAACCCATTGGTCAAATGTAGGGTCACATCACTTAAATAACTCAATACCTTCATATAAATACCTTGAACACCCACATACAAAAGGGCTAACTCTGAAAAACGTGAGAAAAACTCCATCCCATATCTCTCCTTTCTCTTCACTCCTCTACTACTCTCTCTCTCTCTCTCTCTCTCTCTCTCTCTACCATCCATCTCACGCTGCTCCTCCCTTGTTACATTCATCCCTCCTTCACCCTTAGATTGAAATGTTGGTTTCGGCCACAATTGAAACTGAGCAGTTTCAGCCGAAATTATGAAAAAAAAATAACAAATTTCGATTTTTTAGAAATTTCGGAGGACTACCCTTCAAAAGCGCTTTCAGTTGAAATTATGAAAAAAAAAATAACAAATTTCGATTTTTTACAAATATTCCGAGGACCCTTCAAAAAAAAATAAAATCCAAGGAAAATTTGTTAAAAAAATTCAAAAATGAATTTTGGATGAAATTTCTGAAAATTCGGCTGAAATCTGGACCGAAATCCAAAATTTTGGTATTTCGGCCGAAATTTAAAACCTTGACCTCACCTCTTGCTTATTTGTCTCTTTTTTTGTTTCTTCCCCCCTCTTACATCCCTGCACCCGTTTCTCCCCTTCCCTTTTCACCCATTGGGTTCATAACATGGTTTTAAATTTCGGCTGAAATCCAAAATTTCGGATTCAGCCGGGACTGATTTAAAACCGAAACTGAAATTATAAGATTTTCATGGAAATTGCCACCGAAACCGAAATTGCCACCGAAATTTCCATAGGAATTTCGTAACCATGGTTCATAAACACTTCTCCCTTCGTTGGGCATATGAACCGTTTCACATCGGTTGTGTTTATAAAATGCTCTCCTTCTACCTATATCTTTCCCCTTTCTTGATATTAATCACTTTTCTTGATCTTGATTGATTTTTTTTAATCGTAATAACCATATTACATCACAGGACGAGTCGCCTCACTGTCAATTACCTAGTTCCTTGCGTACATATACTTCCCACCCAACAGTCCCACTGTTATAGACCTTTCCATTGGTATACCCCTATTCCTGATGTGACACAACACTAAATACCATAATATTACAGCCTCTGCCTCACGCTGGCCCGATAGCCTGCAACCTATTGTGTCTCCAGAGAACAGCCTGCATACAGCGAGATAGATATAGATGGGCCACTTTGTAGCCAGTCCCTTAATTCCCCCTCATCTCCGTTGCCCGATCCATCGGAAGTATGACCATCTCATTAGTGGAATGACGTTTATGTTGAAATCTTGGGGAAATAGATGTAACTAGGTCCCTGATTTCCATGACAACATTCGCTAACATTCATGGACACACCTATTTGTTTGTAGCCCAATATTTCACATTTGATGAATCTCCTTTAATTATCAATTGACTGCTTCCGTGATCCGAAGCCATCTCAATCCCCGTTATAATGCTCGTGCTTCAGCCTCATTTGCATCTTAACACTCCGCAGGCCCGGAATATGATAGGAGGATTCGGCCACTTGTATCACTGAATAAGCCACCAATCCCCGCTCGCCCTGGGTTGCCTTTTGAACTTCCATTTTAGATCATTTTGATCCATTCGCTAGCTGGTGGGCTTCACCTTGGCTTTTCTATTTGCCTCTTCTTCTTTTCGTGAATGATCACCTTCCAATTCCTTAAATTCTCTCCTTGACTGTAGATCGATGCATCATTCCCATTGACATTCCACGCTATTATGTCAGCTCTAACGTCGAATACTATTCTTCCCTAGCTACGCTTTTGATCTTTGAAGATTCAATTGTTTCTCTCTTTCCGAAGATGCAAAATCATCACATAAGGGACCAATTTCCACATAGCCAGACCAACTTCTCCAAAAGGCCCCTAGCTCCATTAAAGAATTATTGCCTTGATTGACTTTCGGAGCGCCCATTGAAGACCAAAACTGGATATAATTCTGATCCGAAGTCGAAATGAGAATGGGCAATGTACTAGTAGATGAACCAATGACTCTTCGTTGCAGTTACAAAAGACACACCGGTTGGCCATCTGAACTTTCCTCATTTTCAGATGGCCACGGGTGTTTATTCTCTTCCTGGCTACCGTCCAAGTGAAAGCCACCACCCTGGTAGGGCCACCGCTTTCCATAACCTTGTGCAACGAGAAACTTCCCTGTTCAGTGATGCCAACCTGTAAAATAAGAGCGCACTGAGAAAGAACTGGATGGGTTTGGAATCCAAACCTCCCGATCCTCTAAATTGGGTGAGCAATAGGAGTTAGGGTAGAAGCAAGGACGGCTATGGATTTCACAATCCGTTAGGTTTCGTCTAAGCCTAAGCAAGGATAGGCTATGAATTTCACGATCTTGATTTCTTTTTTGTTCTTCTACCGTTTTCTTTTTCTTCCCAAAAAAAGCAATATGCGAACTTCATATCCCCATCAATTTGGTATCAAAGCTAGGTTTGCATCAAATTGGTGCCTTCCCTTTTCTTCCCAGAAAAGTAATATGCTTCACAATCCGTTGGAGCAAGGACATGCTATGAATTTCACGATCTTGATTCCTTTTTTGTTCTAGTGTCTTCTTTTTCTTCCCAAAAAAACAATATGCGAACTTCATATCCCCATCAATTTGGTATCAAAGCTAGGTTTGCATCAAATTGGTGCCTTCGCTTTTCTTCCCAGAAAAGTAATATGCTTCTAAATCCATTAGGTTTCGTTTAAGCCTAAGCAAGGATAGGCTATTAATTTCACGATCGTGATTCCTTTTTTGTTCTTCTACTGTCTTTCCTTTTCTTCCCCAAAAAAAGCAATATGCGAACTTCATATCCCCATCAATTTGGTATCATAGCTAGGTTTGCATCAAATTGGTGCCTTCCCTTTTCTTCCTAGAAAAGTAATATGCTAACTTCGTATACGCATCAATTTGGTATCTAAGCTTGGTTTGGATCAAATTGGTATCAGAGCGATTGCGAGCTAGTGATGAGAATTATAATATGGTGGCTAGTCAGCACAGAAGAGACCATTCCTTCAACGTGGGGATCTAGTGATAGCATACTTTCGACGAAAGTGATTTCCAGTGGGAGTGTACGACGCCGATCTATTCCAGAGCTTGGCAATATTACTACATTACTGGTCAGATCTATGTCTACTCACCATTCATGTTACACAGTACTTACATCCATAAAACAAAACCTGAAACCGTAGTAGCACATGTGTGTGCTGATTTTTATTTGGAACACATAATATTTAAGGAGCAAACAGAAAGAAAGAACGAAGAGTGCACTCAAGGAGTACCATTAAAAAAACTGCGTACTCAAGGAGCCAATCTTATTTTATTTTCCTTCAACCTTCTTATTTTTTGTGATGTATGTATGTGTATCTGTGTTTCAGGCTGGTTATGGATATCCTAACAACGGGGCTGTATATCCGGCTCGCGGACCATATTATTAGTGTTGCCAGAGCCTGCTGATGATGAGCGTTGAACGGCAACAGGGATAAGGTCCGATCCAACTGCACAGGGTAATTTTCCTTCGATTTCGGTTCGCTCAAGAGGTGGGGGGGAGGGGGAAGGACTGAAAGTTTGGGAGATGTGTCCTAATTTGATGGCTCTCAAGATGTCTTCCTACCATTTTGCCACAGTTACTCTTTACCATTCTCAGAATTATCCCTACATTAATCCCTTTCAGGTGAGAATCTTTGAGGTTCTTCCGTTTCAGATGTAGATTTTCCTGCTGCTTTATATTACAGCATATTTTGGTATTGTGTACATGCTTATGGAATCAACTTTTATTTTATACGATCTAATTATCATTCGTACGAGGCTGAATTCCTAAATGGCTTATACCTAATTTTTTCTTTTCCAATGTAACAATGAGGGATTCCTAGTGTCATCCCCATTTTTAGGGAAATGATTTCAACACAAACATGTTTTGATACATGACGCTCATGTTTCTTGTCTTTTATATTTAAAAAGCTGTAAAAGGGCATTTACTGTCCACAAAAAGCACTTACGTGACAATTAAATGCTAAAAGACAAGATACATGAGTGCATGTATCAAAACATAGTTGTGCTGAAATCATTTCCCCATTTTTATTATAAGTAATTATTGATAAAAGTAATTTGTTAAGCTAGCGGCAAAAAGTTCTTAAATTATTCACTATGTTGCTAGTGTCAAGCCATATAAACTGTTAAAATCACTAATAAAGAGTACATTCAGGGGGCTGTTTGGGAATTTTTTTTCCCGTTAAAAATTACTTTTCCAGTGTTTGGTGAACTTATTTCCCATGTGATATAAACCAAAATTATGTAAATTTAAGGGCATTTGGGGATAAGCATATAGAAATATGTTTAAGCCGTTGATTTTATAAAATTAAAGCTAAAAAAGTCTTTTCACCTTGATAAATCACGACCATTGATTGGAATTAATCAATGCTTGTGATTGTTCTGCATAAATTGAAGGGCGAGGATCATCCAATGCAAGATAGTTTTCATTTGAGGCACGTCCATTACAGTGCCCAGTAAATGAATCGGTTAGATTATAAACCCACAACCTATATTTAGCCTGTGTGGTTGCTCACTAATGGCCCGTGAAATTCCTTATGTGGTGGTCCTAGCAAACCCCTTTAAGCATATATTATAGATGGAAACTTTTGGAGTAAGTGCTAAGTTCAATTTTTATGAGAGACTAATTAATTTGATAGGACTAAGTTAACCCAAATTGCAGATAAAGCCTACCTTACTGTTTTCACGGTTTTTTTCCTATTTAAGTCATGATTTTACCATTATTGTAGTAGTCACTGGATCTTAGCACGATTTTTAGGGATTTTAAAATATCTTCTAATCCAATTTCCCACTAGTTGATTTGATAGGAATAAAAGGAATACGATTAGAATTGGAGGTTTATTAAGATGTGTTGTGTTGATGTATATTGAGAGAGATTTTGAGGACTACGGAGACCCGATTTAGTAAACTAATGAAGCTTTATGGGAGAGAGATTTTAGTAAGTTTAGAGGCTTTTTAGGATGTTAATTGGATTGCTTTCTGCGTTTAACTTCATCTCCTCCCACCTAGTTTTTAGAAGATTAGAAGTTGTACGGAAGATTGGCATGGTAGAATTTCAAGGAAAGTTTCTAGGAGGTTTTATGGGTTGCCTTTTGCGTTAAATCTTAGACCAAAAGTGTAGCAATCTCTAATAGAAAATTTACATCCATAAGGTTTAAATAAGGAGGTTTTATGGGTCACCCAAAAATTTCCCACTATATATTTGTATAGTTTCATGGTCATTTAAGTGTTACTAAAATATAAAACGTGCCAAGAGCGGCAAGAATTTAGGATTATATTGGGAGAGATTAGAGCAAACTATTTAGAAGGAGAGACTAATTAGAGGGAGAGATTTCAGGGAAAGAGGGGAGAGATGTTAGGGAGAGATTGAACCAAAGTAATTAGAGGGAGAGGATTTAGGGAGTGAATCTAGATGGAAACCTTTTTCATTTAATTACGTTTTGAGTGGTTTGCCAAGTACTATATACATATAAACCTTGTTCCATCAGAGAGAGAGAGAGAGAGAGAGAGAGAGATAGAGATAGAGATTGGAGATGGGTAATTTGTCTTGGTTATTCTTTGCATGCATAGACCAAGCGAGCATAGGGATCGTGGAGAAATGGGGGCGTTATGAGTAGCTGGCCCGCCCTGGCTTGAATTTCATAATGCTGATGATGCATTCTATGAGTTGCAAAACCCACAAGAGCAGATTCAAGCTTATGTGTTTGATGGTAATTTCAAACGGTTTTGTAGAAACATATCACTTCCTTTTGTGCAATTATGTAACTGTTTATTTGATTATATGACATTTCTGATTTAATTTCAGTGGTCCGAGCTCATGTTCCAAGGATGACGCTAGATGATCTCTTTGAGCAAAAGAGTGATGTTGCTAAAGTTGTTTTGGAGGAACTCGAGAAGGTAACTTGGGATGCATGCATATCATAAAATATCTAATAGTATTCATGTGTTCACCTTTTATTGTGCATTGTATTTTCTCACTTAGCCTCTGTTTGGATTGCAACAAGAACATTTCTGAAATTTTTTCTTTCTACAATTTATATGGAAATTTTACGATTGTGGTTAATTTAGAGGGATTTTATCATTAATTGGAGGTCCATCTTAGGTAAAAAGTGAAAAGGGTTAATTCAACTTATCTTTTTTTGTGTAAAAAAAGTAGGAAATTTTAGAAATATTATTCCTTTCCAAACTTTTCTAGAAAATTCATGCAATCCAAACTGGGCCTTAAAGTTATGAGTTCAATTACCTTTGCTCACTATGAGTGACTAAATTCCATTTTATCTCCTATTATCAGGAAACAAGATTGCAAGTCTGTAGAATATCATACATTTATACTACCTTTCATTGTTGCAAATGTGCAATTTTTTCTGGTTCTACTTTTGACTTGAAATACTTGTGTTCTTTCTTAATACTGGTTCTACCTTGGAACTCCTTTCTATAGGACTCTTCTCAAAGAGTTCTCTTTTATGAATTTCTTCATACTGATAGTGTAGACTAAAACATGTGTTGTGCATGGGATGATGAAAAAATAAAAAATAAACGAATAGAAGAACACAAGATAAGCATTGTGAGAAAAAAGGTGATCTAATAAAATTTAACTAGAGTTGTTAACATAATTTTAGTTTTTTTTAATAAATTTAGTTATAATAGGATAGCTAGAATACCGGTGTTAGAATTGTTTTAAGAAACTAGCTTATATCATTCTTTGAGAGGTAATCAGGTTTCTCTTTTTAACTTTATTCTAAAATGTCCACACTTATCCCTTCTTCATACTTCCATTTGTTGCACTTATGGCCCTACCTATTATATAAGAATATCCACATGGAGGGCATTTGTAGTCAATCATCTCTAGTTCTTCTCCATGTATTGGATATTCTGGTTTAGTTTGCTCCAAGTTGGTCCTTTAATCGAATATAGGCTGTCTTGTGAGAATAAAAAAAATAGATCTTACACCGATCGTTTATTTTTCTATTTTGCATTGTAAGCTGCTGTAATTACTGGTGGAAATCTATAAAAGTTGGCTATTCTCAAAAAAAAAAGAAAAAGAAAAAAAAGAGATAGATCTTACAGGGTTTTCCTAGAGTTGTTAACACAATTTTAAATTTTTTTAATAAATTGAGTTATAACAGGAACTCAAGAAAACCGGTGTTACAATTTAGTTTCACTGTTGTTGTTGTTGGTTTTTTTTTTTTTTTTTCAAATCTGTTTTGTTATTAATTGAGTTTCACTGTTGGTGTTAAGGAAATTGAGATAAATATTTAGGGGCCGTTTGGATACTCGAATTTTAGAATTCAGGTTTTTAGTTTGAAAACAGTGTAAAGGAGGGTTCATGATCAAGCTGCTGTATGCTGTCCTCCTGACAGCATTTCTCAGATTTTAAGTGAGAAAATCAGGTTTTAAAAATCTCTCCTGCATCCTGAGATTTCTAAAACCTGGAAATATGGGAGGATTTGCTACTCTCTTGCTGACAGAAAGAAGGGCGAGAAGTAAAAAATGACGGCTGGTCCGCTTCTTCCCTTGTCTCTTAGCTACAATTTTGAAGAAATCTCGGATTCTAAAATCCGTGTATCCAAACAGCCCCTTAGGTTGTTTTAGGAAAGTAGCTAATATACTTCTTTGGGAAGTAAACAGGTTTCTCTTTTTAACTTCATTCTAAAATTTCATCACTTACCCCTTCTCCAGACTGCATTTGTCACACTCTGTCGCCCTCCTTCCAGATTTATTACATAGGGATATCCGCATGGGGTGGGGGGATTTTAAGGCAATCATCTCTAGCTTCTCCATGTACTGCTTTGCTCCAAGTTGATCCTTTAATTAAATATTATTATATAGGCCCTGCTTCTCACTGTTGGTGACTGGCCTCTAATCAGTAACAATTTCATAGTTATTTAGTGGTGATTTATATACTTTCTCATCCTAAAATTTGATTAGAGTTACTGTGTTATACTTGGACATTTCCAAATTGGTGTTTGTGAATTCCATTTTACTGAAATCCTGGATAAAGTGGTCGGAGCATATGGTTACCAATACTGATATTTCATTTATTGAAATCATGGGTCAGGTAATGGGAGCATATGGTTACAACATTGAGAATATACTGGTGGTTGATATTATACCAGATCCCTCAGTGCGCAGAGCAATGAACGAGATAAGTGCAGGTGCACTCCTTTTCTCTTTTCATTTGTTTTCAATTGGCAGAGGTTGTTCTAGTAAATTGCATGTTGGACTGTGCCCATGCTTTGAAGTTTTGAATTCTAACATAGAAAGCATGAATCTTCAATTTTCTCTTTAAAGTTCATATATGAACTTTCAGGTTAGTTTGTGCATAATTTAGGAAAATCAAGTTTTGTACCAATTAAAGCATACCCTCATTTGATTTGACCTGTATAAATTGTATAAAATGAAGGGATGGAGATTTATGTGCGACATGTCCATTGTATCTATGTGCTGATTCTAGCAACTGGTTATTCCAAAATCTAAATTCTAGAATATAACCTGTCCCACTTATAATCGCTCAGTAATATTAAATATAGAAGTTCCATTCTTGATCTTATTTCTGATGCACCTCCTGCCATAAAATAATGAAGGGGAGATTGTAATGGTGGAAATGCGGATGGGGGAGAGGTGGATTGAAATCTTTTTTCAATTTTTAATGCTTCATATATATGCGTTTGAAGCTATCAAACAACCAGAATAGATTCATATTACCCCACCCTTTTTGTTGTTGGTTCCTCCTGGGATAAGATAGGAGTGAGCATTGGATAATGGCAAATAGAAGCGGTTTGCCCACCCCAATATATGATGTTCATTTCGAGGTGAAAGGCTTCATTCTCAGGTTCAACAACATTCCTTCTATTGGTAGCATTAGAACTTCCCTCCCCTTCTGCATTTGGTATGACTCCTCTCTAATAGAGGAACCGGTCATTATAAATATGAATAGATGGAGAGATAGACCCGCAGCCCTAGCGATGACGGGAGAAGGATCCAACTAGAAGGATTATTGGAGAGAGGCACTAGACAGCCCAATAGTATGAATGTATGATTAGCTCAAGGACTTTAATTCCCGAACAGACAGAAAAGTAATAGATCAGCCCTCCTGCTGCTAGATGGAATCCAAGCTCAACTAGAAGTGATATTTGTTTAGCATTGGATAATTCCTGCTATCAGTCAGAATATAAATGTCCCGCTTATAATCTCTTAGTAATATTAAATATACAAGGTTTAAAGGCAAGGTGTCAATTGTGTCTGTGCTGATTCTAGCCACTGGTTATTCTATAGTTTCTTTAGTTTAGGTTTGTTGACGTTTAGGAGATTTAGACAGTAAAATCTTTTTTTCTTTCTGCTTGTGTGCTTCAAAGAACTGATTCTCCAATTACACGCATTTGGGGTGCTCTAGTGCTACTGCGGTTAAAGCCTTTTGTTGGAAATCATTGGCAGTAGCTCATGAGAAGTTAAAAAAATGGCTTTCTAGCATGTGTCTTTGTAGGAAATTGGAAGATGTGAAGACCACGATTTCTCTTTTCATTCCTTGCATGGTACTATATAAGCTTTGGGCCACTATCCTCTCTTGTTTCAGTTATGCATTGGGTATGTGGGGACAGATATCTTTTTTGGATGGCCGTAAAGTGCCCTTTAGAGATAAAGGAAGGATCCATTGCTTGTTTTTGTCTATTTGGAAAGAAATAAACCAGAAATGTTTATGGTAATCGGAAGTTCTCCAAATGGAAGGATCCATTGAAAGTTTTGGTCTATTTGGAAAGAAATAAACCAGAAATGTTTATGGTAATCGGGAGCCAGTCAGGTAGATCAAAATTACGACCATTAGGTGGTTGAGCATGAGAAAAGAGCTTAGTGTCATCTCGGTGGGCAACATACTTCAGAACTGGAGGACAGTCAACATACTTCAGGACTGGAGGACAGTCTCGATGAGATCTTTACGTTTGGATTGTTTTCCTTCGGTTCTTCAAAGCTCGGGTTTCATTCAAGAAAAAAAGTTCTGTAGTAAAAGAGTAACCTATGTTTGGATAACAGTAAAGGTAAGATGAAACCCTCATCATTTCAACATCATTTAGCTGACTCTTGGTGTGAGTTAATCCGAGTCCTGATGGCATAATTGAGTGCTTAGTAATGATTTGAGGGACATCCGTCTACAGCGAAACCTCAAAGAGTCTGAGATAGCTAACTTCAGCTCTCTGATGGAAAAGTTATCTGGTGTGTATTTATCAGCATCCCTTGATGATCGGTGGGTATGGACACCTGATTCTCAGGGTCATTTTTCGGTTAAATCCTTCTTCAAGAAACTTCATGACGATAGCGATCCTCCCTCCCCACTGGCGAAAATATGGAAAGAGTATCGCCCCACCCCGGGTTGCTGCGTTCCTGTGGTCGCTGCTGCACAAAGGTGTAAACAACTGACAGGTTACAGGCTCGGGGAATGCATATGGCTAGTTGGTGTGTTCTTTGCAAGAATGCGGACGAGAACCCCGATCACCTATTTCTGCACTGCCCTTTCTCTTTTCAGATTTGGATAGGAATTATAAAACACTTCGAGTACTCTTGGGCTTTACAGAGGAATATATCCAACACCATTATCGATTGGCGTGGAGCTTATTTTGGGTGTCTTGGGGAGTCCTTGTGGTTGGCTATTCCATGCGTGGTTGTTTGGCACATTTGGAATAAGCAAAACCAACGGATATTCAGGGGAAAGGAAAAGGCTTGGCCCAAGATTCTTTTAGATACTAAGCTAACTATCATCAAATGGAGTAGAACCAATGGTGGGATCCCTTACTCAGCTGGTGATTTCCTCCACTGGCTTGCTGTGGTATCGGAATTTTTTTTTATAAATAGACTTTCTCCTTCTTGGAGCCCACCACCCGAGGGTTGGTTCAAATTTAATTTTGACGGGAGTTCAAGGGGGAATCCGGGCATGGAGGGTATTGGCGGGGTGATTTGAGACCATAATAGCGCCATTCGAATGTCCTTCTCTGGGCCTGCAGGAATCTGTGAGGCAAACGAGGCGGAGGTTATGGCTCTTCTCTTTGGTTTAAGGTGGTACGCTGATCACGACCTTGGGCCTCTCATCGTCGAGGGTGACTCCTCCAACACTATCGCTTGGGCTGCTGCGATGTCTGGGGGGCCTTGGCGACTTGCGCCTAAGATTGACGAGATTCGGGACCTGGTCTCCTTCATACACCCGGTGCTAACTCATAAGCGAAGAACAGCTAATGCCCTTGCTGATGAGTTAGCCAAATCTGGCGTGGATCGCAACTCCACGGTTGTTGATATTCCTGCATTGTAATCTTTTTTTCTTTTGGCTTTTGTTGCCTTTGCCTTTGGCAATTCTCTTGTTCTCTTGGGGATGCCTCGTCCCTGTGTACCTCCTTTGCCTTTTTCAATATTATTCGTTACCTTCTCAAAAAAATGCAATGATTTGAGGGACATTGTATCTTGTCCCTTGCTTATTGTCTATACTGCTTTGAGTTCTCGGTAGTCTATCAATTCTGAAGTGTTGTTCTAGTTAAGTATTTGCTTGTGCATGTTGTCTTTTCTAAGGTTATCATGGAACAACCGCCCCCCCCCCCCTCTTCTGTGTGTGTGTGTGTGTGTGTGGTCATTCTAATCAGGCATCGTTATTTGTGTTGCAGCTCAAAGGCAACAGCTTGCTCGCATGTACAAAGGGGAAGCCGAGAAGGTGCTTCTGGTGAAAAGGGCTGAAGCAGAGGCAGAGGCCAAGTATCTCTCTGGCGTTGGGGTTGCAAAGCAACGCCAAGCCATCACAGAAGGCCTAAGGAACAACATCTTGAACTTCTCCCACACAGTGGAGGGCACCTCAGCGAAGGAGGTGATGGACTTGATCATGGTCACTCAGTACTTTGACACAATCAAAAACCTCGGAAGTTCTTCAAAGAACACCACTGTGTTCTTACCCCACGGCCCCGGTCATGTGAGAGACATAAGCAACTAGATACGCGATGGAGTGTTAGAAGCATCCAGCGCACAGATTAATTCCAAGTGACCTCACACCCTCTGTGTCGAATCATAAAGACTCTCATATACCTTTTCTGTTTATGTTGGCTAAAATACCTAGTGTAGGGCAATAAAGTTACAGTGAATACAGTTTGAGTTTCGCTGAATTTATATAAGCAAGTAGATGGTAAGTAAATATCAGCTCATATGTGGTGGATTTCTTCTTTAAGTTTGGACAGGAGATACATTCTTTTAGCTGTATTCAGATATACTGGAATGTTTATCAGACTGAGGTGAATAGAAGTTTATGCTTTTGGGAACTTAGAATGTAAGTATAGCTACCCCAACAGTACAGATTTCAGAAGGCAGTTCGGCATTATGGGCTCAAGGAATATGGGTGTATGACAATCATGCTGCCCTTGGTGTTCGATCCAACAATAGTTGGCTGTTGTTGGATCAAATATACACATGGACACCATATAAAAGCTCTTTATTAAACTAGAAAGCCAAGTTAATCTGATTCTGCAACATTATTAATGTATCACTTAATGTCACTTCTCATGTATTGTACTTCCAACCGTGTATATTGAACAAAGTAACTTGTATATTGGTAATATTTCAGAATGTTTCTGATATAAAGGCCAATATATTGAGGATATGTCAGTGTCAATGAGTCCAGTATGGTCCATATATCAAACCTTGCTTGAAACACACCCTACAATAATCGAAGACACAAATGAAGATATGAGTCCATATAATACCGTCCATTGAATTCTTTTTGAAATTCAATAATTATACAACTGACACAGAGCAAGAATACCAGCAGCATGCTCCTTGTAGAAGCCCCCATGTTAAGATCAATGTCAGCCAGTCTAATTGAGGCCTTTAACATCTCAAAGTCAGTTTGCCAGTGACCTCCAACTCCATCTACTTCAGTATAAGGATGGGATAAGCCAACCAGTTACTAATAACTAAAACATTTCAGATGAACTTGGCTTTAGCATCTTCTTTTTTCAGTAGTAGTTTGTAAGCCACCTAAAAGAACCCAATGATTCTAGGACACTGGCCTTACAGACCAGCAGCTACAACAAAACGCTTCATTTGTACAGTTTATTATCCACAACTCTATGTTTTGGGTTCCTTGGCTACCAAACTAATTGGGCTATCTGCTTTCCTCTTCTTGCTATCATTAACCAACCTCTTCACATATGCTATGTAGCCATCAACATCAAATTTCCTTTTGCAGCCCTCGTAGTTCATGTAGCGAATTTTTCCAAACACCGGTCGCTCTTTCCATCCCTACAGTCAGTAGAAGAGAAACATAGCTAAGACTGAACATCAATAGGAAAATGTTTTTCACATATGCTAATCTTTTAACAATCTATATGGATACACTTCTATACTTAATTACAATGACAAAGATCCACTTAAGTGCATCATCCCTTAATAACATACACACCACATTAAGCGCTCTTAGCAAATAATGCACACATCATATTTTGGTTTTGAGCTTTTATGTTTTTAGTAGAACACAAACCTGGTCATGGACACCGCATATTGACCACATACAGCCAACATATCCATTTGGATCTCTACCATCTATTTGATACTGCAAGTGAATTTGTTACAGTCAAATTAGGAAAAACAGCTATGATTATCAAATCACCCCACCTACAGAAATGGGAAAACTCAGATTGTAAACCACAAAATAGTAACTCTTAGTGAATAATATGATGATTTAGCAAAGAAAAACACCATTTAGTGACAGAAATGAGAGACTACAGCAGCAATTTTATGTAAAGATTCTTTAATACCTTGTCGTTTAAATATATTGCTATTGAGAGGGCTTCTTCAGGTCCACTTGTCCATTCAAGAATTTTCTTTGCCCAGTACATCCTGTTACCCAATTAACTGCGTTAGTATTTGTTGAGAAAGTCTAATGAGTTCGAAAAACATTCTTAAATTGATGTCATGCAGAAGTTTTCAAGTAAAATCCATACAATATAAGGAACTCTGAGTCACCTGTCGGTGAATTTCTAATTTATACTCCAAGCTGGGTTGAATATAACATCTCAGAATTTAAGAATATAATACTAGTAAACTATGAAGTTAGAATTGTAAATTATGTGGAGGACAACTCAATGACTTGAAACTATGCTGGGAAGATGCCAAAACTATTCTGGCAGGTGAAACTCATTTAACTTCTAAAAAACTCTTTTTTTCCTCAAACGTACGCAAATTCCTTTCTTTCCAAACATGTCAAATCAAAGCAAATGGCACCAAACTCTCTAGTAATTGTCCAGTTTTACCGAAAGGTCCTCCGCTCCAATTTAAGATGATGCTTTTAATGGATATTTGGAACACCCGTCACTCCAAAGCTCTTGATAATAGACAGCCATATACTTGCAGCAGGAGGGCAATACACCATAAGATGGTCTAGCGATTCTTTCTCCATCTTACATATAATACACTGACTAACAAGATGGATCTCCTCTTTGTAGCAGATCACAACTGTTGCCAACACCATCCAAGCAAAGACCAACACCTGTGGAGGCGCCGCTGATTTCCAAATCCTTAAGTACCGGAATGCCTATCTATCCTCTCCAATCAACCTGTGGCAAAAAAGAACGAACAAAAAAGAAACCTTGGACATATGGGGTCCACACTTTAACCTTGGGTCAAGAAGATGACCACTACCAAGAATTGAGGAGACCTAAAAGGGACGCAAGAGTGTCTATTGTGCCCTTGATGTCACTCCCTTTTGTGTAATCTGCATTGCAATACCCCACTACCTCACATGCAACTCCCTTCTGGTAAAGAATCCTAAAAATCTTTTGTGCCCTTGATGTATACTACTTCCAAATGAAGCTTCGTCGGACTCTGCATGAACCTGCTTGCAACGCCAAATACATGAACGGTGTTTGGTCGTGATAGAGTCTGGTATATTAGACTGATGAACAACTGTCGGTTCAAGTTTTCATCCTCCAGCCTCTCTAAGATCAACTTTGCATTCTCTTCTACATGTGTTAAGAAATCCTTTCTCTTGAACTTACAAAGAAAGAGACCAGGGAAACTCCAACCCTACGAATACTTTTCCCCTTCATTCTCCCTTCCTCCTTATCTTCCTCTCTCTCTCTCTCTCTCTCCTCTCACTTGGTTCTCTTTTTCCACATTTCTTACCTTTGGATTTTTGTGACTGATTGTACCCCTTCATGGGGTAGATTATGGCAGATGGCAATGGGACACAGTGGTTCGTTCCAATCATAACTCCCAAGGTTTGACGGGCAGAACTTGAGCAAAAGGATCCAGATGCAATTCATGTTTTAACATCAGGAGATTTGGGAAGTTGTTGATCAAAGGTAATAGATCCGAAGGAGAATCAACTCCAAAAGAAGGATAATTCACTCCCAAAGCTCAATAATTCAATACTATCAACAAAAGCTGATAAGATTCTCTAATAAAAAACTATACAAAATACTCTAAATAACTGTAAAAGCTCTTATAAAATCCTATCCATCCATTATCTTTTAATCTCAACAATTGAAAACATTAAACAAACTCATTCTTGAACTTAGACTTCCAAATAGAAATAGAATGATAAAGCCCACCCCTAAATTGAATTCAACTACACATGAAAAGTGAAAACACGACTTTTTTTTTTCAAACCGACCTAAAATAATCTTAATTCAATCAAAATTTACTTAAATTCCTTTATAATAATAATAACCATTACTGGAAAGTTTCAACCCAAATGACGTAGATGATTTTGTTTTAGGGGGCTAGCATGCTGTGGTGACAGATCACTGGGTATAATTAGAGTAGAGTATGAACAGTGGTCTTTACTTTGGTCATCAAATCATTTTCAGATCTGTTGAGAGTTCCATCCTTGTAGGTATGGCAAGCTATGCTCTTCTTCAAGAATGAGCTTAATTTTGACACTTGACAGTAGTAGTTGGTGGACCTAAGACAAACCAAGCCAGGTTGGTTTGGCAGTG
This sequence comes from Tasmannia lanceolata, assembly GCF_043159265.1. NCBI lineage: Eukaryota > Viridiplantae > Streptophyta > Magnoliopsida > Canellales > Winteraceae > Tasmannia > Tasmannia lanceolata. The sequence goes on along the minus strand of NW_027518682.1, from coordinate 9,270,177 downwards.
TCTTCTGCAATGATCTTGGGGATGTGATGCTTCCTTATGCATGTTTGTTGCCAAATACAGATACAAATGAAAATGGAACTAAGGTGCTCCAGCATAGCCTTCAATGCGCGCATCCTGCTAATGATGTGGGTGGTTCAATCGATATCATCCGGTGGACAAATCAAGTTGGAACTATTCCTAGGAGGCTCACTGCATGTAAGTTTGTGATATGATAGGTGGACGCAAAATCAAGACGACAGTCATTGTTTACTGGCCAAGCTGGGTGCTTTAATGACAGGCCGAGTGAAAGTTCACCCATTTGCTAGGAACAGGTGGCTGAAACACATTGGTCGTGGGCGGGTGCCCTATTTGTGCATAACTTTAGTGAGATTCAAGATATTCTTAATGGGATTCACAAAGTGCGTAATTATTCTGGTTGTATTCATCTCTCATCGAATAACAAAGGAGAACATTTTCCTGCTGCAGATCTAGAGCTACCATAACATCACTGGGATGCAAAGACAACTTGCTCAAATGTATTCGCAATAGTTACAAAATCAATTTTGAAGCAATAAATATGCATGACATATAAATGCCACAACTGTTCTGTATACAGGGAACCAAATTCTGCCAGAGTCTATTAGTAAACTAAAGAAGAATTAGGTCCTGCTTGTTTTAAATTGTGACATACAATTGTGAGCCCCAAACCGATTATTGGACTCAAAATTAAAAGTAATTTTGGTTTGGGGCTCACAGTCGGTTGTCACAATCTAAAACAAACAGTGCCTTTGTTTTCAATCTGGACACACCGAATGGACTTGCATTGGTTATGTACGTGGTGTCGCGGATTTCAAATGCAATAGTCAAATACGCGGCTCTAAAATAAAAAGACAAAGTGGAGTGTGGCTATGAGGCCTGTCTTTCTTTCTTTTTTTCTTTCCTTTTTTTTTTGAATGGTGGCTATGAGGCCTCATGAACCCGTTAAAATGGATTACCACGCAAGAGATGATAATGGTGTCTATCACGCAAGAGATGAAAATCAAGATTTAGGACATAAAGCTGATAAGAAGTTACTTGCCGCATGAACCCGTGCATTTTCCCATGATGAACCATCTCTAGTTGTGATGCATTCCAGAGCTGAAAAGAGCCATTACACAGTTAAAATGGATTACCGGAAAAACAGTGCATAAAAACAACCAATACAAATAAGTGGTAGAATACAGAATCTGGTAAAGGCCACTAGAAGATCAGAAAAATTCTGAATGGAAAGGGTGAGAAGACTTAGGGAATGGGCTCCAAACGCAAAATGATAGAAACAGTGCACATGTGACAAAGAAATGTTTTAGCTTACGGGGTCTGCTGTTTTTGCCTTTTCCAGCTCCTCCTTCCTGCAAATTCACAATTATTCCAAGTACCAGATTCTCAGAGGTAGATCCGAAACACTCACATATGTACTAATTTTCTTCTAATTAAAAACTTTTAAAAACTTGTAGTAAATTGCAAACAATAACAAAACAGCACAAATACATCAGTAGCCTCAAACAAGGCAATTTCACTCACGTGTAAACATGGTCACGCTTGTCTGCAGCATGATCCATTAAAGTTTTTCGAGCCCACTCCCATGCTCCTGCCAATGAGTCATATTGTGGTTGGTAAAAGCAAAAGTTGTCTGCCAGTTCTCTTCGCACAATCATCTCTTCCATGAATGCATCGACTGACTTAATAATCATACATGTAAAAACAATTTCAGAAATGCCCATAAAATATGAGGACACAACAAATAAAAGATTGACAATGTAAATGCAGCCTTCACACAAAAATTTTCTACACTTTTCTACATCAGCGAATGAAAAACATTATCTTCTACAATTCCTCATGAATTAGAAGAAAATGTGAATCACATCATGTTAAGAAAATTGAATAGAATTAATTAATCCATCCAAATACCAAAATTACGAACAAATTATAAACCACAAATCCACATAAAATGGCTAAGAAGCCACATCATCCAAATACCAAAATTATGAACAAATTATAAACAACAAATCCACATAAAATGGCTAAGAAGCCACGTCATCGCTTAACCATTACAGATAAAACAGGTGAAGGCAACCATCATTACTTAACTTTCAATCAAAACTAATGTAGAGAATAACGACAATTATCAGGGTTGAAAATTGAAACACATACCTGGGGATGCAATTTTCGGAAGATGCGTGCCTCCAATGCGCAGCGCTGCGAGGAGATCTGCCCAAAGTGCAAGTAAGGGGATAGACCCGAGAGTGCTTTAGGTTTTAGAGGGTTATTCCGATCGCTCGAGTAATTCTTCAATCTCGACGTCAGAAACCCATTTTTGCTTCCCAAAAGCACTTCCATGGCAGCAAGTTCTCCTGATTCACACCACCCAAGTTCAGGAACCTCCGCTCCTTTCCTAAATTCAAAGAAACAGTCTTGATCAATCAACCAAATTTATTGACCAACATTCCTGAAACATACAGTACCTATTTCTATCTCACCTTAAAACATTAGCAATGAGCTTCTCCCAATCTATCTCGGCCGGAGCTCTGGCTATCCATTTCCTACGCGGAGTCTCCAATGTGGGAAATTCGATGAGATACTCAGGAAGCAACTTATGGATCTTAGTTCTTATAGTCCTTGCACTGTACTCCAATTTCTCAGATGCCACCCAAATGGGTACTATATTATGAGCATCCACTTCATGTACAGCTATAGACTCACTCAATTTCTCGCATAATTCGTCCTTCCATCTCCGTATTTCCCGTAAAGGTGAGAAATCAGTTACTAGAAGGGAAGCATCACATTGGTTCAAAAATTTCGGTATATTGTCAATCACTTCTCCCTAAAATCAATCAATAAAAAAACAGAGACAATAAAAATTTATAGTAAAACAGAAGGAAACCTAAAAGAAAAAAAAAAAAAAGAAAAAAAAAGCATACCTGCAACAAGAAAAAGGGGATTTCTAAGGCCTTGAGATTCCGCTGAAGCTCGCGCAATCCCCGAAGCATGAATCCGAAATGGCGGGCTTTAGCCCCTAGGAATTGATCCAACAAGTTGAAAACTATGGCGACGGGTGCGTCGATTTTGTTCGCCTGTTCGATGGCATGGATTAATGCCCAATTGTCTCTCAACCGTTGATCTCTGAACATCCAATAGATTACCGGACCTTTTCGCAAGGAATTTTGTTCCTTGAGAACTCGAATTCTTCCCGTTTGAACTGTGCACGAAAAATCTAAGGTCACATTGTTGTTGTTGTCGTCTTTGTTGGGATGGAAATTCTCTGGGTCTGGCTTCTTTGGACTTTTATGTGCAGATCTTATAGAAGAAGGCGCCATTGGAGAGAATGTGAAAGGGCAAATCTTGGGAGTACAAACAGCAGAACGCATAAAGGATGAAAGAAAAGAAAAGAAAAGGAAAATTACTGATAGGAAAGCTGAGGTTTTAATGGTGGTGGTGAACGGACAGGGAGTGGAAGCTGCTGCCGCCTGCTGGTGGGACCTGTGGTTGAAAACGCGCCACGTCGACAGCGGTTGACGGTTCTTTGCCAAGGTGTTTCGATAAACAAGCGCTCCACTTGTTTGTCGTGTATTACATTGGACCGCCTGTTTATTGATACACTTGGCGCGGATATAATTTCACTTTTAAAATATTGCGATTTATCACGATGTTTTGATAAAACGACAAATTCCTAAAATAATACAGAGATTCTAAAAGAATATAGAGATTTTTTTTTTCATTTTTAATCATTTACTGTGATAATAATACCATTATAATCGTGATTTTTATGATATTATTTATTTATATTTTTCTTAAATTATTTACTTTTTTTTTATTGTTTTTTCCTATATAAACCCGAAAAAATAAAATAAAAATACTTTATCCTGAGATTTTCCCTTGCTGAGAAATTCCCAAGAACGATATTTGTGATTTAGATCAATGGTTTAGGATCATTTGATCATGGCTGGAAAAATTGAGTGAACAAATGATGGCCTTATAGGCAATGATAAGGAACTAAACAATCAACATGTTTGCCAAATGTAAGGATGATAATCTGTGTTTTTTTTTTGGTGGTTAATAATCTGTGTTATTGTAACATAACTAATGAATTTGTTTCTTCAATAATCTCAAAAATTGCATTCCAATGATGTGAATTGCAGAAACAAAAGATGCTGACTGCTCAAGAACTCTAACATATATGATCTTCTGATTTAAATTGTAAACAACAGCAATGATTGAAGAGCTCTTGTGCTGAATGAAGGTGGTCTCTGTCTCATTTGTAAGTTGTAACTTGTTGTGTTTGATTTTCACACACAACCTTCTACCCATTTAAGTAAGTCAAAGCTTGAATTCAAGTTCTTCAGAGCTATGGCGGAGTTCCTAGAAGCAACCACTTTGTTCTTTCTGGCCTCTTTCCAATTCTTCCCTTATTTTGTTATTGATGGACTCAGTTTCCAAGATTTCATATTGTATAAGTTTATGTATTATTACAAACAATCCATCAGTGAAATTGAACTGATGGACTCAAATACTGTGCCTACTGGATGATTTTTTTTTAAAATTTTTATTTTTTCAAGTTAAAGAAATTCCATTGACAAGAACGAATAGTACAACAGGGACAAGATGTCCCCAGAATCGGTCAGAAATACCGAACAACCAAGAGAAAACAAAGCGTAAAATCACATCCGAGCAGATATGTGGGTCTCGCAGAACATGCGATCCCGAAAAACACCCTCTTTGGCTAAAGAATCCGCCACAAAATTCGCCGTTCTCCTCCTGTGTACAATAGAAGGGTGTAAAATTCTCACCAAATCCCGAATCTCATCAATCTTGGGGGCAAGCCACCATGTGCCTACTGGATGATTGTTCATCAACTGAGCTCCAGATTGGATCTTTAATACAAATGAACAGTTAAAAGAGAGTGGCCACGAGTGCAAATATAATGCCAACATTTCACAATTCTCTTCCTTTAAATTAGTACAGACTATATTGTGTTATGTTACAGCAGAAGGTTGGAATAAAACCACACAATCAAGGTTGAAATGGAAAGGAAATTGACATGCATTTTTATTACTCATGGGCAAGGGCTTTGATGTAGAGGTCATCAAGGGTTCACAAAGCTGTCATTAGCCTCGGTTACCTTCGTTTTTTTTTTTTTTGAAAACTGACAATTTTTATAAATCGGTTGGGACAATGGTTACCTCTGTTTTTAATCACAGCAATCAGCTCGATCATCTCTTAAATGTATGCTATTTCACATCTAATGTCACAATTAATTTGCATATGCAGAGAATAAGATTTCAATAAGTCATTAGTTTATTATAAGAAATTGAAGCTCCATTGTAAATTTCATATGAATCCACTTCCTACTCCCATAATAGGTCTGAAATGCGTAAGAATTTGATAGAAATCAGCTACAGCAAAACACAAAGGTCCAGTGGTCCACCATTCAAAAAAAAAAAAGAAGCACAAAGGTCCATGCTCAATCTCTACTAAGATAGTTGCATAAAACCTTTCTCTTTGCAGCATTTAATCGCCCCATCATACGTTTCCTCGAGGCCATACTTGAATTTGAATCCTAAATTCAAGAGCTTCTCACTAGAGAGTCGAATGGGCTCTTCCTCGTCCTCTTCCACTTCCCTCAATAAGCTAAGAAAATTAAACACTCCAAATCATCATCTTCCGGGAGAAAAGAAAACAGGGAGGAAAGAGAGAACCTTACTCTGGTGGGATTTCAAATTCTGGGTATCTGGTGGAAAGAAATTTAGCCAGGCCACGAATTGGGATGCTCAGAGACGAACAAATGTATCTGCCCTTTGCTTCTGGGCATTCGAAAAGGAATATCTGTGCAGAGGCCACATCATCTATATGCACAAGTGGTGTCTTCTTGAGTAAATTGCATTGATCCCGATCGCCTGAAACATAAGGTAAGGTAAATCAGAGAATGCTTGAAAAAGAGTAGAAGATGAACAAATCCAGTAAAACTCGTACGGGAATTTGGTAATAAGGAATCAAAGGAGCAATCTATGCAACTCTCTTTCTCTGTTCTCTAAACAACTAAACCACAAGTCCAACACTCCTTCTAGCAGAGTTAACATATAAAACTTCAAGCACACTTCCTTTAACACTCTGTACAAAAGTAGGTAATATCATGTAACATTGCTGAGTTAGTTGAGTAAGACCCTGCCTTGAGATTCGATTCAATGACTAAGATTTGAAAGAAAGGACCAAAGAAAATACACACAAAGATAACCACTGCATTCCTTGAAATCTTGAGATTTAAACTTCAAATAAGACAGAACAAAGCATTGTCGTTATATAAGATTGCTGAATTTTCTCTCTTATATGGCTTTACTGATCTTGACTCCATAGTTGTTAGAACCTGAACTTAAGAAACTGGAATCAGCAAAAGTGAATCAGGAGAAGGCCACCAATAAGAGTTTCTCCTCCTAAGTGTGTTTGGGTGAGTTGGAGAAGGCCACCAGGAATATCTTTCAAGATGAATATAGATGGGGCCTCTAAGGGTAACCCAGGTGAATCAAGAGGAGGAGGATTTATTCGGCTTAGCAATGCAAAAGTGATTCTAGCATTTTCTCACTACAATGGAGTAGGCACCAATATGCAGGCTGCGTGCAGAGCTTTACTGGATGCTCTAAGATACTGTATGAGTATGACTGAGGATTCAGGAAGTATGAATTGAATCAGATAGTCAAGTCCTGATCAATATCATCCGAGGTAAGGGTAACACTCCCTGGTCGATTCTTTATTTTTGGCAAGAAATTGATCACTTATTTACACTTCTCAATCCTACTATCTCGCACCAATACAGAGAAGGTAATCAAGCGGCGGACTCTTTAGCGAATTTTGCTTTTAAAGACAAAAAGAACAAACTTCTTAATTCGTGGAAATAGTTACCTGGGGAGACTAGAGGTATGGTTTGTTGTGATGCATTGGGAATTGCTAGCTATAGAGGCACTCTTTAGTTCATTGTATAGGCGGCATGTCCCCCTATTGTACTATTTTTTTCATACTAATAAAATTTAAGGTGCCAGCTTGAGTTCAAAAAGAAAGAAAGAAACTGGTATCAGCAATAAATCAATAACAAAAGTGAGAGATAAAATATACCCCGAATCAAAGCCAGAGCAGTATAGAAAGAAAGAGGGAAGTATGGGATGAGGAATGGCCCAACGACCATTGAAGGAAGCAACGTAACGAGATCCAACCCTCGCTCTTCTGCGAATTCTAGAGCTGCCTTCTCGGTTAACGTCTTTGAGATGAAGTATGTAGAGCCATGACCATAATGGGTCCGGCAAAACTCCAAGTCAGTCCACACGTTCTCGTCAACTTGTTGTAGATCCTCGTTGCTTTTGTTGAACATAAGGGCAGCGACAGAAGAAGTATAGATGATACGTTTCACGGTCTTAGAATTGGAGCATGCTTTGAGAATGCCTAGAGTTCCATCTACCGCAATCTTGATCACACTGTCTTGAGATTCGGTTGAGTCAACAAAAACATTGGTGGGATGAGCAACATGGAAGACTCCGATGCATCCGTCAATGATGGCATCGAAACTGTTTGGCACACTGAGATCTGCATTGCAGATTTCGAGATTTTCTGATGCTCCTGGAAGAATTTTGAGGTGGCTGGTGTCTTCATTGAAATCTGTTGTGGAGAAATATGAAATCAAAAACAAAGAAATAAAAGCACTTAACTTGGGTTTCAAAGAATTATTGTATATGTAAATTATATCCCGGTATTCAATATAGAGTAAAGATCTAGAGATACTACACACTGCACACTGCAATGAGCTCTATTTCGAGACAAAAAGTACAGTGTTTTCTCAAAAAAAATAAAAATTAAACTGACAAGAATTTCAATTTTCACAAATCAAAATCATTAGAGCTGGCATTGGTCTATATTAATCCATCTTGACTAAAAGTGACAAAAAGGAAGTCATGTAGACCAATCTATGTGTAACTAAATAAATGGTTTTTCTATCAGTTTGAATTGGAACGTTGGTGGGTGCATAGTTTCAGAACTCCCCTGCTTCATCATGGATTCCCCCAAGTTGACTCCTTTTTACCTAGGCAGCATTTTTGTCTGAGTCCATGTTTTGCCCTACAAATTCAATCAAAACTCCTTTGACTCTCCTAAGTTATGACCGAATCGATTGAGTACTCAGCCGTGTCAACCGAATACTCTACCACATCATAGTGAATCGACTATGATTTACTTTGATTGTAAATCAATTGTGATGGCTAAACGGTCATGTGGGGCTGTTCTACATGAACAGTCTCTCCTTCCCTCTTTAATGTTAGTGATTTTGCATTTTCAAAATCATGTATATTACATGTTTTTAGTGTTTTGGAAAATGTTTTATCAAAAGCGTTTGGGAAAAATAAAATGTTTTCTTGGAAATATTTGCTTTTACAAAAGGATGTAAAAGTGTAGTTGAAAAGATAGTCCCACATCGGATGAGAGAAAAGAAAGAGAAGGGCTTATAAAGCACTACCTTTTCTAACTCTTGTTGATTGCACATTGGGTTGAACCCATGGTTGGACCCGCGGGACGGTGCAACGCACCGTTCGCACACGCGCACGCGTGGTGCGCGCGCGGCGTGGGCAATGGGCTATAGGGCGCATAGTGGCGCTTTATTGGCGCTTTATTGGCGCTTTTTAGGCGCACTTTGCACTTCGCATGTACGCAACGTCGCGAGGAGCGATTGGAGCCTTTAATTTTTCCAGATTTGATCTGCACCGTTGGATCAAGATGAAGGTGGACCGGTCGGATGGGTGGGTCAAATGGTTCGCAGGCCCATCAAGCCGAATGGTTCAGTTGGGTTGGGCTTCGGTTCGGGCCTAACGGTCGGCCCAACGGGCCCATGACTCCAACGGTCAAAGGGTGTGATCAAATGGGTTGTGTCCCTTCCCCCAACGGTCATGTGCCAAGGGGGTGCGATCCACACCATAGATGGTTGATCTAACGATGACTGGGGTCACCTCTAGAATCGATCAGGACCATTCAATATCAATGGGTGTGATCTAACGGTCAGATTTCAAACATTCTGGAAAGGTGCCCTGTAGAGGTGTTTTTCACACTGAAAAGACACCAGACGGTCTATAAAAATGTGCAAACTTCAGTCATTATATATAGAAATCGAATTGGCAATTCTGACAGACTTTACACTCTCTTCTACACTCCTACAAAAATCCCCAAGTATTTCTACATACTGTTTTTCTTTTGTTTACTGTTCTAGATACTGTTTTTCTGCAGAAACAGAATCTAGAGATTTCTCTAAGGCTTGAGATTTCGGAAGGGCATTTCGGGTTTGATTCCGCTAGTGCTACGCGTCATCAGACATTAGTAGGGCTTCCCTACTAGGCTTCATTGTATCTTGGAGGCAATTCGCGGATCCCCTTTGCACACTACTAGTGGGGGCGAATCTTGTCTTAAGGAAAGTGATATCACGCCTTGAAGCAACAAGTTTTTGTTTTCTATCATCAACAGTACCCTCAACAAATTTTCCAACAATCTTAAGACAAGATTATACTACTGTTGTTTCAATGGCACTTTATTCAGTTCGTCAAATGACCCAAGATTTTGTCAAACTCGAACGTTTCGACAAAGGAAATTTCAAGCGCTGGCAGAAGAAGTTGCACTTCATTTTGACATCACTCAAAGTGGTCCATGTTCTCACTACTCTAAAGCCGTCAGCAAATGAAAATGAAACTTTGGCGGAGGCTCGTGCAAGGATGAAGTGGGAACAGGATGACTACATTTGCAAATGGCACATCCTAAATGCTATGTCAGATACACTATTTGACATATATCAAGGCATGGGATCAGTAAGTGAAATCTGGAATGCACTTGAAGCCAAATACTTGGCGGAAGATGCCAGTAGCAAGAAATTCACTGTGAGTCAATTTTTAAATTTTAAAATGGTAGATGATAAGTCTGTTATTGATCAATTACATGAAATACAACATGTAATTAATCAAATTCATTTGCAAGGCATCCTTCTTGATGATTCCTTCATTGTCCCGTCAATTATTGACTAACTTCTACCAAATTGGAAAGACTTTAGAAAAAGTCTAAAACACAAGAAAGAGGAAATGTCTATTGAAGACTTGGCTCAATGCCTCAGGATTGATGAAGAGTCAAGAATCAGAGACAAGAAAGAAAATGAAACTGTATCCTCTAAGATCCATTTGGTGGAAAATGTCAAGAATTCGAACCAACAAAGAAAAGGCAATTGGAAGAGAAACAAACACCCTGAAAAGAATACTAATAAGAATAAGAAAAGAAAGGGTGCTTGTTTCAACTGTGGCAAACCAGGCCATTACAAGAGTGAGTGCCGACTTCTTAAGGATAAGAAGTCGGGTGCACCAACAGACAAAGAAAAGTTTGTCGCCATGATTTCAGAGGCAAATATGCTTGAAGATGGCAATGATTGGTGGATTGACTCTGGTGCGACGATGCATGTCTGTAAAGACAGGAACCTGTTTTCAACTTATGAAACAGTTGAAGATGGAAGCGTGTTATACATGGGAAATTTGTCGACAGCAGAAGTCAAAGAGAAGGGCAAGGTGGAACTTGAGTTCACATCCGGCAAGCGACTCACTCTAACCGGTGTCTACCATGTACCAGAAGTTAGAAAGAACTTAGTGTCTGGAAGCATTCTCAACAAGAATGGCTTCAAACTTGTATTTGAATCTGACAAGTTCATTCTTTCTAAGGGGGGTACTTTTGTTGGGAAGGGATATATGTATGAAGGGATGTTCAAACTTAATATCAATAAAGTGAATGTCTTTGCTTATGTTTTGGATTCTTCTTTATCTTTATGGCATAATCGTTTAGGACATGTAAATACTAGGAAAATAAATGATATGGTTAAGTTAACCTTAATTCCTAAATATGAAAATGACTTAGTAGATAGATGTAAAACATGCATGCAAACCAAGATAATCACTAAGTCATTTCCTAAAGTAGATAGAACTTCTAACTTGTTAGATTTAATTCATAGTGATGTATGTGACATACATAGCGTTCCCACAAAGGGAGGTAAAAAGTACTTTGTTACATTTATTGATGATTATTCTAAGTACTGTTATGTTTATCTACTTAGTCATAAAGATGAGGTTTTAGAAAAATTTAAGATTTATAAAACTGAAGTAGAAAACCAATGTATAACAAGCATTAAATGTCTTAGATCAGATAGATGTGGTGAATATCACTTTCCTCATTTCTGTGAATCAGTAGGCATAGTCCATGAAACTTCTGCCCCTTATACACCACAACAAAATGGTGTAGCAGAAAGGAAGAATATGACACTTACTGAAATGATTAATGCTATGCTTGTTAATTCTGGTTTAAATAAAAGTTTTTGGGGTGAAGCCTTACTTGATAAAAAAATGAATCCGAATTTCTTCTTTGTATCTTATTGATGCCAAAGTCCTAATATATATATATACAAGTAAGTCAAAAGGGAGAAGAATATAAAATTAATTAACATCAACTAGATGGCGAAATGATTGCTCTGCACATGGCGTGATTGAGGGAATAGAATTGCTCTGCACATGCTATGCACGTTAGGAAATCAAAAAGATTTGATTTCTAATACTCCCCCTCAAGGTGGGTATGGATATTGTGAATGCCCAACTTGCGAATGAGATAATAAAATTGAGATGCGCCGAGAGGTTTGGTAAATACATCCGCTGGTTGATGGGCAGTGGAGATGTAAGCTGTGCGGATCAAACCGGATTGGACTTTCTCACGAATAATATGACAATCAATTTCAATGTGTTTCGTCCGTTCATGGAAAACGGGATTGGCGGCTATGTGTAAAGCAGCTTTATTATCACAAAACAGAACAACTGGTTGTGGGTGATGAAGTTGAAGATCTTGCAATAAATGAATTAGCCATGTAATCTCACAACAAGTACTGGCCATGGCTCGATATTCGGCTTCGGCAGATGAGCGGGAAACAGTAGATTGCTTCTTAGATTTCCAGGAAATTGGAGAAGCACCCAACAAAACACAATAGCATGTAATGGAGCGTCGAGACTCTGTGCAACGATCCCAATCTGAGTCGCAGAAGGCAGTAAGTTGAAGGGAGCTAGAGGATGAGAGTAAGATGCCCTGTCCGGGTGTGTGCTTCAGATAACGGAGAACGCGATGAGCAGCGTCAAGGTGTGGTTGGCGTGGTTTGTCCATGAATTGGCTAAGAATTTGGACAGAATAAATGATATCCGGCCGTGTAATGGTGAGATAAATGAGACGGCCTATGAGACGACGATAGTGAGAGGGGTCAGAAAGTAATGTCCCCTTATCGTTTGTGAGGGTGAGATTCTGCTCCATGGGAAATGTTGCGGGACGTGATCCAAGCAGACCGGCTTCATCCAGGATTTCCAAAGTATATTTCCGCTGTGAGAGACAAATACCTTGGCGAGAGCGAGCAACTTCAATACCTAAGAAGAATTTAAGTCGACCAAGATCCTTGATCTTGAAGCGGGTATGAAGGAAATTTTTGAGAGCTTTAATGGAACTCAAATCATTGCCTGCAAGAATGAGGTCATCGACATATACAAGTACTGCGGTGAAGGAAGTCCCAGCGGATTGAGTGAACAAGGAATAGTCGGCCGTGGACTGTTTGTAACCAGCATCAAGAAGAGCTGCTGAAAACTTTGCAAACCATTGTCGAGAGGCTTGCTTCAACCCATATAAAGATTTGTTAAGACGACAGACCCGAGTCTCCCCCTTTCGGGCAAACCCAGGAGGAATCTCCATGTATACTTCCTCGTCAAGGTCCCCATGCAAAAATGCATTGTTAACGTCTAACTGGTGAAGATGCCAATTATGAATCGCTGCAATAGCTAATAAGCATCGAACGGTGACAAGCTTTGCAACCGGGGCAAATGTTTCATGGTAATCCAATCCTTCCTTTTGATTGTATCCTTTTGCTACCAAGCGAGCCTTGTAGCGTTCAACAGACCCATCGGAATTGTATTTGACCTTGTACACCCATTTGCAGCCAATGGGTTTCTTGTCAGGCGGCAAGGAGGTGAGTGTCCAAGTGTTGTTAGCTTCCAATGCTTGAATTTCAAGAGCCATGGCCTCACACCATTGTGGATCTTGAACAGCTTGCCGAAAAAACTGTGGTTCTACAATGGAAGAGATAGCTACAGAGAAGGTTTGGTGAGATGAGGAGAGTTTATCATAAGAAAGAAAATGAGAGATTGGGTGATTAGTGCTTACTGTAGTTCCGGCCGATGAGGGAAGCGACGGATTAGGAGAGGGATGAACGGCAAGCTCACAGTGATAATCCTGCAAGTAAGTAGGGCGATGGCGATCACGTGTTGGTCGGCCAGGATTATGAGGTGCAGGAGTTGATGCCAAGGGTTCATGAGGCGTAGGAGTCGTCTCTAGTGGACAAGAAGGATAATTGGAAGGATTAACTTGATCTGGTGAAGCGGAATGGTCAACCAGATCTAGTGATGGAAGAGGTAGAACCAGTGATGAGGAATCGGATTTGCGAGACTGATAAGGAAATATGTCTTCATGAAAAATAACATCCCGAGAGGTAAAAAGGGTTTGAGTGTTGAGATCAAAAACTTTATACCCTTTTTGACCATGTGGATATCCAAGAAAAACACATTTTCGTGCGCGAGGATCAAATTTGGAACGATTCGAAGCATAAGAGCTAGCGTAACATAGACAACCAAAAATGCGCAAGTGGGAGTAAGAGGGTTTAACATTAAAGAGAGCCTCGTATGGCGTTCTTCCAGAGAGGATGGGTGTAGGAGTGCGGTTAATGAGGTAAGTGGCTGTGAGAAGACATTCACCCCAAAACTGAAGTGGTAAATGAGCTTGAAACCTTAAGGCTCGAGCAACTTCTAAGAGATGTCTATGTTTTCGTTCAACAACTCCATTTTGTTGTGGAGTGGCAACACAACTTTGTTGATGAACAATTCCCTTTTCTTGATAGAAAGAATGCATGGCAAATTCAGGCCCATTATCACTTCGGATCTGCTTAATTTTGGAGCCAAATTGAGTTTCAACCAAGGCGAAAAAGGATTGAAGTAGTTGACGGGTTTCACTTTTATGTCGCATTAGAAATACCCACGTGCACCTAGTAAAGTCGTCAACAATGGTTAAAAAGTAGTGTGCACCATTAAGGGAAGCCACTCGATAACCACCCCAAATATCACAATGAATCAATTGAAATGGTTCAACAGTAGAAATAGTACTCAAAGGAAAAGTAAGGCGAGTCTGCTTAGCAAGAGGACAAACATCACAATGTGTAGGATGCGAAATAGAAATATCTGAAACATATTTAGCTAAAAAATTCAAGCGATTATTGGAAAGATGTCCCATCCTCTTGTGCCATAAATCAAAGGGAGAAACAAGAGCTGCTGAATGAGATTCTGTCGGCTTTGGGAGGTAGAAATGGTAAAGGCCATTCATCTCCTTACCCGCTCCAATCATCGTCCTCAAGGACTGGTCCTGAATAACACAAGAATCAGAAAAGAAAGTTATGGAACAATTGGAATATTGGGTAAGCTTACTAACAGATATAAGGTTGAAATTAAAAGATGGAACACAAAGCACATCTTTTAATACAAGCGATGGTGACAATAGCACGGTCCCAATATGTGAAACTGATGCAAGATTCCCATTAGGAAGTTTAACAGGGGTGGTTCCGATGGAAGTGATGGAGGACAAAAGTGAAATAGAGCTAACCATATGGTCGGTGGCTCCTGTATCAAGTATCCATGGTGTAGAATTATTAAATGAGGCCAAGCTAAGAGAGGTACCTGAGAGATTTGTTCCTGGTTGTGAAGTACCTGCCAGGTGAGCCATGGGCCGAGGAGCATGAAGCTGACGAGCATGAAGCATATCCAAAAGTTGGCGACATTCTTTAGTAGTGAAAGGAAGCTTATGCGGCTTTTCATTAGACACAATCATCGCTTGATTGGAAGAGGGTGGCTTATTACTTTCCTTGTGAAGTCGATGGCCGGGTGGATACCCGTAAATCTTGTAACATTTTTCAATGGTGTGCCCGACCCAGCCACAATGATCACACTTGGGTCGGTCACCTTTGGATCCTTGAGCTTTCTTCCCTTTATCCCAGTGATCACGATCATCATATCTAATGGCTTTGTTATTAAATTTTCCTTTTACGAGTAAGGCTGCAGCTTCTGTGGATTGGGGAACTGTGGACCCCGATCCGGAGAGGACGAGTGCGGCGAGGGACGCGAGGTCCCCACAGCAATCCTCTAAGATCTCCACGATGTGAAGGAGAGCTCTGCCAAGGAACTCTCGAAACGGATGCCACCCTCACAGCATAGCACGAGTGGCGATATAAAAAAAAAGGGATATGTCTTGATCCGGAACCGGGGTTCGAAACCGAGACATACCTATAATAACTCAGAGTCGCCATCCATGGACATGCCATGGAACCCTAAAATCAAATCCTCTGTGCAAAGGATAACCAGAAATATATATGGGTTCGTGCCTGATTACGAATGGGGAAGGTCTAAAGAGCACCCCCAATTCGCCCAAGTGCAAGCACCTGGTCTCTTATGCCATTTTCATTAACTCCAAAGAAGTTTGGGTAAAAATCATATGAAATGGAAACAATCCTCAGGAATCGTCTACCTAAGCATGCATTTCCTGAGAATGAAGAAATAAACACATAAAATGAAAATGTGTCACCTAAGCAAAGCTAGGTTATGGGTGACATGCCTAACTCTAATGCAAGACTGGACTCGGACCAGAATGGCCATCCATCCTAGCTGCGCTACGTATCCCGGCCTCGGGAAGAATCGGAGCCCACGTAGTTCGATGCCCTATTCAAAATTATGATGTCTAAGACACCTAGACCTCTATCCTAGACTCGATCTAAAAGACCGGACTAGTTATTAAAGCTTCTTGAACTATTATTTAAATTCCAATGAATGGTGGATTTTAGGACATCCTATATGCCCTAACTAAATGCAGATTGATTAGCCTTAAGCTAATGCAGGTGGTTCCTACAATCCTATGTGTAACTAGGCCGTGCAACCTAATGAAAACCACGGGATGACTATATGCCTAGTCTAGCCATCGGTTCGACTAAATGTCTAACCGATCGACTCGAGGCCTCCTAACTCTAGGGACACTCACACGACAGGACATACCATATCAATACAAATCAAGACAAACTCCTAACTCTAGAACACAACCTAAACAGCTAGGACATACTCCTAACTCTAGAGGAAGATCTTTTTGAAAATGGTTTGAATATTTTTGTAACTTTGAAAGATTTAAAATTTTTATTTTTAAAGGTTTGGCTGGACTTGGGATGTGGATCCCAAGCTGCACTACGTACCTCGTGGAAGAGGATCAAGCCAACGTAGTTCGAAACAAACTCTCCTAATTACTGATTCTAAAACACTCAACACTTTAGGCTTTTTAAGGTTTTTCAGTTGTTTTTCATATTTTTAAAGTTTTTCAAAAGTTTTTAAAGTAAAGAGTTTTCACCCTTTTGGTCAAAGACCTAAGGGAAAACACAAAGCAAAACCCTAGGACCAAACCTTAGGGCAAATAGGGGAAACCCCTAAACAAGGCAAACTAGACTATCGATGACAACAAAAATGATCTATGATCTCAAAAAGCAAAGCTATAATGAGACTGGGCTAGTCTCCAAAGAAGAAGAAATGACAACAAGACTATGGAGAAACTCCTTACTAACAGCACTCAAGAAGACAAATGAGCCACAGGCTCTCTAATACTACAACTTAAAGGAGGAATGAGTCAAAGACTCCCAAATAACACCAACGGAAGAACCAACGAGTCAAAGACTCCCTGGTAATATCACAAAAGAACAAATGAGTCAAAGACTCTCTAATGATACCAACTAAGAAAACGAAGTGAGTCAAAGACTCTCGAAAAGAAATAGAAACACGAGTCAAAGACTCCAACAATACCAACTAAAAGATAAATGAGTCAAAGACTCTCTAAAAGAAAAGAAACACGAGTCAAAGACTCCACTAACACCAACTAAAGGATAAATGAGTCAAAGACTCTCTAAAAGAGATGAAAACACGAGTCAAAGACTCCACTAACACCAACTAAAGGATATATGAGTCAAAGATTCTCTAAAGGAAAAGAAAACACGAGTCAAAGACTCCACTGACAACAGCTAAAGACAGATGAGTCAAAAGACTCTCTAAAAGATATGGAAACGCGATCGAATCATATAATAGAAGATTGAAAATCTGTGATCAAGATGAGATGAGATAGCATAAGATTGCTTTCAACGGATGGATCATGAATGACTAATCCTATGAGATCTTTGGAAATGAATGGGATTTACATCCTAACCCCAAAGGAAAAGTTTTTTAATCTTCACACATTTTATCAGTATTACCTGAAGGCATCAACCCTAACCCTAATCTAGCGGAGTGGAGAAAGGATCTCGACTCATGACTTTGTTTGTGTACCTAGGACCGATCGTAGCCATTGGAAGATGGACTACGGCCTAATCTAGACACAAATGGGTAGGATATCCTAAACTAGGCTCACACACGTGATGCACATGTGTTCGTATACTACATGCATGTGTGGGTTAATCTAGGGGTAAGGCCAAGAGTTCCCTTAGCGCGAATCCATGTTCGATATACTGTACCAGTGTCCGGCGTATCAGTACGTGAACAAGAGATCCGTTTATGTACCATAAAGGTACTAGGCTAAGGGTGGAATGCTTCTCTAGCACAGAGGCACCAGGTGATGAAATCCCAGTCAACCATGCTAGATAACACTCCGGGTTCCTAAAATAGGACGTGTGTGCATGTGAGATGCAGGGGTTTAGATGCAAGTGATGTAAGTGTGTGCAATAAGTTCGCGCAATCTATGATGCCTTCAGGTTTTGTTAGATTAAGTTTGAGTAAATGTGATGAGAAAATAAAACATACAAACTAATCACAGCATCAGGATTTTACAAAGGAAATCAATGATTCCTAAGGTTTCTATTTTGATAATTTAATGATTGAATATGTGATGGAATATTATGATCTGGAAATTTTTAAAACAATTTGATTTTAATTCAATTTACTCAAGGATTTTAAAAGGTTTCAATTCAGATTGTAGATTTACACATCAACATATAACAAATCTTTTCAGAACAAGATGAAATTTTTACAGTAACTTCTCCTTAATTATATAAGATTATAATAAAAATTTCATAGATTTTAAATGTGGTTTGCTATTAGTTTTTCAATGTTGAAAGTTTCTGTCCAGATTGTGAATTAACACAGTAACGTATAGCAAATCAATTCAAAACAATATGAAATTTCTATAGTATGTGTATTACAATAAGAAAGGATTACTGTAAAAGTTTCATAAATTTTAAAAATGATTTACTATTAATTTACGATTTTACAAATATCCATCCAGATTATGAATTAACAAAGAAACACATAGTAAATCAAATCCAAATCAGTTTAAACTTTATGAAAACATGTAATTCCAGTAGTAATTATCAAACAAATATTTTCAGAAGTTTTCATTGCAATTTATTATTTTTATCAGATTTAATACAGCATGCATGATTTTACGTAAAAAATCATAAACAAATATCCAACAGCAACCAAAAATCTTGAAAAATTCACGGGAGATTAGATTAGATTTAATTTGCATCTCATCCAAATTTCACTTTTGAAAACATTATAGAGTTTTTGAAAATTGGTTTTTTCCAAAAATACCCCTAGAGTTAAATGAATTTTTAAACCCTTTAAATCAAATCAAGAATTCATAAAGAAATTCGTACTAATTCAAAATCTTACAATTATGTTATGTTTAAATTTTCATTGATTTTGGATCTATGTTGACATCTTCTTAAATTCAATCTTTAGAATTTTACCCCTTTGAGGGTAAAGTTCAAAAGGTCAAATTACGGTCAAAACGAAGTCAAAATTCTTCGAAATTCCAGATTTCTACACTTCTTAATGTTCAAAACACTCAGAGATTGAAAAAAACATATTTTGAATAACAATAAGAAAAAAATAAAAATAAATCACAAATTCAATCCTAGCATGCTTCTAGTTTAAGATATATGAAAGAGGGTTTTGGAATACCAACCTTGCTAGCTCTCCTTGTCTCTAGGGTAAGTAATCCTCGGATATACGCTTTGTCTTACCCTTTCAATTAGCAAAGAAAACCCCCAAAAAAAATGTTGCCGCCGATCCGTTCCGCCGTCTTCACTTTCTCTTAGAGGGAAGGATTGGGAGGTGATTGGGAGAGATAATGGAAGAAGAATATAGGGAAAGGGATTGGAGGGAGTGATTGGAAGAGATAATGGAAGAGAAAAAGATAATGGAAGATAAATCTCTCATTTTCTCCTCTTTTTTATGGATGGGAAGGAAGATATATATAGGGAGAGAAAGAGAGAGAGAGAGATGTGTTGGTGGAGAGCTCATCATGTTGTCCCTCTTAGTGGAGAATCCATCATCATTCTTCTTAGTGGAGGGCCCATCATGTTTCTTAGTGGAGAATCCATCATTATTGTTCTTAGTGGAGGGCCCATCATGTTTCTTTAGTGGAGAATCCATCATTATTGTTCTTCATAAGAGGCCTCACAAGAGGCCCTACTGAGGCCCCACAATGTGGGCCCCACAACGCGGGCCCCACAACGTGGGCCCCACAATGTGGGCCCTCGGTTGATTCGAATTTTAAACAAATGTTCAATGCGGGCCCACCAAACGGGTCCAAATTCTCCCTCGCTTGGATTCTTATGAATAATCTCTCTCAACCTCTCACGGAAAAATGCGAAACATGGCGGAAATGATCGGATGGGGTTTCTCCCAAGCATAGCGAACTTGGGTCCGGTCAAAATGGGGTGTCTACAGGAACAAATGCTGCAACTTCACGTTGTCGTTCCTCTTGGAGTATAAGGGAAAGGACCCGATTGATTGAAGGCAAAGGATCCATAAGAAGGATTTGCCCGCGAATAGCAGCATAAGAATCATTAAGCCCCATCAAGAAATGCATTACTTTATCTTCCTGTTGATAATCCATCAATTTCTTCATGGCACCACAAGAACAGGTTGGTGGTGGCCTATGAATGGCGATCTCATCCCAATGTCCTTTTAATTTGGTAAAGTAGCTTGCTACAGAGATTTGTTCTTGTGTAAGGGATGAGATTTCCCGTTGAATTTGATAGATTCTTGGAGCATTGACTTGGGAGAATCGCTCCTTAAGGTCTTGCCATACTTCATGGGCCGAATCAGCATAAATAACACTTGTGGCAATTTCTTTAGATAATGAGTTCAGCAGCCATGATAAGACCATACTATTACACCGATTCCATTGAGCATAATTTGAATCGGTCGTATTAGATGGTTTTGTAATTGAACCGTCAACAAAACTTAATTTGTTTTTGGCTTTTAGAGCCATGATCATGGCTCTATTCCAAGTATTGTAATTCTCGCCCGTTAATGGCTGAGATACAAATACTGTTCCAGGATTATCTGAATGATGTAAATAAAAAGGACCAAGAGAATCATCGGTCTTACCCATTTCAGTTGTAGTGATTTGATTAGTTTCTGGAGCCATCTTCGTTGATTGCCGAAAAGGAAAAACGGAAGTGACTGCCGAAGGTGGGTGATGAAGTGATCACCGAAGGGAACAACGGAATGACCGTCAATAGAATGACTGACACGAAAGGTGTTTCTCTTGGGTTGAAACAGCAGATTGGTGATTGGATCAATAGAAAAGGAATGAAGGAGTGAAGTGTGGATGCACCGAACTGGGTGCAAGACTTCTCCTAACCAAGAAAAAGAAAAAAAAATAGGGATGATTTCAAGAGCCTGGATGCTCTGATACCATGATAAAAAAATGAATCCGAATTTCTTCTTTGTATCTTATTGATGCCAAAGTCCTAATATATATATATACAAGTAAGTCAAAAGGGAGAAGAATATAAAATTAATTAACATCAACTAGATGGCGAAATGATTGCTCTGCACATGGCGTGATTGAGGGAATAGAATTGCTCTGCACATGCTATGCACGTTAGGAAATCAAAAAGATTTGATTTCTAATATTACAGCTTGTCACATTTTGAATAGGGTACCAAGTAAGAAATCTGATATAACCCCTTATGAATTGTGGAAGAAAAGAAAACCAAACTTAAGTTACCTTAAAGTTTGGGGTTGTAGATCTATAGTTAAAGTCCCTAAACCTAAGTTAAGAAAATTAGGTGAAAAGGGTATTGAGTGTATCTTTTTGGGATATGCTAGTCACAGTAAGGCCTATAGGTTCTTAGTTATAGAACCTAATGATTTAATAGATGTCAATACCATAATTGAATCTAGAGATGCCTTTTTCTATGAAAATAGGTTCACTTCAATTCCTAAAGAAATTGAACCTACAACTTCTGTAGATCATCCTTTAGAATCACAAACAGAAGTTGGTGAACCTAGTAAAATAAGAAGAAGTTCAAGAGATAAAAGGGATATGAGTTTTGGCCCTGACTTTGTAACCTACCTGGTATAAGGGACAAGGGAAAAACTCCAAGGTTCTGTCTTGTTAAACTTAAGCATAGAAAGTGACCCTCAAACCTATGGAGAAGCCATAAAGTCACAAGATGTTGCTTTTTGGAAAGAAGCAATTAATGACGAAATGGATTCTATCATGGGTAATAAAACTTGGATTTTGGTTGATCTACCACCTGGGTCTAAACCTATAGGATGTAAATGGATCTTCAAGAAGAAGATCAAAGTAGATGGGACCATAGAAAAGTTTAAGGCAAGGTTAGTTGCCAAAGGGTTTACTCAAAAACCCGGTATTGATTACTTTGACACATATGCACCTGTTGCTAGGATTTCTACCATTAGAGTGTTGATTGCCCTTGCTTCCATATACAAACTTCACATTCACCAGATGGATGTTAAAACCGCATTCTTAAATGGTGAACTTGATGAAGAAGTGTATATGGAACAACCTGAGGGATTTATTCTGCCAGGCCAAGAGCATAAAGTATGTAAGCTTATCAAATCTTTGTATGGGCTTAAGTAAGGCCCTAAACAATGGCATGAAAGATTTGATAAAGTCTTAGTGTCAAATGGTTATAAGATACATGAGTCAGATAAATGTATATACAGTAAATTTAAGGGTGGCAAAGGTGTTATTTGTTTATATGTTGATGACATGTTAATTTTTAGTACCGATATTAAAAGCATTCAAAGTACTAAATCATATCTTTCTCAAAACTTTGATATGAAAGATATGGGTGAAGCTGATGTGATTTTGGGTATTAGAATCATAAGACAGGATAATGGTCTTATTCTAACACAATCACATTATATTGAGAAAGTTCTCAAAAAGTTTAACCATTTTGAATGTTCACCAATTTCAACACCTTTTGACCCAAATATAAAGTTGTATCTTAATACTGGCAGGACTATCTCTCAACTAGGGTATGCTAGTGTAATTGGTAGTCTTATGTATGCTATGACTTGTACTAGGCCAGACATAGCATATGCTGTAGGTAAACTTAGTAGGTTTACCAGTAATCCTAGTTTTTCTCATTGGAATGCAGTCTATAGAGTTTTAAAATATTTAAAGAAAACTATAGACTATGGTTTATGTTATAGTGGGTATCCAACTGTAATAGAAGGATACTCTGATGCTAGTTGGATAACTGAGCGTATAGACCATTTATCAACCAGTGGGTGGATTTTCACCCTTGGTGGGGGAGCAGTCTCCTGGGCCTCTAAGAAACAGACATGCATAACAACTTCAACTATGGAAGCAGAGTTTATAGCTCTGGCAGCATGCTGTAAAGAGGCGGAATGGCTTCGGAATTTGTTATTGAAAATTCCGTTATGGTCTAAACCAATGCCATCGATTTATGTCCATTGTGATAGTCAGGCCACACTATCAAGGGCATATAATCATGTTTATAATGGTAAGTCCAGACATATAGGACTTAGACATAGTGCTATAAGAGAGTTACTTACTAATGGAGTAGTAACTATTGATTTTGTGAGATCGAGCCAAAACTTGACCGATCCATTCACTAAAGCTCTTGTAAGAGATCTGGTGTGTAAAACATCATTAGGGATGGGGTTAAAGCCATTAACCAATAGTCACCAATGATGGAACATCAACTCAACACTTGAATAAACATCAAGTCTTGAGTTCAATGAGTCCAAGTACATCATATGGAGTGATTGCAAGCACTATAATCTGTATTATTTGCCATCCCAAGGTAAAGTGCTTGGTACCTGTAATGTTTAAAAGGAGAAGGCTGAGTATTTAAACTCTTAATAGGCTTATAACATAGTGTTGGAGTGTTTTAGTTACAGGGGCACTCTTGATAAGCCTACCTATGTGAGTGTGGAAGTGGTGCCGCTTCCTATGAGACCTGGCTAGTCTCTAGAGCGCTCATGAAACCAAGATATAGACACAAGGCCAGTACATGTGTCGGTTTTAGAAATTGCCCAAAGAGGTGAAATCTTGTGTGTGAGACGTATCCGGTTAATCATATAGAATAGCTAGTTCAAATATACGTCTACTATGCAATTCTGGTTAACTTTGATATATCCTCACTAAGTGAAGGTTCAAATCGAGAGATACCTTCATCTATGCATAAGATTTCCAAGCCTGATGAGAAATTTTTTTTTTTTTTTGAAAATGGTGGGGGATTGTTAGTGATTTTGCATTTTCAAAATCATGTATATTACATGTTTTTAGTGTTTTGGAAAATGTTTTATCAAAAGCGTTTGGGAAAAATAAAATGTTTTCTTGGAAATATTTGCTTTTACAAAAGGATGTAGAAGTGTAGTTGAAAAGATAGTCCCACATCGGATGAGAGAAAAGAAAGAGAAGGGCTTATAAAGCATTACCTTTTCTAACTCTTGTTGATTGCACATTGGGTTGAACCCATGGTTGGACCCGCGGGACGGTGCAACGCACCGTTCGCACACGCGCACGCGCGTGCGCGCGTGGCGTGGGCAATGGGCTATAGGGCGCATAGTGGCGCTTTATTGGCGCTTTTTTAGGCGCACTTTGCACTTCGCATGTACGCAACGTCGCGAGGAGCGATTGGAGCCTTTAATTTTTTCAGATTTGATCTGCACCGTTGGATCAAGATGAAGGTGGACCGGTCGGATGGGTGGGTCAAATGGTTCGCAGGCCCATCAAGCCGAATGGTTCAGTTGGGTTGGGCTTCGGTTCGGGCCTAACGGTCGGCCCAACGGGCCCATGACTCCAACGGTCAAAGGGTGTGATCAAATGGGTTGTGTCCCTTCCCCCAACGGTCATGTGCCAAGGGGGTGCGATCCACACCATAGATGGTTGATCTAACGATGACTGGGTTGGAGAGAGGTTTTACTCAAACTAACAGTCACCTCTAGAATCATCAGGACCATTCAATATCAATGGGTGCGATCTAACGGTCAGATTTCAAACATTCTGGAAAGGTGCCCTGTAGAGGTGTTTTTCACACTGAAAAGACACCAGATGGTCTATAAAAATGTGCAAACTTCAGTCATTATATATAGAAATCGAATTGGCAATTCTGACAGACTTTACACTCTCTTCTACACTCCTACAAAAATCCCCAAGTATTTCTACATACTGTTTTTCTTTTGTTTACTGTTCTAGATACTGTTTTTCTGCAGAAACAGAATCTAGAGATTTCTCTAAGGCTTGAGATTTCGGAAGGGCATTTCGGGTTTGATTCCGCTAGTGCTACGCGTCATCAGACATTAGTAGGGCTTCCCTACTAGGCTTCATTGTATCTTGGAGGCAATTCGCGGATCCCCTTTGCACACTACTAGTGGGGGCGAATCTTGTCTTAAGGAAAGTGATATCACGCCTTGAAGCAACAAGTTTCTGTTTTCTATCATCAACAGTACCCTCAACAAATTTTCCAACATTTAATTCATTCTAACCAACATCTATATCCTGCCACTGTTGCACAAATTGATTTTATTATTGAAATAAAATCCTGCTCTCCCTCTCCATTTCATTTCATTCATCTATTTTCGACCGCATCCGTCACAATTGTTCTGTCGGCGGCCGTGTCTTGGATGAGCAATTGTCCAGAAATGGCTCAGATCAGATGCTCCCAATCACCCCAAAATTCAATTTCAGTACACAAACTACTTTTGGGTGGACCCAACAAGTTATACAGATCGATCTACCATATGAAGATCACTGATCGAACAGCCAAGATCATTCTATTTCTGCTATTTTTGCCTATGGATTGTCCATCAGGTAGAGTAATAGATGGTAAAAACGGGTTTTATAAACAAGGAAAAAACAACAAAACTCTAACATAGCTTAAGCAATAACATTGAAAGTAGAGAAAGTAACGAAAATATAGAAAAGATCAGTACTTGGGTCAGATCTGACAGTGGTCCGAACAGAATAACCATGTTGAAGAAGCCTCATGATCAGCCATGAAGCTAAGTGACCTGCGCCTCCCGTCACACACACCACTCCTTTCTTCTCTCCTTCCATTTAAAAGCCTTCCCTTTTCTTCTTCTCTTTGTTCTTTTCTCAGTAACAGAACTTTCCTTTGTAAGGAGCAGGTCTTCTTTCTTCCAAATAAAATTGGATTAGGTTGGGTGTTTCTAGAATCATGGTCAGTGCTTGAATAAAGGCAACTATCTTGGCCACCTTATGTAACTTGCCAAATCTACACCCATTTAAGGTATGTGGCGGGGGGGGGGGGGGGGGGGGGGGGGGTTGGGGTTGGGGTTGGGGTTTAAGGGTGTCAAGGTGTCAATTTTGGCTCGGGCTCGCTCTCGCTCGGCTCGAATCCTTAACGAGCCGAGCCGAGCCCGATTTAGGCCAGGCTCAGCTCGGCTCGTTAAGAATTTAATATATTTAAATATATATATATATTATATATTAATATATACACTAAAAGGGCTGTTCATAGAGTGAAAATGGGAGGCAAAATATGTCACTTCATTTTTGGAACCCCATTTGTTACTTGGACCACCCCCATAGTGTAAAAAAAGTAGTCAAATTACATTAGATAGGGCTGTCCAGGGAATATGAGGGGTGTGAACTTAATATAACCCGAGCTCGGTAAGGCTCGCGAGCCGAGCCGAGCCTGGTTCGAACCCGAGCCGAGCTTTTGAGCTTAACGAGCCGAGCCGAGCCTGGCCAAGCTCGGCTCGGCTCGGCTCGTTTACACCCTTAGTGGGGTCTACTTGCCAAATCTACACCCATTTAAGGTATATGGGGGTCTATTTATCACCGCCCTTTACAAATGACCGCATCTCACCTCTCTCTTTTTAATTTAACCTTTTTCTAAAACTAAGCCAAAAAAGGACATTTCCACCCCTTTGTATGACTTGTCATGAAACTGAAGTCATTTCCCCACCCACTTTTGATTGTGTGTTTTCATGAAAATGAAGTCATTTTCGACAAATGACAAACAATAGCTGGTGTAACTATCACTTCCAGAAACAGTGGGTAAAAATGTGTGTTAGCCCAAGCCATTAACGGGGGATTTGCTAGGGGCCATCGCAGAAGGCATTTCGCGGGCCTGCTGTGGCATGAGAGAGCAGCCAACTCAGATGAATTAAGGGTGGGTTTTAAGGGTGTCAAGGGTGTGGGTTTTAAGGGTGTCAAGGGTGTCAATTTTGGCTCAGGCTCGGAAGCTCGCTCTCGCTTGGCTCGAATCCTTAACGAGCCGAGCCCGATTTAGGCCAGGCTCGGCTCGGCTCGGCTCGTTAAGAATTTAATATATTTAAATTTATATATTAATATATACACTAAAAGGGTTGTCCATGGAGTGAAAAGGGGAGGCAAAATATGTCACTTCATTTTTGGAACCCCATTTGTTACTTGGACCACCCCCATAGTGTAAAAAAAGTAGTCAAATTACATTAGATAAGGCTGTCCAGGAAATATGAGGGGTGTGAACTTAATCTAACCCGAGCTCGGTAAGGCTCGCGAGCCTGACCAAACCGAGCCCAGCCCGAGCCGAGCTTTTGAGCTTAACGAGCCGAGCCGAGCCGAGCCTGGCCAAGCTCGGCTCGGCTCGGCTCGTTTACACCCCTAGTGGGGTCTACTTGCCAAATCTACACCCATTTAAGGTCTATGGGGGTCTATTTATCACTGCCCTTTACAAATGACCGCATTTCACCTCTCTTTTTAATTTGACCTTTTTCTAAAAATAAGCCAAAAAAAGGACATTTCCACCCCTTTGTATGACTTGTCATGAAACTGAAGTCATTTCCCCACCCACTTTTGATTGTGTGTTTTCATGAAAATGAAGTCATTTTCGACAAATGACAAACAATAGCTGGTGTAACTATCACTTCCAGAAACATTGGTAAAAAATGTGTGTTAGCCCCAGCCATTAACGGGGGATTTGCTAGGGGCCATCGCAGAAGGCATTTCGCGGGCCTGCTGTGGCATGAGAGAGCAGCCAACTCAGATGAATTAAATGAATACGACAAAATTTGTTGAAAAGTAAGCCTATGTGGCTGCTCCCTCATGCAACAGCCGGCCATGATATACCTTCTGCGATGCTCCCAGCAAATCCCAATTTATCTTGAAATTATCTTGTTCACTCTTTTGTTCAGGTAATTTTTTCATACAAGAAGAAGGGCAATGTGAACTAAAGATAGTAAGTCTATTAAAGGATAAAATAAGGGAAATGATAAATTCGCACCCTCTGTAGGATAATTCACCCCCCTATAAAGGAGGGTATGTGGCAGACTAGCGTTTTTTAACTTTTTAATGTCAATTCACGTTAGAGGGGGTGTGAATTCTAAGGGGCCGAATTTATCATTGCCCTAAAATAAACTACGGCTTGCTATGGCCATGTTGAACAACTCCATTGTGATAGCAATACCCAATCAAGATTGCAACACATAGGTAATGCCATGTATTTTTGTACTCATAATGGCAAAGATTTAGATGTAGAGCAGTAGATGTTGGTCTAACCTCGTCCGCAGACGGAATTAGACCAACTTTATTTTTAATTTTGCAATTCTCAAATCACCCATTTTGTAGAATTGCTAAGATTAAAAGCTGTGCAGACTTGCTTACCTTTGTTTTTAATCTTAGCAATTCTTTAAAAAATTGGGTGATTTGGTGCAACAGATATCCATCATGAGTCGATACTCAGTACCTGTATCGCAAGCTTAGCTCTTTGCCCTTATCAATAGGGGCACTGCACTCACCCTCTTAGTACGGCTATACTAATAAAGGCTAATAGAGCACCCCTGAATATTATTATATTAAAGTGTAAACCGCTTTCTTTACTTGCTCTTTCAATTTGCCTTTCTATCTCTCTCTAAAGAGAGGTGATTAGCATCTTAAATCCGGCCAAGAAAGTTAAGGGGAGCAAACAGTGAGTTGGAGGACGCTGCAGAACGTCTTGGATTGATCAACCAGGTTAGATCACCTCTTGGATATATGCTAATTGACACATAATAGCTCAATTAATTTACAACTGCATAGATTAAATTCTCTACTAGTCATTATTTTAATGTTACAATGAGTCAAGGTCCATTGTGATTTCATATCAGACCAGTTCCTAGTCATAAATTAGCTCCAACAAACAGGAAGTTCCCTGCTAATTCTCTATTAATATAAAGAGTTACACCAAACCCTTCTCTCTGCAACAGTGAATCGCTCCATCGTACATTTCCTCGAGGCCATACTTGAACTTGAATCCTAAATTAACCAGCTTCTCACTAGAGAGGCAAACCGGCTCTTTCTCCTCTTCTTCCACTTCCCTCAATAAGCTAAAAAGATTAAACACTCCCAATTAGTGTTGGACAAATTAGATGTTGTCCAGTAGGGTCTGATATATGGCTTGATTGAATCCAAAAATTAGAAATATAAATAAATCAGTACTTAGCTTTTGTAGAAAACATTTCTGTAAAACAGATCGAGAAGAAGAAGGCTGAGTCGTGCCACTGGTCACTCTCCTTAAGAATCGTATCCGCCCCCTACCGGTGCAAACCGGGATCCGCGAACCGATGCTCCAAGATAAAACAGCCAAAATTGGCTCCAGTCCACGTGCACTCGCAGACTGATCCACCCAGAATCACCGTAGAACTGTGCTCAGATCAGAACGGAGGAAAGGAAGAAGACAAGCAGAAACTTTGATATTTTCTGTAAAAACTATATCTCCAATAGTGCTGTTCTCTTCTTTTTATAGATGAGAATATGACTGTTGGAGGATAATTAATCACCATTAAAAGACAAAAAATGTTTCTCTCTTAATCACCATTAAAAGACAAAAAACGTTTCTCTTTTAATCACCATTAAAAGACAAAAAACGTTTCTCTCTTAATCACCATTAAAAGACAAAAAACGTTTCTCTTTTAATCACCATTAAAAGACAAAAACGTTTCTCTCTTAATTACCATTAAAAGACAAAAACGTTTCTCTTTTAATCACCATTAAAAGACAAAAACGTTTCTCTCTTAATTACCATTAAAAGACAAAAACATTTCTCTTTTAATCACCATTAAAAGACAAAAACGTTTCTCTCTTAATTACCATTAAAAGACATAAACGTTTCTCTCTTAATTACCATTAAAAGACAAAAACGGTTTTGGTTTTGAAAACACACCACAAGCACACTCACCAAGGTCTTGGGTTCAAGTCCCCACATATGCAAAAGTCTTTTGCTTTAAAACAAGAGAGGGAAACATAATTTGAATCTTCCCTCCATATTTTTAAACAAAAAGAAAAAGCATCTTTGACTTTTCAAATCTTTTATTATTATTTTTGTTCAAAAATTCTAACAATCCCCCACAAGATTCAAAATACAGTTGAAAATTGAAAACGGAAGTATCTGAGCACATTAGAAAATAGAGTGGATTCATACCGGTGTCTTTTGGACTTCAACCGATATTTAGGATAAACAGATTACGTTACCGAGTACGGGTAGAGTTAGACTCCTTCAACCTTTCCTCGTGGATGTAACTGACTAACCTGTTATCCACACTCTACATTCGATTCCTTGGTGATTCATTCACAGTTTTGGAACATTTTGGCCTTGTTCCCCTCTTGGTTCTCATGAATGTTCTAGAGAATTACTCGTTAAATTCTCATAGGAAGCGGCCTTACCTCCACATTCACTTAGGTCAGTCATCAAGTATGCACTGCAAGTAACATACCACCCAATACAGGTTATGATCTGATTAAGAGTCTATAACTCATCCTCTCTCATTTGCAGTGAACACTATCTTTCATCATTTTGCATCTAGGAGTAGGGGGTGATAGTGTTAACAAACCATCCGGTGACTTGTTAGTACCCATTGAACCAAATTCCAGGGATCTCCTTTCACATTGGTTGGGTGTCCACCACTAATGATTCATGCCACGAGCTTTAACCCCATTCCTTGCGATGTCTCATAAACCACCTTGTTTATCTGTGGTTTTGTCAGAGGATCTGCCAGATTCCTCTCCGACCTTACAAAGTCGAGTGCTATTGTTCCCTCACTCAAGTATTGCTTTACCAAATTATGCCTCAGGCGTATATGCCTTCTTTTGCCATTATAGGTCTTACTTTTGGCCTTGGCTAAAGCAGCTTGACTATCACAGTGTAAAGACACTGAGGGAACCGGCCTTGGCCATAAAGGCACATCTGTCATAAAATTCCTGAGCCATTCTCTAAATCATATTTAGTTACCAATGCATTCCAAAGATCAGTAGCATGTTCAAATGAATAGTATACGTTATAAAGGTCATTTGACAAACCATTCAAGAGATGGTTCTTGCAAATATAATCAGCATTATTCCAGTTTTCAAAATCAGCAGAATCTTCAGATGGTTTTGATTGTGTAAGAACAAAAGCGGCACCAATTTGTTGTAGAGCAAACAAGATCTTTTGTTTCCATCTTTTATAGTTCAATCCAGTAAGGCGTTCGATCTTGGAAAAATCTGGAATGGTGTTGAGAATTCTGTTCACAACAGAGGTGCGAACAACCGTTGGATTGGAATTCTCAACAGAGATGGTATCAACAGAAGTTGGGTTCGGATTATCAGAAGCCATATGATCAGATTTGAAAAATACGATTCTTAAGATTGTTGGACAAATTAGATGTTGTCCAGTAGGGTCTGATATATGGCTTGATTGAATCCAGAAATTAGAAATATAAATAAATCAGTAGTTAGCTTTTGTAGAAAACATTTCTGTAAAACAGATCGAGAAGAAGAAGGCTGAGTCGTGCCACTGGTCACTCTCCTTAAGAATCGTATCCGCCCCCTACCGGTGCAAACCGGGATCCGCGAACCGATGCTCCAAGATAAAACAGCCAAAATTGGCTCCAGTCCACGTGCACTCGCTGACTGGTCCACCCAGAATCACCGTAGAACTGTGCTAAGATCAGAACGGAGGAAAGGAAGAAGACAAGCAGAAACTTTGATATTTTCTGTAAAAACTATATCTCCAATGGTGCTGTTCTCTTCTTTTTATAGATGAGAATATGACTGTTGGAGGATAATTAATCACCATTAAAAGACAAAAAACGTTTCTCTCTTAATCACCATTAAAAGACAAAAAACGTTTCTCTCTTAATCACCATTAAAAGACAAAAAACGTTTCTATTTTAATCACCATTAAAAGACAAAAACGTTTCTCTCTTAATTACCATTAAAAGACAAAAACGTTTCTCTTTTAATCACCATTAAAAGACAAAAACGTTTCTCTCTTAATTACCATTAAAAGACAAAAACGTTTCTCTTTTAATCACCATTAAAAGACAAAAACGTTTCTCTCTTAATTACCATTAAAAGACATAAACGTTTCTCTCTTAATTACCATTAAAAGACAAAAACGGTTTTGGTTTTGAAAACACACCACAAGCACACTCACCAAGGTCTTGGGTTCAAGTCCCCACATATGCAAAAGTCTTTTGCTTTAAAACAAGAGAGGGAAACATAATTTGAATCTTCCCTCCAAATTTTTAAACAAAAAGAAAAAGCATCTTTGACTTTTCAAATCTTTTATTATTATTTTTGTTCAAAAATTCTAACAATTAGCAACTGCCTTGAGAAAATAAAACAAGGAGGGAAGATAAAAATTTACTTTGGTGGGATTTGGAATTCTGGGTATCTTCTAGAAAGAAACTTAGCCAGCCCACGAATTGGGATGCTTAGAGATGAACAAATGTATCTGCCCTTTGCTTCTGGGCATTCAAAAAGGAATATCTGTGCAGAGGCCACATCGTCTATATGCACGAGTGTTATCTTCTTGAGTACTTTGCAATACTCCTGATCACCTGAAACATTAAGGCAAGGTAAACCAATGAATGCCTGAATAAGAGTAGAAGATGAAGTAGTCCTGGAGATTCAAATCCAATAGGGGAATTTGGTAATAAAGAAACAAGGGTGATTACTCTGAAAACATATGTAATTTTATAACTTGAAATCTAGTTTCTTTCATGGGAAGGAACATACAAAAGAAAGGACTAAGGAAAATAACAGATCAGCACTACATGCCACGAAATCTTGAGATTTAAGCTTCGAAAAAGAGAGAACAAAGCATTGACATTCTACAAGGTTGCATATTCTTTATTATATGGCTTTACTGATCTTGTGAAACCACCAATTACTCCAAAAGCTTGAGCTATTAGAGTTGGTGTTATTTAATCACTTATACTTCAACGGATCTTGAATTCATAGTACATAAGAAACTGGAATCAACAATAGATTGACAGAAAAAAGTGAGAGAAACAGCACACCCCGAATCAAAGCCAGAGCTGTATAGAAACATGTAGGGAAGTACGGGACAAGGAATGGCCCAACAACCATTGCAAGAAGCAATGTTACAATATCCAACCCTCGCATTTCTGAGAATTCTAGAGCTGCCTTTTCTGTTAATGTCTTTGAGATGAAGTATGTAGACCCAGGGACATCAAGGGTTCTGCACGAGTCCACGTCGCTCCACATGCTCTCATCAAGGTACTGTACATCCTTGCTGTTCTTGCTGAACATAAGAGCAACAATTGAAGAAGTGTGGATGACGCATTTCACAGTCTTAGAATTGGAGCATGCTTTGAGAATGCCTAGAGTTCCTTCTATGGCAGTGTTGATCACACTGTTTTCTGATTCAATTGGGTCGAAATTGGTGGGATGAGCAACATGGAAGACTCCAATACATCCTTCTATGATGGGTTCGAAACTGTTTGGTAAGCTGAGATCTGATTTTCGGATGCTCCTGGAAGGATTTTGAGATGACTGGTATCTTCCTTGAATTCTGTTCAGGAGATATGTCAAGTGAAAAGCAAAGAAAACAAAAATTAATGGGGGATGATTTTATGTATGGATTTCAAATTTAATGAGAATTTGGAGAAGGAAAGTACAGTACTTGGGTCAGATCTGACAGTGGTCCGAACAGAATAACCATGTTGAAGGAGCCTCATGATCAGCCATGAAGCTAAGTAGCCCGCTCCTCCAGTTACACACACTAGTCCTTTGTTCTCTCCTTCCATCCTAAGCTTTTCTTTTTCTTTGTTCTCTCTTCTTTGGGTCTTCTTTTCTCAGGAACAGAGCTTTCTTCATAGGGTGTTCCTGATAATTGATTTTCTCATTCATGGCTTCTTTTTATTTTTGTTTTTTCTGGTTAAGATAAGTAGCGTAAATATCTATTATCCATGTCCGTTCAATGGATTCTACCCGTGGAATAATATTCCCAAATTTAAAGTGAAGCTGCCGTTTAAAGACAAACGAAATGGGGTGGAAATATCATTTCTCCAATGCCTTTGCCATCAATACTATTACTTCATCTTCAGTTTCAAAACACCCTCTAATTCATTTTTATTTTGTTTTGAAGAAAAGAAAAAAATCCTCTCTGGGTTATCTACTTCACATCTCTTTGGGTGTTATGATTCCAATTGGGCTGTCAAAACCCAAATGTGTCTGGAATTTTACTTTGATATCTGCTGGGAAGAACCGCGTGGTTTGCCATTTAAGTAAGTTATATTAAACCCGTGAACTCAAATCAATTTTGAAAGAGCTGGGTTATGTCTTATTCATGATAATTTGCCAAAGAATCCTGCTGCCTTTTGTCAAAAGCCATGGCTGTCGCACTGTTATGCTACAGAAGGGTGTGTTTAATACTAATATCACAAATATTCAAATCTCTACTAGTCATTAGTTCTTTCTTCTAACATCAAAAAAATTCTAGTTTCATTGTGTATGTAATATGAAACCAGCTCTTATTCCCATTACATGCCTAAAATTGAGATATAAACAGCTCGCAACACGGAGCTCCAAGTTCTCATTCTCCATTAAACTCTCTACTAAGACACACACAAACACAAACACACTATTATGAGATTCACACAATCTTTTCTTTAGGATTTTATTCCCAAATAGAATGATTTTCTAAAGATACATGATGCATTGCGTGAATCCTGTAACACACACACACACACTCATAGAGAGAACTACAGGAAACCCTTCTCTTTGCAGCACTTGATTGCTCCATCGTACATTTCCTCGAGGCCGTACTTGAACTTGAAACCCAAATTCAAGAGCTTCTGAGAAGATAAGCAATTGGGTTCTTCCTCTTCCTCTTCAAGTTCCCTCAATAACCTGAGAAAAATTGAGAACTTCCAATTATCACCTACAGTGGTGAGATAAGGAAAAAGAGGGAGGAAAGAGAAAAACTTACTCTGGTGGCATTTGGAACTCAGGGTATCTGATGGAAAGAAATTTAGACAACCCATGAATTGTGGTGCTCTGAGACGAGCATATATATCTGCCCTTTGCTTCTGGGCATTCGAAAAGGAATATATGAGCAGAGGCCAAATCATCCATATGCACGAGGGATGGCTTCTTGAGTAAGCTCATTTGCTGCCGATCGCCTGAAACATTACATGAGTGTCATAAACCAGTGAGTGTTCTAATCACCAAAACCCATATGAATAAGATTAGAGAATGAAGAAGAAAGGGAAGAAGCTTAAGGAAGTTAATTTAGTGATAAAGACGAAAAGAGCAATCTCTACAGCTTTCTCTCTGTTTTCTATCTCTACCTTCAAGTCCAACACCCTTAATAGTCCAGTAACAATATCAGGCATCATATTCGAGTACGTTGTGATGAGAAAGAAAGTATGAAAAACTTAGATTCAACAAGTAAAATCAATTCTTTGACAATTTACAATGGAAAGAACTAACTAAAAATCCAAGTAAATTTTACTACTACACGTCATGAAAGCTTGAAATGAAATCTTCAAAGGAGAGTGCAAATCATTATCATTCTATAAGATTGCTGACTATTCTCTCTCACATTGTTTTAGAGCCTCTTTGAATGCCACCAAAATTGGCCGTTATTTGGAAATAAAGATATTTTAACAGATTATCTTATTTGTAAATGAGACATTAAGACCTCTTTGGAAGCCATTATCTTCTTTGCAAATGAGACATTAAGACCTCTTTGGAACCATTCAGTATATCATTTCTGAAACTATTGCACCCATTTTTATGTAATTATATGCAAATAAATTCTAGACTATAATCAATTCTTTAGTACCATCATATTTGTTAAAGCCCTGTTTGTTTGAGATTATGACAACTGCTTGTGAGCCCCAAAGCGATTATGGACTCAAAGCGATTATTGAACTCAAAATTAATGTAAATTTGAGTCCATAATCGCTTTGGGGGGCCCACCATCGGTTGTCATAATCTCAAATGAACAGGGCCTAAATAATTAAATGAAATTGTCTACAGTGGTTTGATCTGTTGGTATCTCATACTCGAAAATTTATCACTAGCAATTAATAGATAATGGCACAAGTTCAGTTCATGGTACATAGATAAATTAATAAAAGGGAGAGACACAACAGACCCCGAATCATAGCCAAAGCAATTTGCAGAACAACAGGAAAGTATGGAACGAGGAATGGGCCAACGACCATTGTGGGAAGCAATGTCACAACATCCAACCCGCGCTCCTCTGCAAACTCTAGAGCTGCCTTTTCAGTCAGTGTCTTCGAGATGTAGTATGTAGAGCCAGGGGGATTAAGGGATTTGCAGTAATCCACATCGGTCCACACAGTCTCATCAATTTTTTGGAGATCTTTGATGCTCTTGTTGAACATAACAGCCACAATAGAAGAATTGAAGACTACTCGCTTCACTGTTTTAGAATTCAAGCATGCTTGGAGAAGCTTACGAGTTCCCTCTACTGCGTTCTTGAGAACTACTTCTTCTGAGTCTGTTGAGGAAAAAGTGGTGGGGTGAGCAACATGGAAGACTCCGATGCATCCTTCAACGGCAGCATCAAAACTGTTTGGTATGCTGAAATCTGCGTCAAAGATTTTGAGCTTTTCTGATGCTCCTGGAATGGCTTTGAGGTGGCTGATGTCTTCATTGAATTCTGGTCAAAAGGGATGCAATCAAAAACTAAAATGTTAAAGGATCATCATGTGTACAAAGTACAAACTGTTTATGATTACAAAATGTATGGTTTATCATCATTGTCCCATTGCGAAGATCTTGATATAGACACGGCGATAAGATCCGCATCAAGATGAAAGTGCCATTAATTTCTAAGTAATTTTATATCGTGAAAAAAATCAAGACTTCTTAGAGATATTTGAATTGTTACTAAATTGAGTGGATCTTCCATATCTCTCCCATATGTCATGTGCTTGATTGAAGATCTTTTTCACTGTATATATTCCTTATATAGCTCTTCCTCATATCACTTGATTGTATCCCTTAATTAGATTTCCTTCATTGTATATTCCTCCCTTGTGTTATGGGAGAGTTACATTTCCCATTGTATATTTCTCCCTTGTGTCAAGGGAGTCAGTTACATATCTTTTTGTATTTATATGGATTCTTTACATAGTGAGAATTGAGAATCTCTCCAAATCAATTATCATGGTATCAGAGCGGTAAGAGTCCTTACATGCTACCTTTCTCGGAATTCTCTTAGCTTCATTTTTTTTTTCCGTCTTTTTCAACATCTCCATGGCAGACGAACTCTCCAGTGACCCTCCACTATCATCCACTCCACCCATTAATCCTTCTATTCATGTTTCTGAAAATGAAGCCCAACAACCCATCACTGATGGCTATTCTTCTTCACCATACCAAATTCATCATTCTGATAGCCCTGGCGCTATTCTTGTCTCCAAACCACTCACAGGGGACAATTATTACAATTGGTCTCGCGCCATGAAAATAGCACTTAATGCCAAAAATAAAATGGCATTCATTGATGGTTCCTTACCACGACCAGATCCTTCTTCCCCACTTTTCTCCAGGTGGGATAGGGCCAATGATATGGTCCTTTCTTGGATCCTTAATGCCCTCTCTGGGGATATTTCCGACAGCATTATGAATGCCTCCTCTGCATACGACGTTTGGATCGACTTACGTGACAGGTTTTCTCAAAGTCAGGCGCCTCGCATTTTCGAGCTAACACGCTCTATCGCCACGCTGCAACAAGAAAATTCCTCAATTATCTTTTATTTTGGGAAGCTGAAGTCTCTATGGGATGAACTCTCCGCTATCTCAGCCAAACCTTCCTGTTCATGTGGTGCAGCCCAAACCTCTTCTGCCTTTGAGCAACAACAACGACTGATGCAATTGTTGATGGGTCTTAATGACTCATATTCTGCTATTAGGAGTCAAATCCTCCTCATGGACCCACTACCAACTGTTAATCGGGCATATAATCTTTTACTTCAAGAAGAGCGCCAACGATCCTTGCATATCTTGCCCAAACCAGTCGTGGAGACATCTGCCCTTGCCGCTGCACGTCCACCTTATCCTCCTACTTTTCCTTCCAACAATGGACATAAAGTAGGAAGATGTCGCCATTGTGGCCGAGATAACCACACTGTTGAGAATTGTTGGAAACTCATTGGTTATCCGAAGAAGCGAAACTCCAACAACCAACGTTTTCAACAGACATCACGCGCGAATAATGCAGCAGCTTCTTCAAGTAACATTGGTGAAAATAACAACAGTGATGTCCCAAATGTTCCTTCATTCACACATGATCAATATGCACGTATTATATCATTGATCACTCCAGGTACAAATCAACCAGCTGTCCACTTAGCCGGTAAGCCCTCTACTCTTAATCCCTCTTCTACTTGGATTATAGATACAGGAGCCACCGACCACATGGTATCTTCCCCTTCTCTGTTATCTTCCATTTCCAATCATTACTCATCTAAACCTGTGGTTCTTCCAAATGGAAATCATGCTGAAATTTCTCACATTGGTTCCACCCAATTGTCTCCAAATATCACACTTAACAATGTTCTTTGCATTCCTACATTTAATCACAACTTGTTATCTGTTAGCCAACTCACAAAATCTCTACACTGTTCAATAACTTTTTTTCCTGATTCTTGTGTCTTGCAGGACCTGTCAACGAAGATGAAGATTGGATTGGGTAGGGAACAAGGTGGACTATATCTACTGCAACCCAGTCAGGCCAACTTTTCAATCACCTCACCACCAAGTTCAAACCTCTGGCACTGGCGGCTGGGACACCTTAACTCTTCTCGTCTGCAACAACTTTCCAAGTCTATTCCCAATATTTCAGTTTCAAATAAATGTATTTGTCATGTTTGTCCACTTGCTAAACAAACCCGGTTAGCTTTTTCATTAAGTAACATTAGTACTTCTCGTTCTTTTATGTTATTGCATGTTGATATTTGGGGAGGATACAGTACCCCCTCACATTCCGGTGCACATTACTTTCTCACTATCGTCGATGACTTCTCACGTGCCACTTGGTTGTATCTCATGCAACACAAGTCTGAAACATATCATTACATTGAACTTTTTCTTGCCCTTGTTCAAACTCAATTCCATTCTCAAGTTCAACAAATTCGAACAGATAATGGTTCTGAGTTTTTCTCTAACAAGATGCAAAATCTTTTTAAAGATAAAGGGATTATCCATCAATGTAGTTGTGTGGCCACACCCCAACAAAACGGAGTTGTGGAACGTAAACACCGGCACCTCCTTGAAGTTGCCCGTGCGTTACGCTTCCAAGCTCATCTCCCTCTTGAGTTTTGGGGAGAGTGTGTCCTCACTGCTGCATATCTAATTAATCGAATCCCTTCATCTCTTTTGGGTAATCGTTCCCCTTATGAAATTCTTTTCCAAAAGAAACCCAACTATGATCACCTTCGAATTTTTGGGTGTCTTTGCTATGTCTACAATATCCACCATAGGAATAAATTTGATCCACGTGCTAAACCAGGTATCTTTGTTGGTTATCCTTTTGGTCAAAAAGGCTATCGTGTGTTTGACATTGAAGCCCGGAAAATTATAACCAGCAGAGATGTTAAATTCCATGAATATGTTTTCCCTTTCCGAGATGTTTCACAACCAGCAAATAATCCCACTCGAGTTCTTCCTTTACCCGCAATTGACGACGATCTTTCATCCTCCTTCATACGACAACCCTCTCTGCCCCTACAATCATCCATTTCTCCTCCACCGCCAGTGCCACCCTCTCCTACATCTCCCTCCCACAATACTGTTACACCAGTCACCATATTACAACCAAGGCGCTCGACCCGTACCATCAAACCCCCCACTTATCTTAATGATTACCAATGCTCACAAGCTCAACACCTTTCCCTACCCCTCCCCACTCTTCACTCTTCAGAGGCGGGCTCCAAAGGTACAAAATATCCCATTTCCAATCATTTGAATTTCTCTAAATTCTCACCTTCTCACAAAGTTTTTTCAGCAACACTTCACTCTACAATAGAACCCAGGACCTTTTCTCAAGCTGTGAAAATACCGGAATGGAAAGCCGCAATGGAAAAGGAAATTCAAGCACTAGAAGAAAATAAGACGTGGATCATCACTTCCCTACCTCCTGGCAAACACCCCATAGGGTGCAAATGGATCTTCAAGATCAAATATCGTGCAGATGGAAGCATTGAACGCTACAAAGCCCGCTTGGTCGCCAAGGGCTACACTCAAATGGAAGGCCTCGACTATCATGAGACTTTTGCACCCGTTGCAAAGCTTGTAACTGTTCGCTGCCTTCTTACCATTGCTTCCATTAGAGGTTGGTCTTTACAACAGCTTGATGTCAACAATGCATTCCTGCATGGTGACCTTGCCGAAGAAGTGTACATGAAAATACCACCTGGTTTTACACGAAAGGGGGAGAATCTAGTTTGCAAGTTGACTAAGTCGTTATATGGGCTTAAACAGGCTTCCAGAAATTGGTTTGCCAAATTTTCTCAAGCTCTTATAGATGTTGGCTTTCAGCAATCCAGGGCCGATTACTCGCTTTTCACTCGCATCAACAAACAATCATCTATCTTCATTCTCGTCTATGTTGATGATATCATCATCACTGGGAATGATAATACCTCCATTGATGCCGTTAGATCTTATTTACATAGCAAATTCCATATCAAAGACTTGGGGACTTTGAAATATTTTCTTGGCATCGAGGTGGCGCGATCTCCTAAGGGAATCTATCTCACTCAAAGAAAATATTTACTGGAGATACTCAATGATATAGGTCTTCTTGGCACACGTCCTATTGATTTTCCGATGGAACAACACCTCAAGTTAGATAACAGTTCAGGTCCTTTACTTCATAATCCCTCCTCTTATCGTCGTTTGGTTGGTCGATTAATCTACTTGACCATAACACGGCCCGATATAGTCTTTCCTGTCCAGCTACTTAGCCAATTCATGTCACAACCAAGGAAGCCACACATGGATGCTGCATTTCGTTTGTTACGATATTTAAAGGGCACACCTGGCCAAGGCATCATGCTATCATCTTCTAGTTCATTACATTTGACTGCCTACTGTGATTCTGACTGGGGAAGGTGTCCGATGACTAGGCGATCTACCACGGGTTATTGCATCCTCCTTGGTCACTCACCAATCTCTTGGAAATCCAAGAAACAACACACCGTGTCTCGTTCTTCTGCGGAGGCCGAGTATAGAGCCATGGCTATGGTCTCATGTGAACTACAATGGTTGAAGTTTCTTCTTCGTGACCTTGGTATACATCATCCTCAACCAATGACCCTTCATTGCGACAATCAAGCAGCCCTCCATATTGCTGCCAATCCGGTATTTCATGAGCGAACCAAGCACATTGAATTGGATTGTCACCTCGTTCGTGAAAAGATTCAACGAGGTCTAATCAGTCCAAGCTACATATCCTCTCATTCACAACTTGCAGACGTCTTTACTAAACCTTTGGGCCGTGACATTTTTCGATCCATTATTGGCAAGTTGGGCGTCCAAAACTTGCACGCTCCAACTTGAGGGGGAGTCTTAGAGATATTTGAATTGTTACTAAATTGAGTGGATCTTCCATATCTCTCCCATATGTCATGTGCTTGATTGAAGATCTTTTTCACTGTATATATTCCTTATATAGCTCTTCCTCATATCACTTGATTGTATCCCTTAATTAGATTTCCTTCATTGTATATTCCTCCCTTGTGTTATGGGAGAGTTACATTTCCCATTGTATATTTCTCCCTTGTGTCAAGGGAGTCAGTTACATATCTTTTTGTATTTATATGGATTCTTTACATAGTGAGAATTGAGAATCTCTCCAAATCAATTATCAAGACTAGCATAAATTAATCCTGAACTCTGAAAGAGTATATTTATGGAATGAAATAGTAATGCTAAACTCCAAATTTCTGAAAAACTTATTTTTTCCCCTTAATTTCCAAAAAAAAGAAGCAAGGGAATATAGTAATTGTATCAAGGTCAAAATCATTTCTGTATATAATTATGTTGCTTTAAATTCTTGTCACCAAGGCCTTGTTTTGCTACACTGAAAGTTTTTTTTTACAAAAAAAAAAAATCCCTTGAAAAATTTTCAGTTAAAAATTTAGCCATGAAAGAAAAACCAGAGCTAGGGGGTTCTTTTTCTTCTTCTTCCTTTTTCAGGGTTTTTGATGAACCATCTTTAACATGGAAGAGGGTTACCAAACCTTAGCAAATTTGATTTTAACAGATCTTTTGTTTTAGGAAAAACTTTTCAGTGCAACGAAACAATCCCCCGACTGAGAGAGCTGGGCGTTGACAGATAAGGGCCAGGATCATTTGATTTGTGCAATTCATTGATCTATCTTATTCTCAAGTAAGCAAATGGATAGTGGAAATGTTTATTGGGGTTTAATTTGCGGATAAGCTTACATAGTTCATAGCTCAAAGGTTCAAATGGGAAGCAACATTTCTCAACAGAAAATTTACAGAAGAAATTGGAAGTAAATAAAATACAGTAAATAGGAGAATTTTACTTGTGGTCCGAACAGAATAACCATGTTGAAGAAGCTTCATGATGAGCCACGAAGCGAAGTAATCTGCTCCTCCCGTCACACACACCATTCCTTTCTCCCCTTCCATCCCACCTTTCCTTCTTTTTCGTCTATCTTCCTTTGTTTTTCTTCTCACCGTATCAAAATTTTCCCTGTCCTCCTTTATAGAGGGTAAGAGGAGTGTGGGTGTGACCAGACGTTGAAAGAAGAGCGGTGATTAAGAAGGGCATATCTTGGAATGTGTGTTATTTTACCACTAAAGAGGGCCTTATCTTTGAGTGGGGGACTCGATTCTTAGGGTGTGTCTGGTGTACCGTTTGAAATAGCGTTTAAAACACCGTTTTGCAAAATGGCGTTTTAGTTCAAAACCGCAGTTTGCCAAACGGCGTTTTCATGTTTGGTTGGCCAAATCAAAACGGCATTTTAAACGGCAAACGGAGGTATTGTGTGTTTGGTTGCAAATGCTCTAAAACGGAGTTTTAGTGGTAAAATGACCAAAAAGGGCATTGTTTGGTTGGCCTCAATGTAACTCAACTACTCTCTTATTGGGCCAAATATTAAAAGGTCATTAGGATCTTATTCAAACACTATTAAAATTAAACATCATTGCCAAAAAAAAAAATGGCTTTACCTTTGGGGTTCTTCTCCTTCTTCTTCTTAACGGCCGGATTTGCTAGATTTGACGGACGAGTGGAGGCGCTGAGGCAGCGAGGAGTGAGAGGGTTTGCAACTTTGCAAAGTAGATGAAGAAAGTAAGAAACTAGGGTTTCTTTTAATTCTTTTGTCTTTAAAAAATCAAAATTAAGAGATCATATAATGATATCAGCAGCCCCTTGTTTTGAATTAAATATTAATAATTTAACAAATTTGTGTCCTCAAGAATGATATTAACACCTCAACTTTTTTGGTAATTGACGCATAAAATCGCACTCATATACGTAAAAATGGGTTTTGGTGAGGGCAAACACGTAAAAACCCACAGCCCAAAAACTCCGTTCAAAACGGCGTTTTGCAAACGGACCTCCCCCCTCCGTTTGCAAAACACCGTTTTGAGGGTTCAAAACGGTGTTTCAAACGGCGTTTCAAACGATGGCTGCGCACCCAAACACTACCAAACGGCCGTTTGGCCCCAAAACGGTGTTTCAAACGCCAAACGGTGTTTTAAACGGTACGCCAAACACGCACTAAGTGGGGTTAAGGGCTTTTCTCTACAAGGAGGAGGGTTTCTTTCTCTCCTCGGATTTTCTTCTTCTTCTCTTGCAAGCGCTTGATACAAAGTTATTGGGTTTCTTTCTCTCATCGGGTTTTCTTCTTCTTCTCTTGCAAGAGCTTGATACAAAGTTATTGGGTTTCTTTCGTTGTGTTTTCCGGGTTGTGAAGACATCATGAATAGTGTATTGGTTTTTTGCTTGGGTTTCAGGAAGAGGATACTGGTGGGGGTTTTCACCATTGTTGGAGAGGTTCTAATTTCTCATCGTTGTTAGTGAATTTATACTTGTCGGATTGCCCATGAAGTAGGCCAAGTGC
This sequence comes from Tasmannia lanceolata, assembly GCF_043159265.1. NCBI lineage: Eukaryota > Viridiplantae > Streptophyta > Magnoliopsida > Canellales > Winteraceae > Tasmannia > Tasmannia lanceolata. The sequence goes on along the minus strand of NW_027518682.1, from coordinate 9,226,384 downwards.
CGAACCACGTAAATCTCTTGCGTCTCTTGTTTTCTTTCTTTATTTCACTACATACTTGAATTGTTGCATATACTAGTTTGGGATAATTCCGTCGGTTGCCGGAGGCTATTTGTCATTGTTTGCTTTGAGTGGTCTCCGATAACTAGGTTTCTAGCGGCAGGTTCTTGCCGCAACAATTGGTATCGGGGCATATGTGTTGCCATGTTGGGCTACCCTTGATCCCACTACGGGTGATTGTAGACCATTGATTGAGTACCGCCAAAAATAAGTTCTAAAGGCCATGTTTGGCCACCATGAATTTTTTTTCATGGAATAATTAGACGAGAGTGGGAGAGACCGGATAGAGAATGAATGGGGAACAAACTCTGAAGGGATTTTTGCTTATTAGTCCCTACATGGCAAAATAATTGCTTATTAGTCCCTAAGAAAAGCATATTAGCTGAACAGTCCTACTTTTAGAAAATATTTGCTAAAAGGTCCTTAAAACTCACGACCTTCAATTTTCTCCGTTTAAAATTTTAAAATGACACATTTACCCCCAACCCATTTAATCTGTTTTAGCATTTTTTGATTTCCCTTCCAATTTTTAATATTGACTTTCCATTTGACATTCTCCCTTCTTCTTCTCTTAAGATTAGAAGCCAAACCCTAGTTCTCATTCCCAAAACAAAAGTTCGGAAAGGAAAACAAATCTAAAATTTCTTATTTCTTACACATAAAAAAAAAGATAAGGTAAACCAACCCTGTTCAATTTTTCAGTTAGGGACCTTAGGTGTATGATGTTATCCCTCTAAATTAATTAGACATAATTCCTCAATGAAAAAAATTCCCATAGAAATAATTTTCCATCAGAGATATTTTCTTGCAATCCAACCAAGATATGAATTTCTTAGCAAAGTTATAAACGGAAAATATTCCTGAAATTTCTTACTTTATTTATCTATAAAGAAAAGATAACTCAAACCAACCCTATTTAATTTATTTTAGAGGGATTTTCAATTTATTTAATTTCAAAAATTATTTTTTGTTGATGGTTTTTTGATGAGAATATTGGAAGAGATAATATTGTTTCTTATTTCCTAGTTTTTTTTCAAAAATATTGGAAGGGAAATAAAAAACGCTAAAACTGATTAAAAGGGTTGGGGGTAACTTTGCCATTTTAAAATTTTAAAGAGAAAATTGAAGTTGGTGAGTTTTAGGGACCTTTTAGCAAATATTTTATAAAAGTAGGACTGTTCAACTAATATGTTTTTCTTAGGGACTAATAAGCAATTATTTTGCCATGCAGGGACTAATCAGCAAAAATCCCAACTCTAAATTAAGACAATTTATTGTTTTCTTGTCTTTTAGCCACCTCTCACTCATCTCATAGACATGCGCTCTCAAGCCCTCCTCCCCACGGAATGTGGCCCTGGGCGGACCTCAAAAATTTTATATATGATAAGGGACATACAAGCCGAAGGCACACCTCCTAGCCTCAAAAGCTGAAAGAGAAAACACTAAGTGGGAAGGACTAGCATCCTTCATTCGGTGAATCTAAGCCTAAAAATCACAGGCTCCCCTCACTAAACTTATCGGGCATTTAATCATGGCTAGAGGTTGGTTTTGAGATTCTCCTTGAGTGAGTGTGTTTTTACGCCTTCAATGACTACATCGGTGTTTGGCATGGCAAGCCTGAAAGTGTCTTCTCTCACTTTTTTCGAGAGGGATTGTACTCTTTCCTCGAAAAGGTCCAACCCCTCTAGCAAACTTGCCATAGAAGGGAGCTGAGATGGGGCTCTTCCTGCCGAGGAAAGGCCCATTGGAGATGAGTTTGTGGACTATTAGTGATGCCGACTGGCTCTTTCCATCATCTTTTGGCCCGAATCTCCTAACCTTCTTCAGACTCGCGTCTTCATTTGTTTCTGACTCCGGTCTGGATAGAAACCTGCTTCTAAAAGGACTTCTCTGCCTAACCGACCACATCCTTCATCTCTCGGCGAGCTAGGAGCAGAGGGACCCATTCGGGCAACAGGTGTGATTGGAGCTCTAGAGGTTAGTGGAGAAGTTGGAGGAGGTACTGTGACTTGCTGAGTTGGGCCTAGGACAATTAGTGGGACATGAGGTATAGGTTCAAGGGAGACCTTGCCTGTGAGAATAGCCAGCGAAGGTATCTTCTATAGCTCTGTCATTGAGAACCTCGATTTTAGATTCAAAGGGGTCCCATCATGGATGAGGGGCCTACCAAAAATCAGCTCCATTGGATCACCAATAGGTGTCCATTTGTGGGGCAAAAAATGAACAGAGATACTGTTTGTCCATAAATCTATCCTTTTTTTGCCCCACAAATGTCCCCAAGGTGATTCAATGGAGCTGATTTTTGGTGGACACCCTACCCATAAAAGGGCCCATCAAATGAATGCTTTAGATCTGTATGGTTTTATAAACTATACTATATTATGACTTAAATGTATAGAAATAAAACAAAAAAAAAGGTGGCTTTAGACCCTTGCACGTCACGGATATAATAAAATTTTTAGATTTGGTAAACAACTACGAGTCCTATCCTTCACATCGGAAATCTTAAAATTGAAGGAATCCATGTATTTTTATAAACAATATTATTATGCAATTTAAATGTATTCATTTAAAATAAAAAAAGGATGGCTTTAGGCCATTCATGTTATGAGTATATTATAGGATTGGTTGGCATGGTGGACGACTAGGAGTTCAGCCCCTTGCAGTTGAAATCTATATTTTTTTATGATCTATACCGTATATGATTTAACTGTATGCAAATAAAATAAAAAAAGTAAGGGTGGCTCTATAGTAGTTGATATATATGTTTGTTGGGCCATTCATGAAAATTTAGACCATTATAAAACTTGTAGGTATTTGATGGGGTATTCGGGTGGCATGGGACCAAGACCATGTATGCAAACTCATGGTGCACACGTGAAATTTCATTTTATTTTGACTCCAATAATCAGTAATAATCAGTTTGGGACTCAAAATCAATTCTCTAATCCAAAGTGCGCAGGGTGTTAGGAATTAACAACACAACAAAATAATGATGTGCAAAAGATAAACGAAAATTCACAAACACGTGTGACACACACGGAGAACACATAGATTTACAGGGTTCACCTAGTAGAGTGTGGGCGAAGAGCGATACGCCAACGATTCCACTATTCTGAAGAAGATATTACAAAAACCCTCACAACTCTCTCAGGACGGCTCCTCATGTCACACCCTATATATGACGGTCTGAGATGTGTTACAATAGAGGAAAAAACCCTAATTCATGAAAGTACAAAACTAGCCACAATAAAAAAATACCTCAAAAAATTTGGATTAGACTGAGTTGGGGAAATGTGTATAGTACTTTCCGGCACCAATAACACATGGCTTAAGTAAAAGCTATGAAAAAGTAAAAGATATCCTAAACCTTTGGAGTCCATTTGTACGCACACAATATAGAAGTAGAAAGGAATATAGATTCCTTTACTGTCCTTTTTCTCTTGATTTAAGAGGAAAATCGACCAGTGCAGAAGGGTTTGCATTTGGAAATTTACAATCAAATTGCCATGTGAATAGTGAAGGACAGTGCTAGGCAATGGAATATAAACAATGTTAGGAAATGGAATGTGGCCTTATACTTTGATTTTCCTCCATACTAACCTTTGGGCCGACAGTCATGGATGTGTTTATTTTATGGGTCGCTCATCAATATGTGAAAATTTGAAAGTAATATCAAATAAGACAAACCAATATGGGTCAAAGTGCCAAAATTAATAGGTACACACAGCAGCCCTCTGTTCATTCATTTAATCTAAAATTGCCCACCCATTGTTTTATTTTCCCCGATACGTAATCAGTGGCGTCTGTTTTGAAATTTCACTTACTACTATGATTCATTTACATATTGTTATAGAGATGAGACTTTACTTGAATACTTGTATTATCTCATTTTTCCTGTGGATCTGTTTGTGTAGTCGAGTGCAAGAGATAAGTCATAGAAAGTCCCAATGAAGGGGGTAGACTTGGTCTACAATTTTGGGCAGAAGACTTTAAGTCGTTCAACAAACCTTCTGGAAAGGGATTCTATTGCTAACTTCTTAATGGATATAGCTATGTGGTTCCTAGAGTCCTTTGACCAACTCTGGGATAGTCCATTTGATAGGCCCTCTGGTGAATTGTGTATCTAACCAATATGCTAAAAGCTCAAAACTGGAACTCGTTATGCCTGTCTCATACCAGGTTGGGTCCCACCTAATCCCATACCAAGGTAGGCCCATTCACAGGACCACCCTTCTGTGACTCGAACCCGGGATGTGATGTGTGATGTAGGCCCTTGAAACCTATCCCACACCAGATTGGGTCCCACCTAGTCCCATAACTGTGTGGGCCCTCACTCAGGACCGTGACATGAATGGGTTGACCCAAATCATACAATAAATGGGGATTGACGGGGTGAGGATTTTCTCATCAGGATATCCTGGGCTAAGATTTGTTCTGATCAAGGACCGGATCACGTAAAGAAGGCCCAAAAGTGTGATAGGAAGGAGCCCAAACAGCCCAGGTCTTTTTTAGCATCTTCGGATAAAATTAGGGCGATTATAAATTCGCACCCCCTATCGGAGATAATTCGCACTGCTCTAAAGGAGGGTATACGGCAGACTTGGACGCTTTTTGACGTCAATTCACAATTACAGGTGTGCGAATTATCCTACAGGGGTGCGAATTTATCATTACCTTAACAAAATTATAACATCAAAACAAAGAAGATGGCCTCCCTTTTTCCGCCTACTTAAAAATGAAAAAAGAAAAAGAAAAAGAAAAAGAATAAAAAACCCTTATGTATGAATTTAGGTACATGCATGATGCGTACAACCCGCCCCAAATCAAATGAAAACCCACTCTTCCTGGGAATGGAATTCTACGCCCTTCATGGCCTGCTGGAATTCCGCAGATTCCCAGCTGTTGATCTTTTGAAACCCTAATTACCCTAGACAGGAAAAGAGACAGCGAAAAAAAGGAAAATCCCTTATATTTGAAGCTCCGTTCTTCTTCTTCTCCTCCTCCTTGTTACAGAATGCACAGATCTGGAGCTATAATGGCTTGGAACGTTTTCAAATTCTGTACGGCTCTGCGGGGCCTGGGCTCAATCATGATTCTCTTGGTCCTGGGGGTCGTCGGCGTCACCTACTACGCGGTTGTCATTACCAATTACGGGCCTGCTTTATACGACGGAGGTTTCAATTCCCTCACCGCCTTTTTCGTGTTGCTTATCTTCCATTGCCTGGTGAATTCCCCTCTTTTTTTTCTTTTTTTTTTTTGAATTGTACTAATTTATCTTTTGAATTTTGATTTGTATCGTTCTTTTTTTGGGTTTATGATTGGGAAAGAGCACTGTTATATTCAACGTGTATTGATCTTTGGGTTGTTTGATTGTCCTAGATGTTGAATGGATTGCTCAATTTGCTCTGTTTGGTGTTTTGGCTTAGTAGCACTATTAGGAATTTCAACTCCCAAGTTGTGGAACTAGCATTTGATTCAGTTTTTCATTTCGATCCCTGCAAAAACAGCGAATTTTTTTTTGTGATTGCACTTACTTTTGTTTGAAATTTGTTTGGTGATTGTGTATAACAACCAATTACTCCAAAAGCTTAAGCTGTTAGAGTTGGTGATATTTAATCATTTATACTTCAACACTCCTCCTCATGTGTGGCCCCCTTTTTTTGGGTTGGCCGTTCAAGTGGATTTTTTATATCAAGGAGTTGTTGGGTTTTGAACCCATGACCTGCGGTGAGGCAATTGCTCTGATACCATGTGACACAACCAATTACTCCAAAAACTTAAGCTGTTAGAGTTGGTGTTATTTAATCATTTATACTTCAACAATTGGTTGTATAATTGGAAGTTGGAACAAGCTTCAATTATTGTTTCTTCTATTTTTATATGTAAACAGTGGGAAAATTTTCTGTTTTTGCAGTTGGTGATGCTACTGTGGAGTTACTTTTCTGTAGTTTTAACAGACCCAGGAGGTGTTCCGACAAATTGGAGGCCAGTTGTGGATGAGGAGAGTGGAGACACAGTTCCATTGACGAGCTCAGAGTTTGGTGGCACGGGTTTAGGTTTGCAGCTGTCGACACCACTCCCTGACCCGTCAAACGCAAGAGTACGGTACTGCCGAAAGTGCAACCAGCTGAAACCACCTCGTTGTCATCATTGTTCTGTTTGTGAGTCCACACATATATACACAATTTTCACTTCAGAGCTTTTTGTGCATGTCCATTTTAGAGAAAAAATATAAAAAAAGATAGATTCTTTTCCTGAATATATTGTTCTTGGTCAATTTCAAAAAAAATATTGTTCTTGGTCTTAGGTGGAAGGTGTGTGCTGAAAATGGACCATCATTGCGTTTGGGTTGTCAATTGCGTGGGGGCTTTGAACTACAAGTTTTTCCTCCTTTTCCTGGTATGCTTGTTGCATTACACTAATCATGTAGTTCTGTATTTGATTAGTTGCTCTACTTTGAAGATTGAGTTTTGTGGTTGCAAAATAAAAAGAAATGTGGCATGCATACATTCATTGTTTGTTTCTGTTGGACAACCTGTTTAGAGTGGATAAAATTGGAATCTTGGTTAAGATTTGAGGGAACATGATCCGTTTGGAAACATGGTTTAAGAACTATTTCTTTTTCACCTCCTCATCATTTAAATTGGTGTTTCCTGATCACTTCTGACATGTTTCATTTGCATATCTCTTACGTCTTCGTATGCTCGAGCCCTTGCAAGGGGGTCATGGTTAATATGGTGAGTCAACAAGGACAAGGAAGTAATAATCAATAATCTTACCCATTTTCCTCCTCTCCACGAGCACATCATTTTCACAAGGTTCTATTGATACACGAGGTTCTCTTGTCCCTCTTAGTGCAAGCAATTTGCACACCCATTGGTGAATTTTCAATTTGGTCTTTTTATACATACTTGTATATTATGTATGTATATGTACATAATATATATATGTGTGTGTGTGTGTGTGTGTGTACATATACTTTTGTGTGTGCGCGAGCGGTTGTGCATGCAACGAATTCTGATAAATTAAAAGGAGGCATGAACATATTTGTCGGTCCTAGAAAGAAATTGTAGCATGCTGAGGCAAGTAGGAGAGAGAGGGAGAGTGACTGATGCAAAGCTCCATTGACTAGACCACTGAAACTTAACTCTGATGGATGCTCTCTAGAAACCTAAGCCTACCAGGCAAGTAGGCATAAGCGATATACTCAGGGGTCACTTGTTTGAGGTAGAGATGGTTTATTTGGGGCTATTAGGGATCAATTGTTCAAGTAAAATGGATTTTTTTTCTTCAACTACTTGTAGGCTCTTAATATTATTATTATTTAAATTTTTTTGTAGTTCTCTCTTTCAGTCTTTCAGGGGTGATTGAGTCATTTGATAGGTTACCAAATGTGAAAACTATCCTTAGCATCTTGCTAACCTAATATAGGTGCTTTTAGACTTCTTTTTTTTCTTTTTTATTTTGAAACTCTATTTATTTATGCATTCTTTTCCACCATGTAGTTCAAGAGATGATTATGAACCTATATTTTAATGGGGTTCAGAGATCCTCGGTTGTATTTGGGACTCGGTTTCCACTTTCCCTATGTACAATGATCAAGTTCTACAACGAGCTTAGCTTGTTTAATGAAATCTCTTTATTGATGAAGAAAAAGCCTATATTTCCATGTTTAGGCTTTAGACAACGGTCCGCCAAGGCTCTGTTTGGACGCAGGTAGAGTGCAGGGACGAGTAGAATCCAAGGAGGAGATAGGAATCACAAAGCCTAGGAATTTCCCTGGGTCTGCGCTCTTTGCTCTGTTTGGTTATAAGAATGGGTTAACCGTGATTTTACAAAAATGACATTCGTACCTTGTCCCTTTTTGTAAAATCCTGGTTACATCCTATTTTGTCTTTTTCCAAATTTTCTCAATCGAATAGTTTTTCGGGCTTCTTCCTTCTTTTTCCGGCTTCAACCTTCATTTTTCCAGTGATCCTTCTTCTTCTTTCGCCCAGAAAAAAACAAGAGATTCTTCTTCCTTCGGCTAGTTTTCCAGAGATTCTTCTTCCTTTGGTTTCAGTTTCGGTCACGAAGGAAACAAAAACATTTCGGTTTCGGTTGGAAATTTTGGTAGAAATCCTATAAAATTACGGAAACGTATAGAAACATATGCAAATTATAGAATTTTAAGATAAAATTCTCTGAAATGCTACAATAAACACAAAGACACACTTAGAAACTGTCACATAAGCAAGCAAACCATCCATAATGGTTTAATTAACAGCAAACACCTAGTGACATGTGCTGTCGCACATGTCTGGTAATTTAGTGCATACTACATTTCACATGCGATTCATATAAATATTTGCACATTACATAAACTACAAGTCACATGCAATTTATATAAAATATAATTATATAACATGTACTATTTAGCATACCACTAATGCACTTACGATTATGGTTTCGATCTGTGTTTCAATTTCAGTATCGTTTCGGTGTGGATGAAAACAGAAACATTTTGGTCATTTTGTGCTGGTGTCGTTAGAAATTTATAATCATGGCTAGAAGCACATAAGTAAATCCGCCACTCTATCATGAATTTTGTCTATCATGTGAGCAAATCTCCGGTGGAAAGGATGATTTCTGTCCATCCTCCTGATAACATTAATAGAATTTCCCTCCACTATCAGCCTGCTTATCACACTAGATTCAGAAATCCTTATACCCTGAAAAATAGCACTCGGATCCGCCTCATTAGAATCTGTGATCCTTATAGGTTCCGAGAAAGACCCACCCGGTGTAACCCTTTCGTTCCTAAGAACTCCACCAACTCCAGTAGACCCAGGGTTTCCTAGGCTCGAGCCGCTAAGTTAAGTTTCACCAACCCAAGACCGGGAGGGGACCATTGAGGCAAAGAGACGTCCTTCCTTTTCCCACCGAAACAAATCTCTCTCCTGCTCATGCCAGAGATCAGACTACGAAGTGAACCTGAAGCTAGGGAGGATTTTTACACATAAAATGGTAAGCGAGATAACCTTCATATAGATGTAGATTGATCTTTTGCAAGACTTTGAAACACCCGATCATTCCATTTCTTCTATATAACCTATGTGGCAGCCAGCAACACTAACAGCAACGAGATCCTCCCCTTGCTTAGCCAAGGGGCAAAAGACCAGCTATCCAACAAATTTGAATTCCTCAAGGGAAAGACCCAAGCAATACCGAATCTCTGAAGAATATGACTCCAGGCCTCTCAAGCGAGCCCGCAGTGAAGAAAAATGTGATCCACCATCTCCCCATCCTCCACGCAAAGGGCGCAATGGTGGACGTTGAGCAATTTTCGGTTTCGCAGGTGATTGACCTGAGGATCTTATCTTGGAAGGTAGACGACCCAAACGCGCAGACTCTGGGGAAGTAGGAATGTACCACACTCAAGCCAAATGTGAGGAAGAATAAGATCCCTGATGGACACTAGATCCAAACCCTTTTATCCTTACCGGATCTCTTGATATAGCAGGATTTCAATAGGTCAAACAAGCGAGCCACTCGATCGATCTCTCTATCAACGAAATCCCACCTGAAATTGACTTTTCATGATATATTGTCATCCCTCTACTCCAAGTAGCCCTGAACGTAGGCTTCCTTATTAGAGGCGACCAAAAATAGATCCGGAAACAACTCTGTCCCCTTTGTACACTTTGATCATAATCCCTTCGTTAAGCTTATACTCTTGCCTCAAATTATTCCTCAACACTGTCAATCCACAGTTCTTGAAGCAGTCATCAGAGATCCAATTGCCAGAGCAGGTCTCATATTTACTTTCATTAACCTTGGTTCACAACTGATTTCTCTCCTCCAAACCTCCAAAGCCATTTCCCTAAAACAGTCTTGTTGACCCCTTCCAGCCTCTGAAAGCTTAGACCGCCAGCCTTGATCGGTTTACACACCTCCTCTCAACTGACAAGGTGAACCTTCCTTTTATCCTCTGATCGGGCATCCAAACAGAGACATATGGTAGATGGGAATATTTGCAAGAACTGCCTTGATGAGAGTGATTCTATCCCCCAAAGACACAAGCTTCCACTTCCAATTTGCAAGTCACTTTTTCATACTTGCCACAATCGGGTTCCACACTCTCTTCCCGAGTCTTCCCTCACAAAGAGGAAACCCAAGATATGTCATAGGGAACTGATCTATCTAGTAACCCATTAACCCAGCCAATCTGTCCTCTTATCATCCGTTGTGTGAATCCCCAGCTACATAGATTGACTGAAATTAGATCTTTGCACTGCCACCATTTTATAGCACCAAGGAATAGCTTTTAACTTCAACAATTTACTCGTCCGCCTTACTAAAGATAAGCATGTCTATCATTCTACTAAGGTTTTCTGTTGTGATCAACAAAAGAAATGGCGAGAGAGAGAGTCACCCTGCCTCAGATGTATTTTGTGCTATAATAATTCATAAGCTGCTAATCACTTATATCTTCACCGTAGCCTCCCAAGGATAGTTTGGACTTTGGACAGTGATGCTAATATGCTTTGTGGTGAAATGGGTTTTCCGCATAATTTGGGGAAACTCTCAGCTGGTTGGAGTTTGAATGATAGATAAAGGAAACTCTCAGCTGGTTTTCCACGGAGCAACCCATTAACCCAGCCAATCTACCCTCGTATCATCCGTTGTGTGAATCCCCAGCTACCTAGATTGACCGAAATTAGATCTTTGCCCTGCCACCATTTTATAGCACCAAAGAATAACTTTAAACTTCAATAATTTACTTGTCAGCCTTACTAAAGATAAGCATGTTGTCAGCAAACTGAAGGTGAGAAACAACCAGCTCTTGGTACCCAATTTTAAAACCCTCGATAAGACCAAATCTTCTCTTTTATCTATCATTCTACTAAGGTTCTGTTGTGATCAAGAAAAGAAATGGCGGGAGAGGGTCACCCTCAGATGTATTTTGTGCTATAATAATTCATAAGCTGCTAATCACTTATACCTTCACCGTAGCCTCCCAAGGATAGTTTGAACTTTGGACAGTGATGCTAATATGTTTTGGGGTGAAATGGGTTTTCCGTATAATTTGAGGAAACTCTCAGCTGGTTGGAGTTTGAAAAATCCTGGAAGAAGAGGAAAAATTCTAAGGAGAATGATATCTTATGCTGTTATATGTAATTTATGGAACGAACACAATAACAAAATCTTCAAGGCAAAAACTGAAGGAGTCAAACCATAGTGACCCTAAATGGCCTTTTACTAGAACAGTGACCATCGAAAATGGAAAGATCGCTTGGGATGCATTGATTCCGAAGAAGAAAAAGGTGAGGTGGAATCCTCCTCCACCTAATTCGACTAAGATAAATTTTGATGGAAGTTTGTAAGGTAATAAGAGCCTAGCAGGAATTGGTGGTACACCTAGAAATGACCATGGGGAATTATTAAAGTTTTCTCTGACGCAATTGGTTGCACAGGTTCCAACAAAGCCCAAGTGAAGTCCTTACTAGAAGGATAAAAAATTTGTTCAGATTAGTTTCATCACTTTCAAGGAACCATACAGTTCCTCGTTAACGGAATTAGTTTGGTTGTGGCTGTTTGGTAACAGCTATTTCATGTTTCATTTTCTCTACTTTTGATTTAGTGTTCCAGACTTGTAGAGACTAGCAGCCTTGGGGAAGGACTCATAGTACTTGGTGCCTTCTCTGGCCTTACGAAGCCCTAATTTGATGGGAGCATCAAACTAACCCAAGGTCGGCAGGGTTTAGTGGTTTTTGATGCTGTGTTTTAGTGGAGATACTTTAGACCTTTCAGATTCCTCTCGGTATGTATTGACTACTTTGGAAACTGAGGCCCTTCCTATTGTCTCAAATGTATACAATGTTATACATGCCCAATAAATAAGTGAAGTTTTTACAATTTAAGGTTTTACTTGTTTTAGTTAAAGAGGGCCCATATGTTAGGGTTTTTAAATTTAGGAGTCTTGTAGAAGTTGTGGGCAAGTTTTATATAATGCAAGGCCTCATGGCCATCGACTATTATAAATAAATGAATAAATAAAAAGTTTAGAGCCTTTTGAAGCTCTTCTCCTACTGTGTGGATTCATGGTGCTTCTCAGTGCTGAGTTCTGTTGATAAAGGAAGCATACCCTCTGGGTGGATTCCTAGAGATTAAAGGCGGATTCCTTTGATATCGCTATGTTTCTTCTTTAAGTGGATTCCTAGATGATCAAAAGTGGATTATTTTTGGTAGATTTATCCCTGTAATCTATCTCACACACAGGGAAAGTAGGATTTAAATAAATATTGACTTTTAGAAAATGTAGGTGTTTTCAGAAACGTTTCTGAATTGCAATTCAGTTTATGCACATTTGGCTTGCTTGCATACAGCCATCTGATCTGCCACCATCTTGGTCTTTTGTTCTGCATAAAGTTATATTTCTCTGTGAAACTACCAGTTACTCCAAAAGCTTAAGCTGTTGGAGAAGGAGTTATTTAATCTTTTGTACTTTAACACTCCCCCTCACGTGTGGCCACTCTTTTTTAGGGTTGGCCTACATGTGGCACATGTGGCCCCTCTTTTGGGTTTGGCCATTGCATGTGGATTGTGCTATCAAGGAGGTTTGAACCCAGGCATTTACTTTGATACCTTGTGAAACTACCAGTTACTCCAAAAGATTAAGCTGTTGGAGAAGGCGCTATTTAATCTTTCATACTTTAACATTCTCTATAGGGTTTCTTAATTGATACTTCTTTCTACTATTCTACGTTGTCCTCGTAAGATGCAAGCTATTATGTCACTTTGATGCTTGCATTTGAACGCTGTCTGCCATTCTTTATCTTTTCTTTGCATTTTATGCAATTTCCTCTCTCAAAGAAAAATGAATGATTTGTACAAATAAATATCAAATATCTCCAATTAACATGTTTGCTTTCTCTCTGTGTTGCTCCAACTTTATGCAGTTCTACACATTTCTTGAGACAACTCTTGTTACCTTCTCATTGTTGCCACATTTTATAGCATTCTTTAGTGATGGAGAGATTCCCGGAACACCAGGAACCCTTGCAACCACTTTTCTTGCATTTGGTAAGCAGCCATAGTTTTTGGATAATTTGATACATCCCATATGGTAAAATTCGTTTTCTGACCATTGCTTGCTCTCTCTCTATATATAGTGCTAAACTTAGCATTTGCATTGAGTGTTCTTGGGTTCTTGATCATGCATATTTCATTGGTCGCGGGTAATACCACAACTATTGAGGTCAGTGTTTATGCTTTTTGTTTGTGTCTACTTCATTTATAAATTTTTGAATACTATGTTTATTTATTTATTTTACAAGCAGGCATACGAGAAGAAGACTACCCCTAAATGGCGGTATGACCTTGGTCGAAGAAAGAACTTTGAACAGGTTAGTGCATCCTTCCATCACCATTTTTTCACCAAGTATTCAATTGATTTCTATCTGCCCATTGAACTAGATAATCAACCCAACGTTAGTGCCCAAATTATTGAAGTTTAAACATTTAATGCTGCCCAAGGTTACAACTCCACGCATCTACCTGTGTAGTAAATGAGGCATTTGATACCACCGACAGTTCTTTGCTAGAACTTCTGAGAGTTTGTGTTTAATCTTCTCTCCAAATTTTTCATGAATGGAGAACTTCCAATGAAGAAAAAGAAGAAGAATTACTAACGACGGTTTCTTGTTGTTACGGAGAACAGGTGTTTGGGGCAGATAAGAAGCACTGGTTTATCCCTACATATTCAGAAGAGGATCTGAGAAGGATGCCTGCACTTCAAGGTCTCGAGTATCCATCGAAGCCCGACTTGGATTCTCAAGAGTTCTGATGAGTCCGTCCGGGATTTGTCGTGTAACACTATGATGGATGTAATGTAATTAAGGGCAAGCTGAAGCTAGTGATACTGTTTTTTGTTCAATTTTAATTTTCACGAAAAAAGAGAAAAATGGAACTGATTATTATGGATAGGGTTTCCTCATGCCTTTTATTTTCCAACGGTCTATTTAAAGGCCAAAAAGTGGAGTTGTAGAATCGTCCCGGTGTAACTGAACCTTTCATTTTAGTGGAATCCAAAGCCAATTCTGCTGCCGAATTCGATTCCAGGTACGTATGCTAGGGATTCTGTGTAGGGTAATGTTACCAGCACAACCATATTTTGTTTCTTCTTTAATAGGCTCGTGATAGAGTTTGGTAAATGTAATAACCATTTTTATTTTATTTTTTTTATTTTGACCGGTCAATGTAATAACCTTTTTGGTAAATGTAATAACCTTTTGTCAGCTGACAGACAAATGGGTTGTGAAAATTTCAAACTATGGTTGTGCTGATATCATTTCCCTTTTGTGAACTATGCACTAGATCACAATTTTTCTGAGAATCCAACTTTAAATCCGTCTAGGCAATTATCTACCGTTGATCCAAGTGGCCAAGTCCCTACTGGAACAATCTTCATTTTATAGGGTAGCGATTTGCTAGGGTCCATCGCAGAAGGCACCAGCCACCTTATGAATGGTATTAGTCACGTTTTTTGGGAGCTGATATATCCACCCCTTTTCATTTACAAGGACACCCTTTGACAGGCTTCCAGCGGTATTTTAATCGGAGTTACTTGTCATTATTTTAAATCACCAAAATGCCCTCGTCACATCCTCTCTTGTATCTCAACTCGTGCGTTTTCGTCCCTCAAAACATCCGTAGCAAAGCACAAAACAAGCGTGTAGATAGTTTCCGTACGAGAGATGCTTACTTGGAACCGACGCGTGCCGGTCGTTCCCGAATTCTCCTCATATAGTGCGCCCCTCTCTCTCTCTCTCCATATAAATAAATTGATTCATTGCTGTCTGTTTTTATTTTGTACCAACCGACTCAACGGAAAACGCCTCGGATAGAGCTGCATCTGAAGAGGATTAGGGTTTTCTTTTGGTTTTCCAATTTTCTCTTCCAGGTAACCTCTTCTGATTTCTTGGGGTTTTCTTGGTGATGCCCGTCTTTGCTTTCTTCCCTTACTGATGGTTATGATAATTGTTTATAGATGTAATTTCGTATTTCGTATTCGTGATTGAACTAGTTCGTTTGTTAATCACCGCAGGGTTTTGAGATTGTAGGGCTTTGTGGGAGCAATCAATCACTTTTCTATTCTAGAGTTTCGTTTGAATCTGTTTAATCGGATTTCTATTGGCGAGTTTGTTTGATTTCCGGTACTATTGATAATTATGATGAAGGCTGGGGGCAAAATCCTATTCGGTTTGTGGCTTTTGTGTGATCTGGTTTCATCTTTTTGACGTACACATCAATTTTCTGTTTCCAGTTTTTCGAGTAGAGCGGCTTTATTTCCTAGAAAGAGAACTTACTATATTGAAAGGGAACAATTTGTTTCTTGGCTTCTTTGAGAATAGACTCTGACATATGTTTCCTTTTTGAAGGCTCTGTTTTGATCTGACAAACAACTAAAAGAATTTTCTTGCCGTTGTTTATTTTCAGGAGTTAGAACCAAGAAAATGCAGAGGGGAAGACGAGGTAGAGATGATTTCTTTGATTTTGGCGACCCCGTAGGGCCTTTTTGGGGATTTGGGGGTGACCCCTTTAGTTCTTTTGGAGGATGTCGGGACCACAGAAGCCTAATGTCTAGCTTCTTTGGAAAGGATACATTCGATGATCCTGTGTTCACTCACCCATTTCAAAGCATATTTGGTCCAAGCATGCTTGGCCCTAGCATGTTTGGTTCTAGGGGGAGCTTTTTTGGTGATTCACCAAATGCGGGATTCGTTCAGAATCAAGAATCAAGCTACACGGCCCAACAAATTGAAAGGACCAGTAATTCAAGAGCTATAGTCCGATGATAAAGAAGGAAACGGAGAAAAGGAGAAAAGTGATAATCCAATGAAGTATTCTAGTTCAAGCAAAGAACCATTTCTTCGTGACCCGGATGAGGAAGACAAGCAAAGAACCATTTGTTGAGGACCTGGATTAGGAAGCTGAAGGTAAATTGTTTTTTATCTGGTTGCTGCAAGGCTAATGTATTAAGGTCATTTTACACACTGCTATTGGGACAGGTGTAAGTTAAGGCCTGAGACTGCGCCCGGTTCTCTTCCTTGGTCCAACGGGACGAACTCCTTCACTCGCACTCAGGTCTCTTTTGGTCGAACACGACTCTTGCATGGAGCAGCGACCGGTTCTCTTCCTTGGTCCAACGGGACTAACTCCTTCACTCGCGCCCAGTTCTCTTTTGGTACTCCGGCCTGGGGCTGCGCCCGATTATCTTCCTTGGTCGAACACGACTAACTCCTTCACTCGCACCCATGTCTCTTTTGGTCGAACTCGTCTCCGGCCTGAGGCTGCGCCCGGTTATCTTCCTTGGCCGTACACAACTAACTCCTTTACTCGCACCCAGGTCTCTTTTGGTCGAACACGACTCCGGCCTGGGGCCACGCCAGGTTCTCTTCCTTGGTCGAACACGACTAACTCCTTCACTCGCGCCCAGGTCTCTTTTGGTCGAACATGACTCCGGCCTGGGGCCGTGCCCGCTTCTCTTCCTTGGTCGAACACGACTAACTCCTTCACTCGCGCCCATGTCTCTTTTTAGGGGTGGCCAACCGGTTCGGTTCTCGGTCCTAGGTAACTTTTTAGTTCGGTTCTTGGTTCCCGGTTCTGTGAGCTGTAAGACCGAACCGAACCGGACCACATAGTAGGACCGAACCGAACCGGACCGAACATAATCGGTTCGGTCTGGTCCGGTTCTCCGGTTCTATCCGATTAACTATCTTATTTTAAAAATGGGACAGCCTGTCTGCAAAATGCCTTGTTCGATGGTCCCTAGCAAATCCCTTTAAATGGTGCCTTTTTTCTTTTTTTTGCGGTTTGTACAATCCATTTCTTCTTTTTGGTGCAAGATCACAAAACCCATTAGAGATTACTTCAAAAAAAGGATTTTTTTAACCTGTAAACGGGATTTCACATGAGCCAAGGTGAGATCTTTTACATCCATGAGCTCAAGCACTGACTTGGGTGTAGCCCCAAAAATCACCAAAAAGAACAAGAAACTAAACCCATTAAAATTATTTTCTTCATAGTGAAAATGATAATCTAACAAGAAATCAAGTGTAAAAAGAAGAAGAGAGAGAACAAAAAAGCCTACTCTCATGTCCACCCAATAGCTCGACGGCATGAACAAATCGGGCCGGAGCAATGCTGGGACGATCGGAGAAGGAGGGAAGCCAACAAACCATAGAAAAGCTTTTTGGGTTTTTATCTTTTTGAGAGGAGAAGTGGAAGAGGCGAAAACAGAAAACCCTAGAAAATAGAGTGCGTCAGTGCGTAATGTGCGTTATGGGTTTTTGAAATTTTCATTCGTGAATTCTTAAGTCTTAACTGATAAGTTATGTTGGGCCCACCATAAAGGCATAAACAATTAAAGAAGAGTTCGGTTCTTCGGTTCCAGAACCGAACCAAATACAATTTACCTGTACCCGAACCGAAAATGTTCGGTTCTTCATAAGTGGAACCGACCCAAACCCAAATTTTTTTCTAAGCAATTCGGTTCGAGGTTTTTATTCGGTTCTGGGTCGGTTCTTCGAGTCTGGTTAGGTTTTAGCCACCCCTATCTCTTTTGGTCAAACTCGACTCCGGCCTGGGACCGTGCCCGGTTATCTTCCTTGGTCGAACACGACTAACTCCTTCACTCGCTCCCAGGTCTCTTTTGGTCGAACTCGACTCCGGCCTGGCGCCTTGCCTGGTTCTTTTCCTTGGTCGAACACGACTAACTCCTTCACTCGCGCCAGGTCTCTTTTAGTTGAACACGACTCCGGCCTGGGGCCGCGTCCAGTTCTCTTCCTTGGTCCAACGGGACTAACTCCTTCACTCTCGTCCATGTCTCTTTTGGTTGAACACGACTCCGGCATGGGGCCGCTTCCGGTTCTCTTTGCTTGGTCCAACGGGACTAACTCCTTCCCTCGTGCCCAGGTCTCTTTTGGTCGAACTCAACTCTGGCCTGGGGCCGCACCCGGTTCTCTTCCTTGGTTGAACACGACTAACTCCTTCACTCGCGCCCAGGTCTCTTTTGGTCGAACTTGGCCGCACCCGGTTCTCTTTCTTGGTCCAACGGGACTAACTCCTTCACTCTTGCCCAGGTCTCTTTTGGTCGAACACGACTCCGGCCTTGGACTGCTTCCGGTTCTCTTGCTTGGTCCAACGGGACTAACTCCTTCACTCGCGCCTAGGTCTCTTTTGGTCGAACTCGACTCCGGCCTGGGGCCGCGCCCGGTTCTCTTCCTTGGTCGAACACGACTAACTCCTTCACTCGCGCACAGGTCTCTTTTGGTCGAACACGACTCCGTTTGGGGCCGCGCCCGGTTCTCTTCCTTGGTCGAACACGACTAACTCCTTTACTCAAGCCCATGTCTCTCTTGGTCGAACATGACTCTGACCTAGGGCCGCGTCCGGTTCTCTTCCTTAGTCGAAAACTACTAACTCCTTCACTTGCGCCCAGGTATCTTTTGGTCGAACACGACTCCGGCCTGGGGCCGCGCCCTGGTTCTCTTCCTTGGTCGAACACGACTAACTCCTTTACTCAAGCCCAGGTCTCTCTTGGTCGAACATGACTCTGACCTAGGGCCGCGTCCGGTTCTCTTCCTTAGTCGAAAACTACTAACTCCTTCACTTGCGCCCAGGTATCTTTTGGTCGAACACGACTCAGGCCTGGGGCCGCGCCCCGGTTCTCTTCCTTGGTCGAACACGACTAACTCCTTCACTCGCGCCCAGCTCTCTTTTAGTCGAACTCGACTCGACTCAGGCTTGGGGCCGCTCCCGGTTCTCTTCCTTGGTCGAACACGACTAACTCCTTCACTTGCGCCCAAGTATTTTTTGGTCGAACACGACTCCCGCCTGGGGCCGCGCCCGCTTCTCTTCCTTGGTAGGACACGACTAACTCCTTCACTTGCGCCTAGGTCTTTTTTGGTCGAGCTCGACTCCGGCGTAGGGCCTCGCCCGATTCTCTTCCTTTGTCGAACACGACTAACTCCTTCACTCGCGCCCACGTCTCTTTTGGTCGAACTCGAATCCGTCTGGGGCCGCGTCCGATTCTCTTCCTTGGTCGAACACGACTAACTCCTTCACTCTCGCTCAGGTCTCTTTTGGTCGAACACGACTCCGGCCTGAGGCCGCGCCCGGTTCTCTTCCTTGGTCGAACATGACTAACTCCTTCACTCGCGCCCAGGTCTCTTTTGGTCGAACACGACTCCGGCCTGGGGCTGCGCCCGGTTCTCTTCCTTGGTCGTACACAACTAACTCCTTCACTCGCGCCCAGGTCTCTTTTGGTCGAACTCAACTCCGGGCTGGGGCCGCGCCTAGTTCTCTTCCTTAGTCAAACATTACTAACTCCTTCACTCGCGCCCAAGTCTCTTTTGGTCTAACACAACTCCGGCCTGGGGCCATGCCCAGTTCTCTGCCTTGGTCCAACGGGACTAACTCCTTCACTCGCGCCCAGGTAGAGGTCGAACACGACTCCACCCCCTTGCCCGGTTCTCTTTCTCTGTCCAATGGGACTAACTCCTTCACTCCCGCTTAGGTCTTTTTCGGTCGAACACGTTGTTGATTAATTTTTATGAGTAAGACGAGAAAATATTTGTAATGGGTAAAAATTCTTAAAATTATTAAAAATCAGTCAAAATTCAGAAAAATGCAGAAAATTCGAGAGAGAAAAGACTTGTCAGAATCTTCATAACGAGTAAAGATTTAAAGTGGAAATGAAACTAAATGATTCTAAAATTCTTTCAATCCTAAAAAAAGCCACAAGTCCAAAACCTCTTAGGAGCCATTGATCTTTAGGTCTAACCATTGATCTTTATATCTAAGCCTTTATTCTCTAGATCTAATCATTGATCTCTAGATCTAACCTTAGATCCTTCGGATCTATCTCTTGATTCCTTAGATCTATAGGTATCCTTAGATCGATAGGGAACCCTTGGCATTAGAGTCTTAGGTAATAGGGAGTCCTAGAAGTTAGGAATCACACAAGCCTCAGTCTAGGTCAGTTGTCCCCAACGTTAAATAAACCCTAGAATTAGATCTCACTAGATAGCCCATCTTCCCCCATAAGACAAGCCTTGTCGAATTTAGGAGTAGGGCCGACATACATTAGTCTAGGGTATACTTGCATTAGCATAGGACATGTAGGAATATCATCCTAGATTGAGTCCTAAAAATCACTACCAACTTGAATCTAATTCAATCATCCTTCCATAAGCTTTAATCACCAGTCAAGTCCACTTCAGTTGATCGAGTCTAGATCAATGGTCCTAGGCACATTAGGCATATGTAGCTTAGACTAGCGCCACCGAACTACGTCGATCTTGATTCCAAAGAGGCTTGGGTACGTAGGTAGCTTGGATGGCTCTCCAAGTTCAGATCGACCCTATACACACACCAGTGGGGTTTTAGGTTTATTTCTATAGTTCATTTTCCCGTCATTTTAAATCTTAATTCAAATAATGTATTCATTCCAAAAAATCATCTAGGTTTCTCTAAACTTAGATCATTAGATTGCTTGTTACATAGATCTTATGAAAATTGAATTAAATAAATCAAAGTATTCATATGATGCTTTTAGGAACGACATTGAGATTAGATTATTTAGGTTGCATGTCCCGTAGTTCACACATTAGAGAGTATAAACAAGCCTTTTAAACAAATTTTGGTGGGTTAATATTTGAAATCGAAGACTGATTTACCAGGCGAGGATAGTGCCTAACACCTTCTATTCTCGTAACCAAGTAACGGATCTAGACTTTAGTGATCGCAGACTATGCAATGTCAATTACGGGTCCTAGGTCCCTTACCTAGGTGGCGACTCTGGTCATCCTTTTTATGTGAAATTTGGGTTACTTTGGTAATCCTAAGTTCACAGAAATAGTAACTCATCGGTAATCAATAAACAAGAAAAGAGTAACTCTCAAAGCAAAAACGCGCGCCACTCGCGTGGGTCGTGAAGGGATGCCCTCCAGGATTGGATCCCACAGACTGGCGACTCTTCTGGGGATCACCTAGCTTCATTACGATTTCAAAGAATTACTCACCCAAATTTCTGGTTAAGAGAGCTCATTAAAACTCTCCTTTATATTTTCATTGCTTTAGATAGGTTAGTTTGTAGGTTATGTACTGCTTATCACATTACACTACAGACTAAACTCAAGCCAACAAATACCCGAAGGCATCGTAGATTGCGGTCACTATTCGCACACATAGGACTCACTTGCATCCATATTGCATATCGCTTGCACACACTTACCTATTTGTCCCAGGGTGCGTATTTGGCATTGTTGGATGCGTCGTGGTAGGCTTAGTTGCACTTTGTTGAAGAAGCATCACACTCTTAGCCTAGTACCTTTATGGTGCGTAAATGGATCCGTTGATTCTCTTTTGGTCGAACACGACTCCGGACTGGGGTCGCTCCCGGTTCTCTTCCTTCATCCAACAAGACTAAGTCATTCACTCGCGCCCAGGTCACTTTTGGTCGAACACGACTCTGGCCTGGGGCCACGCCCGGTTCTCTTCCTTGGTCCCACGGGTCTAACTCCTTCACTCGCGCCCAGGTCTCTTTTGGTCGAACATGAATCCGGCCTGAGGCCGCGCCTGGTTTCTTCCTTGGTCCAACATGACTAGCTCCTTCACTCGTGCGCACGTCTCTTCTCTTTTGGTCGAACACGACTCTGGCCTGGGGTCGTGCCCCGTTCTCTTCCTTGGTCCAACGGGACTAGCTCCTTCACTCACGCCCAGGTCCCTTTTGGTCGAACACAACTCCGGCAATATTTTTGACGTTATTTTCCACAATGAAATATTATAATTGTAATTTTATTTTTCAGAGAGGAAGAATAGGCACTTGCAATATAGGAGTGATTATAATAGGGCAGATAGAGCTCAGCCACAGGCTCGTACTTTCAGCTTTCAGTGCTCAACAGTGACATATGGTGGTGCCAATGGAGCGTACTACACTTCATCTACAAGTAGGAGGACGCGTGGTGACGGAGTATGTAAATCGGTATTGCAAGCTTGATTTGTAACAGTTTGTTTGGGTTCTTATTTTTATCTCATCTCGTTTTGGAATAGGTGATGGTGGAAGAGACCAAACAGGCTGATACGACTGCTGGGAGAGCTACTCACAGGCTCTCTAGAGGAATTCGTGATAAGGTGTTTAGCTTGGCCTTCTTTTGTTTCTTATTTTCCTTTCCCGTTGTTACATTTGTTAGGGAGGACAGACGTGAAGGGTATGAGATTAAAATATGGACTAGATGAAGGGTTTTAGGTGATCTTGTTGGATTTAATGCCTTCTTTTGTTTCTCATTTTCCTTTCCCATTGTTAAATTTGTTAGGGAGGAGAGATGTGAAGGGTATATTTTTGTCATTGGAGCGTTTTGATTTTTCTGGTTGTGATAGTGATAGTACGAATGAAAAATGCAAGGTCATTCCGTTACAAGGAAGCTTAACTCAGATGGAAAGGTCAATACTATGCAGATGTTGCACAATCTGAATAAAGGTAAAGTTATGCCATTGATTGTGTACCTTAGTGGTTGTTTAGGTTTTTTCGTAGCTGAGGATGATCAACAAAACTGATATGTAGTGGGTTTCAGATGATCTTGCTGGTTTTGAAGAAGCTTGGAAGGGGAAAGCACGAAAGCACCTTCCTGGTTCGAACCAGGGATTCGACATGCTTGGCAATGTGGGTAGGTTCTACTTCAGAGCTCAAACGGGTGGTGTAATGACACTGAACCAGAAGGTTTAGTGTCTTATCCCCACAATCGTTGGACACAACCTTACTATTTAAATTCTTTTGAAAATTATATCAGAATTTTATCAATAAACACATTCCCATTGCTATTAGTCTCTTAATGGTTCTTTTTATTGCTGATGTTTGTGTCTGTGATGATGTAGGAGGTAGCAGCAACGGGCAGATCAGGCAGGCGTCAAGATCGGCACTTTCCTTCAATGGAGTTGCCGTGGAGCCAGGAGAGGGTGAGATCACATGGCGATGCTAAACACAATCGGTAGAGGCTAAGTGAACACTGATAACATATGGTTGTGAATATAAACTCAGTTTACTTAGTTACAAGGTGTTAAGTAGGAGTTTCCTAGTCTACCTTCTCTGGTTCTATCTTTGCCTTTTCCCTTTCCTTCCTAGCATTTGTTTAGATTTAATATCTTTTAAAAACAAAACTGTAGAGCTCATAAATTTGAGCAGGTTTCTGTTGAAGTGGATGCATTATTAGTGGAATGGGGCCATAAATTCATATGTACACCTGAATCACACGTGAATGGAACAAGTTGTTTTGTTCATCTTCTTCGGTTAACCTAATGAATATATTTAGTGTTCATCATCTTCTCTTTAGAAGAATTTGCTTCTTTTCTATTTGGCAGGTGAGTTTTATTTTATAATTTTTTTCAAACAAAAAAAAGAAATGAGATTTTATGGGTAATTTGAATATGTGTGTCTATGGCTTTTTGGTGTTTTAGGGAGGAAACAGTTCTCAGATTCTTTTTATTAGATCTAATTAGCAAGCGTTAGCTGTGAATGAGGGTTGCTTGGCCTATTTAAGATGAAGCTCTAAACAAATTATTCAGATAATTATATGGGAATTTTTGAATGACAGCTCTGATTTTTTTTATTAGATCTACTTGTCACGGGTATTTTGATCTTTTTACAAGATAATTTTCATCTTTTCACATATATGGACATGGACATTTTTGTTTTTTTATAAGTAAAAAAAAACTACTCTTATTTTGGTCACAAATTTATGGCATGACCTGATTTGCAAAATCCCCACTGATGTGATGACTCTGTTTGCGAATTGACAAAGGGTGATGATAAATTCGCACCCCTTGTAGGATAATTCGCACCACTTGTAAGGTTAATTCGTTAAAGTCTGCCACAATTCATGTTAACAGGGGTGGCGAATTATCCTACAGGAGATGCGAAATTTATCATTGCCCATTGTCAAAACTTTCTTTTTGCAAATTTTGCGAATTGACAAAGGGTGATGATAAATTCGCACCCCCTGTAGGATAATTCGCACCACTTGTAAGGTTAATTCGTTAAAGTCTGCCACAATTCATGCTAACAAGGGTTTGTGAATTATCCTACAGGAGATGCGAATTTATCATTGCCCATTGTCAAAACTTTCTTTTTGCAAATAAAACCAAGTAGAAGACTTCTTTTGCAAACGATCCCTTATCAAAATGACAAAAGAACACTTAAGAGCCACTTCAACTGGTAGAATTGAATTATGAAGTACCAGGTATGCGGTATTGTTTGATTCCGTAGATCGCCTCATGAAAATAGCATATACACAGGTGGGCCGAGTAGGATCAACAAAGCATGAGGTATACCTCTTCTTGTAAATGGTCATGTGATGTAGGACTAGGAAGAGAAATAGAAGAAAGGGATGGCTCATCGTGGGAGTTGGTAATATCTGTCATGACATCTTCCTCCCCTTCATGATCATGCAAAAAGGCATTGCTAATATCTGGTTGGAGAAATAGCCAACGATTTGAGCAAGCTAATGCAATGATGAATTGAAAACCGATATTGAAAGGGCAAGGGACAAAATTCGATGCCATGTTGCTGATGAAAACCTTTGGTGAGCAAGCGAATTTTATTCTGCCCATACTAGAGCCCAAATGTTTTTTTTTAAAGACATTAATATCGACTTGCATAGGGGCTCATCAGCTTTCATTCTTTGATGTAGGGGCCCTCGATTGAAAGGAGGGGCAATCATTCTAATTTTCTAGGAGATTCAATCATTCTTTGTTAAATTTAGATTTAAGACCCAAGTTCAGAGAGCTGGACCCGTGAATATTATGTAAGGGGTAAGGAATAGGCATACGATTTCAGATTGGATTCATTCTTTGGTTGCAGAATTGGAAGGTGTTGATACCAACATTGCCCGACAAAAGTTGATCTCTACTTCCAAATCTCTACACCATAACTAATATATCTAATCCATCATATCCCCATACCATATTAAGTGATGAATCTACACTAAGATTTTCAATGTATTTATTAAAAACTTAAAACACGATAAAATCTGACAAAAAGTATGCAAGGAGACAAATTAAACATAAATTGTCTGCAAAATTTCTCTCATCGAGAGGCTTCTTGGACGATCGATCGATCAAAAAGATTGATCGACCTCCGAGATCAAAAAAAAAGTTTGGTTTATTTCAGTAGTAATTCAGGAAAAGATTGAAATGCTATCAGTGCTTCGGATGCATCATGCAATATGAATAGGAAAGCTTATGAAAACTAGGAAAAAAACAATAATCTACAAGATTTATATATAAATTTGATTATTTTTTAAAAAAGTAAAGATTTTGGAATCGATCAAATGTACTTGAAGATATAAACGGAGAGAGTGAGGAAACCCAGAACCCGATAGGCATGACATTTAGTGCAAGTAGGGGTGTAAACGAGCCGAGCCGAGCTTGGCCAGGCTCGGCTCGTTAAGCTCAAAAGCCAGGCTCGGCTCGGTCAGGCTCAGCCAGGCCCTTATCGAGCTCGAATTATATTAATTTTACACCCCTCATTTTCCCTGGACAGCCCTATCTAGTGTTTTTTTCTACTCTTTTTACACTAGGGGGGTGGTCCAAGTAACAAATGGGGTTCCAAAAAAGAAGTGACATATTTTGCCTCCCCCTTTCACTCCCTAGACAACCCTTTTAGTGTATATATTAATATATAATATATATATTTAAATATATTAAATTCTTAACGAGCCTTAACGAGCAGAGCCGAGCCTGGCCTAACTCGGGCTCGGCTCGTTAAGCTTAACGAGCCGGCTCAGCTCGGCTCGTTAAGGATTCGAGCCGAGCTCGAGCTAGCTTCCGAGCCCGAGCCAAAATTGACACCCTTAAGTGCAAGTCATAAACGGAGGTAGTTTGTGCCGCACTAATAGGTTCGACTGAGGCTAGACTACCGCTCCAAATATGCCTGAAATTAGTAGGAAAATGGAAGGTGGTACTGTCGAAGTATCTTAAATTCGTGGGTCCCTAACAAATCTAATGTGACCCCACGCTCGTATCGCATCAATTTACGCTTGGGCTCATCTTGTGGCAGGTATCCTTTCAAAAACTATAAAGTAGATAGTGTTGTCGTCATCTCTGTCACAAAACTATCAAGACCTGTCTCTTGTTGGGGTGTAGTCTATTTAATATCATACTTTAAAACCATACCTTTTGGTTGCACTCTCTGTTTCTCACCACCTTCTCTTCCACATGCTCTTCATTTTCTTATTTGCTCATGGGTCTCCAACTACTGGAAAAAAAAAACAAAACCTGCAAGACACATAACTTCATGTCAATACTTTTTAAGGGGGAGAGTTCTTAGATATTACGTTGCAGAGAGGCCACGAGGAAAGTGGGGGAAATGAGAGACACTTGAATATCAAAACATGTATATATGTACGGAATCGAGCTAGCAACGTGATGGGGCTTGGATTCGCGTGTGAATGAGTTGTTGGGGGCAAGAAAAGATGCTCTTTGTAGCCTAATCGGCCATTTTAAAGGTCATGTCAGTTTTTAAGAGAAGAATACTAAATTGAAGCTCGCCCTTGCAAAATCCCAGCCCGAAGGGTGCCCCATAGGATCAACATCACCCAACCGCATCAGCAACGAAACTGAAAAATGCAAAGTAAAAGGAATGATAAAAGGGGTTGGGTGATGTGGATCCAATAGGGCGCCCATGCGACTGTTTTTTTTTTTGAAAGGGTGCCCTTCAGTTTAGCTCTTCTCCTTTAAAAATATCAACTAGTGATATGTTGCCAATATAACTACCAATAATCAGTTCTTGACTCAGTTTGAAAATCCGAAAAAACAGGGAGTGTTCTATATAAGAACTGATTATTGCCCTGTTGTAATAGTCCAAGATTAGTAAAAGGGAAATGATTTCAGTGCTACCATGCTTTGATAATGTTATTAAAAAAACATGTTTGATTCTGCTGCTCCTCAGAGGAACATGGACCATGTTGGCTTGTCAGAGAGAAATACCAACATACTTGTTTTAGTCTGGTCAGGTACTGTGAAGGACATTACAGCTAACAAATGAATATTTCGTGAATTGTATAAACGACTAGACATTAGATCATTTAAATTAGGGAAGGAAATTTAAAAAAAAAAAAAAAGGAAGTAGAAACGGAAGACGTCAGGATGGATGCATAAAAATTAATTAAATACACCCTTAGGCTATGGATTTTGAGAACCGATTGTGAGTCCAAAACTGATTATTGGGTTCATATTCACGTTTAACTGAGTCCAATAATAACTTTTGGAGTCAATCGGTTCTCAAAATCCACAACAAAATATATTTGTGACTGGTTGGAAAAGTCTGGGGCCCACCCAAGTAGGCCTACAATACGTCTTCCTCTAGAAGGGAAATGATAAATTCGCCCCCCTTTCTTCCCCTGGCCACCCCCTCTAGTGACTACTCTTTTTATGCTACAAGGGGTTGGTCCGGGGAAGAAAAGGGGGCCAATATATCATTTCCCATGAACTCACAAGTAGTATGACCACAAAGAGCTGTGCTAAAAGTATAGTATAAGTAATTATTTCCCTTAATCATACATCAGTGAAATTAACCACATCTTGTCACAAGTAGATTTGCCCTGAATCTTATCTTATCAAGAATAAAAATACAAATTTAAATAACAGAATAATTAATTAATTAATTAACTAAAGCCCATATTATAAACTTGTTTATCCAAGTCGTACTAGATGCCACCTTTTTCTTCTAATGTTGGTTGGAAGTTAAAGCCTCCCCTGGTTTAGTTGTTCCTCTGAGCTTGAAATAAATGCAAAGAACACATTGCTTCAATCATTTAAATGCAGGATCTGCGGGCCTTTGATTCTCTCAATCTGTAGAAATCACAGAAAGAGAAAGACTGACAAAGAAATAAAGATGGCTTGGTCTGCTGAGAAAGCCACAAAAGCTTACCTTCGAACCTTGAAAATGGTAAGGAAGATCAAAATCTTCACCCTGTTAAAGTTACTTTCCATGCATGTTTTTGTGATTTTTTAACATGGGTTGTTTTGGCTTGTGCAGGGGAAGAGAGCCAACGAGCCCGATGTCTCTGAATTCGTATCGGCACTGGCCGCCGGTAATACAGCAAAGCTCATGGTCGAGGCCTGTGGTGGGACCGCAGGCCCCATCACGCTAGCGTTAGTAGCCGCTGCTCAACAGACTGGTGGTCGGATGGTGTGCATACTTCGTGGGCTCGATGAACTACACCACTCACAAGAGGCTTTAGGCCCCGAGGCGGATTGTGTGGAATTTGTTATTGGGGATGCATCAAAGTTATTGCTAAACGATTACAAAGGAGCGGATTTCGTGCTCATAGATTGTAATTTGGAGAAACACGAAAGTGTTTTTAGATCGGCGCAAATTGGTGCTAAGCGGCATGGGGCCATTGTCATGGGCTACAATGCATTCCACAAGGGGTTGTGGTGGAGTGGGTTGAGAATTAATCTCTTGCCGATCGGAGACGGGTTGCAAGTTGTGAGGATTCCGGCGAGCGGTAAGGTTGTTGGTGGTGGTGCAAGGAGGAACCGTTGGGTTGTTAGTGTAGACGAATGCACGGGTGAGGAACATGTGTTTAGGGTGACATCTCCCTGTAGGAAAGAGGTTGGAGCTTAGGCTTCTTTGCCAGAGTTTGTGGTTTTGGGACCTTGTAATTCAATTGACTAAATCCTAACTACTTAACTTCCTTGTAGAGAAATGTTTGTTTGAATTTGGAATGTTGCAATGCCTCAAAGAGGTATTTCTCTGTTCTAAATGACTGATGACATGCATTACCCATCTACTAGCATCTGTTATATCACAAAATAATGTAGTATTGATAAATTAAGTTCAAATGGGAAACAGGGGCAGTTATGTTGCTGATACCATTGTTCTTTTGGGATATGCTTTAGAATGGGCGAAAGGGATGCTTGTTTGCATAGAATGATTGATCAGAAAACAGAAGCATGTCATGATATTTGGGCTATGGCCAAGGGTGAATTATGACCCACCAGTGGACGATGTGTAGATCAGAAAGACCTACTTGATGGCAGGGGGTGATTATATATTCACCCTTTTCTTCCTCGGCCCACCTGCTTGTAGTGTGAAAGGGTGGTCATACCCTCATACGTACACTAGTGGGGCTGCCCCTGCATATAGATAACACTCTTTGTTTCCTACATTTTTATTTTTCAAATTTATTTCCCCATCCACACTTCATTTCGGGTCGGTGTTGTGCTAATCCAAAACAAGTTCAGTTCATATTTGCTTTAATTGAACTTGTTTAAATGCAAAAAGCATCTATACATTAAGAAAAAGAGGAAGAAAGGACCAAAACATACCACAAATGGTTTATGTGGACATAAATGATCTATATTAACTGCATTTACCAAAACAGAGAAATTGTCCAGTGCACAACACCAATAGCCAGTATCTACCATTAGTTAACCAACCTACTACACCCTACATAAAGATCAGTGCAAGTTAGATCACATCATAACATCATTCAATCTTCCTCGAACACCAAAAAGTTCAACACTCAGGAATAAATGGCATTGGTGTTAAAATTCCCAGTAAAACGCAGCTTACTTTTTCCTGCCTCTTGCTTTTTTGTTACGCTGTCTGGACTTGTTATTTTGTTTTCCTTTGCTCGGGTTCTGAGTTCCTGAAGAAGCACTGGCCTGAGAAGCCTTTCCAATGGTATTAGGTTCATTTTGCCGGATCATCGGACCCAAGAATGGCTGTTCAGACTTGTTTTTTTGTTTTCCTTTGTTCTTCTGAAGACCTAAAGGAGGAGTATTCTGAGAGGGAATATTTGGCTCATTTTGCAAGAACAGTGAATCCAAGAGAGGCTGTAGCCTTGGCCTCCTTGCCCGCAACCTTTCAAACATTTCTCCAACTTCTGAGATATTGTTCTCAACTTCTTTGCTGATGCAGAGGAAACAAAACACAAACTCCAATTTAAATGAATCTAAGCAAAAAAAGAAAACATCATCTCAAAGACATTTCAACAGATTTTGTCTTGCTCATTTAATTCATATGAGGTTGCTGCTTTCATGCAACAGCCGGCCCGCGAAATGCCTCATGCAATGGTCCCTAGCAGAAAAGCATTTCGCGGCTGGCTGTTCATGAGTACAGTCACACAGGCCCACTTTTCAGCAGATTTTGACTATTCATCTGCGGAAGGGTCCCTGGCAAATCCATAGGGGCGATGTAAAGGAAAAGAAAACAGGAAGCGAACTCCCTCCCTAGGTTGAAGGAATCCCTAGGGAGGGAGGCTCTCTCTCTCTCTCTCTCTCTCTCTCTCTCTCTCTCTCTCTCTGATCTCTCTCTTTCTGATCTCTTCCTCTCTCTGTGGTCTCTCTCTCTCTCTCGATCTCGATCGGCAAGAGAGAAGATGGTGGCCAAATGTTACCCGGAGATGGGCAGATCTCGCAGGAATTGTAAAGATGGTGGCTGAAGGTGCGGAACGGCTGATCTGGGCTCGAGAAGGCTGGATTTAATGGTAAAAGGGCCGAATCTGGTTAGGGTTGATGAAGAAAGTGGGTTGGGGAGTCGTCGGAGGCTGTGGAAGTGACCGAAGTAAGGAAAAGGGTGGCCGGATTTAGGGGAAAAGGAGGAGGTTGGATGTGGAGGTGAGGGAGGTTGCGGACGACGACAATGAGATGCATTAGTAGCTATGGAGAGTTAAGGTTTGAAGGAGGAGGAGGAGGAGGGGAGTATTATGGTTGTTAGGGTTAGGGTTGAAGGAGGAAGGAGGGGGGAGTATTATAGTCGATAGGGATATGGTTTGGAGAATAGGGTTTGAAGGGGGAAGGATGAAAGGAGCATCATAGTCATTAGGGTTACGGTGTGGAGATTAGGGATTGGAGATTAAGGTTTGAATGGGGAAGGATGGAGGGAGTATAATAGTTGTTAGGGTTAGGGCTTGGAGTATACTTTCAGATGGGAACTGAATGATTTGATTCTAGTGGGGAAGAGGATTCTGATTTTTGGGTTAATGGAAGTAGGAAATGGGGAGGGTGGAAGGAATAAATATATTTTTATTGGGGACCCGCTGGTGTTCGGTGGTGGTACGAAGTGGAGGCGGCCGGAGACCGGATGATGTTGTTGGGTGGTTGGTTATCGTGCACAGTTAGGGACCCACAATAGCTCTGAGCCTTCGACCAGGATTTTCGAAAATCGAATTCGACAGCTGGAATGTGGTGGAGAATTTTGTATGATGTGGCAGGTCACGATCTTGACTTGGTGGGCCCCACAAAGATGGCACTTTTTGTTAGATTCGATACAATTGAGGCTATTGGGTAATGTAAGGGATAATGGGTTTTTCTTTTGGGCCAAGGAGAATGCTCCTGGGCAATTCATACTATGTAAATCTGGTGGAACTACCGGTCCCCATCGTAACTTTGGTTGGCATCAATATATCTGTCAATTTAAAAAAAAATAAAAAATAGGGGCGATGTATCTGAGGGAGACTTCAGATAAGCTATCTGAGCTAGCCACTACAAATAGCACATCGAGCCATGTTGCAACCGTCCATTTTAAACCTACACAAATCAAGGGTTAGCATGATCCTATGGAGATGATTTCTTAGGAACACCCTATATATGTTAGGTCCAATAGAATCAATATGTAACATAACCCAAACAACATAGGAACCTACCCTATGTATACTCACTAGCTCAGATATGCTATCTGAGGTCGCCCTCAGATACATTTATCTAATATATATATATACACATGGGATTTGCTAAGCTCCATCGCAAAAGGCTTTTCGCAGCTCGTCTGTTGCACGTCAAACCAGCCACCTCGTGAATGGAGACAAAAGTTGTTGTCTCCATTAACGAGGTGGCTGGTCTGATGTGGGACAGACCAACAGCGAAAACCCTTTTGCGATGGACGCTAGCAATTCCCTATACATATTTATCTAATATTTATAGGGAAATGTTATTAGCACTTCCATATTTTGATGATCGCACTCCTCACTTTATTAAAAAGTACAATATGACCCACGCCATAGGATGATCCAAACTGTCCATTAGATGGCCCACAGCCTAAATAGGTTGTGCCCCAAAAATCATTTCCATAGGTTGATTCCAACCCTCCGATCTATTGAGGGTTAAGATCAACACTCTAATATTCAGTCCCTCCATAGATCGGAGGGTTAGGATCAACCTCTGGAAATGATTTTTGGGGCACAACCTATTTAGGCTGTGGCCCATCTAATGGATGGTTTGGATCATCCTATGGTGAGGGGCATACCTTACTTTTTAATAAAGTGAGGAGTGCGATCATCAAAATATGGTAGTGCCGATAACATTTCCCTATTTATATATATACACATTTATCTAATATTTATATACACCATCGCAGAAGGCATTTCGCCGAACGGCTGTTGCATGAGAGTGCAGCCACGGCCACCTCAGATGAATGATGCCTTATGTGTATTTCGCTTGTTTGAAAAAAGCAGAATCTGCGAAATGTAACTTCATCTTATAATTGTCAACCGTGGCGTTAAAAGCTTTACTTATTTTTCAAATAATGAGATTTTGATGGTCAACTTCAACTATCTTTTATAAAATTATCACGTTATCGCAGTAAGTTAGTTCAGTCAAACTCTAACAGAAGGAATGACTTCCATGTTGTGCCCTAGGTTTTGGCCTATATCATTATTTTCTGTTCAACAAAGTTAACTGACCTCATATCCAAAGCAACAGAGAGCTTCTGCATTTCAACAAGCATGCTTTTCATTTCTACAAGCAGGACTCCACCTAAATCTTTATGCCTTCCTTCATTCAAACAGGTAATCCCAGAAAGAAGTACATGAATGGATTTCTCCAGCTCCAACTAAATAAAATAAAAGAAGACTGTTAGATAAACTCCAACTAAATAAAATAAAAAATAGACTGATAGATAAACTTCCATCCGTGTTAGTGCTACTGCTAACACCTAGCAAACTTAACCACCTGAAAGCATGAAAAAATATGAAAAATAAAAAGAAGTTTGAACATTGAAAATCCTGCAATATCTCTTTTCCATACCTTAATAGGAGGGACATTAGAAGAAAAGGTCCCTATACTATACTCCCCATTCTCCTTTTCCTGCAGAACATCAAATGCTTCCCAAAATTGGCCGTAACTCTTTTGTAAATCACATTTGTTTTTGTTTTCAACCTCCAACTCCAGATTTTCCTTCCAAGACAATTCTGAAGTGAATGCCAGTTTAGTATCACTGTGACATGAATTTCCAATTTCCAGTTCAAGTGGGCCATCTTGGCCTTCAATTTCTTTAGGCTTTTTGGGGAACAATATCTTCACTACATCCTCCCTACACTGAATCACTTCTGTGTTTATCAAAAGGGCATTTGGATGCAAAAATTTTGCAGAGTTCATTTGTGAACCCACAACCACTAAAGGATTCTCAATTATTTCAAGTGCTTCAGCAAAGATGTTGAGAAAGTTAGCTTTCCCTCCAGTCTGAATTTTCTTACAGAATGCTGGTGGAAGTTCTGATATAATATCTTTCCTTCTCAGAAGATTTGCTAGTAAACCAAAATGCTGACCAGTGTTCAGATAAACTAAACTAATCATAATAATCAGTTGCAATACCAACGAAGGATAGTAGCGCGCTGCATTGATTTTGGATCTCCTAATCCATTCTAAAGTCTCATATCTATTCAGCATAGTTTTCACCATTTCCGCCACGAAATCGAAGGTCTCAATCAAAGAATTATTGCCACTTGCATCAGTTACTAAACAGGTAACCAAGTTTGCTTCCTGGAATCGAAGTCTTTCGACACATGAAGATCTTGTCGTGAAAAAGTAACCTTGGCAAGAAGATACCAGGAAAAGAAGGCGTTCAATAAGATATACATAACAATGAGGTGATATATAGTCAGATTCTTCCTCCCAGTTGATAAGAAATGTACATTCCAAAGCACCTTGGAGCTTGCTGACTGGAGATACGTGCCCGAATCCTGATTCCATGTTCTCTTTCAGTTGTTCAATGAAATCCTTCCATGGTGGGATCTGATCAAAACGATTACTGATTGACTGATACAATTCATCAGGTACTGTTCTAGACACGAATAAAAGCATCACCACCCTCCCAATTTCCCCATGAGTTAGCCTACCCTTTCTCAAGTTGATGTTTTCAGTAAGAACTTCCGTAAGTAACTCCCTAGCAACATCTTTTCCTCCAAAATCAATCATGTTTTCCATCATTGTTTCTCTCCAATCCAGTGGGAAAACAATGTCAAAAAAACACTTTTTAGAATAAGCAAGGGAGTTTTGCAATGCCCTGGCATGGTATTTCAGGCCAAGTAACTCAGACTCTATCAGAAACTTTGAGACCTCAAAAATATGAAGAACAACAATTCCCTGGCAGAATACAGAGGATGAATTTCGTATAGCAAATCTATTTAGTGCTTTCAGTCTCTCCAATACTTTAACACCAACAGAAAGTATTTCGGAACCCCAATAAGTCTGTGCGGCAGAAACAAATTGCCGGGCATCCATACATGAGTTCCCGCTCAGAGGAAGTGATTTAGGATCAATTCCTTTGATCCAACAGGCCTCAGAATTAACCAAAACATACGTATTCTGATTATCTTGTTTCCGAACACCCAAGTATTCCAAACAGAGCTCTCCATAACTCACATATTCATTTTCAGAAGGTGTACCAAGCAACCGAAGGTATGCCAATACCTTCAAAATCTTATCCTTCCAAATATTCCAAAAGTACACAAATGTTTCAGCAGAGGACTGATTCCAGGACATCATCTCATTTGCGTGTTTTTTCTGGTCTAGGATCACTTTAGATTCCCACTGAAATTTCGAGGGTTCGAGCATAAGATGGAAGTCAAGAATTTTACGAGCAGCAAATACTTCTACTCTGACATTTTGAAATGTATGAGCAGCATTCAAAATTTCCGCCACTTGTGACAAGCTGGTATCCTTGTCCGATAATATGCCAGTCTCCATACAAACAGACCCATAAAATTCAACTGAATGTTTTTCTGCTAGCAATTTGGCTTTCATTAACCATTCATCCTTCTGTATAAATTGTTTCAAGGGCCATCCCTTACTTCCAGGTGTCCAGAGAGAATTCACAACAATATAAAACAGAATTAGTCTGGATGCCTTTTCAAAATAACCAGCTTTTTCAAGCAGATTAGCCTCCAGAAGCAAATCCCCTTTCACCCTTGCAATACTAGCAGCCTCCATAATGTTACCGGCTTCTTCCTCCACTAATATAAGCTCGTCAAGATAATTCCTGGACTTCAAAAACGTGCGAATGAAACTCAGAGAACTAAACGCCCTCACAAACTTCATCATACCTTTGCTATCTCTAAGCTCATGATAGTGGATGGCACATCTCTCCAAAAAGGAGTGTTTAATTTCATTCAATTCCATACTATTTTCAACCCCATCAACAGAATTTGCATTTTCTTTCCAATATCCAATGAACTGCAACCCCATATCAAAGAGTTGTCCTTTCGTACAAACAGATAAGCATTTAGAAATACAGTAGCCTTTAGCATAGACCTCAGCAGCAAGAGACCAGCATTTTGCCATACTAAAACAGTCACCAGCATCCTCAAGCCTTGACTCGCCACATTTCTCCAGATAAATTGTACCTGCATTAATTAAAAAAAGCACACAATATACTTCACAAATTCCAAATACCTGAATAATGTACTTATCACAATACATAATTTCCAAACACGTATCAAAATATGCTTTCAATAACATTTAAAGCATTCAATCATTAGAAATTTGAGCAGATTGCCCACTAAAGCACATAAAATTACAGCAAATAACATTTCATGATGATGTTATGATAGAATTATAACTTGTCACTAATAGTGGTATAAAGTAAAGGTGCAAGCCACTTCTGAACTCCGTGGATTCTGCATGAGGATTTCTTATATGGAAACCACCACATAATCGTGACTAAAAAAGTCGCCTAAATTCTAGGCGACGTGGTGGTAAGCTGTTTAAATGCAGATACAATGGTAAACTGTTTGATAAGAATCATACGAAGCTAAGCACCACCTCCATCCAAGAATACATTCCTCATCCTGATCAGCTCAGACAACAGATACTAAGCAAGACAAAATTCTAATTTAATCAATAAAGTTCACCTTCCTATTATTGACACAAATTAGATGTTTGAGATCATAAAGAGACGTCTAGAGAACAATTGTGCATGATGCTAAAAGAGCTGTCAAAAATTCTGTTTATAGTGGCTAGCAGAAGTTCCAGTCGCAACTTATAAAACACTAATTAGAAAAAGAAATTCCGAACCTGCTTTTTTAAATTCCTTTAGCTCTATGTAACAATTGGCAGCTAACTCGGCCCGGCCAATTGTTTCATATATCTCAGCAGCCTCTAGGAATGTGACACGAGCCTTTTCAAAGTTTGAGCAACGGATACGATCAGCCGATGCTCGAAGACCAAATGCCCTAGCCAATTTTTCCCTGTATAAGTCTCCAGCTCTTTCAAAGCACATTGTTGCCATCTCAAAGTTTTCCTCGTTGAATAGCTGACAAAATACCATATGAGTGAATTCACAAGATTGACTCCATA
The DNA here is from genome assembly GCF_043159265.1 of Tasmannia lanceolata. Lineage (NCBI taxonomy): Eukaryota > Viridiplantae > Streptophyta > Magnoliopsida > Canellales > Winteraceae > Tasmannia > Tasmannia lanceolata. The sequence continues at coordinate 9,189,703 of NW_027518682.1, read as the reverse complement.
ATGTATCTTCAAGTAATGGCATTTGAAAAATGCATTAAAAATGAAGGGAAAGCTAACATATAAAGAAAAACTAAAGAAGTGATAAAGACCAAGATCATACCTTGATCCCGCGCACCTTCCACTCCTCTTTGCTGCTTGCAACTCGCATTGCCTGTGCAAGTGAATCATCCAGGGGTTTAACTTGGACGAGGCCCAACTTCTTCCAATAGTCAAACATTGGCTTGGAGTTCTCTTCAAAATTCTCACAAATCCACAGCCTTTGTCTTGTGCGAGTTATAGCAACGTACAGTTGTTTCAGCTCAGAGCAAAGAATATTGTGTTTAGTCTTTTCAAAGCTTGGAAATGCTCTGGGTAAATTGGCATCCAGTAAATTTTGTAGTTGCATATATTCGTAAATTACTCTCCACTGATTTTTCAAAGGATAAGCTCCAAAAAAATTGTACAACAGCACATCCTGCAAAACCAATTAGTAGAGGAAGGGACATATAAGGATTAATAACAGTGACAAAATAAACTAGAGCAAAGTAATCATTCTTCCCACACCTGAAACTCTAGCCCCTTGCACTCAACTATTGTTAAAACAAGAGCTTGCTTTCCAACATGGTCAAAAATTTCCTTCTTGGCACAATCATCACGTACTAAAATAACCTGTTCAGCCCCAAAACCATTCATCCCTCCATCAATGTTGGCAGCATTCCCAAAAATAGTTATCATTGCATTTTCATTTTTCCCGGATTCTAGCAAAACGGGTACTTCCCCAAATATAAGGCTCGTCTCAGGGCTTAAAACGTCAATAGATAGTGGAAAGTAACAGTAAAGCAGGTCCACAACACTCTGTGCCAAATTCAGAACACCTACATGTGTGCGGAAGTTCCGATTCAAATGGAAAATATCAGACATTCGTGGTCCCTTTCCTTTCACTCTATCCTTACAATCAATTATTGATTCCGAGAGAAATTCCTTGTAGAACAAAGATCGTATATCTTGGAACCGGAAATCAATTCCCCTGGCAATGGTTTGAGCTGTATCACCAGAGAAAACAAAGCCTTCTTCAAAATTATAGCACACATGTTTGAAAAGGGCAATTTGTCTCATGGTAAGATCCTGAACTTCATCAATATAGACAAAGTCCATTTTTTGACCAATATAGTTTCCATCTCTCAGTCGAGCATGAATGTCAATGACTAAATCAGCTAGGTCGAAATCACCATTCATCATCTTCTTCTTCTCATAATCAAGAAATAGATCATAAATTATTTCCCTTCTCTCTCTGCTTAAGGAAGACACCCGCCCCTCAGAAAGCTTAATATAATCCTCCCGGCTAAGTTTACCATCACGAGCCCCAAAAGCTGCCAACCCACCTTTTATGTGAGAAATTATCTCAGTGAAAACTGTCGAAGAGTCGAGTTTTTTCGTCAGCTGGATATTGAAATGGGGCCAGTAAAATGAACTGAACCGGTCATAATTAATCTGCTTCGACATGATTAAGGCTTGGAAGGCAAGAGACCTCGAAGTTCCACTTTGGGACTGAGAAAGCTCCCTTACATCATGGAATTTATCAAAGAATGAATTCACCATACTTCCATCTAGCATCATTAAAAACTTCTGAAAGGTAATAACCAGAGGGTAGTTCTTGGGTGGAATATCAGAGAAACTATCAGGGATAGCTGCGAAATCACTAACACTATCACCAATATCATGCATATCAATAGATCCGGCACTGGTTGAAAAGTCACCCCCACAAATAAAGCTGGATACAGAAAACAGTGCAAATAATGAGAAATTCCATCCTTCCAATCAAACATATTGAAAATGTTAGAAGTAAATACAAGAACATGACTTCACAACCAAAGTTAAGGAAAGCTAGCTCGCATAATGCATAAAAAATTCCGTAATAATGAACAAAAAAAAAAAAAAACTGCCAAGGATGACCAGAAGCCTAGTATTGTGGAGTATTGATAGATGTTACCTGCATATGAGTGTTCAGATACAATGAGTAAGTCGTCGGGGATCCTCTAAGTTTCAAATTTTCAGGATATTGTGTGAAAAGGATCTGATATGTGTGCAGGATATGGGTACTATGGTATATGTTTGTGCATATGTGGACCCTATAGCAATATAGTGACACAACATGCACTGCTCATGATTTAAAAAAGTAACTAATTGGTGAAACCCAGGTCATCAAATCAATGGCTGATAATTATAAGCTATTGATGTTCAATGGCGTTGATCAAACACGAGGCGACTTACCAATTGGTAAGATAATTGCTTCCAGGACCATGCACGATGGCCACGGGTCTCCAAGTGGCAACCCGTCAGATCAACGGTCCCAATCACCAAGCCATTGGGGCTTTTGTGGCAGCGATTGTCTTTGATGATTTAGTAGGCCACCATTGGTCTCGTAGTTTGTTTCTGATCACATCATGACCTTATAGTTAGAATAGGCTTCAAAGCAAACATGATTTTGGTTTAAATGTTGAGAAATGATATCCACACTTTATTTTATCTTTTTGAAATTTAACAACCTATTTTATTCGATGAGAAACGTTTACATAGGGGACAAGTAGTCCCACAAGAGAAACGGGAGACCTATGGTCCCAAAGCAAAACATTACAGAAATCCTTAAGACACGCCCATAACAATGCGTGTTTCCCCCTTTAGCCAATGCGTCAGCTGATGAATTTGCTGATCACCTCCTATGCTGAAGCAGCGAACGAATGATTCTGATCAGATCCCTGATGGCATCGATCGTCTGGTATAGCCTCCAAGGTCCGCTGCAACCGGAAGCCCAGGCTATCGCATTAGCAGAGTCACCTTCGGCAATCAGTGGACCAAGGTTGTTTTTTCATACCACTGTAAACCAAATAAGAGCGCTCTTGCTTCCGCTTCATTGGCATCACATTCCCCTACCGGATCAGAATAGCTCATGATGGTTCGTCCTTCAGCATCCCGAATGATCCCACCAGAGCCAGCTTTGCCCGGGTTGCCCATAGAACTCTCATCGAAGTTCAATTTGAGCCAACCATGCGGCGGATCCCATTGCGGAGCAACATTAATGGATGTTTTCCTTTCTCGGATAACCGAGTTCCAGTTTCGCAGGATAGTTACCACTGAATATGGGAGACCCATTTTGTTCTTTGATCCATCCAATAATCGCAATTTTTATTTCAAGGGTGATATGTGGCCAAGACCTCGCTTTACCCTGAAAAATGTGATTGGTGCGTTCTCGCCATACATGCCACACAATAGTTGTGATGTCCAAGGCATCCAGCATAAGTGTTTCCCAAATTCGCAATGGTCGACGATATCCGGCGCTTTATTAATCACCTTTCATATTGGCTATTGAGGGCATCTTGGGAATTGTAACAGTCTTCAAAAATAAATTACAATCAATAAATTGTAACAGTTTAATAGTAAATTTTTATACAAAAATGGAACATTACATTTAAACAATGGGATTCTATTCCCTTTCTCCCATCTACATCTGTATAGCGCTGCTATTTTACAATTTTCTATATTTTTCCTATAAAATTAATGCATCTCATCAAAAGTCACTATAATAAAGATAATAATAAAAAAGTCCCTACAATAAACTCATGCCAAAAATCTGTCGATGTAATTATGAAAAGGAAATTCTTGCAACAAGCTGAACAGAAACCAAAACATTATTAACCAAAAGACCATAAAAAATTATAGAAAATAGGACCAAAGTAAACATGTTTGAGTAATCAACACACCTTTTCAACTGACAAATGTGATTCTTTACAGCAGAACAGAGTTTGGGACTGACGGTAACAAAAATCTGGCGTAAGATATTCCCACTTATCGCCCCAAGTTTCTCACCAACCTCAGTTTTCTGGCAATAATTGTCATCACACAATCCAACTGAGGAAAGATAGTGTTGTTGTTCTTTTTGAATCAGTTTCATAGTCAAAACAGTTGTTTTCCCTGTTCCCGACCTACCAAGAATAAAAGTACTCCGAGGAAAACGAATCATATCCAGTTCTTGGTCTGTTACTTCAAATGGAAGATCAAGCTCCATCCCATCACGTCCAGAGAGCAAGTGGCCAACCACACCAGAAGATAGTGCATAAAACTTCATAAGTAGAAGACTCTCACTGACCTTTGAGTTCTCCACATAGTTTCTACCATCAGAGGCACCAGTTATTGACCCCTCCTCGGGCTCAGTAGTGCTAAAATTCTTGTACTGAACAATGCAAAGATCATTTGTCCAGGACATTGGCACTTCCAAATTCCTACATAAAAATTATGTATGAGATGATGCGAGGTCAAATGAAATGCATGGATACGAACTATCGATGCATTGATCAAGATTAGGTACGACACAATGCATAATAAATTGATCAAGGAAGAATAAAAAAAATAAAATAAAATTTATCACAGAATATGGAACTATAATTTTTACATTATCAAACAGTTTAAAAAGAAAAATGACAGCTCACAAGGTATAATAATTAAAGAAGTGAAGGGGAACAGAAAAATGAGTGACGAAACGGTCAAAAAGAGCAGTACAACTACAGTGATCAGAAATAACATGAGTGCCAAAAAAATTATGTAAAATATGAAAGAAAGATTGAACATACCCTTCAAGACATTTCACATTACAGTGAGTAACATAATCATCAGTATACATCGCAGATATGCCTTCCAGACGCTTAACCAGTTTTGGGATCTCCTCAAAATGTAAAATATCCCAAATTTTCAGCACTTGTATGTAATTTGACTGCTTCACAATATCAATTGTGCAAATAAGATACAGCCCCACAACCTTGAACAATTTCACAAGCTGTAAGGAACTTTCACTGACAAAGTCAACATTCAATTTCTTTGGGCGCCAACCACCAGCAAGCCTCAACAATATATTTATCACAGCCTTCTTAGTATGAGTTGACTTAAGTTTTGAAAATGATTTCCTAAATATATCACTAAACAGAACCTGCAGTCACGGAAACAGAGAATGGTAATAAGTTTCGAAAAAGGGTAAGCAAAACCCAAACAAGAACAATGCAACTTCACTCTAAAAAGTGAACTCGTCATGCATATAGAAACACAAATTTTGAGAAAAATAAAATCGATAGAAAAACAACTACGAAACATACAAAAAGTGTGCTCACCAAGTGAAGATGCCATTTGGATAGCAGTCACACCCAATCAAGTTGATTCAGTGATGTGGGAGAAATGCAAGTCAGAAAGCCAACACCCAAACCAGGTTGGTTTGTTAAATGAACAAAAAAGCAGACCTGAATGCGACGGAACACTACTAAATCCTACTACACAAACTTATGCAATTCATGTTAGATTGACTACAAGATTAGGCCTCCAATTTCCCACAATACTATGCCATAAACTCAAATAGGTTTAAGTCCACAATTATAGGTGTCACAGGACTATTTTTTCTTTTTTAAAACAACCCAATGATGGCACTAAGTTTTCACAACTTAGTCTCAGCTAAACTCAACAGAAGCTCACACAAACAACACACAAGGGCTTCATGTGGTTCAGCCAACAATGCCTATGCCCATAGGCTACACTGCACTCTTCTTGCCATTCCTTGGATATCTCACCCACAATCATTACAATACATGGGAAACACTCACACCCAATGCCTTGAATCCATGGGTCGTATGCGGCGTATTCATAGGCCTGGGTTACAACTGCCCAAGGGCTACATTTTGCACATGCACATTATAGTAAAATTTCCCTGGCCAACGTGCCACAAATGCCTGAAAATTGACTGCTCTTGCAGAACATGTGCAATAAATAACATGCCGGGGTGCCCATGAGTAACATGTGCACGCTCCCATGGGCCCTTGCCTGAATGACGTGTATAACTGGGACAACCGCCACAAGGGGTCATGCTACTGTGTGCCACAAACCCTCACCATGTCACATGCGGTTGTGGGCCACACATTTAACCCCTGGCCCTTGCACGTGACCCACTGATGCAGGACATCACCTAATTTAGAGAAAATCCTACACTCCTAATGGGATTAAGACTTAAGGATAGTTTAGGGCTTACGCGGAAAACTAAAAGAACACTTAACAACTAACCTAAGGCTGAATTAACGCCTAATTAATCTATGTGCAGGAGCAATAATGAGACTTAAATAGCATAAATAATTGTAAATATCGTAATTAAGCATGAACTAAACCTTATACAAATCAATCAATGCGATAAGGATTCGTTAGATGAATTGATAATAGAAAGATTAGCCCGAAACTAGGCCTACGCATGCAACAAATTAAAAGAACTAAAAGATAATGTACGAACTCTCAATTAGATGTAACAAAAGCATGAGAAATTAATAATAATAAATGAAGAAAAACAAACAAAAAATGTCCAGCAGTGGGAATTGGGTCATAACAATCCAGATTTAGGCTGTAGATTTTGGTCATTTCTGCAAATCTGGAAATTGAAAGAAAATGATGTCCAAATCTTAGGTAAGGGTTTAGGTAGGTAAAAGAAAGGTAATTCTAGGGTTTAGGTTCTGATTTGATGGTAGGTTTAGGCAACAGATCATTAAAAAGGGTTTCCGAGCTTGAAAAGGGTAAAACTTGCAATATGGTTCAAAAGGTTTGAAAGTTAAGATTCTTGTGAGTTTTAGGTGAGGTTTAATCACTAAAACAATCCCTCAAAATCTCAAAAAAAGATCTTGAAGAACAAGGGAAATGTATGAATTTTGGGTTCTTCTAGTTTTAGGGTTCAAGAACAAAGAAAATAGAAAATCTGATTTACTAACCTTGTTTGTGCTGATTTGATTGAAGAAATAGAAGAGAATAGATGAGAGAAGATGGTTCCAAACCACAAGAAGAAGAGAGAAGAAGAAATCATAAATTCTTGGATTCAAGCAAAACGACAATTCTATTCAATATTCAATAAGTCCCTTACATTACTTTCATAAGATGTATTTATAAGAAAAGAAACCCTAGAAGATAACTTAAAACCTAATCAACTAATCTCAACATTCATCTAATCCAAAGTAAACTAAATAAAGTTAAAAACTTACAAAAAATAGTAATCCCGTAATAGACCAATACCACTTCCTAAAAACACTCATAACTTACTCAAATACATCCAAATCATGTTATCTTTGGCTCATTAGATAGGTAATTGAAAAAAAATTCTAATAATACCAAAAACACGCCAAACGGATGATATTTGGCGCCTAAAAAGTAGGCTACAAATAAAATGACAAAAATAGAAAGTAAATAATAATAAAAAAGACGCATCTGTCTGTAGCCCATGCTAAATTCTCCGCCTAAGTCTCGTCCATGTCTGTGCTTGTAAACCTTGAATCCACGCCCATGGTTGATGTCTCCATCATCCACACACGTCAGGAAGTTTCATGAAGTGTGTGGATTTCACGTGAGCTTAAGTCGGTTTACACGAATTTTGGCCGTGTTAAAAAGACTTAGCATATATATATATATATATATATGAGAAAACTATTGGTGCGCTTAAGCGCACCAAAAAACGAGAGTAGAAGATGATTCCTTTTCAAAATAACCAATGTGGTTTTTACTCTTCAGCGCATGGTTTTTTGGTGCGCTTAAGCGCACCAACAGTTTTCTCATATATATATATATATATATATATATATATATATATATATATATATATATATATTATATACACGCACACACACATATAATATATATAGATAGAGAGAGAGAGAGAGAGAGAGAGACAACATAAAGGAAAAAATTGTGATGACGAGCTTTCTGAGAAAAACCCATTCTCAGTTTCACCAAAGGCTTCACTGCAAAGCAAGAAATACTATGATGTGGTCAGATCCAGTGCACAAGGAGAGTTTAGGTCCGTGACGCATGGTGTATCCGAATTACTGTGGTTAAGAATATTGTTACACGAGTTAGGGTGTCAAGTTCACATGCCAATAAATTGTACTGTGGCAACAAAGCTGCCATTAGTATCACCCATGACCACGATTAACATGACAAGGCCAAACATAGTGAAGTCAATCGAAAATTCATATTCTATAAGTCAGCAATTGGCAGATGTCTTAACTAAGGGTGTCAATAAGAGTAGACATGAAGAAATTATAAATATGCTTTCTATGAGCGATATCTACTCCCAGCTTGGGGGGAGGAGTGTTGAGATACATTGATGTAATAAGCCCAATACTTATTAGGATTCTAGTTATTGCTTAAGAATTTAAGTCAATTTATAATTTGGATTAAAGTTAGAAAGGTTTGTAATTTCTAACTCACTTAAACTAAAGATGTCTGTTTTACGATTCCAAGTCATAAGTTAGGCATGAGTATAAATAGTGTGTAGGTAGGGCAAAGGTTGGATTTTGTCTATAAATAAGAGCAAGGGGTCAGCAAAAAGGGACACAATTTGTAGATTGTTATTTCGTGAAGTTGTTCAAAATTTTCAGAGTCGAAAGTTATGTTTCTTACAACTGTTAATTAGTTTGTTCTGCAACGAGCTAAATAGCTCCACGCAACCCCGAAAGGAAACGAAGGCCTAGAGATTTATCATAGATTGCAACAAAAAGAGCAACAAATTTCAGCTAGTACCCCAGAATAATCTTAGCATAAGAACAATGAAGATAAAATATGAAGTTAAAAAGAAGGCAAAAGATTAGATTAACCAATATACCTTCCACCTCGCATTTTTGAATAGCAAAGAATCCCCATTAAGCAAATCATCAAACTGTTCCAGCTCTTGTTTGGCATTCAATATTGCTTTAGTCAAACCCTTATCCTCATCAGCATTAAAAAAGCATCTGCGATCTATTGCATCCCGGACTAATGTTTCCCACACAGAACCACTTTTAATTAGAGTTACTTCATTTCCCAAAATCCACAGGCAGTGCCTAAAAAATAAACAAAAAAGGCAGCTCAAAAGTAAAAGAAGTCCGTTCATCAATAAAAAAACAAGTCAAACAAAATCTGGATGGAAACATTTATTCCTCGCTAATGATGCCAAAATTAAGAGTTACATCCTTAAAAGCATGCAAGTCATACCTAGCCCGTGTCAAAGCCACATTGGTTCGCTGAAGATCGGACATAAACCCTATGGATCCACTACTATTAGATCTGACAGTAGAAAGTATTATGACATCTTTCTCACCACCTTGAAACCCATCAATGGAGTTCACCGTAACAGAAAACAGATCAGGAATCTCATATTTCGGCCCAAGTCTCTCTTTAATTGCAAAAACTTGAGCAGAGTAAGGAGCAATTACACCAACACTAAGCTTCTGGCTTCCAGTGGTGGCCCATGCTGTAATAGTAAGAATTTGTCACAACCTTTCATTGAACAATTTTATAAATTTAAAAACACTTTTCTTGAGAATACCAACAAATGAATGTTGGATACAGCAGAGCTTCAAACACTAAATTGAAATAAGGAAATTATTTCACAAAAGGCAGATATTTAATTGCAAGAATTATCAGTGAAGTCAATTAACCCAAAAACATTCCACCACTATATATTTAAACTAACTTTTTAATTTTTTTCATATGAAAACTTTAGGAACTGATTGGATGACCCAAGAGACACGAGAGGGACTGCTTGATGTGTTCAGTCCGGTATTCTTAATGTTCAAGTTAGCTAATTGGTATTCCTAATGTTCGAGTTAGATAATTATTCTGTATTGTGGTGTGGTTCTGTTGTGGATTTCATTAGTATTTTGGTTGGGTTTCAGAGGCAAGGTGGCATGCCCTCCTCATATAATTCATTCATTTCTGCCAATAAAAATTCCGTTGCCAAGGTACATAGATAAATTCCAGTTTAAAAAACTTATTAAATTTCTTCATATGAATACAATAAAATAATCATCATGGCGATAGAAGTGAGTCCAATTATTTCATATCCCTACAGGAAAGTAAGTACAATCTATAGGGATTGTAATAAATCTAGAACATCAAGTAGATGAATGAAGAAGAAATCAGAAGAACAGAAGGTGAGATAGAAAAGGGAAGGAGAAGAGAAAGAAAGAGAAGAAGTGTTTGCACGATTGACTACTAGTTTTTTTTAAATAAAAAAATGATATTTGGCTATTTTTTAACCCAATAACTTCCTACTACAAAACTCCCTCTAAGCCATTGATTTAATCCAATGGCTGTTACTTAAACACCTAGACTCCTACCTGTGCCATATTGGACTAAACTACCCAACCTCCTTAAACTCCTTACAAGTACCGTAACTACTCAACCTCCCTAAACTCCTAACAAGCCTTAAATAACAATCATATTTGGTTAAATACTTCTCTAAGCATGCCAAGGAGTCTCCACAACTGTGTTGGTGTTGGACTCTTCTTCCAATGGGAGATGTGGACTGCGTTCGTTCCTATCTTGTTGGCTTTGGACACTTCTTCATTTTGGAGATGTTGACTACATCAATCCCCTCCACTTGAAGAGAACTCGACCTCGAGTTCAGTGGTGATGTCACCATAGCATCTCCAATAAGTATGCCATGAAACTCAGAGGCATGAAACATTCAGTGTTTTCAATGACGGACCAAAGATTTGGGATGTTTATGTTACTTGGACTTGAAGTGGAAAGGTCATAATATGGCATCAAACTATCCCAAAGAATGTATGTTACTGATCTTTTGTATGAAACTAGTATGCTAGGGGAAACGCCTATCAACACCCCATATGGAAACCAACATAAAATTGATTAAGGACGAGGTAGAAATGTTTGAAGATCCCGGTACATATATCAGCGTCTTGTAGGGAAATGTGTCCACCTCATGATCATACCTCTAGGTATCTCCTTTCCCGTAATTGTTGTAAGTCAGTTCATCCAAAGTCCCATTGTGAATCATTCGGAAGCCAATAGAAGGATTCTAAGATACTAAGGGAGCACTAGGAAAAAGGCTCACAAAGTGAAAAAGAATTCTGATGTAGACTAGAAAAGATCAACTTCAGATTAATGATCAACTACTAGTTATTGTAACTTTGTTGGAGGTAACAAGGTCACTTGGAGCTGCAAGAAAAAAAATGCCACTGCGCAATCCAATGCAGAAGTTGAATATCATGTGATGGCTCATAGAGCCTGTGAGTTAATGTAGTTAAATACCCATAAAGAAGAACTGGGATACAAGGCTCCTTAATCTATAAAGATAAACTATGACAATCAAGCTGCTACATGTACTGCCAGCAATCCTTTCTTCTTACCTAGTTCTATGGGTGAAGATTTACAACGTTGATACATATAAATGAACCTTTCCAAAAAACGAATATGTAAGTGTAGACACCCCATTTTGACCATACCCTAATCGGCTCGGTTTGAATAAAAACCCTACCAGGGTAATGATCTAGAGTCCCAATCTATGCACTAGAGTAGTTTAAGATCCCAAGTAAAGTTTTGGAAAATTTCAGAAAAAATTGATGGAAATGGTCAGGGCGAGTGAGTGTGTTAATCGAAGCATGTATATAAGGTCACAAGTGTCAAGTAAAGAAAAGGGCGGTGCATCATTGAAGCATGGTAGTGTCAAGTGTCGGTATTGGTTTACCTTGTGAAGTTCTAAACTATTGAAGGAGCTGGCATCTATTCGGCCATGCATGGATAATAATAAGGAGCAGTGAATGGTGGACCAGCTCTGGTTCTTCAGTGCTTCTCATTTTCGTGGGCTCACCACCTACTATATGGAGGGAATCTGTTAGTAGAGAAAGGAGTTGTGAAAGCATTTCATTTTTACAGTGGCCCCTTTCTTGCCGGAACCACTCTCTTACAAATTTGGGTTTCATATACACTGCTAAAAGGTGGCTGTCCCGAAGAGAAAATGGGCTTGAATGTTTCATTTCTTATATAAAGAGAGGGTAGATTATCCAGGCAAAGTGTGCGAATATCAAAATATTGTAGTTCTAATAGCATCTCTCTATGAGCAGAGGGGTGTGAAGTAGCATAATGAGGGCTGTCCATAGAACTAGGAGGGGGTTAGAATTTGGACATTTCCATTTATAAAAACCCTATCGAGTTAGGGCAAAAGTGGGGGGGGCTCTTTATTTTCGTTGAAGGGGGGGCAGCCGCATAAGAGGAAAGATTTGCAGAGAGGGAGAAAGAGAGGAAGCTACCGTCTCCGGCCATTCCCCCGGCCGGTCATCACCCACCTTTTCCATCTTCTTCTTCTTCCCCACCTCCCACCACCAAAACCCATTTTCCATCAAAACCCTCATCCACCGAGCTCCGACGAACACACGGGAATCACCACCATCAGCCATCACCACCATCGCTACTACCCTTGTCTCTTCTAACCTCGGTGAAAACCCAAACCCATTTTCAGAAAAAAGAAAGAGAGAGGAGAGCTCGAGGGAGAAAAAGGGAGGAGGAATTAGGGTTTTCCGATTTTTCAAGAGAAGGAGAGGCTCGTTTTCACAGCCACAAGGGATTACAGAGAAGAGAAAGCCGCCGGTCGTCTCCCCCACCTCCATTACCAGCCTAACCTAGCCACCACCTCCAATCAGAGATCCGACCACCATCCACCCATCTAAGCCACCATCGCCACCCTCCTTCCACCTCCATCTAGACCTTCAAAACCGCCTTCCACCTCCCACCTCAAACCCATTTCGAAACCCATTTTATTAGAAACAAAGAGAGAAACAGAGAGGAGGAGGTTGAGGAGCTGCAACTCTACCACCACCAACCTCGTGCTCCGGTCAAACCCCGATCAACCTCCAAAATCCGACCCAAACCCTCTGAAACCCATTTTCATCTCTGCCCCGACCTCCATTTTCTTCCCGGTGGATTTTGCCGAGATCCGGTGAGAAAAAATTAACCACCTCTGCCCGTACCACTAAACCCCTTTCTAATTTCATCTAACCCACTTGGTTTCTCCTCCATTTTCAGCCACCACAACCTATCCCCTGTTTCTGCGCTCAATCCAACCCATTTCATTTTCACCATTTCCAAACCCACCATCAAACCCCATTTTTTCGGCCATTCCCCTGCTAACCCATTTTCTTCTCCTTCTCTAACTATTCTCACCTCCATCTTCATCATCGTCCTCATCTCCAGCCTGCCCCCACCGACCATCATCTTTTTCTTCTTCATCACAGCCACCGGCATCACTTGCTTCTTCATCAGCCACCTTCTCTTCCACGGCAGCCAATAAACCCATTTTGAATTCCCCATCATCAGCCCCTTTGATTTCAACCTTCTACAGACCCATTTTCACAAACCCTCAGCCACCATCTTCAAATCTGAGATTCTCGACCCCCCCCTTTACGGCAACATTCACGGAAATCCGGGTATCCCTGTACCATATCCGAACCTCCATCACTGTCACAAGATTCGATCTGAACCGACTCTGCAATTTCGATGACTTAGTGATTTCTGATCATTTTTCAGCGAGCATTTCCGTCAACAATTCCGGTAGCAATTTCAGCAGGTAATGCTCTGTTTCAGCTCATCATATTTGTAATTTTTGTTTGAAAATCTATTGAAAATGGGCGGTTGAGTTATGGATGCTTATTTGATGTAGGGAATCAGATGGTTACTCTACTCCATATCTTGGGTATGAGTACCATTTGATTTCACAGGAGACCCCTGTCGAGGGTTCAGCTTAATTGTTTTGTGGTTCTGAAGTTTTATTCTTGGAAATTATAATACATTGATTCATGGTTGCTTATCTTGTTTTCTGCTGTGGTGGCATTGCTTCTGGCTTTAAATTTAATTTGACTTTTGAATGCAAAATAACAATCTTATTTTCTGGGATAAACGGATGGTGGAGGGATGTATGCTTAACTGATGTAGGAAATCAGGTTATTACTCTACTCCATGTCATGGGTATGAGTACTATCTGATTTCACAGGAGACCCCATGTCGAGGGTTTGTTTGTGTGTATCACTTGATGTTTGTTTCTTTACCCTATGTTGTGGGTATTACTGGAAGGATTTGTTTTCAATTATTTCTGGAGCATCTGTAGATTCCTGGAGTTTTGACATTTTCATATATTTCCTGAACCCTGCTTTGGTTGAGTTAACCCTTGGTTTCTATTTTTTGATTTGAAAATAGCATGTGTTAAGTAGATGATGTCTCCGGCATGACTGGTTTTGTTATTCTAGAAGATGGAGCGGGCTATGATGAGGTTACTTGGAGCCCTCCTTTGGCTTTCTCTTTCCTTCCCTGTCGAGGCTTCTCTCAATTTTAAGATTTTTCCTTAGATCTCAGGGTTCCTATATTTTTCATCAATTTTGAGAATTTTCCTCTTGGGGTTCTGGCGGTGACGGAATGTTTCTTGAGCCAACCCCTTGCCCTTCCTATCATTTTTCCTATCTTAAGGTCTTCACAGGGTTTGAAGGGTTTCCTTTCTTTTCGGGATTGTTCTTTGCGCATTCCTTTGGATCATTTTCGAGTTTCGGGATTTCATCGATTTTGGGAACACTTCTCTTGGGTTTGGCTATGACGGAATGTTTCTTGAGCCAACCTCTTCCCTTCCTGCCTTAGAGTTTTCGCAGGTTAAGGGATTCTCTCCTCTTAGAATGTTTAGCCAGTTAGGACCCTTCCTTAGTGGCTGATTGTTTAGTAGTTCTTATTATAAGGTTTTTGTCTGGCTCTTTTGTTTAGTAGGCCTACCCAACCTTTTGGATTTCTTTTAACCTTTTTTTTAAAAAAAGAAAAAAGAACCCTTCTCTGGGCAATGATAAGGCTACTTGGAGCCCGTCTTTATGTTTTGTGGCTCACCGCTTCGCACTTGGATCTGCACAAGTTGATGTCCCCCGTATGCACTGAAATTTTTACTAATTGGGATTATCATAATCTTTTGATATTTCTAATACTCTTCTTATCTTAAGCATTGAGTTAGGTTGTGAAGACAATAATGAATGGACTGTTCAGGTGAGATTATCTTGAAGCTTATCATATTTGTTTAATTTTATTTAAATAAATTGTTTTAGGAAAGAAGGAGATCAGATAACTACTCTATTCGATATTATCGACATGAGTACTGTCTGATTTCAAGGCGGGATTAGAAATATTATCTTGTGTATTATGATATCAGATGATTACTTTAGCATCATCTGATTTCATCCCCATATTGGGGTGGTGTTTGTGGTTGGGCATAGAAGTGTTTGATATTGTTTTTGCTTTATTAGGCTATCCAGCGGCTGGTCTGGACTAATTTATGTTGTTTATCATTTTATGATTGCTTAGGTTGTGTATTTTTTAATTGAGAATTCTTCTTTGCTTAACACTTGATTTATTTTTATAATAATTGAATGGAAATCTGAGTTTACTTGATAACCTTTTTCTTCACTTTGATTAGAGACTAACTCAGTCTTGTTAGAGCTTTGCTTGCTTGGGATCTTGGATCGTTTTCTCTCTTCTTGGGACGCTTCTCTACGTGTTGTGGTTCGTCTCTTTGAGACGCTAGTTGCTTGTTCGGGGTTTCCCCTTTTGATTTAGGGCTTTGCCCTAGTTTGTGGTACTACTTGCGTGTTCCCTTTAAGATTGAAAACATTTAAAGGTTTAGAGCGTTGGAAAAGCTTTAAAATCCAAAAACATTAGAAATTTAAAACTCAAAAACATTTGAAAACTTTAAAAATATCAAAAACATTTGAAAAACATAAAAAACCTTTAAAAATCTAAAGTGTTGAGTGTTTCTTTTAGAAGCGTATTAGGCGAGTTCGATTTTCGAACTACGTTGGCTTGATCCTCTTCCACGAGGTACGTAGTGCAGCTTGAGATTCTTATCTCAGGTTCAGCCAAACTTTGTAAATAAATGCTTTAACCCTTTTTCTTCAAAACCTTGTTTTCAACAAGATCTTCCTCTAGAGTTAGGAGTTTGTCCTAGATAGAGAGTTTTAGAGTTAGGAGTTTGTCTTTTATTTGTTGTGTGCTTGTTTGTGTTGTTTTAGAGTTAGGAGTTTGTCTTTTGTTGTGTGCTTGTTGTGTGTCTGTGTTAGAGTTAGGAGTTTGTCCTAGCTAGGAGCGCCTCCGTCCGGTCAGTTGGCGATTCACATCGCCGACTGCTGACTAGGTCTAAGATGCGTTAGTGATCCCATTGTTTTCCTTAGGTAGGAACCACTTGCATTAGCTTAGGGCTAACCTGCATTTAGCTAGGACATATAGGGTGTCTTAAAATCTACAATCCATTTGAAATTTAAATAATCGCGCAAGAAGCTTTAAGAACTAGTCCGGTCTTTTAGATCGAGTCTAAGATAGAGGTCTAGGTGTCTTAGGCATCCTAGTTTAGAATAGGTTCGAAGAACTACGTTGCCTTGATTCTCGTGGAGGCGGGGATACGTAGGCTTCTTTGGATGAACATCAGACCATCCGAGGACTCGGGCTAAATCGTTTTAGAGTCTTAGGATTTGTGGTGTTGTTATATTGTATATTTTGTTGTGTTTTCTTACTTTCTTGTGCAGACCCTATACCTGTAGCTATAGCATGCATGTGTTTGTCCACCAGAACTTAGACACCAGTTAGGTATGTCACTCATAACCTAGCAATATTTAGGTGGCACCTCTTTCATTTATTTTTTGTGTGCTTATTATTTCTATTCTCAGGAAATGCATGCTTAGATAGACGACTCCTGAGGATTATTCCCATTTCACATGATTTTTGCCCAAAACTCTTCGAGGTTAATAATAAATGGCATAAGAGACCAAGTGTTCGCACTCGGGCGAATTTGGGGCGCTCTTCGGACCTTCTCCATTCGTCATCAGGCACGGACCTTTTGTATCTCTGGTTATCCATTGCAAACAGAGCATTTGTTTTGGTTCCATGGCGCATCCATGGATGACGACTCTGAGTTATTTTTCAGATACATCTTGGTTTCGAGCTCTGGCTCCGGATCAGGATGTATCTCTTTCTTTTTATATCGCCACTCATGCTATGCTGCGAGGGTGGCATCCGTTTCGAGAGTTCCTTGGCAGAGCTCTCCTTCACATTGTGGAGATCTTAGAGGATCGCAGGAGGGATCACGCGTCCCTCGGCACCGTCCTCGGATCGGGGTCCACAGTAAGTTTGGGATTAAACCCACAACCTCAAATTTTAAATATATTTATTGAGTAACAGTAACAAGTAACAAACAAGCCACAAGATGAACACCAAGATTTTACGTGGTTCAGCCAAGCCTTCTCCACGGGTGAGAAACACGATCTTCCACTATGAGAAAAACAAAATACAATGATTACAATGGATTAATCACAAACCCGCAACCCTTTCCTTGCTTCTCAAACCCAAGACCGTACCCAAGAGTAACCCGAGATAAACCCACAAGAGAAAACCCAAGAAAAAGAACCACAAGAGAAAGCTCCAAAGGAATCCAAGAAAAAACCCACGTCCTTCTTCTCCTTCTGTAACGACCTAGATTTGGGGCAAATTTTTAGATATGATTTTTTTTTTCAGAAATCCGAATCGCTACCCCAAAAAGGGAAACAACAAAAAAATTATATTCCATTAACAGAATGTCTATTACATGATTTATTTCAACCCCAAAAGAAATCCTATGGTGCTCTCTCCCATCCCATGTGCCACCTAGATTTGCTCATCGACGAAGGCTCCTTCACCTTCCTCACCTACACCTTCCTCACGTACAAGGTCTGGAAAATAATCTAAGTTAATAGCAAGGTCATGTGACTGACTCAAGCAATAAGAGTGACAAAAATGTAAATTTGCATTATAGTAGTAGTTCTTATGGTATTCACATGATAAGAAGGAAACAACAAAAATCTCAAGATTAATGATCAGTATATGGAATACCGTGAAATATGTGAGAGTATCAACTGATAACTAAATATGACGACAACACGTAACAAGTAAAAGAGACACAAGGATAAAGATACTATCAATAAATCATCTTTTATAAAGATATGAAAGTCCCATCTAATGTATCATATGTATATACTCGGTGAACACCATCACAAACCGGAGTCTGTGGCTATCTAAAACCATATACATATACAGACATCTCATACCTTAATATGAGGCAACAAAGGTTCCCGCGTATATAGCATATGTCCTAAAAATAAAAATCCTAAGTAGGGACTTCTAACCATAGATTTTATTAACAGTTCAAGGATACATGTTCTAGGATATGAGAATAGTCATATGAAACAAAACTATAATAACAAAATCATTAATGTAATCATTATTACAAGAGTCAATCATCACTTGCCTTATAGTTTGAGTGTAGAATGAGACGTGAAGCTCTATGTACCAATCGGAAAGGAAATCGAAGACGAAAACCCAAAACGACGAAAAACACCAATTCTTCTTCTCCTTTTCTTCTCTTTTCCTTTTCTTTTCTTCTTTTTTTTTTCTTCTCTCTCTCTCTTGGTGTACACATGTAGGGTTGCAAAAGCCCATGTTTTAGATTTTTAATAGCTAATGAGTTTTGTGCTTAAAGTGGGTTTCCCAATTAGATTTAATGTTAAAAGTTAGTTTCCTCTTCCACAATTAGCAAGAGTCCATCTTTATTAACTCCCTAAGGGTGTACTTATCAAATTTAACAACTAAACTAAAGATTTAAATAGAAATAAAAATCTAAAACTTGCCTAATAAGACAAAACTCGTAACTATGCCTAACCCTAACAGAAAAAGGTCATAACTTGCTCAAATCATGTCTGAATCGCTAAATCTTGGATCTATTAGATAGGTATTCGAAATACCCATCTACCGGGACCAAAATCATGTCGAACGGACAATATTTGATGCCCTAAAAATTAGTTACACTAAAAAAAACGAAAATACACTGTTGTGATTTTTGGTCTGGAGATCTACTTATGTCACACCCCGACCTCACTGTGTAGATATTGTCCGGTTCTGGGTCATCTACCCTCCCCGGTTTTGTTTTCCAGCAGCACTAACCGTGCTCGACTCACTCCGCGGGGCCCGCCCCTTGGAGATGCTGAAAACATGTCTCCGTAGGGAGAGGAGAAATTCACATATATAGCCCAGTAACTTTTCCTCCCTTTCCGATGTGGGATCTTTCAATCCACCCCTCTTAGGGCCCACCGTCCTTGCTGGCACACCGTACTGGATGGGAGGTCCCCTTTTGATACCATTATGTCACGCCCCGACCCCACTGTGTAGATATTGTCCGGTTCTGGGTCATCTACCCTCCCCAGATTTGTTTTCCACCAGCACTAACCGTGCTCGACCCACTCCGCGGGGCCCACCCCTTGGAGATGCTGAAAACGTGTCTACGTAGGGAGAGGAGAAATTCACATATATAACCCAGTAACTTTTCCTCCCTTTTCGATGTGGGATCTCTCTCTCTCTCTCTCTCTCTCTCTCTCTCTCTCTCTCTCGCACGTTCTCACTTTTCCAAGAGAGAATGCCAACTCTTTTTATATCTTAGGCTTTTAGAAAGCCTAAAATAACCCTTTTCCAATTTGGGTTTTGCCTTCCCACCCAAGCAACTACGGTGGGTGGGAAATAAGGCAACTTTCCAACAATCTCCAACTTGGCTTATTTCCCAGCCACCTGCAGATTTTCCGTTAATGTCGTCACCGGTCCGCTATCACCGCAAACCATCATTGGCCTTTCGAAGTACCAGCTACACACCCTCGAATCATCTTAGTTCTGACTCTTCCCGATTCGATCAACACGGCCAATGCACATGTGTAGCTGCCATGACTAACATAGCCAACCTTGGAGAGGGATCTCGATCCATCCTCACCAACGCAAGTACTGTCACCCTCTCACCATCGTCTGCAACCTGGAAACCTGTCTCTGCACCAACTGCGAAAGAGACCTTACGTGTGCGAAAACCATTATCCTGTTTCCAACAACCCATCGAGATCTTCGGAACACTAGTCACCGTGTCCCCGACCAGACGATATAATCCTCTACACTTCTCTCTTTTCATCAGAACCATACACCCACGTGTGATTTTCATGGCTCCACCTACAGCTGAAAACCTGCAACCCCTGGAGTCCAACCGGCCAAGAGATACTAGATTCTTCCATAGCTTTGGGACATAAGCCACACCACCCAAAGTACGAACCACTCCATCAAACATTTTGATCTTCACCGTTCCAACACCCATGACTTCACAAGTAGACCCGTCACCCTAGGACACTACACCCACCCTTGTCTCCTAGAACGTATCAAAATATTCCCTCCTGGAGCATACATGAACAGAGAACCCCGAATCTAAAATCCACTCATCATGAGGAGAAGTGTGATTACCTGTGGAGACTGTGAGAATGTCTCCAAACTCTTCACTATGTTCATCTGTTACCGCCACCACAATATTCGTAGCACCATTGTCCACCTGGTCAGCACGCTTTGGACAATCCCACTTGATGTGGCCATATTCCTTGCAACGGTAACATTTCACGCCCTTTCCGCCGACCCTGGATCTTGACCTGCATTTTCCTGATCCCCTGTCAGACGACATTCCTCTTTGATTCCCACCATAAACAACCAACCCATGCTCTTCACTTCCATCAAGAACAGGTTTCTTCCGCATCTCATTCGATAAGAGCGACGCCGTGACTTCCTCTAACTTTATTATATCCTTACCATGTGGAGCTGATCCACAGGCCCGTTGAACACTGTGATGTGTTCCAGAAGATCCCCGCCTTCCTGTATCTTCAGCCCGTATAATTGCCGCTTTAGATACAACAGGTTGGCCAACCTTTTTGACATGTAAAGCTTTTCCAACTTATCCCATAACTTAGGCGCATCTTCTTCTTCCATAACGTTAAACATAACGATATCAACCAGACATAGTCGAATCGTGTTGACCGCCTTCGACTCTATGTCTTCCCACTCGGCATCCGTCATCTTCTCCGGCTTCCCATCCTTTCCCTTCAACGACTTAGCCAACCCCTGTTGAACTAGGATGTCCTTCACCCTCATCTGCCATAGGGTGAAACTGCCCTTTCCGTCAAATCTATCGATGTTGAACTGAGTTGAACTTGATTTTACCGCCATCTCAAATTACTCTGCACTTCACGGTGTAGCGCTCCCCACCTCGAACGAGAATCTTTCCTGAACAATCTTTCTACCCTCAAAGATCGCTCTAACCATGATCCAACCACAACACCCACGATCACTCTACCCGGCCTCGACGACCGCTCCACTTGAGCTCTGATACCACTAATTGAGAAAATTCGAAGGACGATCTGATCCGATCGTGCACAAATTAAATGGAAAAGTAAAAGTAACAAACAAGCCACAAGATGAACACCAAGATTTTGCGTGGTTCAGCCAAGCCTACTCCACATGCAAGAAACACGATCTTCCACTATGAGAAAAACAAATTACAAGGATTACAATGGATTAATCACAACCCCACAAACCCGCAACCCTTTCCTTGCTTCTCAAACCCAAGACCGTACCCAAGAGTAACCCGAGAGAAACCCACAAGAGAAAACCCAGGAAAAAGAACCCCAAGAGAAAGCTCCAAAGGAATCGAAGAAAAAACCCACTTTCTTCTTCTTCTTCTTCTTCTCTCTCTCTCTCTCTCTCTCTTGCACGTTCTCACACTTTTTCAAGAGAGAATGCCAACTCACTTTTTATATCTTAGGCTTTTAGAAAGCCAAAAAATAACCCTTTTCCAATTTGGGTTTTGCCTTCTCACCCAAGCAACTACGGTGGGTGGGAAATAAGGCAATTTCCAACAATATTTTTTGTTATTGTAACATGAAAAAGGGTTATGATGACCATTTACCAAACTACAGCATATCATCGATCAAAAAATAAAAATGTCTATCTATTCATTTACTTATAGCAATGCCAAGTGTTTTTTTTTTTTGAGACGGTAAAATGAGAATATATTAAAAGGCGAACCGAGAAGGTTCAAAACAAATTACAGGAGGAAGAAACGAAATACAAAATCATGGCGGGTGATAATCAAACCGCTCCAGACTAGACCTAAAAACACCACCCCTTGCTAGGGAGTCAGCATCTGAATTAGCAAATCTCCTCACATGTGTAAACAATATAGACGAGTCAAGAACTATATCATCAATTTCCTCGAAAAAAGATAAAAACCGCCATGGAGGAGAAGCCGCACCCACAAGCCGGAGAACAACATTAGAGGAGTCCCCTTCCACTATCACCTTATCTAACACAGAATTATCCAAAAACTTGATCACACAATGAACTGCTCTCACTTCCGCTTCATTAGAGTCCGCCACACCAATGGGGCCCGAGAAGGCCCAGAGAACATCCCGTTTGGAATCTCTGCATAAACCCCCAATCCCTGCATCACCAGGATTGCCAAGAGATGATCCATCGAAATTCATCTTTAACATCCCATCAGGAGGAGGGAGCCAGGATTGAGTAATTTTAACTTTGCTAACCCCCTCCTTGCAAATAATCTGCCAACCTTCCCATAGATCATATGCTGAGACGAAATGAAACAGAGGAAGGCTTCTAGCCGAAGAAATGACCGCTGCAATGATCTTGATAAATATCCAGTAAGACGATTTTGCCACTCCTTCAAATACTCGGGAATTTCTTTCTTTCCAAATGAACCACCATGAAGCCAACATACACATCTTCCACAGCGTCTTACCCTTTCTTTTCCAGGGGAACCAATCCCAACTTTTAATAAAATCTGATATGGTGTTAGGGAGGGCCCATGATACCCCAAAGTAGACCTGGCAAAAGCGACCCGTGCCAGCGGGTCGACCCGACCCACCAGCAAATTTGCAGGCACGGGTCTGAGTTTTAGTGACCCGTCAAAACTAACCCGCGGGTGACCCAACCCGCAAAAACACGGGTCGGGTCGGGTCAACCCGCGGGCACCGGCGGGCACCCGGTCGTTAACTGCCCACATCTTTAGAAACCTACCCCTTTTTCGCCCGTTTCCAATGCTCTCTCTCTCACACGCAAAAAACGACAAAAAATAAATTTAAAATAAAAATAAAAATAGAATGATAAGGCAAGCGTCTTGTTCTTTCTGATCATCCCCACATCTTTCAGTCCAATCACTCAAACACAAAGATCGAAAAAGAAAAAAAATTCTATCTCTTCTTGAAAAATTTGATTCCTTTTCTTCCTCTCTATCTGTATCCGTGTCATTTTGGCCTTTTGTATTGACCTCTTTGCTTGTTTGGTTGTATGTTCTCTTCACATATTGCTTTTTCAGTAGCTACTTTTGCTGCTGAAATGGTGGTTTTGCGGTGAGAATTTCATGTGGAGAGATTTCCTTTTTGGGATATGGTGGTTTTCTTATCTGGGTTTTAAGTCTTTATTATTTTGGTAGAGGTATTTGTTCTCTTGTGTTCTTTTTTTGTTGATATGGTGGTTTTGTGGAGGACGCCGACTGCTTCTTCGTCGAAGACTATGTTTTCCAGGAGCAGTAGCAGATCATCCAAGGTTAGGTTTTCTTCATCCTGATTTCCGTTTAGATCCCACCAGATCCGGGCTAGGGTTTGATAAATCGCTTTTGAGGTGTTTTTTTTATCAGATTCTTATCAGAAATGCCGTATAGGTTTTCTTCATCCTGAACTCATTTAATTTTCAAAGGTTTTTTATCAGTGGATGAATAATGGGCAGTATGGCTCAATAGGAGTTTCTCCGCATATTACTCACTGGCAACAAAATGAAAAACAGAATCCAATGATGTAATGCAACCATAAAGAAACCAACCAATTAATACATGATAAACATACCTTTGGAAAGGCGTCGCAGTATCTCCATAACAACAGCTACCTCTACCATATTTGTCAAGCTATGCCCAACATCATCTAAGACCTCTTTTCCATCAGAAATATTTATGAATGAATAGGGACCATACATACCCCCTGGAAGATAATGTTGTTCAAAACTTTTACACTTGACAAATGGAGCATCCCAAATTTTACTGGAATAAAACTTGGAATTCGGGAAAGAACTTATGGAAGGATGCATTCTATACTGCATATCAAGAAGGTGCTTTGATTGGCCCAAAGAACTCAACCTTTGAAACAGACTTCTTCCAAAGCAAGCTTCCTCGGAAAACTAACAAAAGTGGCTCAAGAAATAGACGAATAAGAAGAAAAAGAAGCAGCATGACATATTAGCAGTTAAAATAACAAAATGTAACTAGGCGGAGAAGCGAATTTGTACCTTGCTATGGACCATCGCAGATAATTGACATTCATCACCAATGAGAATAGCATTTTGGATGCCAAGAACCTGTAGGGGAATTAAAGTCTCACATTCTTTGAGCTGAGCAGCTTCGTCGATAACCAACAGGTCAATTGGTTCTATTTCCACTGAATTTAACTTATAAGAACTGGAAGCGGTGCAGAAAATGAGGGAAGCAGTTTTTAAACAAAATTCCCTGATCAAACCTTTACTTGCCATATGGGGAATGGTTGAAGTATGTTGAAGGGATCTTAGAATAACGAGGCATTCACATCTGGTCTTGTTTAATAGAATTGATGTCGAGCACTCAACTGCCCCATCCATAACTGTATCCTCAGATGGATGAGTTGACTCATTAATTACTTCAGAATGTAAAAAGAATTCCTTAAGTTCTGCCTCAACAACATCGTCCCTTGAAATTAAATTTTCAAAAGAATCAAGCAAACCAAGCAGCACATTCATATTCTGAAAATAAGCTTTTGAAATGAAGGCTGATGTGAGATGGGTGCACAAATTACTGACACAACTTCTAAGAGGAGTTGCAATTGCTCTGAATCGCTTTTTGATGAATTCCAAAAATGTTAAGTCTTCTAAACTTTCTACGTTCTCCAAGGGTTTTTGTATCAATGTGCCTTCCATGTTTGGTTCATTCTGCAAGCCTTTTTGTGACAGTGTGTCTTTCTTGCTTGCTTCATTCTCCAAGCATTTTTTATTTTCCAAATGCATGTGGTAAATAGAAAGGCAATTTTCAAGAAAGTCGATCATAGAAAATATCATGGGCTTCCACCCAGTTAGGGGTGCAAAGCACAGAGAAAGGCAATCCACTCGATGATCCAAAAATACCTCAAGGAGATCATTGTCAACTTTCATTCTGTCCTTACTTCCAAATATGATAACATCTCCCAAGGAATAAATCGATGCATTTTTATCTGTGTCAAGCTGACGGAATTCTTTGACCAACCTCAGGAGATAAGAGGCCACTTGCAAAACTGCAACATTTGTCGGGGCACATGCAAGGGTTCTACATTTCAGTGTCAAGAGTGTACACAATAATGTACTGACAGTTTTTGTTTTTCCAGTCCCAGGTGGCCCCCAAATAAGTTTAACCGATGACCTATGATGGCATCGTATAACCGAAATAGAATTTAATACTGCAGAAATTTGGGATTCATTCATCTGGGAGGATAAATTAGCATGCAAACTTTTGGTCCAAACATCATCCACTGGTTCAGCACAACAGTGATCACAAGTTCCACCAACCTGTATCATCATAACTGTCAAACGATGGATAAATACAAAGCAACAGACAAGCTTCTAGGTAATACTGTAATAGGCTCAAGAATACATACTTCTCCTGTTTTGGATGGGGAATGCAATATTTCTAGAAAAGTACACAGAAAAAAAATCTACTTCATTGAATTCTTTTTCTTTAGGGAACTAAAGACAGAATAAAGAAATAAAAACAGTAAAAATCCACAAAGAAAAACGAAAGTACATACAATAAACAAGTTATTCCAGTTTCATACCGTGGAATCAATGCACAAAACCTCCTTTATAATGTTCAAATTTCCCACCGTGTGGAGTGCCATCCATATTCGATTGTTTGTCACTGTATTTACCAAAAAAACTGCAAAAAGAGAATTACTCATGCCCACATTAACTTCAATGTCCTTTGACACTCTTACTATAAAATCACCATCTTCATCAACTTTAGTGACAGAAGCGAACACAAATGTCCGTCCAAACCTGCTTAAATCAGCAACAGATTCAGGTTTAATATCTGACAACACAAACATGTCTCCACCCTTCGGTTTGTAAGATTCCTTTCCACCTGGTGCAGACCCATTATTCCAAGAGTCAATCTTTATTTTATATAACAAATTCCCATATGGCTTGGTTTCCTCGAGGGAAATTATTTCTGAGTGAGGTGCCTCAGAAATATCATCCATACTCGAACACAGTTCAGCACGCGTTTCCTCTTTTAAGGGAAAAATAAAGGACCGTAGATATTGCCCTACTGATTCAAAAGTTTGTGGGATATTCTCCACCTGCAAAAGATCAGTTTGAATATGATCAAAGGGCCAAACAAAGTCCAAAGTATGTTCAAATCATATATATATATATATATATATATATATATATATATATATAGAGAGAGAGAGAGAGAGAGAGAAGATTGTGAAAATGGCAAAAAAGAAACACTATACTTACGACCTGAACGAAATATAGAACTTACACAAATATCAATTAAACTAAATCCTTACAACATTAGCCAAACTATAAAACAATTGAAAATTTTTGGAACCATAGGGGGCATTGGGTTTAGCCGTTTAGCTGCACGGAATATTCATGAAGTCAGAAGTTAAGACATATAGATAAAACATGGAAAGTTGATATAGATCAAAGACATCAAAGTGATACATATAAAACAGATATGAAAAGGAAATGCACAACAAAACAAACAAATAGTTACATATAAAAGACGCCAGAAGTTACTAAAAGATGGTAACTGAACCCAACCTACTTAATAATATTGATACTATAAGCATGCAGAAAACTGAGATAGATGTGCATCTGCACCCTACAATCATACACAGATTCATTTGACTTCAAGTAAATACGCTGTATATAGATTCACAGTGGTTCTACACTTCTACCGGGAATGCGTCTTAGAAAATTAATGACTTGATTTCAGGCCTTTTCTGAACTACAGAGATGTATCCCAAGCAGAACTGTTGTTAACATAACAGGAACAATAAACTTCCCCAGCCTTTCTGAATAAATTGTAATGTTCATGGACTGGTCCAATTAGGGGTGCAACTCGGGTCGGGTTGGGGCCAACCCGAACCCGACCCGAGCAACCATTTGGTCAACCCGAACCTGACCCCACCCGAGTTCCAACCCGACAAGGTTCAACCCGACCCGACCTGAGGAACCCTTTTTTGCCAACCTGAACCCGACCCAACCCGAGATTTTTAACTTAAAAAATATTTAAAAAGTCGGGTTCACTTGGGTCGGGTTGCCCAAGCCCTGAACCCGAACCCGACCCGTACTCAACCCGGGTTGAGAAAACCCAACCCGACCCCGACCTGAACTCAACCCAACCCGACTTTTTCCCTGGTTGAACCCGTCGGGTTCGGGTTGAGCCCGCCCAAGTTGCACCCCTAGGTCCAATGCAGTATTTCTGCACTATATTTTAATGTGAAGTATTGAAAGCCGAGAGATAAATCTCACAAAAAACAGGATTAAACTCGATGTGCGCCAACAACAAGAATGATGATACTGGCCAAGTCCAAGCAATGCTTGAACTTAGTTACTGTAACTGACTTAGTAAATACATCCACTGCATTGGCATCTCGGTGTATTTTCTTCAAGTGAATACTTCCACGTGTCATCCATTATCATATCTTGTGGTATTTCACATAAATATTCTTAGTGCAAGCACGACACACTTGGTTCTTCGCTACATGTATAGCACTATGAATGTCACAATGCAACAAAATGCATCCCCGCTTCAGCCCCATATAATGCACAAATCCGGCCAACCAAATATCCTCCTTGGCAACCTCACCTACTGCCCAGTCATATGTCTTTGTCGTAGACAAGGCAATCATAGACTGAAGCGAAGCTTTCCAAGAAATAGAAGCAATTGCTAATGTGAACAGGTGGTAGATCTCCTCTCATCTGTCTCCAACATAATATGAATCTATATATTTTGTCAACTCATATTCAATTTTTTCAATGTCATACACCAACCCAAAACTCATAGTGACCCCGTAAGTATATGAGAATCTACTTCCCTACACTCCAATGCTCTATTTCCGGGTTACTACATCCACAATATGTTCCATATCAGACCTCGCACAGATCATGGCATACATCAGACAACCAATGGCACTAACATAAAGGAAGTTAGACATATTTGTAAATGGCACTAGCATAAAGGATGTTAGACATATTTGTACATTCCTCGTCAGGGGATAGGAACAAGTACTCGGTCAATTTGAAGTAACCAACTAGAGGAGTGCTAACTGGTTTTGAATTTTTCATGTTGAACCTCTTGAGCACATGTTCAATGTACTTGACATGTGAAAGCCAAAGCACTCCATCTTTCCTATCTCGACAAATTTATATCCAATGATCTTCTTAGCAGCACCTAGATCATTCATGTCGAAGTATTGGCTTAACATAGATTTTAGCCCATCGACTTCTTGCCAAGTGTTAGTAGCAGCTAGCATTTATAGCAGCAACTTTATATATGAACAATTACCAAGGGCACAATAATAAACACATCAGCCAAAACTACTATGTGTGTGCTCGTTCCTTGTCATAAGGGAATCAAACCGCAGATACCATTTCCAAGGTGACTGCTTCAACTCATAGAGAAATCTCATCGGCAAAGAAACATGATCATCTTTGCCCTTTTTAAGCAAATCCCATTGACTGCTCCAGATAAATTTGCACCACTAAGTTGTCACAAAGGTATGTGGTTTTAACATCCACCTTGTCAATCTCTATATTAAACCCTGCAACAAGACTCAACAATACCTGCATCCAGTTATGCATTACAACAAGTGAGGATATCTCGTTGTAATAAATGTCCTCTTTTTAGCCATACACCTTTGCAACAAGACAGGCCTTGTACCTTTCTCCCCCTATATCCCAAGTGTGATTTCGATGGCGACTCCATCTCAGTTGTCCATATCCATAACCCACTTGTGGCTTTCCCCGGATGGTTGCTAAGGGTTCCTCTCTTAGAAGCAGGAATCTTCCCTCGGGGTGCCGCTCCCACCTCGGAACATCGATTCGGCACTCCTTAGGAAGGAGCTTCCTAGGAGGGCGACCCCAAACAGACAGGAACCGCCCCAATGACACTAGCAGTTTGCTTCTATTACTCCATAAGTCCCACCATCACCAACTTCCCTGCATCAAACTCCTCCAACTCTTTAAAGCACTTCATTGGAGCAAGCACAGAGGCGTTACATCTTCAGAAGGCACGAGGAACGAGTGCACGTAAATGAAGATGGTTAAAAATTAGTGCTTTTTAATGTACTTAAATTTTGAAAGATACATATGAAAATGGTTTGAAACTATTAATTTTTTATGTACTTGAATTCTGAAAGATAAACAAAGAAAATATTACAAACACGCTCCCATGGCGCTCCCAAACTGAGACTCTTCAAGACCCCCCCTTCCCCACTCCCGCCCCCGCACCCGCTTCGTGCTTCTAAGGTTCATCTTTGGCTTTGACACTGCTGTCTTATCTCGTGCTTCTTGCTACTCATGATCTCTATCCGATAATTCTTTTTCTTTTTCTTTTTTGATGGGTAAGCTGAGGTTTAGCAGGGACCCCTACCGATTTATTTGATAAAAGGGAAAGATGATACAATAATAGCACAAAACCAATCCTAACTCGGAGCATTGGAGAGAGGGAAAACCAAGGTTCAGCACATATGAGCGACAAACACTAAGCCTAATAGATCAAAATGCTCAATACTTGTAAATTACATAATCAGCTAATTTGGGATGGGTATGTTGGGCTCTTAGTGAGCATTTTGGCCAAATTTGCTTGTCAACTTCCTGCCATGATTATTTTGATTTCTCATGCTCGACTGGAATCAGGTGGATTTGATTACACTCATCAGCTCAGGATACATTCTTTTTTGGAGATTCTTTCGGACCTTTTGTGTTTGTTTGATCGTCCTCCTTTTCTAAGGATTCTAATGGGGAAACCTCCTCCGAGTCGGAGTAGTCCTCATGATTATTTTGATTTCTCATGCTCGACTGGAATCATGTGGATTTGATTGCATTCATCAGCTCAGGATACATTCTTTTTTGGAGATTCTTTCGGACCTTTTGTGTTTATTTGATCGTCCTCCTTTTCTAAGGATTCTAATGGGGAAACCTCCTCCGGGTCAGAGTAGTCCACTGATCCAGTGTCTTCTTCACTGTCTTCATCATCCGTCTTTGCATCTGAGTCCTGATTATCATTGTCTTGGGTGGCTTATGAGTCTAGGTCTTGAAGAATGTTGAATGGATTTTCTGCCTTGGATCCGGGGGGAGTATTTACACCATTGACTTGAATGGTTTCTGAGTCCAGGGGTTGGAGATCTTGATCACCCTCTGTCTTCTTCAGTTTCCAGAGCCTCAAAAGCATTGTAACATGAGATTTTTGCTCGAGGATTTGGAATATTGAGTTGAGGGCTCAGACTGGAATTTGTGGAGTCGTTTTCCTAGGTCAAATTTTTATTGATTTCCTTTTGTTTTGGTTTCCAGACTTGCTTTGCTTGTTTGCTGATTGTATTTCGATTCTGAGGGACAAGACCACACCTCGTAGTTGTCTTGGGTGGCTTCTGAGTCCAGGTCTAGAAGAATGTTGAATGAATTTTCTGCCTTGGATCCGTGGGGAAGGAGGGTACACCATTATCTTGAATGGCTCTTGAGTCCAGGGCATGAAGATCTTGATCACCCTCTGTCTTCTTCAGTTTCCAGAGCCTCAAAAGAATTGTAACAAGAGATTTTTTTTCTCGAGGATTTGGAATATTGAGTTGAGGGCTCTAACTGGAATTTGTGGAGTCGTTTTCTTGGGTCCAATTTTCATTAATTTCCTTTTGTTTTGGTTTCCAGACTTGCTTTGCTTGTTTGCTGATTGTATTTCGATTCTGAGGGGCAAGACCACACCTCGTAGTGACATGGCTGAAATCTTTACAATTTCGCAAGCCTCTGGTTTCCAATCATACTCCACCTGTTGAATATGGGTTCGAGTGAGCGTTTCTATATGAATGATATCTGGAAATTTCTTCTCCGATTGGATTTCAATACTGACTCTAGCAAAGCATAGTCTCGTAGCCTCTGTCTTAGGAGAGTCCAGGTAGAGTGGCCTGCCAATCTTGCTAGCCATCTTGCGTAGACCCTTATGGGTCCAGAATTTCAAGTGCAATCCGGGAAATCTAACCCAGATGGGTATTCAATGAGTCCCTATCCGATAATTCTTCCCTGGAAGCATATCGTTATCAGTATCGCCTAATCATGAATCATCAGTCTGAAAATGTGAGGTATCAAGTTTTTCTTCGATATCTAGATTATGTGATTCTTCTACTGGCACACTTAGTCACATCTAAAATCACATCCAGACTAATCACTACATTTTTCATAGTAAGGTGCCATAGCCTATGCCCTTTCACTCCTTTCTCAAACCTGAAATACACGCTGCTTGGATTTAGTATTTAGCTTGCTCCTTTGTGTACTCTAGAAGCGTAGATATGCACATAAGTTAAACAACAAACTGGAAGTTTAAAGTCATCTGATGTAGATTGAGATCTATTTATCTCATGACACCCCATATCCACTATATCCGCCAAAAAGTGCTTTAATTTTCAATGAGCCTCATAGCTCTGGCTCTCTCAAGGAGCATGTTCATTCTTTCAGCTATATCGTTCTGAAGTGGGGTATCCGAGTTAGTGAAGTGCTGCTGAATTCCTATGCCTTTGCAGAATGCAAACAAATCACCGTTCATGTATTCCGTACTATTATTAGTATGTAGACATTTCAGTCTCATACTTATTAACTAATGCTAAAATTTGGAGAAGACTTCAGACTTAATTCACATGAACAACAATCATACCATGCCCGGATAGTCATGAATGAAAACAATAAAATAATGAATACTGCCCCATGATCTCACTGGCAAAGGTCCCCAAACATTTGAGTATAGTCAAGTATACATCGATAATCTGAACCTAGCTCTGGTGACTCAAAGGGGTCCTCTGGAAGTCCAAGAGCGGTGGAAGTAGAAGTGCCATAAGTCGGGCCGGCAGTAGAGAGATGAGCAGCTCGGGATATGCAGAGCTCGGGATGGAGAGCAAAGCAGGTCTCAAACTCTCAATGCGGTGGCCCTCCCTCTGACAGTGAGTGCAAAATGGGCGACCACGACCACCAGTAGTACGGCCTCCTCCAAAAATACGGCCACGGCCCCTGCGTCCTCGACCACGACCAAAGGAAGTGATAAATTACTGCTTATTTTCTTCCTTTCCTTGTTTATTTGGCTATTATTATCGCATTCGCATGGATTTGTCCCTGACTCTCATGATTCCAAGGACGATATCGAGGATGAGGTAACATGGGACGTAGATGAGGAGATCGATGATGACACCGAGCTGACAGATGGTACAGACACTGCTTCCGGAGATGTTGGTGCAGAGGACTTTCCTTCGGCGTCTACAGAGGTTCCCTCCAGATCTTCGTGGCATTAGTATGCTGATATGCCATGGATGCGTCATCCATTCCGAGGCCCGCTGATCAGGGAGCCTATTCTTGACATACCGAGACCTCGGTCACATGGAGGAGAGTGGGGCCGAGGTCAATTATCCCCTTGAGGACGGAGCGGATCATTAGCTAGTTTTCTTCCCGTATCACGGTCCATTCCTCCACTTCCACATTGGTGTCCGTCTCAGTCTGAGACTCGATCTTTGCAAATCCAAACTCCTTTAAGCAATTTCCACTTATGAAGTTCCATCAACCTCCGCTGACTCAAATGCCCCATAGGCATATGACATAACTACGAATTATCTTCGCTGACCTCAGTTGATGCAACTCAACATAACATAGTTTTCCCTAGTAGCTTATACAAGTTTTCAAATGTTTGCTCCTTCGTTACGATTAGTGCACCCTTGACTCTTTTCATAACTTCTTCAGATACGTTGTACAGGAAGCCGCTAGAATCCAATGCCTCATGAGATTAATTTTTTTCGAATTCGAAGCATGCCTTGCTTTAGATAAAGTAAACACAATCCCGTCATGCACCTTGGTTTTTATTGTACTTATCATTTTTCCGACACGGAGAAAGTGGGGTCGAGTCACGAACCAACATTTTTCTGACGCGGCCCAACTTTTCCCGACATGACCTGAAAATTTCACGACACGACCCGACACTTCACCTACTCGACCCCACTGTTGCCGAAATGACCAAGAAACTCCACCAACTCGGCCCTACAGTTCACCTATTCGACCAGAAATCTCACCGAGTCAAGTGAGTTTTTCGATACAAACAAAATTTTCCACTAGTCTACCAGATTTCTACCCTGTTATTATACAATCGCCTTTCTTTGACCTTGGCTATGATTTTTTTAAATTCGGTTTAAACACATTTCTTCACCGATGAGGAGAAAAGTTTAGAAACTTACCATTCGCACAATGGCGGGCAGCAACCTCTATAGGGACGGGGTAGGAGGATTCCTCGTTCAATAACACTTTCTTGCAGTCACCAACATAAGAAACACTAAGCAAAAGGAACCCACGAAGAAGATGGAGAAGAAAAATGGCTCTATTCTAATCATAGTAGTCGGAAACTCGGACTCCTTGGGCAAGTGGGAAACTCGTTTCCTAAAGGTGGGAAACTCATTTTCGAAATGCATGAGAAACATATAAGAAACTTACATGAAATTCATGCGTAACGTATGGAAAACCAATGGAAAACCTATAGAAAATGTATGTGAAACGTGTGGGAAATATGTGAAACTTACAAAAATCATTTAAAAAAACACAAAAAAATTGTAGAATAGATATTAAAAGGAAAAACAACAGCATATAGGGTAATAAAAACTAAAAGTAAGAATTATCCATATAGAAATTTAAACTTAACAAAATTTAAATCTACAAAACCATATATTTCATGTTTTCCTTGTGTTTCACGTGCATTTTCATTAATGTTTCTCTGTCGTTTCTGAAATGTTTCCAATGTGTTTCCTAAGACGTTTCTCTCATACGATTTATCGTGATTCGATTTGATTCAACAGAATCGGGGAATCCCGAATCGATTGCATCGGAATCGTGAATCCTAATTTGGGAATCGCAATTCTTTTTCCACCGGAATCGCGACTCTTAAATGTTAAATACGCTTTTTATTATAATAAAATTCGCGGTTTTACGTAATTAGGATTCGGGAATAACAAAAATTAAAACCGCGATTCCCATTACATAAAATCCGTTCTTTAAGTGATGGGAATCGCAAATCCCAACTTTTTTACGTTAAATTACTGTTCTGACCATCTTTTTTGTAATAGGGGTGGTATTTTCAGTGGGGGCTTTTTGTAATTTCAATTTAAAACCTTAAAATGCTTATAAAATGAGGGTTTTGAGTCAAACCCTAAAAAACCTCTCTTTATCTCTTCTCCTCTCTTTCTTTCACCGCCGCCCCTCTCACTTCCCCTTCTCCTCGCCGTCCGACGGAAAGAAGAAGAAGAAGAAGAAGAAAGAAGAAGGAGAAGAAGAACTTTGCAGGTATTTTTTATTTTTTTTTCATTTTCTTTGAAAAAACTAAAAAAGAAAGAATCCCCCCCACACACACACACAGTTTCTGTGGATGGTTTCTCACAGAAACCATTCTCACACGGTTTCTGTGAAAATGAGCCCGAACCCCCACCCTCCCTAAACGGTTTGTGTGAAAGGGTTTGCCAGTGGCATTTGGCTACTGATGTTAGCACTACCATGTTTTAATTATTGCACAACTGACCTTGTCTTTTTTCTCCATTTAATTGTCTTTTGACTCTTTTCTAATGTCGTTAAATAATAAAAGACAAGATGAGTTAGTGCAATTATCAAAACATGGTAGCTCCAATCCAACGTCAATAGCTTTTGGTTTTTGAGAATTATTAATTTTCTGGAATTTTTATATCAAGTCCAGCATTTTTCAAAATTACAGTGGAGCCCACTTGATAGGATGATCCAAGCCATTCATTTGTCGGGCCATAACGTGTTGTACCCCATGGATCATCTCTCGATAGGATGACCTAACCCTCTGATCTATAAACTTTTTTATCTACATTTGGTAGCATCATCCTGTGAAAATGATCAATGGGGTACATTCAGTTGCCCAACAAATGGTTTGGAACTTTGGATCATCCTAAGAAGTTAGCCCCACTGTCCTTTTTGAAAAAAACTATACTTGACACACACACACACACTACATGAGATGTAAATTTTGATTCCAAAAGTGTTTACTGATTCAAAATTGCAGTTTGGCCCAATTAATTTTAGAATTTGAGAATTGAGTTTGAGTTCAAAATTGAATATTATTAGATTGAATGTGCTGATTGTAGCATTGTGCAAATATATTTTTATCAAATATTGTTTATGATTGAATGTGCTGATTTTTTATCAAAAATAATATTTGTAAGATTGTGATTGTGCAAATAAACATTAGATGGCTTGATATATTTCTGGGAATGATAAGTATTTGTTTACTTTTTAGTATTTAAAGGGCTGTGACTGAAAAGGTTCCAACTTCCAACAACCTCTCACAAGTCCATTATAAGAAGACAAGCTAGGAGAGCATCAGAGTACAAACTCAATTTGTCTCTGACTTAATGAGATAGAAAAGATGGCAGTGATAATATCATTTCCCTAGATATGTGTTGGAAATTATTAAAGGGAAATGATTTTAGCCCAGCCATATTTTGATATTCAATGCTATCCTAGCTTGTCTTATGAGCTAATAAGATATTCTTTATCATTTGTCATTCGATAATAGTACGAGACTACATACGAGCCTACGTGGGGCCTTTACGAGTGATGGTGAGCGAAATGGCTGAAGTCTCCAACAATGGTTTACTAGCATGGATCAATGGGTTGCAACAAGTGGAAGGCATTAATCTTGGCACGGTGGGCCTATGCAGCTTACGCAATCTTGCCACTGTCTGTGTTGATTGGGGTTTGATTCGTGCGCAATCAGTTGTTGGGATCCAGATTTGCATGTATTTCGTTTTGGAATGCAAGAGCTTTGTCCGACTCATGAAGATATTTGCATGATGCTCCGCATTTCTCCTGATCGTCCCTTGTTCAAGGCTTCATTTATGATAAGGCATTGAGCCGTCTGATTGGTGTGCCATAGAAGTCCCTAGCTCACTACCGTCAGGCGAGTAGTATCTTCATGCACAAGCTAGTACAAGTCTTTTCACCAAGTAGAGAACTGGATAAGGAGTATCGTCGTTGCCGTGAAAATGCCTTAGTACTATGAGCTTATCCAATGTTTCTCTTTCCGGGCCGATCAGAGTCATCGGACTTGATCCCGCTATATTTGTAGACTTGGTTGGTCAAGTTCGCAAAGGTGCAAATCTAGCTCCTACTGTCTTAGCTGAACTTTTTGATAGCCCAGATAGTGCTCGCCGATCTACTGGATCTGACTTCCCGGAAAGTTCCGTCATTCTTTATGTAAGTATTATTAGATGGTTTATTAAAAATGCTTGAATGATGTGCTAGGTTATGGATAATTATTATTCCTAACTTTTTTTTATTTAGGTTTGGTTAGTGGAGAGATTACGTATTTTGGCTCCACCACCTTTGCTAATACGAGCCTGGACGAGGAGTTTTAGTACTCGGGAGGTGTTGGTTTCTTTCGATGATCGCGACAGTTGGGCTATATGGCTTAAGGGTCGCGAAAGTAAGGACGTTGAGTGGACTCTCCCATGGTTGCCCATTTCCTCTGCAGTCTTCGAGACTTTTGGTCAGAAGTGCGTTCGGATAATGGGTTCCCAGAGCACTTCCTTTTACTTGCTTCTGTGGATCCTCCGACAGCACTATGGAGCCCAACATCACAAGCGATGATGGATGTTTCGGTACCAGACTCCTTTCGCTCTCAACCCTTGAAGATGAAGAAAGTTAATGCGATTGATAGAGACTGGAATCGGCGAACCATCATTGTCGTTCAGAACAACCCCACCCCTAGAGAGGTGAACGACTATTTTTGGGAATGGTATGGGACTGGTGAGGCAAGTGATGCTTCTGGGAGCGGTGCAAAGGGGTGATTTATTTGTATTTCGATGATGTATTTTGTTGAACGGGTATCAGATTTATGTAATAGTTAATTAGTTGATTACTATTTTGTATTCTCAAATAGTGCTTATGTAATGGGTAGTTAACTTTATTGTGTAATTATTGCTTCATGTTATTTCTTATCTTTGTAATGTTTCATGTAGTTTTATATTTTGATGAAAGAAAAATATTATACACTCTCTCAAGTACAACATACCTGCAAAATAGTGAATACCTCCGGGAATTCCCACGTAAGACGGTATGTTGGATAAATCCAATGGATTTGACACTGCGCCACGGGAAACCCAACCCTGACCCTACACCCTACCCCTGCAAAATAGTGAAGACCCACGGGAATTCCCACGTAAGACGGTCTATTGGATAAATCCAATGGATTCGACACTGCGCCACGAGAAAACCAACCCTGACCCTACCCCCTACCCCTACAAAATAGTAAATACCCTCGGGAATTCCCACGTAAGACGGTATGTTGGATAAATCAAATGGATTCGACACTGCGCCACGGGAAACTCAACCCTGACCCTACCCCCACCCCTGCAAAATAGTGAATACCCCCGAGAATTCTCACGTAAGACGGTATGTTGGATAAATCCAACGGATTCGACACTGCGCCACAGGAAACCCAACCCTAACCCTACCCCCACCACTGCAAAATAGTGAATACCCCCGGGAATTCCCACGTAAGACGATCTGTTGGATAAATCCAATGGATTTGTCACTGCGATACGGAAAACCCAACCCTGACCCTACCCCTGCATACCCTTCCATGCATGCATGTAAGACACTCAGAGTAGAAAATATCTATCATACTTAGCCAAATATTTTACAATTTGATTTTCTCAGAGGCAATTGAGAGAAGAAAGACGAGACTGTCGACCAAGAATTTCAAGGCCAAGGAGGTGTTGGTGATGATGACGTGGTTTTTGAAGGGGACCTACAATATCACTATGATGAAGAATATGTGGAAGAAGATTATGATGAGGACATAGTGTTGAGTACGAACGCAAGGTCAACAACAGTTTTATTGTCACACTTAGTCAAAGGAAGGAAAGCTGGCGAAGGACATGGGGTACTAAAAAGTGGAAATGTAAGCACTGTAAGAAGGTTTACAATGGGACTTATACAAGGGTGCACGCACACCTTGTGAAAGCACCAAGAGGTCAAGGTCAAGGAATAGCATATTGCAGTGTAGTTGCAAAAGACAGAGAATCACAAGAGCATATCAAAAGCCAAGTCCAACGAGCAGAGAATTTACCTAGGACAGTGCCACTGAAGAAATCACAGTTAGACGTGCTTGGCAAGTCTTCCAGCTCTGGTGCGACTTCTTCAAGTAAGGTTGTTGAATCACCAATTGGCAATGTTCTAAAAAGCTCTGGGCGGAGCTGGACGGCTGACTAGCGCCCAGGCTGCGCCTAGGCGTTTTGAGGCGTTTTTTATTTTCTTTTAAATATTAATATATTTTCATAATATCTTGCCTATTTTTTTATATAAAATACAAATACCTGAATACATAACAATACAAACCATTTTACGCATAAGCACTAAACATTAAATAATAACAAAAAGTCAAAAACGCCCAGGGCCTGGGCGGCCGCCTATTAACGCCCAGGCGGTGAGACCGCTTTTCTAAACGCCCAAGGCCTGGGCGGTGCGTTTTTTCTGCGCCCAGCGCCTAAGCGGCGCCTGGGCGGCCGCCTTTTAGAATAGAGCCAATTGGCAAGTCTTTTAAAGCAAAGGATAGAGACGATGTTGATCATAAAGTGCTACGATTTTTTGCCGCCAATGGGATTCCTTTGAACGTCCTCCGATCTCCATATTTTCAAGAGATGATAACTGCTGCCAATTCTGTACCTGGATACAAGTTGCCTTCTTATGAGAAAGCAAGAACAACTTTATTGGGCCATGAGAAAGAGAATTTAACAAGAGATCTAAGTGTTCTAAGAGAAAAATGGCCTAAACATGGGCTTTCTATTGTCTCCGATGGATGGACAAACGTGAAGAACAAAGCCCTGATTAATATACTGGCATCGAATATGTTCGGTTCGATGTTTTTCTATTCGCACGACTTCTCTGCCGTGGAGAAATCAGAGAAAAACATTGCAAAGTTTTTGTTGGATGCCATTCAAGAAGTAGGGCCTTTTAATGTTGTACAAGTGGTGACAGATAATGCAGCCAATTGCAAGCTTGATGGGACAGAGGTTAATAAAGTTTATCCCCACATATTTTGGTCTCCTTGTGTGGTTCACACATTAAATCTGATATTCAAAGACTTGAGCAAGCATAAGCACCTAGGTTGGATTGGAGAGACTTACCGTTCCTGCAAGGATGTCATCAAATATATTACCAATCATTCGCAGGCCCTTGCTATATTTAGAAGCAATTCGGAGTTTGAGTTGTTGAAAGTTGCGAAGACTAGATTTGCAACTCATTATACTACACTTAAGAGACTTCTTGATGTAAGGGAGGCGTTGCAGATGACAGTATTGACAGATGCTTGGAAAGATTGGTTGAATGCTTGCACCAACAAAGTGATGATAGAGAGGGGCGAGATGACAACAACTTGTGTAGTCTCTGATGAATTTTGGACGAACATAAGATTGGCATTATTAATTACGAAGCCCATCTATAACATGATTAAGTTCACTGACCAGGAAAGCTGTCTAATATCAGAAGTGTACTAAGGCATCGACAATATGTTAGGACAAATAAAAGAAAACTTGAAACATGTGCCTGACATGTACAATCATAATCATGGTATTGTGGTGGAATGATAGGGGAAGATGAATGTTCGAATGCATGCCTTGGCTCATGTACTCACTCTTATTATGACCCTGCATATCTCAATATTTCAGCACCAGGCGGTGGTAAACGAGTCACCCCACGTATGTAATTGTTTCTCGTATTGTGAATTTTCATAATGTAATTGTATTTATCTTCATTTATGTTGCCGACTGATCAATTATTCAATTTTATTTTCAGATAAAGACCCTGAAATCATGGAGATGCTGTTTATGAAGCGATTAAGGATCTCTCCCCTGATGATGAGATGAGTGGTACGATTGGACGTCAATTATATGATTTCATAGGAAGGGTTGGAAGGTTTTCCAGTAAATTTGCCAGGGAGGATGCGAAAGATCCCAAGGTGTCTGTGACCAAATGGTGGAACTTTCATGGAAGTCATGTACCTGAGTTACAGTCAGTGGCCATCAAAATTCTCTCACAGCCTATCAGCACATCTTCTGCAGAGAGAGTATGGGGCACGTATAGCTTCATTCACAACGTAAAGCATAATCGCTTAAATTCACATCGTGCTGATACCCTTGGGTACATCCACTCAAATCTTCGACTCCTAGCCAAATTTAAGTTCTTTGTTTCGTTTTTGCATGTAATAATTGTTTTTCATTACTTGTCAGATTATTTATTTAATTTGGAATCTATTATTTAGATATAATGCAGCTGCATACAAAGAATGACCAAATAGGAAATGGGACATCAACCCAGAGTTCCCAGTTATGGATGACTCCTCTATCAGAATGGAGGATAAGCGATGGCAGGATCTCGATGGTGATTTCCTTAGACCTTCTACATTTCGTGTGTCATCTCAGGCATTACCTTCAAGTACTTCACTCACTATTTGTGACTTAGACGACAATGACAATGTTGCAGGATCTGGGACTCCAAGAGTGGTCAGCAGCTCGGAACCTGAAATTGGACGATCATCCAACACTCAAGATCGTATTACTAGTTTCCTGGGGTGTCGAGAACGTACAAGGGGAGGTACAATTTCACACTTGAAGAGAAATATTTAAAATCTTTAACACTTTCAATTTCCCAGTGAAGATACTACTCTTATAAATATTAATTCATTTATTTAAACTTTTCCTTTACAGAAAATGTAGAAGGATGAGGAGAAAGAAGAGAAGGAACTGATCTTGTTTATTCGAAGGGAAAGAGAAAAGCCTAACTTTATTTCTTTTTATTTGAAAATACTGGAGAAATTCTGTAATAATTTTGATATTTGGCTTTTTGGAAACCGATTTTTTTGTTTAATGGAGTCTTGGGCCTCTTGGCTCTTGAATGAAAAGCTGTTATAATTTCGGTATTTAGAGAATCATGTTTATGTTTAATAGTGTACAGTTAAATGCTTAGATTTTGATTTTCAGGTATTTTTCCTTAAATTTTATCATTTATTAATTTTTTATCGCTCTCCAGCGAATCCCCGACGAAAAATCGAATCCCGCTCCCAACCATCCACGGAACCATCGAATCCCGAATCGAATCCCGCCCTGACAACCTTGAGTAATTGAAAGTACCGGCCAGGGGAGGAACTACATGAGGCATAAGGGGAGCATCTGCACCTGTTGAGTAGGGCCAAACTCCTTAATAGGCCCAACTCAATTGGGCCACCCTTATGTATAACATGCACCCCTTATGTATAAACTGCCCCCCCCCCCCCCTATGTATATGTATAAATCCCGGCTCCACCACTGGACCGGCCATCCATAATTTCATAAATAAAACACAATTTCTGGGTCATTTTAAAAGACGGGGCAAATATTTCATGTCCCATTTAAAAGCTTGAAAGCAAATACGTGGGGACCACCTTGCTGGCGTACAAGCTCTCTAAATATGACAATCAGGCAAGGTTTTGACTCGGCTTCGATCATTCCTGGAACATGCAATCCTACGAGAAGACTACATAAAATAAAAGTGTAGATATAAACACGACTATGTTCTTTATAAGAACTAAGAAGTTAAGTACACCCCTTTTCTTTGTCTTAACAGTGGACCCATCGAACCAGAAGCACAAAACGTGACTCATCACTATCAAATAAAATATTCACTTCTGCAAATGGAAGAAATATCAAATAAAAAGAATAAATGTCTCTAACCTTGTCTTTGTAAAGCTGGTCATTGAATATATCTTCGAGAGACCACGAAAACACCAAATCGATTAGACTTTCCGGAAATACCCCTTTCTTGCGACCAATATTACCCCTATTCATCGTCAATCCTGCACCAAAAGTGAAAAAAAAAAGAAAAAAAACAAGAATGATTATACACCGGCGAAACTAACTGTAGCAAATCCTCAAAGCGATCGAACCTCGGATGGAAAGATCACCGATCTGAAGGCCTTGATTATCCATTTGTTGGGACCCTTTGTCGTATATAGGCTATGCTCCAAATTTGAAACCAGTTATTTTATTAAGAATCTCTTAGTATCGGAGAACGCACTCTTCTTCGTGATTAAGTATCGACCCCCGACTGTCTATGCTGAACTAAAGCTGATCTCGAATCTCATACCCTGCTTTGTTTGCTTTACCTGAACTCGAAAAAACAAACCCATGAAGAACTTAAGTCTACAGAAGTTGGAAAAATGCACTGCCACCACCTTCTAGTACTCGAAATTCCCATTCATAATTTCAATTTAATTTGAAGAAAGAAAACAGGGGGCATTAAGGTCAAATGGGCAATAATAAGCTTCACTCCCCAAGAAAAGCCGAGGAATCGAAGAGACAACACTCATTCACTTGTTTAAATACTGGCACTCCACTCTTCCTTCAATATTTTCCACCCCTTTATCAGCATATTCATCCACTTTTATTTTTGTTTTTTCATGAAAATAAATTCATTAGGGATGGAATGTTAGGAAAGGGGTGGAAATATAATTTCCTTGGAAAGTGCAAAAGTCTTTTACAAATAAATAAAGAGAGAAGGGTAAAATAAAGACAGTGAGGCCATTATTAAATTTTAAATTACGGGAGTAGGGTGGTTATAACCGAGGTTTAAAATTTCGGTTTCAATACCGGTTTCGGACCCATGAAATTCCATAATTTCGGTCGAAATCTGGTACAAAAACTGAAACAATATTTTAATCAATATTAAATTTCGGTCGAAATTTCAGTGAAATATTAAATTGATTTTAAAAAAAACAGAATTTTGGGGTCAAATTTCGGAAAAACCGAAATTTCGGCCGAAATAAATGACCTTTCGGTTTTGATTGATTTTGGTGTCAGTCTCCACCGATTTCGGTCGAAATTTAAAACCGTGGTTATAACTTATAATATCCTATGACATTGTATTTTGGAGTTTCCGAGAAGTGGAAAGGGCGCCCCTGAGTAGAAATGTGAATCTCCGAAAAAAAAAACACAAAGAAATAGAGAATTCGGATCGAAGGCAGATTATCAAAGATGGAAAATCAAATTTATATACCTAATTTTTTGTACTATGCAACCAATTAGAGTGCAAATTTATAAGCCAAGTATAAGAA
Source organism: Tasmannia lanceolata (assembly GCF_043159265.1). NCBI lineage: Eukaryota > Viridiplantae > Streptophyta > Magnoliopsida > Canellales > Winteraceae > Tasmannia > Tasmannia lanceolata. The sequence continues at coordinate 9,146,574 of NW_027518682.1, read as the reverse complement.
GGCATTCCCACTATTCTCTTTCTGTATCTTTGAGAGGGGGCTGTCCCAAGTAAAAGAATGGGCGAATATATATCATTTCCCTTGCACAACTGCAAATTTCATACAATGATTTATAGCATTCAACCATTCATTCCCGAAATGCCCACATCCATTAAAAATGCAATCCCCCCATTAAATAATGCAAAAGATGAGAAAACCCGGAATCAGAAAACGATTCTCAAACAATCCAAAGCTAAAACAAAAGCATGCAAGATTGCCTCTTCAACGGAGAGAATGAGAACAAGAGAGAGTGAGAGAGATGAAATTTATACCCTTATTTCTTCTGCAAAGCTTCTTCATTGACTATCATAGACTGATCTTCCAAGACTCTTCCTGTTTTCTCCTCCCCTGATAAAAATAAATAGATAGTGTTACGAGATTAAGTAAGAAGAAACCCTCTCTTGACTTCACTGTCTAGTCAACTTTCATTGAAAAAGGCATCCAAAAATATCGTATTCAAAGGAAACCAGAGAGTCGAATAGGTAGAGAACACATAAAAAAGATGTATAGAACAAGTCTACGTACGGGTCTCCTCTCCTGATTGGACGAGGTTGCTTTGAACTGAAGCAAGAACACACCCACTCTGAAACTTCAGTGCTTAATCGACTTGCATTGAAAAAGACCGCCAAAATCAGAGGGTTAGGATCAACCCATGGGAATATTTGTTGGGGGCACCAACCTATTTAGTGTGGCCCATCTAATGGACGGTTTGGATCATCCTATGGTGCGGGCCATACCGTACTTCGAATAAAGTGCAGGACTCCCCTCATCAAAATACAGTAGTGCTGATAACATTTCCCAAAAACTAAAACTATAAATCCAACCAAAAAAAGCAAGTTCGTAGAAAATAAAGAAAAAGTAGTACAAAATAGCTATCACGTCTTGCTAGATTGGTCTCAGAAAATTAATTGCTTTGGAAACGTTGCTAGATATTTTGTACAACTTTTTCTGTATTTTCTACGAAAAAGTCTTGCTAGCTGATCTCAGAAAATTAATTGCTTTGAAAACGCTAGGTTTTCAGGGAATAAGATCATTTTAAGTTTTTAACCAATTTTGTGTGAAGAGCAATTTTTCCAAGGAAAATTTTAGGAGTGGCCAAAGGTACAGAGGTGGGGCACCACTTGCTCCATAATCCAGACTGTAGATCTCCTTATAGATGGACCATGTCTCCAATTTACAGGACCCATTAATACGGAAGGAGTACCTGGCATATAATAAACGGTTTGGATCACTGTACAAGTGGGGCTCACTTGTACTCTACGGATGCTTAGCCACCATGACAAAATTAATATTCTAAGTAATATTTATGGGGCGCGTTGTGAGAGATGGGTGGGAGGTGGAGAGATTTGAGAGGGTTGGAATGTGGGAGTAAAGGGATCATGAAAAGGTAGCTAGTGCTAGTAAAAACCAGGAATATTTTTCTTTTTTCTAGTTTTTAAGGAATTTTTCATTCTACCTCTACTAATGCTCACTCGATTCTCTCTCCCTCTCCTTTGCCCTCACATGCTCATGAAGTAAAAATAAACCCAAAAATAAACCCCCTCTGAACTTCACTGTCTGGTCTACTTTGTTGAGAAAGGTATCCAAAACAATCTTCTTTACCAAAAGAAAGCAGGCCAAAGAGGACATTCGTATAAAATAAAGAAAAAGACTCATCCTCTGATGATAAGAGGTTGCTTTACACTGAAGCAAGGAGAAACCCACTCTCAACCTTGCCTGCTTAATCGACTTTCATTGAAAAGACATCCAGTCTCCTTCCCAAAAGAAAAAAAAAAAAAAAGAAATCCAAAGGCAAATTCGTAGAAAATACAGAAAAGGTGTGTAAAAGAAGTACGAGGTATCGAAAGTAATCTCAATTTTTTAATATTTCCAAACATATCGGCTTGGAAGAAATGCTATTTCAAAGTATGCAGACCATGTTTTATCATAACTTACCAAAGAAAAATCAAATGAAGAAAAATGGGAAGAGTGGAATCGTGACGCAGAATCAAAAGCGGGAGTAAAGTGGCAAGCTTTTTTCGTACTCTCCCGCGCCTTTTTGGGGGTGTTATTTATATGAGACTGTCACCGGAAAACCGGCTGGGATCTACCAGTTCCGGTAATTTTATCGGTTTCTTTCCGGATAATAAACCGGATTTTGACGGTAATCGTGAAGAAAAACTACCACGTAAGGAATGGACCCACTGCCACGTCTGCAGAGATCATCAATATTGCTGGTCTATTTCCATCGATCTCACCCTCATCGGATGATTTTAGACCGTTGATTTTACTCGCGTCGATATTGATAAACGGTCTCAATCACCAAGTGCATGTGCCACGTGGATTGGATAGTAACCGAATGCTTTCCGAGAAAAACAAGAGAAGGGCAATTTGCTGAATGATCCGAACCGTTTATTTTCTAGGCCTCCTTATAGATAATCCTTGCGTCCTATTTATGAGACCCATCGATGGACGAAGCTAGCAAATAAATGGTTTACCAGTTCATATTTAAGTGCATGCATAGTATAAGAACCCTTTTTCGATTCTGTTAATCTTTTAACGAGGTTAAGGAGCATTTAAAGCACCTATTTTCATGTACCCACATTTTTATCCTCAAAACACATTTATTATTAGATAACCGTTTCCAACAATTTCATTTCTATTACGAGAAAATAACAAGAATACCCCTGTGTCATAAAAGATAATAGCCAAAGTACCTTAACCCATTTTCCATGAGATTGAAATATTTTATTATTTTATATAAGATAAGTTTATTTTTGTCATTTTCATGAGATAGTGTATTTTGTCAGTGTATTTTATTCATAGGATCGATGATCCTAACCTTCCAATCTATGAATTTTTTTTTATTGTGGTGTCCATTTTAAACTTCCTTAAATCAATGGGTTAAGATCATTCTATGGAGAAGATTTTACGGGCCCACACTATCTACATTAGGGCCCAACAAATGAATGGTTGGATCACCCACCCAAACAATGTCGGCACATGTATTTTTTTCATTTGTTGGGGGTGTGCCCAGAAAATATTTTTCAATCCTGACCCCGATCTATGTAGTTTTTTTTATATTGCGGTGTCCATTTTAAACCTTCTCAAATCAAAGGGTTAAGATAATTCTATGGAGAAGATTTTATTAGAGAATAAAATTAGATCTGAATTAGAGAATAAAATCCGGGCCCAACAAAATGAATGGTTGGATCACCAAAAAAATGCGGCCACCAGTATTTTTTCGGGTTGCACGTAAGTGCAGAGCTGTCCACCATGTAAATTGTCTTGCATTAGATAGGTCTTTTTTATTATTTTCTATGAGATATAAGTGTATTGGTCATTTTTTATGAGTGAGTGGTACTTTGATCATTTTCTATGAGATAGGGTCTTTTTATTTTCCATGATATATGAGTTTTTTTTTTTTTTCCTAAGAGATATGTGTATTTAACACTTTCTATGAGATATAAGTATTTTTGTCATTTTTCATGAGATTTTAGTAGGGATATTTTCGTTATCTTTTATGAGATAAGGGTATTCTTGTTATTTTGTCATGATGGGGGTATTTTTGTAAAAACCAAACCCACGCCTCTTTTGTTGAAATTGTAATTATGAAAATAAAATCTCGACTACAATCGTTGTTCCAGTAATAAATGTGTTTGAGGATATATGCGTGGGGTGCATGAAAATAGGTGCTTTAAATGCTCCTTAACGAGCAAAACCCATCTTTTTTTTATCTATATAGAGGTTCCGTTGCTAAAACGAGAAGTGCTAATTAGAGTCTAATGTCCCCATTAATGGTGATGATGAATTATAGAGTCTCAAAAGGGGGCATATATGTGCAATTAGGACCTTTGATGTTGTAGAGTATCTTGATCAGGTGATCCATATGGTTTAAGTTCTAAACCATCGGCTTAGCATTTGTTGGCAGAAACCGAAAAGATGCTTGACAGTTCAAGGACTTTAGCCCTGTTTGCTTGGAATCGATTTTGAGTCTTAATTTTGAGCTCAATATCCAAAACAAACATGGCCTACCAATCATCCAATCAATGTGTTCGTAACAGCTTTTACCCGGACTTCTAATCCCTGCACTATGTCTAAAATATTAGACCCGAACCATTCATTTGATGGGCCCCGGCTTAGATACATAGGTCATGCCCCCTAAAATCACCTCCATAGGATGATTCTAGCCCTTTGATTTTGGAGAGGGATATTTGATCTGGAGAGGGACGACAAAATTTAGAAACCTCTGCATATTTGGAGATGGATATTTATTTTGGGCAGCACCCACCTTGGTCGGGACTAAAGAATTGAATGGTTTGGATAAGGGTTGCAGCTCGGGTCGGGCGGGATGGGTTTTCGAAAACCCTACCCTGCCCAAGAAACTATATCGGGTCGGGCCGGGTTGGGTTGTGTTGGGTTTTTTTTTAAGGAAACCCTGTGACTCATAAACCCAACCCTACCCAAGATAGTTTTAATGGTTGGATCAATTTTTTTTTTTTTTTCCACATTCTCGTAGTGAAATGGTGTTAATTTTTGTCAGTTACTAAAACTAAAGTTCCACGAATAAAAAATAGAAGATTAAGAAACTATAAAATTTGATTTTGTAAACTCTAATTGTGTATCAAAAGAAGTATTGTAGTGATCATGCTCCCCCACATAAATTAACTAGCCCAAACAATATTCTATAAACAAAGTTTACAGCACATATGCGTGGAAGATGATACAACCATGTTTCTATTTATGCGCTAAACTCATCTCATCGTCTATTATTTAAAGAGCTGTCAAGGGTTATTACAGTTCCCAAAAAGCTCTTACAAACCGATTAAAGAGGAAAAGACAAGCTACATTTGTACAATTATTAAATTATGGCCGTGCTAATATCATTTCCCCAAATGATATAGTTAAAAAGGCCTTACAATAATACGATAGGGGTACCACCCTTGATATTTGATCAAACAGCATCACACTCTTTGAGAAGCTGCTGTTGGATCAAATATCAAGGGTGAGCTCCACCGCACACGGCCCGCATTGTTGTAAGGCCTTACGCCGTATAATTTCTCTAGTTAACATATGGAACTTGTTAAATATAATATATGACAGGCCAACAGTAATACTAATTGATGTCTACAATTTACCGTGTAGAATATGTATGGGCAAGCTGTGTACCTCTTTTCAGTGAAGCATACATGATTTTAAAATGCAATATTCTAACTGTATGTTCAAAGAGAATGTAACTGGTTTTGATGGAAATTCAATTTAGACTATGACAAGAACCGTCATCATTTTTGTACCTGGTGTCCTTTCATTATTTTATCATAGCTAGTGAAATGGACAAAAATTAGAATTGCAACTCAGGTCGGGTCAGTTTATTTTTAAAAAAACCCAAGATTCCTAAACCCACCCATGGTATTTTTTGGGTCTGGTTGATGCGAGCTGGGGTAAAACCCGACCCAAATTGCACCCCTAGTTTGGATCGTGGAACTGTATGGATACTACTATATTTGAAAAAAAGAAAAGGTATTTGCTATCGTCCACAGTAGAAGGCATTTCGAGGATGGGCTGTTGGATGTGAGAGCAGCCACACCAGCTCAATTTTCAGCAGATTCTGTCTTCATTCATGATGTGGCTGCTCTCATGTGCAACAGCCCACGCCTTCTGCGATGGACGCTAGCAAATACCTTTAAAAATAAAATACTTGCACCTAGCAAAATGGGATTTCTTGTTTAGGTAAAAAAAAAATCACCATATCCTTGTCTGTGACAAGTGCGCAAAAACATAGGAAATTGTGCTCGCCAAAAAGTACGGGAAAAGAACCAATTCGTCGGTCATTTTCACCATCGGGATCCAGTTTTAGAAGTATTAATGTGTTCTATTGAGAGAGAGAGAGAGAGAGAGAGGGTTTTCTATTGATTGAGAGAAGAATAGTGGAAGATTGACCGGGTGTCTTTGGTTGTGCGGCTAGGGGTGTAAACGAGCCGAACCGAGCCGAGTCGAGCTTGGCCAGGCTCGGCCAGCGGCTCGTGAGCCTTACCGAGCTCGGGTTATATTATGTTCACACCCCTCATCTTCCCTGGACAGCCCTACTAGTGTAATTTGACTACTTTTTTTACACTATGGGTGGTGGTCCTAGTAACAAATGGGGTTCCAAAAATGAAGTGACATATTTTGCCCCCCCCCCCCTTTCACCCCCTGGACAACCCTTTTAATGTATAAATTAATATATAATATATATATTTAAATATATTAAATTCTTAACGAGCCTTAACGAGCCTGGTGAGCCGGCTCGGCTCGGCTCGTTAAGGATTCGAGCCAAGTTTGAGCCGAGCTTTTTTCGAGCTGAGCTCGAGCGAGCCTCCGAGCCCGAGCCAAAATTGACACCCTTATGCGCGGCAATCCGCGAGAAGATTAGCGGAAGATGTCCTTACCAAAATGGAGGGTGGAAGAGAGAGAAGGGGAAGAGAAAGAAAGAGAGAAAAGATAATAAGACAAGAACTTCTTGATATCTTCAGCGGAAACATCTCAGCCACGTAGGCGCCACATAGAATAAAATGTAATAATGATGTCTAAAAGTTGTCTAGTGGTCAAAGTTCTAAATGGCAACTAAACATGCTTTCGGGAGATTTTTGAAAGATATCAAGCATTTGAAACTCCTACCATCCCCCAAAATTAGCAACCAAACAGAGCATAAGCTTAAGCCATCCCCTTATTTCTTCCAAATATTTTTCTTCAATTCCCTCTTTGAATTCCTCCCTTTTGTCCCATTTCCAGATATTCGTGCACTTTTTCTCCCCAATTCAAGTGATTCAATGATGACAAACTGTGCATCTTCGAATATCTGCAGGTAAGCGTTCTGCCATGTTTATAAGAGTTCCAGCCTCCCTTCCTTCCTTGTTGCCCTAGAATCGAACCGTGTAGGGTTGTCTATCTTTGTTTTATCATACCAGGTTCTCTATTTTTGTTTTTTGATGCCCTAATTGCAAACACGTGGCAGCACCATGGAAAGCCTCATCACACGTGTCAACCAGCTCTAGTTCCACCAACCTCATCACCAACTCGCTATAAAACCTGCAAATCTTTCAAAAATGGCATAAAACCAACAATCCCTCTCTTCTCCAAAACAAAACCAAAAAATAAAAATAAAAAAATGCCTCCTTTCAAACCCTATCTCCATTTTCACAAAATCCTTCCTAATCGCAGAAACCTCCATTACTACCCAACAAGGCTTTCCTCTCACCACCAACAACAAACCCCACAACATCTCGAAGAATCCGGACCCTTAGCTTCCCATCTAAAGACGCGATCCGTGATCCGTTTTCGAGGACCAGACACCATTAAATTCCTTCATGGCCTCTTGACCAACGATATCAGGTGTTTTGGCGAGTCTCCACGCGAGAAAATCTCAACCTTGGCCACCCCAAATCTAGCCCTGGAATCCATTCCTCCTGTCTACTCTGCGATGCTCACTCCTCAGGGGAGATTCCTCTATGATCTCTTCCTCTATCGTTCTTCTAGACCTAGCGAGAAGCTCGATAGGACTGGTTCCGGACCCGGTTCGGACCCTGATGAACCACTAACATTGTTTGCTGATGTTGATGCCACTGTCTTGCATGAGCTCTTGGACTCCTTCAAAAAGTAAGTGTTTTTCTTCTATATGATTGTTGGGTTTCTATAAATTTATTCACAATTCTTTCTACAAATCGGTTTTCGATTGATATATTTGCTGGCAATTGAAGAACCCAATTTTTTTAATTTTTTGTTTGAATTTATATGATGCATCTGCTAGTACGTTACTAGGATATTTTCTCAATACTGTTCTGTTTGGAGTTTGGACCGATGAAATACTCCATTTTGGTTGGTTTATTGAATGTATGTAGCATTTGGATATGCATTACAATATGGTGATTACTAGGAAATTTTTTTTTTTTTTTTGTATTAATTTAATATGCCAGTTTGGTTTCTTCAATTTTTATATTGCATCTGCTAATGCATTACAATATGGAGACTTTTAGAATTTGGGAGCTCTGTAGCTGTGCTTTTATAGCTGCCTTTGATGACTTAAGGCTTTGTTGCTGTATCAGTAATTAACACCAAGTGTCTGGCAACTGTCTATCTAATCCTAAGATTGTCTAGTTAGAAAAACACGACGTGCCCTAGGCTTGCTAAATCGAAAGAACTAGCATCCACTATCATGCCAATTGGGAAGTAATGTAGAGACCAGTGTGTCAGAGTTCATCCCAGCCCTATGTATGTCATTCCTTCCCAGCTATTTTAAAGATTTCTTGGGAACACTTATTAAACTGCATCAAAGACCACTGTTTCTGAACACCATATGCAATTCAAGATAACAACAAATAGAACCAAATGCTTATCGGCTGCCTTCTCCTCCAGTTGTTTTATTTGTGGCCTTATGTAGGTGTTGATTGGCCTGTTTAGTCCCGCAAGGGAAGTTGATGTACTAGTGTGACCAATGTGAAATTCCAATTACTAAAGCTCCTATAGGATTGCTTTATCAGTAGCACCAGCCAATTATCTTAGATGGCTTACACTATCAAAAATGCACAAAGAAGACTATGCAACGAGTGGAGATTTGACACTAGCCCCATTGATGGATGGAGGATAGCCAGCCCTATCCCTGGAGATTTGATGCCATGTTGGATGAGATTCAGGAGCTGGTTTGCAGTGTCCAAGTTCAGTTTCATCATGTCAATAGATCGCCAAATAACGATGCGGATAGGCTCGCTAGATCGGGAGTTAGTAGAGCGGTCTTGGAGATCTTTGACTTCCTCTCCACTTGAGGGTCAATGTTTTTTCCTTTTATTCTTGTCTGTTCTTCTATTGTATTTCTGACCACCTTTGTCTCAGGGCTTTACCCTTTATTTTAATAAAAAATTTCACCATTCCAAAAAAAAAAAACAGATGTTCAATGAGAAACACAGAGTGATCAATCTCTGAAGACTCATATCGAGTTGAAACTTGGGCAAGTCAACTTAATTTGGACGTGCTCCAACTACCTATTATAAATTATAATGTCCAATTTTAGATTTTTTTTGAGTGATAATGTCCACTATCAGAAAAACCGGAGTTTTAACTTCTATGTTAAATTAAGCTTAGTCAATGAAAACTTACCAACAATTGGTAAGTTTTCACTTTTGTTGGTAAGTTTTCACTTTGTTCGAGAAGTTGTGTCTCAGGGAGATATTGCTGTGAAGAAGATTGGTAGGATAGAGAATCCAGTAGACATGATGACCAAGCCTATTCATGCGGCTAAGTTCAAGCACTGCTTGCACTTGAATTTAGCAGCTAGTGAGTGCCCCAGGAGGGCTGTTGCAGAGATAATTGGACTATTGGAGAGAGAATTCAAGCCAAAATGGAGATTTGTTGAGTTGGGTGTCTTGAATTTGACCTGGTTGGGTCTGAAAAAAATGTATGCGGCCTGAGAGCGACCCGTTTATTGGCCCGACAACCTATTTAAGTGAGTTCGACCCGGTTTGGGTAAGCTTGTTTTGACCTACTTTGTATAAGGGGTTTTAGGGCTTATTTTAATATTCTAGGTTTTCAGAAGATGATTGAGAGCATATTTTCAAAAAAAAAAAAAAAGAGGATCGAGAGCCCAGAGGGTGTACAAGTGTTTATGGGTGGGTTTGGTGAGAGATACCAATTTTCTCTTGTAATCTCCAGTTTCTATTGTAGATTTTCTCGTTGCCTCTGCCGTGGATGTAGGCTTTATGCTGAACCATGTAAATCTCTGTTTCTTCGTGTGTTTGCTTTTGTTTGCCTGTTTTGTTTTACTTCGCCATTGAAATTGCAGTAGCACCTGAAGGGGTTTTCACAGCAAGACAATTATACCCCTACAAAATAAAAGAAAACCTATAACACTTCTAATGGGCCCTACTATCATAATTAGTCCCTTTTCTGATTTTCGTAGAAGCAGCCCCCATCGCTTATACCTCTACTTCAAGATAAGATCTTAAAAAACTTTAATTTCCCATTGGAGAGAACAATCTTGTCTGATAGATAGGAAATGGGAAAATCCTTTATGAAGCTTGAATAATGGTTCTCATGTTGATTCTTTTGATGCTCCACCCTTCCTCCATATGTTTCTTCATGACTTGTTTTTAGGAGTTTAAGAGGTTCTAATTCAAACTTAATAATGGCTTAAAAACCTTGAATCATGCATCCATGCATTCTAGCTGTTGTGTTGGATTTAAACCTATGAACAGACATTTTTCTGTAACCAAGAAACATGAAACACATTATTAAGTATTAACTATGGATTCACGAACATTTTTTTATTGATCAACTGGATTCATAAACATTAGTTACTCGAGTTTATTGTAGACCACTTCTCAATATTTTAAACCACTTTGTGCAGTCGTATAATTTTCGGAATTACCTTTTGTGACCCACGTAGTGCAAAACTGTACCTGACAACACAGTTGCAATCATACACAAACCACGTGCCAACATATAAGTCTAGCTAAATTTCAGCGGGCTAGCTTTTACATATGATGTTTCCCTACCTCAGTTCTTTTTACAGATTCAGAAAGAACATCATCTCAGTTATTGAGCTGAGGCCCTAGTACTCAATGATGCTAAGAGGGAGTTGATCATTGATGATTTCATAAAGTCCCATCATAAGTGCTATGGTACAAATGTAGCAAAGGCAAATGACCTATTGTTTGGTCTGCTTATATGCTTATATGGAAGGAAGACTATGTTGATAAGTCTTCACTTGTTGGTTGTTTTGATTGACTGTTAGAATGAGGATGATAAGCTTAACCTATATTGGTAGGCTGCTCGTATTTTGATGTTCTCCTATCATTTTTCTTGTAAAACCCAATAACTCAGTTTGACGCATTAAAAATAATATATGTATGTATATGTAGTTATCTACTCAATTTAAAGCATTCAAAATATGTTATCTGCAATTTTTCACTCTGTAGGGGCAACTAGTCATTTATGGTTTACTATTTTCAGGGCATTTAGTCTATTTGTTAGTTTTAGGTACTAGTTCAAACTGTCCAGTCAACTTGATTGAGCCTGAACCAGTCACAAACTGATCCGGTTTTCTCAAAGTGTTAGAAAAATAAAAATAAAGAAGTGAACCAGTTTGATGTACGACCGTGTCCTCCCCCCCCCCCCCCCCCCCCACCCCCCCCCCCCCCCACACACACACACACAAATTAGTTAGTAAGGCCAGTGAAAGAAAGTCCTGATGATTTTGTATATATGTCATATCAATGAATATGCGTTTCTTGGTTATTTCGCCTAGGTATAATAGCAGGGCATGAGATGAAGAAACCATAATCCCTTACGACCAAAGATTGTCAAGGAGCTGAGAAATCTTCCCATCTAAATGCAACTTATTCCTCACACATGGATAACCCTCCCTGGTCAGATTATCTCCTTCCAGTGCATATTCCTTTCTTCTCCTTTCTTCTTCTAATAACAAATCTAAATCTATCATCACTATCTACAGTTTATGCGCAACATCAATTGTGGAATGGATATGCTTGACAGCAGCTTGGTCATCTTATCAGTGGTTACCATTTAAGGGCCCTTTATCTCTAAAGAATGGAAAAACTGATGGCTGGAGGAGCAGTAACGAACAAGAAACACAGAACTTCATAGTAAATATTATCTGTTTCGTATTTTATCTTTCAGAAGGAAATGAAATGCAAAAGTTGTTTCAATGTTAAGCACAGAAGCATATTTTAGTGGCATGACCGCATGACTAATCTGACAACAAAAAATATTTTGCTCAAAACAAATTCTAATTCCCTTCAACAGTTATAAACTTTAGTAATCATCCCTTTAGATAATCAATGTACAATCTTTATTAGCTTCAATTCCGTATAAAATATAACAACAAAAGATTCCGAGATAGATCATCATAGTAACGGAAAAAGTTGAAGCAAGTCATAAAAGCATCTCCATGTTCCATTGAGTGAGTAGATTGCTGACATCGTCACCAAAGGCCTCTAAAGAGCAATGCATGACTGTCACTCAAGCAAGCTTTCATAGCACAAATTATATGTTTCGGTTTGAGGGAAATGTTAGAAATAAGATGCATCATCATTCCGTAGGTTTAATTGCTTACTTCTAGTTGTGAAGGCTATGTTGTTCTTTCAACAGATAACCAATTTCTCATATTACCGTTACAATTTTTTTTGAGTTACTGTTTTTTATTCATTTTGGTGTAGATACCGATTGAGATCAAAAGTTGAGATCGAGAATGTGTCAGATGAATTTTCTTGTTGGCAACGTTTTGGTGGGCAGCTTTCTGGCAAGTCCTCATTAGCAGAAGAGCCTGAAGCCGCAGCTGTTGGCTGGGGTGGTGGCGTTGATCATGCTGGTATATCAGCGACACAAGGAAATAGTTTTGGATGGAGATGGTTCAAGGATCCCAGATTGAGCTGCCTTGGATTCAGGGGAATTTTTCCATCCAATACAATCCGTAAGATTTAAGTAGCCTTTGGTGCCTATGGAATCTGCATTTTTATGCTATGAACTAGGTTATATGCAACACTTATCATTCATCTTAACAATCCTCATTTGTTTTGCCTTTCTCAGCACCATTGATTGAATCTGACAAAGAAACCAATGAAGAGGTTTACCTACTATGGAGGTTAGAGAAAGGAGTCGCAGAGGGTTCAACCGAGATTCCAAAAGGTTTGTTTTGTTTCTTTCTCAATGGATCTGTTGTCACATCCTATAGATGATTCCAAGCCTATTATAGCTATATTAATTTGGCTATGTATGGGAAAATGATCTTGAGACATTATTTTGAACTTGTAGGTTTGACTTGTTTTAGTTTCACTATAAATAATTAAGACCAGCAGACACATAAATAGTTACTTTAAATCAACTAAAATTTGGTTGGCTTTGTGATGTAGAACAAGCCTACGATCGATGCTCTGATACCAACATATGATGCAATAAATAAAAATAAAGGGTCGATGAGTAGCTATTGGCCATAGATCTCAACAAGATACGTCAAATCTGGTATCAACTAAGAAGTAAAGATACTGTAGAAAATTTTAACAACCTTCAATTGATAACCAATTCAAAAAATTGAAATTGCAGCAAAAAAATGATGTGTCCAGGTTTATAGGTTGATTACAATTGTAAATTAAAACCACGAAATTCCTCCAGAAATCTTTGCAATATTGAAGTTTTCTTCTCCAAGAAAATCCCACAAACAAGAAATCGGCAACAAAATCTTTTACTCCTTTCTTATTCTAAAAGATGCAAAACTTGTCCACAAAACCTAAAGCGCGCGCAGAGGGATGAAGGGAGGCCGGGAGGGTTTAAAACCCTAAACTAAAACCTTCCCACTTTTGACAAAAAACAGATTTAAAACCCTAAACTAGGACCTTCCCGCTTTTGACAAAAAATATCCTCACTTAAAGCTCTCTCTACAAAACCACGTGAATTGTATTGTAAACCGTGACGTGAATAATATCGTGGGAATGGTGTGAACCCTCTTTTATTTTAATTCACCTAGTTTGACTTTAAGTGAACCTCTAAAAAACCTATTATACGCCTATGACTTAAAACCTTATAAAAGACTTGTTTAGGACCCTATAGCTAAAATAAGTCACTTTGATACCAAGGATGGGCCCCATAAGTTTTAACAACCTTTGAATGCTTTATTTTTCTCACATGATTATTCACTTCATCTTCAGCCTTAATATGATCCAATAATTTTTCTTTTAAATTAATAAGAAATGCATACATCAACAATCTGAGATTCATCCTATGATCAATAGTTATCGAACGCTGCCACTAGCAATTATGACTGTGATGTCATGAAGATAGCCATGAGTAGGGGTGCAACTCGGGCAGGCTCAACCCGAACCCGACGGGTTCAACCCGGAAAAAAGTCGGGTTGGGTTGAGTTCGGGTTTGGGTTTGGGTTTGGGTTGAGGGCTCGGGCAACCCGACCCGAATGAACCCGACATTTTTAATAATTTTTTAAACTTTTTAAGCTTAAAATCTCGGGTCGGGTTCGGGTTGGCCTCAACCCGACCCGAGTTGCACCCCTAGCCATGAGACAGGCACATATTATAATGACTTGATGAGTAGTTACAAGGCAGATACTTATGCTTTGCTTGAAATGGTGTGACATATCTTCACCTGAACAGTAGCATGACATCCATAATGCAATATTCGAGCTAGTAAGTAATAAAACAAAGCAAAACTTTAGTAGGCAATCCAATGATTTCAGGAACTACCAGCAACTCCAAGGCTACATAGTGCTGTTGTACTAACACACTTTCCTTTTATGATCGAACATCATGATGGCTTCTCTCCTCTCCTCTCCTCTCCTCTATCCGAAAATTACAAACTTTTACCATGTATTGATCTGTTGCAAGCTTCCTATTCCTATTTAATGTATTTTTGTATAAGTATCTGGCTTTGGGGGATAATCCATATATTGATGGATGCTTGCTTACACCCAAGTGTCTAAAAAGGTTTGAGTACTTCGTTTCCATGTTGATAGTTCTTCTTAGATTGATTGGGTACCAAAGGGTGTAACTTTAAGATGGATTTGGCTCATATTTTTATCTTGGTCGGTGCTTCCTATTATCTTGCTTTTATTTTCCCTCTCTATATGAGCATTGACTTTGTGAATCCTGCTATATTCTTGAACGCATATTGGTGTTCCGTTTCTTACGGAGTGATCAAAGTGACAAAGTTTGGCCTTGTAATACCTAATTTTCTCAACTGTCTCATGCATCTGAACTTTCTATGCTTTTAACTTTTTAGCTTTCAACAGGTGAAGCAATTCCTCTTGAATACAATCTTGCGGGTCTAAATGCGATCAGTTTCAACAAGGGCTGCTACGTGGGCCAAGAATCTGTTGCTCGTACCCACCACCGTGGTGTCATTCGCAAGCGCTTGCTTCCTATGAAGTTTGTCAACAATAGTGGCGAAGGTACTGTTTTGTTGCCTGCGATAATTCTTGGTTTGCCTCTCCTTAATATGACCAGGAACTTGGTTTATCTTTTTTCCCTTCCATTGGTTTCCCCCAGAAGTAGAGCAGACTGTTGCGCCAGGGTCAGAAGTGGTGGATGCTGCATCCAACAAGAAGGTTGGGACTGTGACAACTGCACTTGGGTGCCAAGGAATGGGTCTGCTAAGACTCGAGGAAGCCCTCAAAGGGTCAAAGGTGTTGAGTATCAAAGAGCAAGAAGATGTAAAGGTTGAGGTTATTCTACCCAAATGGTGGCCCGTTGAATGGAATCCGGAGCATCAACAACATTTTGCGGCTGCTTAGAGCTGTATATTGCATAGAACTCCATAAATTGGCAGCTGAATTGTCTTGGGCAGCTCAGGCCCGGGAGCTGCAACTCGAGGCCCTGGGACTGAAAATCCTGGTGGTTTCTTACTCTCTAATACATACAACTCAATAAATTGGTTTCCATATCAGCACTACCATATTTTTATATTTATCTATTTATGAAATAATAAACCCGTTTTAATATGGAAGCCAATTTATTGAAGACATGGCTGTTCTGTATAATTACCTATTTATGAAAGAAACCACATATACCTCATTTTTATGAAAGAATAAACCTGTTTACAACTTCAAACATTTACAACATTTTTCATTTCTGCTGTTTCTGTATGTGCTTGGGGACCTTATAATTGAAGTGAGATATAGATGATAAAGTTGTAATGTGTGGAATGAAGTAGCTTGGAGCGACTGCTTTGCTCTGAGAATTCAGCCCAGTTTCATGTCAATTCGGCTGGAGGGTCAGAAAACGGAGTTTTTTTTTGGAAATTGATAGGAAGTTTCGTTGATACGGTGAAAGGTACATTGGGACTAGAGGTCCCATCTAGTGTTACATAGTATCAATAAAGCATGGCCACAAGCATACTTCTGAACCATGAAGATAAAAGGTATCAAATAAACAGAAAAATTCAGCATTGCATTGTTCAGCCTCTTGCCCATTTCAACTCCCCTTCTTCACTGATCTTCACAACCAACAACTTCTAACATCCATCAATTCACGCCTATCAATGGAGAACTAAAGCTCCAACACAACAAACAGCTAAAAAGGCTTCCAGGAGAAATGCCTCTCACTTGGCGAAAGACCGTCCCGCCTAAGAGAACAACTTCTTAAGTGGGCAAAAGGTAGGGTTACAACCTGGGTTGGGCTCAACTCACTTGGTGAAAGACTATCCCGCCCCCGCCTAAGAGAACAACTTTCTAAGTGGGCAAAAGATAGGGGTACAACTTAAGTTGGGTTCAATCAGATTTTTGCTTGGGTTGGGTTGGCATTTCCTTAGGTTGCGTTTGGAAATCCTCTAATTTTATCTCGATTTTCTCTGGGTTATTGTATTTTCCTGTCTGTCCCAAGGTGACCCCGAACCAACCTGACCCGATTTCGGATTAGATGGGTTGGGTAGGGCTGACCATCCTCAACCCAACCCGAGTTGCACCCGTAGAAAAAAGGTGCAGGAGGACTCACCATTTCGGGGCTTCAATGGACTGATAACCCTAGCGAACTAACTGGAATGCCTTTGCTTTTGGGTAGGATGTGGTGCAGGACTGTTGTTACACTCACCTCAAACCAGGGCTTCTTTTTCAGTACTGTTTGGCTTTAAATCTAGGCCCGACCACTAGCAAAGTTAGGTCAGGAATAATTTCTCATTAGTTGTCCCAGCCTATTGAGACATCTGCTAATTGATCAATAGCTAAACCCTAATTTGATATGATGCTTAGGACGTAATAGCTAATTGATGAACGGTAAAAGAACAAAGCAATAGGCGATGAGCACACAATAAATTGATAAACCCATATCTGATCGGATGCTTAAGGATTTCTCTATCAGCATGATATCCGCATTTTTAAGGATTTCCATATCAGCATGATTTCTCTATAGGCGATTAGCACACAATATATCAACATTATATTGCAGAGTTGAGGTTAATATGCCCCACTGCCGCATATGGCTTTTTTCTTTTTTTTGGACGTAAAAGAAATGGGCGTAAAACAAATGTTACGTCTCATGTCTTATGAGGAAAATTTCCTTGCCTCATGAAAGGAAGAGAGTGGGGTATGAAAGTAGCAGAGATTCATTCAACTACTTCGCTCTCAGAGGCGGGCTCGTAGGGTAATTCAAAATAAAGCCGCGTGTAGTAAAAGCAACTAAGGCTCCTATATGCCACATATCTAAGGATTTAAATTTCGGTTTCGGTACCGGTTTTGGACCCCTTGAAAATCGAAATTTCTGCGGAAATCCGATGAAACAAAGACAAGACTATTTTATTCAATATAAAATTTCGGTAAAATATTAAATTTATTAACAAAAAACCGAGTTTTTCGGTGAAATTTTGGGAAAATCAAAATTTCGGCCGAAATAAAATACCGTTTCGGGTTTTTGTGATTTCGGTGTCGGTCTCCACCGTGCACATATCTGATATGTGGGGTTTTTGGGTTGTTTTTGTTTTGGCAAAATACATGTGCAGTCTCTGTCCGATATTCCCAGAACAAAACAGTACTAAAATGACCCGATAGGGGCAGCTTTTATTGCTCATCAGGAGCGGTTTTTTCTTTTGTCATTTATCGGCTGCCCACAGAAGAACAAAATACCGGGTACAAGAACGGGGGGACCTTTGTTTCACATGTTGCGCAATGGAATTTTTTGGTGTTTTGTTTCGAGAATCGATTCTACCACCCAGTAATTAGTGGGCTGTGGAATTTGAATTGGCTGCTCGTGCTTGCAGCTTTAAACAGTGGCATGTTTGGCAACCATGAAAGAATATTCCATGGAATATTAGTGGAGCCGGTTGTGAGAGATGGGTAGAGAGCGAGAGACTTGGGAGGGCCCTGAAAAGCATGAAAAAACCCAATTTGAAGTAGTGTATTATTTTCACTATTTTGTAGGGATTTTTCATCCTCTTTCCATGCTCTCTCTAGTCTCTACCATCAACTGTCTTCCTTCCTTCCTTCCTTTTTCAGCTCATCTTATTCCATGGAATAATTTTTCCTAGGACTTCTCGCTTTGTCTCAATATTCCAAAGGTAAAAACTGAAGATACTAACATGGGTGGAAGTATCTAAATTTATGGGTTGGCAAAGCAAAAGGAGGTGGCAGGGGTAGTTTGGTCATGTAAATATGAAATTTTCTCATTCTAGGAAAATGACAAATAGAAAGAAAAACTCAATTTGAAAGGAAAATGAAAAATAGAAAGAAAAAATAAAACATAAATTTTGAAGAAAAAATAAGTGGAGTTATCAGTGGTTGAACAAGATTATCTATAGAGATTAATTCAAAGACTCTATTTAGGGGTGGTTTAAATTTTATCAGAGGATGAAATAAGTTTGCTCATATTTGCCAACTAAGAAATTTTTTTCCCAGGGAATATTAGTTTATAAAGTACTTAGAGAGGGGTTAGCGAGGTGAGAGAAGAGACCTACAGGGCATGCATGAGTGATGAGTAGATGACAACTGGCTAATAATGGAGAAAATAAAATTTAGTTTGAGTAGAATATATTTTCCTTGCTTTTGAGCCTTTTCTCACCCTCTCCTCACAGGCCCTTACGCGTTTTTTCCGCCCACCCTCATCATTGGGTAAGCTAATGTTCGATGGAAAAAACCCATTGATGCCGAACACGGTCTTAGCGGCATTGATGTATAAATGATTAAATAGCACCCATTCTAACCGCTTAAGCTTTTAGAGTAAAATTGGTTGTTTCACATGGTATCATAGCGCGATTACCTTACTCTAGGTTATGAGTTCAAAACCCAATAACTTCTTGATATTAAAAATCCACATGCACGGCCAACCCAAAAAAGAAGGGCCACATGTGAGGGGGTGTTGAAGTATAAATGATTAAATAACACCGACTCTAGCAGCTTAAGTAAGTTGGTGCTTCTAATATTGTTAGCAAATCACAACTCTATCTTTAGTTAAGATGACCAGTAGAGAAGTAGCTAGCCTCCAGCTTAAGGAGGGAACGAAGTTCATGGATTTCGAATATAGAATCTGCACCCTCAAAGTAAAAATAGTACAGTTGCCTTCTAATCTGATCATAGGTGGAATCAAATCCCTTAGCTATTCGCCATGCTTGGTTTCACTTCCATCTTATTGGGATTTCGTTTTTTTGGGTTGGTTCAATTTAGGACATCATTTCCCAATTGTATTCATGACAATGGTTGCACTTGAAGAGGTAGTTGTTCATAGTCCGCATTGATCCATTTTCCCCAACTATGAGTTGTCAAATAGATTGTGAGGCTCCTTTTCTCCTACTATGAGTTGTCATAACGATTGGGATCCTTTTGTATATCTTGTCGTAGCTAGGCCCCTTGTAGGCCAGAGAATGACATCAGAATAGGAGCTTGTAACGAATTGCTTCAAAAAAGTTCATAACAAACACAAAATCCCTGAAGAAGTCCAAATAAGAGTTTCTTATTACCATATATTCAAGATCTAATGGCCATAAGTGGAGCAAAATTAATCATGGGAAATGATTTCAGCGCTCCTGTGTTTTGATAAGATGCACGAAGCATTCATTTACTATTTAAAGGGCAGTGAGAATGATATTACTGTTTTCAAAAAGCTCTTTCCAAGCCTTTAAATACCAAACGACAAAATGAGCCGATGCATCTTTATCAGACCATGGTAGCTCTGAAATCATATCATTTCCCTTAATAAGATCCTTATCACTTCTCAATACACTCGATGCATTCCGGAACTTAATGATTGTGCTCTAAAATGCCCTAGCATCCCATGTAAGTGCAGACGATGGAATATATGGTAAAGAGTAAAAACCAAAGTGGAACCATATAAATTAAAGACACTTGTAACCAGAAAATGCTCAGGCACGGCCCTGCTCACATGATTCAATTTCCAAATGTCTACGGCAAAAATGGTAAGGGGCAAAATATTAGTAACTGCACCCATACTCTCCCCACATTCACTGACTGGAAATGTTCCTACTGATCACGTGAAAGACTTACAAAATAGATCACATGGGCAACAAGAAGAAGTCCTCGTAAAAGTGCATAATACATATGAAAACAAAAAGGAGTCAGTTATATCAGTAGCTGTTAGTGATGATTCCATGGCCTGTAATTTTCCTTGGAAAACCTCAGGAAAGGAATCCAAGTCAAGAAAACGCCACATATTATATAGAAAAAGGAAATTAGAAACAGCAAAGAGACAGCCATGGAACACCATCAGCAATTGCTAGTACGTTTGCTTAGTTCTTGAATCACCACCTCCATGGTTGGCCTCAGATTAGGAGCTTCGTTGGTACAAACCAATGCCATTTTTGCCAATTTAAGTCCCTCTGGTTCGGAGAACTTCCCTTGAAGATTTTCATCAATGATGTCTTCAAATTTTCCAGATTCAGCCCCGAGTCGCATCGAATGAGTGATTCTCCGCTTCCCACTAAGGACCTGAAAGAGGATGACTCCGAATGCATAAACATCGCTCTTTTCTGTGAACCGGCCGATGGTAGTGTACTCCGGGGCCAGGTAGCCCATGGCGGCACTGGCCTTTAGAGTTGAGAAGACTACGTCATCGGCTAAGAGTTTGTGCAGGCCGGAATCAGAGAGCAAAGGATTGCAATGCTGGTCTATGAGGACCTTCTCGGCCGATAAGCTTTGATGAACCAGTCCAGGTTTATTGGATTTGTTGCCATGTAAATATTCGATGCCTGGATGATAGTAAAACACAAATGTTATAAAAAAAAATTCAAAAATAAAAACAACCAATTGCTATTCTACTCTGAAAATAAGAAGGTTTTCCTTCAATTTCTCTTGAAACCAAGAATACTTAAAGTTGGTTCCTTTCTTCTATTGATTGTGAAGAAGTATACTCCCCTGAATCATTAAGTCCACAAATGTTATGCAAAAAAAACAAAATTAAAAACACCCACTTGCTTCTATACTCTGAAAGAAAATACAGAGGTCTTCTACTTAATGTTGGGTTCTTTTCTTCTAGTGATTGTGAAGAAGAAAACTCTCAGAAGTCATTAAGAACACAAATGTTATGCAAAAAAGTCAAAATTAAAAAACACCCAATTGCTTCTCTGCTCTGAAAACAGAGGCCCTCTTTCAATTTCTCTTGAAACCAAAGATTTACTTAAAGTTGGATCCTTTTCTTCTATTAATTGTGAAAAAATAAACTCCCAGAAATCATTAGTCAGCATTCATGAAGCAGAAAAGAACTGATGAAAACAAGAACAAGTGAAAGAAACCTTACAGATTAGATTTTTAACTAAGCTGATTCACACTTGAGAAAAAATGATTATTTTTATGAAGACAAGTAGACGACGCAGTAATCAGAGACTGTAATAAAGAAGAAAAAACTGACCTTTGGCAATGCCATTGATGATAGAAACTCTGGTAGACCAATCCAGAACTCGATCCTTGTCACCCTTCACGTCGAGATACTGTAACAAGCTCCCATTCGCAACAAAATCATAGATAAGAAAACACTCTCCCCTTCCCCTTGAACAGCAAAACCCCCTCAATCTCACAAGATTTTCGTGTCGTAACGAAGTTAGTATCTGCAGCCCCTTCAAGAACTCTGCCTCCTCCGACTGACAGCTCGTCTTGTTGATGCTCTTAACCGCAACCACAGACCCATCTCTCAGAATCCCTCTGTACACCGCAGAGAAATTGCTCTTCCCCAACAGATTCACCTCCGAGAAGTACTGGGTCGCCGATTCCACCTCTTCTAAATTGAATCTAAAGCTCTGCAAAATCACCTGAGAAAACCCAACGCCACTTCGGCCATCGGCCAATGGATCCCACCCATTTGAGTACTCTAGACTGATTAATGGAGAAGCACTCTTCCTGCAGAAATCCTTTGCTTGATCGGTGCTTAGACGACTGTCGGAAAGCTCGAACGCACTTCCAATCTTCTGTTTCCGACGTCGGTACCAAGTCAAAGCAAGAAGACCGGTGACCATTCCGCCAGCCACAACAGAAATAACTCCGACCACAACAGCTATTGCAGGGGATTTCGACGAATTAGGGCAATGGGTTTTATTGCAATGTATCCCAATATTCGCAGACTGTGGAATCTCCTTCGAAGAAATGCCAGTTGATTCGGGTCCATAGGGTTCGGGTCTGTTAGGGTTCAGGGCATCCCAAGATTCGCAAGCTCTCAAAGAAGAAAACCCATCTCCACATAAACCCATGTTGTTTCCATACTGAAATCCTCCGTTTAATCGCTTCAAAGCTTTGTCAAAGAAAAATAGAATTTTGGTATGTCAGTTCGTCTCTCACAGAATCAGAAAAATGATAGAGAATCCAAGTGGGTCGTTACAATTGGTTTTCCTTATTCAGATCAACTTGTTAGAACACAGTTCTATCAAAACAAAAAAATAAAGGCGAAGAAGAATAGAGCAGGAGAAAAACGGAGATACCAGTTAATTCGAGGAAACTCGGCCTTCAACACTAAAAATGATTATTTACTGCTGATAATCATACGGTATCACCATGTTATAGAATTTTGGGAGAGCAAAATGGGAAATAGAAATCGTCGGGATAAGAAAAAGAAAATAGGGAAACCTACTACAGTACATAAATAAGCTAAATATGGAAAAAACATTCGTAACATCGGTTCTTTAAGATCATCTGGGCAAAATAAAATAGGGAAGATCAGCCTCAAAGACTACTTAAATGTTATTTATAGAAAAACCCTCTCAACCATTTCCTCTGAAAGTCCTAGTGAAGCCAATCTAGATAGCCCTAATCTGTAAGACTCGTATCATAACAAAGAGCTAAAGAGAAAATTCCACAAGCTATAAAAAAATATAAACTAATTTATTATACCCTGAGTAGAGCACATAGCAAGTGGGTCTTTTCAGATCATCTCGGAAAAAACCAAAACATGAGCAGAAAGAAGAACAAATTGAGGAAAACAGATTACCAGAAAGAACATTGCCAGAAAGAGTATTATTTCTAACATCCAAGACTTCAAGATTAGGAACACTGGACAGCTTTCCCGGAATCGAACCGAAGAGCTGATTGAAGCTCAAATCCAACCTCGTAAGCATTCCCAAATCTCCCAAACTCGCCGGAATCGCCCCCGTCAATCGATTACATTGCAAAGCAAGAACACTCAGCTTTTTCAAAAACCCTAACTGAGTAGGTATACTCCCACTCAACTGATTGTAACAAAGCTGCAGAACTACAAAAAAATGCAAAAAACAATTAACATAAACCCAGAACAGTATACCAAATAGAAACCCTAAAAATTATAGATTTTCAATTCTACTTACCCTGTAAACTAAGAAACAAGATAAACCCATAATAGTATACCAAATAGAAACCCTAAAAATGATAGATTTTCAGTTCTACTTACCCTGGAAACTAAAAATAAGATAAACCCAGAATAGTATACCAAATAGAAACCCTAAAAACGGTAGATTTTGAGTTCTACTTACCCTGTAAACTAGCCATGTTTCCGATTTCGATAGGGATGTTTCCAGAAAGGTTATTAACGTTGAGATAAAGGTCAGTTAGGTTGGTGAGATTAGAGATTTCTCTGGGGATTTCTCCAGTAAGAGAGTTGTAATGGAGGTAGAGACCAGAGAGAGATTCCAGTCCTGAAACTGAGGGAGGAACTGAACCAGAAAGCCCTTTGCCTTGTAAAGAGATGTTGGCTATTTTTCCAAACTGGTTGCAAGCAACTCCTTCAAAAGAGCCGTTACATGGGTCTCCATTGTTTGTCCATGACGAGAGGAACTGGTTTTCTGGATCCAAAGCTGATTTCATATCCATTAGCACTTTCACCTCGGCATTTCCACAAACAGTTTCAAAAAGAACAAGAACGCTAGTGAATAAGAAGAGATGAACGAAACCCATGTTTCCTAAAACCCTAAATGCAGCTCTCTCTCTCTCTCTCTCTCAGAATGGGTTTAATTCTAATTTTTAAAAGAAGGAATTAGAGAGATAAGAGGTGGGTTTTTTTTTCCTGGTGGTAGGAATTGCTGCAGCAAGGGATAGAGAGGAGGAGGGGAGCTTTGGTTTTGGAAATCACGCCAACAGAGTCCATATGGAAGGAAAAGGAAAGATTTTGTTCCATCTCGTTTCGTCTCTGTTGCTTTGTTACTGGTAAGTGTTAAAAACCTGCAATGTTTGTGGTTATGAAATTTATTGGAAGGAGGGTAAACTGTTTATAGATTTCTCGTTTGTTATTCTTCTGCGTATACGATATTTTGAACTTTTTAACTCACTTTATGATTTTAAGTGCGAAAGACATGTGCACGTTTGTTTGTCATGAACCATTATTGGAGTTTTTGCAAAAGAAGTCTTATACTTTGCTTTATTTGCCAAAAGAGTCTTCTAGTTTCATAATTTACGAATAGATTCACAAGGTTTGCGTGAATTTTGCAAATCAGGTAATTCCATCAATTTGTACCCATGGCAGATTTTTTTTTTGACTCACAAAAGACCAAAACGTCCTCATGTGTGAAAATTATGTCAGTGATGTGTCTTGAAAGAATGGGTCCCACCAGCTCAATTCAAACCCATGCAAATGGTGGGGCCTGCCATTTTGCCTCGCATATTGATGGGTCTTTCACATGAAAATTACCTTGTGAAGGACCAAAATACTCGTGATGGCCAATGATATGTTTTGATAGGATGGGTCCCACCGGCTCAATTCAAACCCATGCATCAGGTGGGTAGATCCCACAATTTTCACTAAGCCCGTGTGCATCGTGGGTCCACAATTTTACATGTCACGTTTTGATGGAGTGGGCCCATCTTTTTACACCCATACATAAAAAGCTGGTATATATAGAAATGATATTCCCACACCCTGGATTGAAAACTTATTATTGATTGTCATGGAGAGATTTTATACGATGGGTGGGAGTGTAAACCCGTATTTTTCAAAAAGTACTGTACTACCCACTCCATAGGATGATCCAATCCGTCCAATTGTTGGGCCACAACGTAATTAAGTTGTGGCCAAAAAATCATTATAATATGATGATCCTAACCCTCTCCGATCTATAGAGGGAC
The DNA here is from genome assembly GCF_043159265.1 of Tasmannia lanceolata. NCBI lineage: Eukaryota > Viridiplantae > Streptophyta > Magnoliopsida > Canellales > Winteraceae > Tasmannia > Tasmannia lanceolata. The sequence continues at coordinate 9,121,550 of NW_027518682.1, read as the reverse complement.
CGCACATTATGTAAGCTTTTATAGGATCGTCTTACGAAATTGATTTTTTGTGCACAACCTAATTACCTGGTGGCCCAACAGATGGACCAATTGGATCATCATATGGAGTGGGCCGTACCGTACATTAAGAAAATACGGGTTTACATGGCCACCAATCATATAAGATCTGTGTCATGGATATTTCCATCTCTTTACATAGTTAATTTTTGCCATTCCACGTATCAGGACATTTTGGTCTTTTTCAGGGAGTTGAAAAAAATTCTGCCGTGGGTATTTTGGTCACAAACCGATGGCTTAACCTGATTTACAAAAGTCACTCAAACCTAGCCGAGCCTATTTGCAAAATGTGAAACTAGAAGAATCTTTTCGGCAAATAAAGCATAGTTGAAGACTTCTTTTGCAAAAACTCCAAAATTATTCCATTGAATAGTCGTGGGCCCAGTTGTGAGATATGAGCGGGAAAATAGGTAGGGAAACTGAGCTCATGTTGAGTCGTTGACTACCATTAATAAAAAATTCCCCGAGCGGTGAGATTGGGGTATGGTGCCAACGGATCCACTTCAAATAGGTCCAGCTAGTAATGCGTACAAGTTCAGTCCGTTAAAGTTCAGATTCGGATGGTCCATGGACGGTCTTTGTCCATTGACACCCCGAGAGATGGGAGGGGGCATATTACAAGGCTGAGAAATGTAAAGAAGGATAGGAGAAATAGCCGAGAAGAAGATTGAAGCGTGAGTGGGGTTATGGGTTCAGTGAAATTCGAATTCTAAAATTGTCTTGTCGACAGTTCCATACTTTACTGCTGGCTTCCTCTATTTTCTTTCTCTACGATCTCACTAGAGCTCTAGCCTCATCTCCTTTAAATATTACGAAAACAGCCTTCTCTGAAAGACAGGCCCTCTTACCCATACGGCCATACGCATATACACATTAAAAATACATTAATTTTTCAAAATTTGAATTTGGCAATCTGACAGTGACAGTGTCCGAATTTCTTGATGTTTATCTCGATATGCTCACCAAAAACATATTTTATTACTATTTACTCAACGCTTGCATTTACGATGTTCGAGAATTTCAAATGCCAAGGGTATACTTGTCATTTTCAAGTTCATCCGTTCTTCTTCATACTTTTATGGCTTTGTAACTATCATTTCTCATCTTTTCTCGCCAAGAAAGAAAGTGGTTCGTAGATCCCATAATGTGATTAGTTGGCAAGCCTTGGGTATATAATAGCTTAAACATAGTAAAATTTAAAGCATTTAATGGCAATAATGAAGTCATGGGCGAGCCTTGGCGCACAACGATAAGGTTGCTCCATTGTGACTTGGTGGTCACAGGTTCAAGTCATGGAAACAGCCTATCTGCAAAGCAGGGGATAAAGTTGCATACATCTAGCCCTCCCCTGCTGACCCCACACTGGGAGCCTCTGCTCTGGGCCACCCTTTATGCTCTGTTTGGTTGCCGGGTTTTTTTTATTCCTGAGAGTTTTGTGGGAGAGTAAGTTAAATTTTGGTCCCATCCCATGTTTGGTTGCCTTTTAGCACTAGGTTTTTTTTAAGCCCACTCTTGTAATGATTACTTGTGGGGTGAATTTTTTAATCCCACTTTTGTAATGATTGGCTTTTCATCCCATCCTAAGATAACCCTAGGAACCAAAAATAAGCTTGAGAAGAATTTTTTTCTACCCAACATAACCAAACATGGGATTTTTATTTTACCAGGATACTTCTAGGACTTTTTTTTCCCACCTATCTCCCAGGGTATTTTTTTCTCCCACATAACTCCCAGGAACAAAAAAAACCCAGCAACCATACAGAGCATTAATGAATCCTAGATCTACAAGGTGTTTTAATAGTTAGAAAGAATTTTACTCGTATAAAAGATATTTAATAATTAGGGATTTGCTAGGCTCACTTTTTCATGAGAAAAAACCACCTAGGATGACCTAGATGAATAAGGATTTTCGTGGCTCCCTTTTTCGTGATAAAACAACCATCTAGGATGAATTAGATGAATAAGTCTTGGAGGTTTTGCTTGGCCCTTGGCTGCCACATCAACAAAACCCATTGTTTGGGTTGCAAGCATCGACAGCCATCGAGACTACTAGTGATGTCTTGTGAAACACTCCTCCTCACGTGTGGCACCAATTCTTTGGGGTTTTGGCCATACATGTTGCACATGTGGCCCCACTGTTGGGTCGGTCATATACATGAATTTTTAATATCAAGGTTTGAAACCAAAACCTTAGCTCTGGTACTAGGGGTGGCCAACCGGTTCGGTTCTCGGTCCTTAGTTACTTTTTTTTCGGTTCTCGGTTCCCGGTTCCATGAACCATAAGAACCGAACCGAACCGGACCAAACATAATCGGTTCGGTCCGGTCCGGTTCTCCGGTTCTAATGGCTAATTACTAATTACTAATTATAATTTATAAAAACTTATAATTAAAGTTATAATATAAGTTACTTTCTTATTATAAGAATAATATTAACTATTACTTATTAATATTATAAGTAATTTATATTAATAAGTATATGTATAATAGAAATATAAAAAATATTATATATATATATTCAAAAGTTCGGTTCTTCGGTTCCAGAACCGAACTAAGAACATTAGACCCGGAACCGAACCGAATAAGTTCGGTTCTTCATCAGTGGAACCGAACCGGACCCAAAGTATTTTTAAACAGTTCGGTTCCGGTTCGGTTCTTCGGGTCTGGTTCGGTTCTGGCCACCCCTATATGGTACCAAGTGAAACGACCAATTACTCCAAAAGCTCAAGCGGTTAGAGTTGGTGTTATTTGATCATTTATATTTCAACATGTTTTAATTGATCATTGTATCCTACTACCACTCTTCTCTTTCTTAGTAAAGTGGATTTCTCCCTCGACTCTATCTGTCCATTTTTTTATATGGAATTCTCTCCCAGAGTTGACAACCAAACACTACTTACCACAATTCTACAAGTAAGATTCAGGTAAATACAATGCTTGTCTCTTGTTGACTGTTGCATAATTATCTCCAACCAAACAGAAAGGAGAATTATATGGTGCTGGATCTCTTCAAATCTAGTGAATACGGGGCACATGGACTAACAGTTCTCCTTTCCTTTTGAAATGTTTGAGATTATCAAACGGTCATGATTGAATTATTGAATAAGTGGAAAGCGTAGTAGTTTTTCTTTGCATGATAATGGTATCTGTTGGGAAGGGCCTACCCTTCAAAGAGTGCGTCCTTTCTTTCCAGATCATCTTCACATTTTTTTGGGAAGTGATATATTCGGACCCTTTTCTTCCCCAGCCACCCCATCCAGTCTATTTATGACTATTCTTTTAATAGTACAAGGGGAGTGGCCAGGGGAAGAAAAGGGGATTAACATATCATTTCCCCATTTGTTTCCTTTGCCTGTGTTTGGCCCAACCATCATTGTCAATGGGCCCATTAGAAATCTGATTTTTGGGAGCTGTTGGCTGGGAAATCTTTTTTATTATTTTTGAGATTGTTTTGAAATATGGGTGGACAAATCATAACGGAAATGATATTTCCACCCCCTTCTCCAGCATTCTCATCCCTCTTGTTCATTTCCCCAATTCAAAATTTGCATAGGATGATCATAACTCTTAAAATGGACATCACGGTCTTAGAAACTTGTAGAGAACTAAGGGCTAGCTAGGCTCATTCTAACTATATGATTTTCGGCCTTTATCAGGGTAAATGTGTAAATGGGCCCTGCCTATTTTTATGACGCAAACTAATCATTCACTGGCCCCATCTATTTATAGATGGGCCATGCCCCAAAGTCTCTCTCTCTCTCCCTCCCTCCTTTAGAAAATGCCATTTCAGTGAAAGAAGCTCTTTTACAGCGGAATATTGGGTCACGCACCGCGCACCTTGGTTTAAGCAAAGTTGAGAATGAGACATTTTTAGCTTTTTAGCACATAAAGCAAAAAAGAAGAAGACCACCCAAATGTTCTTTACGCTTTTAAAAATTCCATATCTTTGAAAGCCTAAATCCTAAAATGCTTTCATATTCGTCTTTGTCAATTTATGTTGGCACGCAGACACTCTCCTTTCAAATACAAATAGACAATCTAGGTCTGTTTATTCTTCCGAGACTTTTGCCAATGCCTTTGGAAGTGAGAAGGCATCTCTACTTTCACACACTTTAGCATATATGCCTTACACTCAACATACACATGCTTTTAGAATCCAATGTCCATACAAATGAATAAGACAAGTGTCTTATTATTTTACAACCATGTTTCTCATATCAATACAAGAAAAGCTCATCCCAAGGGATTGAGTATCCCTAATAAAGTTTATCAAGCAACTCACTCTCAATAAAGTGTGAAAAAAAAAAGATTGAAAAGGAGGCATGGGTGGCATTTTGGAGCATAACTTAGCTTGCCCGTGAGTGAGAGAGAGAGAGAGAGGTCATGGAGCTCTACTCTTGGTTAGTGTGCATAAAGTAGCACATGATGCTCTAAGCATGTAAAGTTGAGTGGGTCCTCAATCACAGTTGGAAGTGGGTTGCATCTCATGGTTTTCTCTTGCAACATGAGGTGCCTTTGTGACCAATGCAACATCCCATCAAACAATTTCTTGGTAAATGGAATGTGTTTCTTTCTTCATTTGTGTAGCTTGTATTGTATTTTAATGTAGCCTACTAGCCTCTATGTATCTTCAAAGTTCCAAATACATGGAAAAGGACTTCTTGGTCCTCTGAAAGCTTCTTTTCAATAAAGCTGCTAAGGGTGATCCCTTGAATTGTCACCCATCATTGAGTTAGGATATGATTCCGAAGGAATAGGAAGGGTAGGGAATCTACTCATGCCTTTTTTCTTCCCATCAGGCCCAAAACACTTCTTTGTGTAATATTGTAATTGCTGCTATTAGGCAATCTAAACCAGTTGCTTGCAAATGAATAATTAAAAGAAAGTTGAAATTTTTTTAAGAAAAAGTCTGCATTCAACAGGCAAAAGTAGGGGTGTAAACGACCCGAGCCGAGCCTGGGCCCGGGCTCGGTCAGGCTCGCGAGCCTTATCGAGCTCAGATTATATTAATTTCACACCCCTCATCTTCCCTGGACAGCCCTATCTAATGTTTTTTACTACTCTTTTTACACTACGGGGAGTGGTCCAAGTAACAAACGGGGTTCCAAAAAAGAAGTGACATATTTTGCCTCCCCCTTTCACTCCCTGGACAACCCTTTTAGTGTATATATTAATATAATATATATATATATATTTAAATATATTAAATTCTTAACGAGCCTTAACGAGCTGAGCCGAGCCGAGCCTGGCCTAACTCGGGCTCAGCTCGTTAAGCTTAACGAGCCTGGCCAGCCGGCTCGGCTCGTTAAGGATTCGAGCCGAGCTCGAGCGAGCTTCCGAGCCCAAGCCAAAATTGACACCCTTAGGCAAAAGTCATTTAGGCCCTAAAGTGAGCTTTCTTTGGGCCCATAGTGATCTCTGATTCTAATGAAGCAAAGTTTAAGGCGCTCTTGCATGGCTTATGACTTTCTAATGAGAACATTTTGTGTTTCATTGATAGCGGAAGATATGTGACTCCCTAAATTTCATTAGATGGATGCTTAGGAGCCATCCGAACCTTAGATATTTGCGAAAATGGTGGACACGACTTAGGATGGAGTGGGGAATTTCTCCATTTCTTTTTAGCATGTTAGAAGATCCGCAAATAGCGAAGCAGGATAGGTTAGCCCGAGCGGGAGTTGGTAGACTTCGATTGGAAGTTTTCAATTATCTCCCTCCAGTGAGGAATGCCTTGTTATTGTATTGGCTTTCTTCCTTTCCTCTTTATATTGACCTACTCAATTGTGGGTGTAGCTCATTCTTTCTTCATTAAATGAAAACATCTCACTATCCAAAAACTTTGTATCCAATATGGTCATTTGCATACAAGGATTTTAATAGTTTTAGAAATGATAAGTTAATGACTTCCAAAGAGACCTTAATATCTCATTTGGAAGTAAGATTAAATAAAAATAATCTTATTTACAAATAAGGAGCGATCTCGTTGACATCCAAAGAGACATATAATCAAACTGGCTTACACAAAACTATCATTTGTCGGTAAAATAAATGAAAAAAATGAATGTCCTTTGGGTTCAATATGAGCTTGTACTGAATTTTTTTTAAAAAAGGAAGAAGAAGAAGAAGAAGGAAATGTTAGAGGCAAGGCCATGCCATTAATTTTCATTTTCTTTGGTATGGACTTCTATAAGTAAGTTCTATGATTCTTCTCTGGTGCAACAAGATCCTTGTAAACATTGAATTGCAGATAAGCTTGTGCTTTTTAAATAATTCCGAATAAGCCAAAAACTAAAAAAAAAAGAGAGATGAAAGCACTGAGTTCAAAAAGGCCAACGGACCAATGAATGATAATAACAGCTCAAGCTAAAAACCAATCCCAGCCTGACTCAAGCTCAAAAGCTCCGGGGTTGAGCGATCCCGGGGGAGTCAACCCACCCTAGTTGCCCACCCTACTCACCTACCGACTAAATTCACCAGAAGGCATAGCGTCGCTAAGGGGTGTATGGTGTCTTGCAAAAATGTTAATTTTTCAGAGTTTTTTTCTTCTTTTGGTCAGTAAGCTGGGGTTAGGCAGACCCCGACCAAAATAAAGAAAAAATCCTGACAATCATATGTTTTTAAAGAAGATAATTTTATAAGAAATATGGTTGATTTTATTATATCTTGTAGTGAAAAAACCAAGTTATCCTTGATCTTAGTTAATTAAGCACAAACAAAAGCAATTTTAAACATCTCCTTCATTTTGATTAATGATTGTACTTGATCAAGAAAAAGAACTTACCCGTGATGTTTGGTAAACATGACAAATTATTTCATGAGATATTCATAGCCCCAATTGAGAGAGATGAAGGAGGGAGGGCGGAGACTTAAGAGGGAAGGGTGGAGAGAGAATGACAAATTCCTAGGAAACAATGAAAAAAATTACACAGGACAAATTGTTTCTTTTTTTAAAGGTGCTTTTTAATGCTCTCCTCATTCGCATCCTTTTGGGGCCACTTGGAGACGCGGATTTTAGAATCTTGGATTTCCTGAAAATCCTGGATGGGATATGAGAGAAGAAGGAGACCACCTTCTTTCCGTCAGCAAGAGAGTAGGAGATCATCCCACGTTTTCAGGTTTTTGAAATCTCGGGATGGGGGAGAGAATTCTAAAACTGGATTTCTTACCTAAAATCCAAGAAGGAGACCATCTGTTTCACTTCTCCTACTCTCTTGCTGATGGAAAAAAGGTCTAGAAATCAGAAAACAACAGTTGGTCTCCTTCTCTCGTCTCCCATCTACGATTTTGAGGAAATCCAAGATTCTAAAATCTACGTATCCAAACGGCCACTTCAAGTCTCTCTCTTTGTGATTTACATCCAATGCTAGACCTAACACATCTAAGGTAGACTGAATAACTTCATGTGAATAAGAAATCCTGACGCTGCAACAACAATATTAGAAACAACGAAGGAAATCATTGTCATCAACCATGAAAAGGAATGACCCTTGAATCCACAAGAGAGAAAATTGTAAATCCCAAAAATGAAATTTCACTAATAATAATAAAAAAGCTCCCTCGCAATTCGTTCACAATCTTTAAATAAACCTTAAAGACTCCTAATCCAACTTTTTTTATATGACATAGGGTATCCCCACCCCAATTTTTAGGGCGGGACTATTCCCTACGGATGCACGCACTCACCCCTAAACCACGCGTATTTGGTAAGCCCAGGGAATTCGAACAATGGGGAGCATATCAATGCTTTAAGCCAAAGAGCCACACCCGTGTGGTAATCCAACTTGAGTATTTAATAAAATAATAGGTTTCCTAAAAGTGAAATGATAAAATAGTAGGTTTCCAACAGCGTCCGCCCTTTCGATTCAGTTTTTTTTTTATCCAGTTGTTTCATGTAGGAGTGAGAGACATGTTGTACATCCTATCCTTCATCCTTGGTTATCTTGATGCATTTAGCCAAAGACATGGGTAAATTGTTCCTTAGTGTGCATATCCAACTTCAATAAGGTCTGTTTGGATGCCGATAAGATTTTGATTTGGATTTCTCACATTTGCAACCCATTTTGTGTTGTAATTTGGATCCGGATCAAATTTTTGGATTTTCAAATCAGCGACTGACAGTGAAAAACATCAGATTTCCAAATATACTGTGGAAATAAGAAATTGGAAATCCACAGATATGACAGTTTCCTTCACACTCTTTAATCATCTCCCTCTCCCTCCACTAGGAAGTACCCTCTTCCCTCTCTTTCTCCCTCAACATGAGGTGGCGGATCTATTAATTTTGTATTCAAAACTCAATTCCAAATCCAAATTCAAAATATGAGGTATCCAAACGGGCCATAACTTTGTTTTTATATTATCTTCTCCGTAATTCACCAATTTTTTAAATATTTTATCCAAAAACAAAGGTCGAGGGGATTTCTTGATCGTTTATATGATTTTGATCAATTTCACTAGTAGGAACACCACGGATCAATCTACCGAATCATGCCCATGTAGCACAAGTGGATCCAAAAAAGTGGTTATCAGGAAAAAATTTATCAATCATCCTCATTTTAGGGCACGTTTGACCACCATGATTTTTTTCCATATAATATTAGCTTACCCAATGGTGAGGGACGGTGGGATTGGGATAGATACTTAGAGGGTCTGAAATCTGAATGAGAATAGGACAGGAAAGCTCCAAAAAATCAGGAAACAAAAAACTTAACTCAGGAAACAAAAAACTTAAACCAAAATATGATCAACTTTTTTCTTATTTTTAGCCATTTCCCACCCTCAACTTAGTCGTGCCCTCTCAGATCTCTCTCCTTCTCCCACCCGGCCTACCCCTCTCTCACTATCAAAAGACATTAATTTATCATGAAAAAAAATTCTGGCAGCCTGACATGGCCTCAGGATTTATTTGGTTCCTGGGATTTATGTGGGAGAAAAAAAATCCCAGGAGATTGGTGGGGAAAAAAAAGTCCTAAAAGTATCCCGGTAAAGTAAAAATCCCATGTTTGGTTGACCGGACTATGGTGGGGAAAAAAAAAAACTTCTTTTGGTTGCTTGAACTTTTGGGAAGAAAAAAAAATTCTTCTTAAGCTTATTTTTGGTTCCTGGGTTTATTTTTGTTCCAGGGATTATTTTGGGATGGGATGAAAAGGTAATCATTACAAAAGTGGGATTAAAAAATTCACCACACAAGCAATCATTACAAGAGTAGGATTAAAAAAAACCTAGTGCTAAAAGGCAACCAAACATGGGATGGGATCAAAATTTTACTAAAACTTCCTGGGACAAAAATTTAACTGGCAACCAAACGGAGGCAAACCTTTTAGCATTTTAGATGTAAATGAATGGATGCCCACCTATCTGCTAATGTGATGTCTGAAAATTCAGCATGATCTTAAGAGAGGGTTTCATAAAGATTCACCATTCTTTGGTAATAGAGTGTCATACTATAGAAACAGGGTGATCCTAGACCTCCGACATATAGAGGGACTGCACATTATAGAAACCTCCATATATAAGATGGTTAGGATCATCCTATGGAGATGATTTACGCGTACAACCCATTTAGGTATTTGCCCAACAAATGAATGGTTTGGATCATCCTATGAAGTGAGCCCCACAATACTTTTTGGAAAATATTGGACTTCACTTCCACATACCATATAAAATCTTGGCAAACAAAAGTCAAAAGGAGTGGAAAATGTGAGAAAGGGAGTGGCTGAAACATCATTTTCCTAGATTTTATATAGTGTAAGCCCAGACAGTCGAGTATTTTTCAAAACGTATCGTATGGCTTATATCATAGGATGATCCAAACCGTACATTTGATGGACCACAATGTGAGTAGCCTGTGCTGAAAAAACCATTTCCATAAGATGATCCCAACTCTCTATCTATAGACGTTTCCATAATATGCATCTGCTCCCTAGATAGGAGGCCTAGAATCATCCCAGGGAAATAATTTGTTGGGCAAAACCTATTTATGTTGTGACCTGTCATATGGACAGCTTGGGTCATCATATGGCGTAATCCATACAGTACTTGTTGAAAAATACTAGACTATACGGTCTTATACCATTTAAAAACTTTATATGGTGTAAGGCCATATAGTCATTTCCCAATTCCAAATTTGAACCCTGAAAAAAAAAAGTAGGAAATTTTAGAAATATTGCTCCTTTCCCAACTTTCCCCCAAATTTTTTCCCATCCAATCAGTGCCAAAGTAACTTCTTTTCCTTGGTTATGGAAAATAGCCTTTTTTTTCCTGACATGACCTTGACAAGACAGAATTTCTGTGTTCACTTCTTTTCCGTGAAAAACTATTATCAGATGTGGAATTTCTTATTTAAAGGGTAAAAATGACGTGTAAATTGACTTTTTCCCTCTAGATTTGCTTTCCGATTAAATATATCGGAAAGAGGCTTTCCAAGGAAAACGAAGCCTTTTCCTCTTCATTCATTTTCCTTCTGCCATGTCACCTGGAAAGGAAAGGACTCCTCCCTTTCCGGGAAAAAAGAAGTGAACAGAGGCTATTGGTAAAGTACGAGAGAAAGTGGGTAAGATTATCTTTAAAGCAACCTTTCTTCTGTGAGAATGATTTTTACTTTCAGAAAAAGACAAACTTTAATGGTGGGAAGACGGACAAAGTGGGGGTGAAAATATCATTTTCCCAATTTCAAATTTGAAAAGAAGCTGTCTAATTTAATCACCCCCATAAATCCGGAGTCTTAACAACTTAACCCCTCCTCCGTTTGAAAGGCAGGAAATAAAACACACCCCAGAAGGCTAGAGAGAGAGAGAGAGAGCATCAATGGGAAAGGATCTAACGGACGATCAGATGGCATCTATGAAGGAAGCCTTCACCCTATTCGACACCGATTCCGACGGTCGGATTGCCCCGTCGGAGCTCGGAATCCTGATGAGATCTCTGGGCGGAAACCCTACCCAGGCCCAGCTCAAAGAGATCGTGACGGTAGAAAAACTCAATTCCCCCTTTGATTTTCCTCGATTCGTAGACCTCATGAAAAAACACATGAAAATCGAGCCCTTCGATCGCCAACTCCGTGACGCCTTCAAAGTCCTCGACAAGGAATCTTCCGGCTACGTGTCCGTCTCCGATCTCCGCCACGTCCTCACCAGCATCGGAGAAAAGCTTGAACCCGCTGAGTTCGATGAGTGGATCCGAGAGGTCGATGTCGGATCCGATGGCAGGATCCGTTATGAGGATTTCATCCTCAGGATGGTCGCCAAATGAAAAAGCACAAAGTAAATGAAACTATAATGGAACCCTAATCTTTCGTTGAACCAAAGGTTTGCTTTTCTTTTTTGTTTTTAATTTCTCTTTTTAGGGTTTGATTGCGTTTTCCGAATGTGGAATCTGGTGGTTTTGGTGGATTCGGTGATGAACTGGTAGTAATTGCATCTGCTTTTTTCTTATGTTGTTCATGTATATGTTATTTGAATCGATGAGTTTTATTTGTCTAATTATTCTAATAGAATGATAATACTATGTTATTTCTACCATTTCCCATTGGTTTCTTTTGATATCTTTGTGATTATCAGAGAATTTTGTAGATGCATTGATTTTGATGAGGCTGATAGATCTAAGTCCCCCCCCTCTTTATGCCTGGGGTGGGGATGGGGGGGAGCAAGTGAGTTTCCTCTTGGGTTTTCTCGAGGTTTCTCTTGGGATTTTTCTCAGGTGATCTCTTGTGTACGATCTTGACTGAGAAGCAAGGAAAAGGTTGTGGGTTTGGGTTAATCCTATTGTAATCCTTGTATATTGTTTTCTCGTAGTGAAGATCGTGTTCTTGCATGTGGATGTAGCCATCTTGGCCGAACCACGTAAAATCTCGGTGTTCATCTTGTTGTTTGTGTTTATTTTATGTTTCTGTTTATTTGTGCACGATCAGATCGGATTTTCCCGACAAATTTTCTCAACAACTGGTATCATAGCTAAGGTTGTAGCGATCGTTGATGTCGGGTGGAGTGATCGTGGGTGCTGTGGTTGGATCACGGTTACAATTATCATTGGAAAGTAGAAAGATTGAGAAATTCTCGTTCGAAGTGGAGCTTCGCATCGAGGGTGATCTTAGATGGAGGTAGAGTCGAGTTCTACCTGGTTCAATATTGATAGATTTGATAGAAAGCGCAGTTTCACCCTATGGCAGATGATGAGGGTGAAGGACATCCTTGCTCAACAGGACTTGGATAAGTCGTTAAAGTGAAAGGACAAGAAGCCGAAGAAGATGACGGATGCTGAGTGGGAAAACATCAATTCGAAGGCAATCAGTACTATTAGACTGTGTTGGCAGATAACGTTATGTTCAATATTATGGAAAAAGAATCATCGCCTAGCACCTAAGTTATGTGAGAAGATGGAAAAGCTTTACATGTCAAAAAGCTTGGTCAACCGATTGTATCTGAAGCGACAATTGTATGGGCTGCAATGTTCGTGTACAACGTATAAGTGGCAATTGTCTATCTCGACTGGCAATTTTCTGGATTTCGAGTTGAAATGTGTCTATACAAGGTATAAGGGCATTTGTGTGATTAGTTCAATTTTTTTATTAATATAAAAGTTCTTAGAGGGGGAGTCGATCTAATGCTCTCTCAATTCCCTCAAATCCTTGTTTCTCCTCCTCTTCTTACTTGCTCATTATTCATTCCAACTTGGTATCATAGCCCGTGTTTTTGCTTTTTTCTTATTTGTTTCCTTTTTTTCTTTGCGCCCAAAGGAGCAACATCATCGTGTTTGTACACCTGACGTCAGGAGTCGTACGACTATTCCTTGAAGATGAAGAATGATGGAGGTTTATGATTTTACAAGACTTTTGGTGATTTTGGGATTTTCAAGGACGTTTGGATGTTCTAGTGGGCTATTTTTCTAAAGATTTAAAAAAAAAATCAGTTTTCATAAAATTAGAATAGTCTGCTTGATTTAGGTTTTGCACAAATGGAAATGGTGAATGTTTATTCTGGAATAAAATTCCTGAGAGGACAAAATTGTTCTCGCCGTACTTGTGGAAATGTGGAGGGAGATGTTTTGTTTTCTCCCTATGCATTTTACCACCCGAATCCCTCTAATACCATGATCACAACAGTCAAACTGAGTGACATGAACTATGTGGAGTGGTTTTTTGGGGAAAAAATGTACATCTACAGATGGAGAATATTAGATTACTTGACTCGACGAATCCAAAAGTCATCTGCTAGGGATCCTTCCCATGCCAAGTGGGTACAGGAGAACTTTGTGATTGTGTCTTGTCTGTTGAGTTCCATGCAGCCTCAGATTTGCTACATTATGACATTTCTTTATACTGCCAAAGAGATCTGGATTCGTGTGACGAAGACCTATTTGCAGTGAAAAAATTGTGTCAAATTTTATCAACTCCAGCAAGATATTGTGACTCTTCGCGAGGGGGAGGAGTGTTTCTGACTGCTTTGCGATTTTTCAGTTGATGTGGTGGAACTATATCACTATTAGACCATACAATGGAAGGATTAGTTTGATGCTGAGGAGTTAAAAAAAAAAAAGATTGAGTGGAATCGATTATATAAGTTCCTTATAGTTTTGATTCCCGAGTATATAATGATCAGGATTTAGATACGCAGTAGATATATTCCAGGTTTGGGCGAGGTTTATTCCATAGTTACTGGAAATTTCCTAGCTGGATGAGAAGCTCTCTCCCCCATAAGCTCACTTCGAAAGCTAAGTTCTTCCCAATTCTTACATTTAAGGGAAACACACTTCTGTGGAAGACCCGAGCGTCGCGGTGCGCCTTCACTTCAGCCCCTTTTCTGGTTTGCTTTGCCTGGAAGGATCTTTCTTTTTTGTTTTCTCCTATTGGGTTGATATCTATACGTGTTTTTCAAAAGACGCGTCATCATCCCTGTGAACATAGTGCAATCTTTCGACAGTACCTTGGCACTTTTGGCAGGACACACATGTTTTGGTCTCTTTTGAATATGAGAAATGCGTCTCTGCTTACTTAGACTTGCCACCTAAGAATTACAGGTACTAGGCCCTGATAATGGTTCTGTTTTTGTCTATTTGACTGCTGTGGGTAAATGATATGGTTTCAGGGCTAAGGAATTTGAAAGCAAATACTAGGGAAACTGAAATACCTCCTTGGAATCGAGCACACATCCACATCACCTCTAATCTTGTGTTTCATGAGAGACCAAAACATTTTGAGGTTAATTGTCATTTTGTCAAAGAAAAGATATATGCAAAAATCAATTGGAGTTCCTTGTGTCAACATCAGAGGTGCTTGCTGACATTCTAATCAAAGTCATCCCTAAAGGTTGCCTTTAGAAGATTCTTGAGAAAATGGACATGTTCGACATTTACATGTATGCTTCAGGGGGGTGTGCTGAAAGTAACATGGGTTGATGGAATTGGGCCATAGAGCCCACTTATTTTTAAATAAAAGCTTATTGAGTATTCTATTATCTGTTTGGGGTGGGGTATATTTCTATAAAAAGACATAGGCAAAAATTAATTGGAGTTGCTTATGTCAACATCAGAGGATCAGCTTGCTGACATTCTAATCAAAGTCATACCTAAAGGTTGCCTTTAGAAGATTCTTGAGAAAATGGACATGTTCGACATTTACATGTATGCTTCAGGGGGGTGTGCTGAAAGTAACATGGGTTGATGGAATTGGGCCGTAGAGCCCACTTATTTTTAAATAAAAGCTTATTTAGTATTTTATTATCTGTTAGGTTGAGGTTGGGTTGGGTTGGGTTGAGGCCACTAGGGGTGCAACTCGGGTTGGGTTGGGTCAGGTTGAGGCCAACCTGACCCGACTCGAGGAACCCTTTTTGCCAACCTGAACCCGAGTCGACTCGAGTTCAACCCGACCCAACCCAAGATTTTAAGCTTAAAAAATAAAAAAATTTATTAAAAATGTCGGGTTCACTCGGGTTGGGTTGCCCAAGCCCTCAACCCGAACCCGACCTGAACTCAACCCGAATCCGAACCCAAACTTGACCCGAACTCAACCCAACCCGACTTTTTTCCAGATTGAACCCGTCGGGTTCGGGTTGAGCCCGCCCAAGTTGCACCCCTAGGTACCACTTTTGGGGAGTGGGGTTTTCACACTCACAATTATAATAAAGATTTTTTTTTTCTTTTTCTGAAGGGCTTACTTTCTCTTTGTACCAGTCTTGAACCCTACACCTCCTCACGGCAACATGAGTACTTATTGCCTTTACCACTAGAGCATGTAGGAGACTTATTAGAACCTTTGTAGGTTCACAACCTATGAAGGCTTTACCCTAAAATTCTTGTGAATTTTCTAGGTGATGAGATGGGCTCCTAGCGAAGGAGGAATTTTGGGGTCACTGTTGAAGATGGGGCTCATTTTCGTGTTTGGATGCTGCCGCAGGCTTGGAGTTGTCTGACTGCATTCTTGTGTAGGATATTGTTGTTCTAGTAACATTAAAACGCTTAAAAGTAAGGTTATCTTACCTAACAACATATATTTTCATGATTTTGAGTCTCTAAGGCAGTCGTTAACTGGTCACTGATTTTTTTGTACACGCGGCATATGTTTGTGCACAAGAGCCTATGCTTCAATAATGAAATTGTGACCATTTTTGTATATGAGTTGATCCAGTTGATATCAAAACAATGACATGTTGCATAAAAAAATCTTCACCAAGTGGTTTGATCTTGGGTATTTGTTTCCTTTGTTTAGTCCATGAGGCATGTGTATTTTGTGTCTCCACAAAAAGGGAGGTATTGTTGCTGTTCTCATTCTCTCGTTTCGTGCCATCAAAAGAAGGTAAGTATTTAGGCAAAAATGGTACTTTGTATTGGTAGATCGTACATTCCAGCATTCGAATGCGTTACTAAGCTTTAGATTCAGGTAGACATTATTTGAGTTTTTTGCCTGTTATTGGCAAATGATATATATCTGACATGCTTCTTGATTTAAATGACCAAAATATCATTAGTTAGGCAATAAAGTGTCCATGTTGGGATTTTATAGCTTCAAAGACCTTATCTTTCTACTGAAATTATATAACCAATGGTACCAGCATTAGATAAATGTATGAATCTTAATCTTATAAGGTGGTGTTAGACTGTTGTTAGTACAATATTCTAAAGCGTAGTGCTGGAATGGCCATCAGATCGATGACTCCCACAGAGTAGCAGGGTAAGTAGTCAATAAGGAGGATGCATGCCATGTATTTACCTCGTAGTTACTTCTTAGAATAGTGGGAAGTAATGTTTGGTTTTCAACCTCGTAGAGACTGTAGAGTAGTGGTAGGGGTGTCATTACCGAGAGAGAGAGAGAGAGAGAGAGAGAGAGAGAGAGAGAGAGAGAGAGAGAGAGAGTCATTCCCAAGAAAAATCAAGCAAAAAACCAAGCAGGAGACATCCTTGGTTGTCTTCTGGGACTTCAATGCTATATTGGCAAACAAAGGGTTTTGATGCTCCAAAAAACCAAAACCAGGCTGGCTTTTGTGCAACCAACATAACTGCTTC